>NW_017729031.1:69363550-69375140 GCF_001723915.1 Gavialis gangeticus
TCCTTACCAGGCACAATCAACATCTGGCAACATCATAATCAACACCAGATGTATCCACAGAGTCCCCATAATGAAATTTATTTCCTTTTAGCAGTTATTTATGGTAAACACTGGTGTAATTATAATTATGAATAAATGTTAAGGTAAAAATAATAAATCATTAACAGTGAGTTTCAGCCAATTACTGAAATCCAGGGACTTTACCATTAATTTCAGAACTCTATACAGACTTCTGAATTTCTGTGCTATTAACAGATTTTTAAAAATGAAAACAAAACCAAAATAAATATTCTAGGATCCTGTAGATCAATAAACATGGTTCAAGTTAAAAAAATTAAAACACACAGATTATTATAATATTTAGACATTTTGCTTATTGACAATAAAATGTCAGAAAAGAAAATCAATATGCATGGTGCAATGTTAAAAAGATTCTACAGAACTTGTTGGTATTAATAAAAGCAGGATCTTACATTATGTTTTGTTACATTTTCAGGTTACTTATTCAAGCTTTTTTCAAGTGCAAAGTTGATAAGCTACTTCAAAGGAAAGGAAATACACAGAAAAAAACAGATTACAAGTACTGAAGGTCCTCACATAATCATGTAAGCCACTTTTTGACTTCAAGTTAAAAAAGAAAAGAAAGAATCGACTACACGTATTCTATTTCCCGATATGTTAACCACCTCACAGCTAAATTTAGAAAGTAATATTTAGTGTAACCATTACATGACAAAGATATAGTAAAGCAGCAGGCACATATTTGTTTAAAAAGGAATATGAATTCTATTAATAATCTGATATGTATTGTAACTAGCTCTGAAAATTCTTGAAGATATGCATAAGAAGGTCTAGGCTTAGGAACTGGAAAAAGAAAATCAAAACCCCCGCCAAAACATTAACTTTAGCAAAGTCATTACATTGCAAAAATATGTAAAAAATGTAAGTATTAATAACAAATAAGCTGTTTCTGTTTTTGGAATACTTGAGCTAATCTGTTTAGCTATCTTGGGCTATAAACAGACCTTGTCCTTGGGGTAGGTTCAGCTGTGCCAGGATGTGTACCATCACAGCTAATCCACTTCATTGGGCAACACAGATGTTGCCTGCTATCCCCCAGGATTGAGCTCCTGCCACTTCCAGGGCTTCAGGAGCCCAATGCAGGAACTGACTTGAGGCACAGTTCTGCAAATGAAGGAACCCCAGGATCAGGGTGCAGCGGCACAATACAGGCTCCTGGGGAATCCCTTGTTGAGGATTACTGGAACATGCTTCTGAAAGCAGGAGAACCCACCCGGGTGCTCTTGGGATTTCAGGGGCTTTATCCTGGGCACCCTGGGAATACCCCTGCTGGGGAATTCTCAGGACATGCAGGATTGAGCCCTTGCTGCCCCAAGAGTGCCTGACTGGGATGGCTGGAGAGTGTGGGCAGCTTCAGGCTTCCCATGTTCTCCACTGTAAAGCAAACAGCTGTCTGCTACCAAAAAATTGCCACTAATTTTTACTACCTATTGTCATAGTCACAATTTTGGTCATTTGTGTAGCAACAAGGTGCATGGCCATCTATTTGCTTGGCCTTTGAGGAGCCATAAAATGTTTACAGCACTACAAAAGCAATGTCTGCTTCTGGCCTTGATGTATTTCTTCTGAAAAAGGGGTCTGTTTCCTGCTCACTTATTTCCTAAGACACCTACTACATATAAAAGGGAACTGAAAACATTTTGTTGTAGGGTCTCCTTCAGTGTTTCCGTGGCTCCTACAGTGCACACTACATCTCTAGATCTTATGACAGCTGACTATTTTGTCAAAGCTCCCTTCCCTGAGAAATGCCAGGAGCTATGAGGTACAGCGATAAGGTGCATTGAAAAAGATGCCCCTTTCACTTCTTCGTCCTAAAAGCCTTTGATTCGTGGAGTTGTGCTGTGTGCCATGTCATCAATAAGTTCAAATATTTGGGCTTCAGAAGGCACATCTACATAAGATGTTTACTGCGGAGCTGGCTAATTAGCTCTGCAGTAAAACCTCAGGATCTACATGTGTGGCCCTATTAGGCCACAGTAAACGACTAAAGCCACAGTAGGATAGCACTGCCCAACACAAGTATTATCCTGCAGCAACATTCTTTAGTGCACCGCAACGCATGTGTAGATGCTGATGGGGCTAGCTGGGGCACGAGGGTGCTTTAGTTCAGGGGCTGCCTGCCAGATAGCCCCATAATGGAGTACCCTTGTGCCCCAGCCAGCCCCTCTGCAGCACACTGAGCCAGGTTGGAGCAGCCCCATGCTGACAGGCTGCCCCCACGGCTCCCTGCCAGCTGGGGCTGTTCTGACCTGACCCAATGTACTGCAGTCTCAGGCACACATTCAAATGCAGCACCCAGGAGCAATAAACTCTGGCATGAACTGTGCCAGAGTTTATTCAGGAGAATTAACTACATGTGTAGACTTTCCCAGAAAGAAGATAAAGTTACACTGATACAGAAAGCTTAGGGTAGCTTTGATAAAAAAAAAAAAATCATGGCAAAAAAGAAAGAGGCAGTGAGCCACAGCATATACCATACCTTGGAACAAGAGGCTACAGTAGTCATCCTTTGGTAGAATTTTCATATTTTTTTGCTGATACTATCATCCTGCAGGTAGCTTCCCTCTGTAGGGTTGAATAACCACTGGACATATTAATGTTCTTTAAAAGCCGTCTGTGAGCAGGTGTCCTGAATCTATCAGAAAGACAGTGCATTTTGTCAGAGCCTTCTTCCCCTTTGCATTTGTCCTCGCCTGCCATGACTGGATGGGAGTTAAAGTTAGTACTCACAAGTGGGTAGCTTCTGATTTTAACTAACACCCAGAATGACGTTCTCTCTTTACTTGATGTTATTGCAGCTGGGCGAGCCGGCATACTCCCCTCCCCAGGGCAACACCCTTATGCATTGAAGCAAACTTCTGGGAGAGGCTAAGGTTTTTACTCAGCATTTGTGTGTGTGTGTGTGTGTGTGTGTGTGCGCGCGCACGCGCGCGCGCTGCTCTCTTTCTCTCAGAAAGAAAAAAAAAATCTGCAAATCAAATTGTTAAGCTGCCAGCTGCCAGCTTTTAATTCGCTCATTCTCTCCATGTGGAGAGACCCAGCTTCCAGTCTGGCATGGTAATGTAAACAGTGCACCAATAAAAAAAGTCCATTCCTGATATCTATCAGTAAAGTCTCTAAGTAATTATGAGTACTTGGTCCTGCAGAGTTTTCAGTGAGCTTTACTCCTGGTGCAACAGGCTACCTGACTTCTGTTGTCCTTCAGGCATGCTGTAGCCTCCGTGTGGAAAATGGCTTCATCTCTGCAAATCCTCTTGGCTGTGTCTCATCTCCTCTTCCGGGGAAATTACTAATCAAGTCCAGTTCCTCTTATTGGAGCTTGGTAATTCACAATTTGCAATACATGCCGGACTCCAACACCGCGGACACTCCCATCACCAGCAAAATGACATCATCTTGCCAGCTGGTTCTACAGCACGTCTGGTAAGTTTTCTTTTACTCTCTTCACTCCTCCATAACAGGGCCACCAGTTCCCTGTTACACAGTCCATAGATATGCTTTGTCCATAGCCACATCTAAATGGGAATGACAGGCAGAAGATATTGTTTCATTCTTCTTACCAGTGGTTTTTCACTAATGGCAGCAATTTCATTTTCACTTTGCAGATTTAAATCTTGCATGTTGTAACTATTTAATAGAAACATCCTTTCCTGAGTACAACCCCTTAGATGTTACCATATTAGTTGCTATTTAGAACAGAAACCATCTCCAGGGTGCAGTGAGCTCTGCATGCTAATCTCTTAATTTGTTGTACTGCCTCTGATCCTTACTACATAAGATAGGAGCTGCCTCAAAGTCAGATAGAATACACATGGAAGGACAAACAAGCTAGCCATTTGCTAAGATGTTAGTGCCAAAATAAAATATCATTACATGCTTTTGATGGGTGATAGTCATCCTTTTTAAATCCAATGGTGAGCATTAACTTGACTTATTTACACACAAGTTGTTAAAAAGAGAATGCTTGGTACTCAGAACGATTTTGAGTTCATTGTACTTCATATCCTATGACAAGTGCAATGCCTTTGGAAGAGTTGTTATGAAATGGAGCCATTTTATGTTATATTAGCCACTTCAATACAAAGAGAAAAAAATGTGAAATAGTATTTTAAAACTTATATTGTGTTACTTTAATACATCTGTCATGACTTACCCTGTTAGTCTTTCCCAGAGTAAAAAAAAAATTAATACAAACCTTCCAGCATTTTTTTTAAAAAAAGAGCTCAGTTAATTAAAAAGGCTTGCTTGTTATCCCTAAAATAGTTTTAAATACTTTTGCAGGGAAAAAAAAAGAAACAGGCTTTAAGAAAAACACTAATACAAGGCCACATAAAACATTGCATCTACCCTTGCTTGTTTTTTTCATATTATTGAATTGGGTAGTGGGAATACACCTTCATCCTAATGATACATCAGTGTGACTAGTGTAGTCAAGTGCATTATGGCTAATATAGTCACACTGAATATTTTGATCATAAATACGTACAAGCTAATTTAACTGAGAGTCATGAATGTGCAATCAGGTATTAAAAAGTGTTTCAAACCGATATTGTATAGAGTACCCAAGATCCCCAAATACATATTTGGTCTCCATTAACTCAGTAAAAAACTACAATAAATTTAAAGAGCACAGTGACATAGCCTTGAACTATAGAGAGGAATGAGCTATAGAGAGCCATCCTTTGTCTGCAGGGATTTTTGTCAGAAATCTATCAGCTTTTGATGTCCGGGTCTGACTATCCATTAAAATCCCACATAAATAAGACTTGAATGCAGACTTAAACACATTTCCTGAAATTCTGAATGTTTTCTATTATTTCAGATTTACTGTAGCCTTTATAAGGCAGCAAAATAGTAAGAAAAGATATGACTGAGAAAAGCTAACTTGTTTCACTTTTGTCATGAGTCTAAAATTCCCTAGCTTTAGGGGCCATGAATTAACTTGCTCTGCCACATGTGTTTTATGTCATCTGTGCTGTATACCTTTCCAAAAAACCTACATCATGGAAACATTAAAGTGGAACAATAGTGAATACCTCAAAAGTTAGGGGAAATGTTATATTTATGCAAGTGCAATATTAATTGTATGTCTCATGACCCTGTATTAAATAAATCAGCAATTAACCACATAAAACTTTATATAGTTTTTTTCTACAACTTTAGATACATGTATCTATAGGATCTTGACTATGTTACGTACCTGCACCAAGATAGGTGCATGGATAATTTGGCCCTAGGTCTTAAGAGAAATGAGGCTAAACCACAAATGACATAATTCAGCTTAATCCTCTTGAAATCAATGCAGCTATGCTAATTTACCCATACAGAATTTGGCCTAGTAACGTATCTTCTCAGAAAGCAAGCTCTTCTTTGAACTGAAAATCACATGTTCCAGACTGGCTCATATGTAGGTGTAATATTCCAAAAAACAAGTTAGGCATGTCATCTATTTAAATGGCCAAGAAAAGCAGCACATAATAGAATGGCTGTGGTAACTTGGCCCAGATGTACACCTTCCATATTCATAAATGCAATTTGAGAGGTTTAATCTTCTAAATGTCTTGTTTAACTTGGCTGTTTAAAAACCATTTGTGCTCTGACTCGGCTTGCTGTCAGATATCACACTACACATGAAACTGTTCTTTTCCCTTATCTTACAGATCCTGGGGAATGCATGGCTAGACTGCAGTACTGCATAAGGGGACCTGGGGCTTACAGTGGACCATAAGCTGAATATAAGCCAACAGTGTGCTTTTGTTGCAGAAAAGGTCAACAGCATACTGGGTTATATTAACAGGAGTGCCATTTACAAACCAAGGGACATTATTCTTCCTCTCTATTCAGTACTGGTGGGACCACACCTGGAGTACTGTGTCCAGTTTGGGCCCCATACTTCAAAAAGATGTGGACAGGTTGGAAAGAGCCTCATGTAGAGGAACAAAAATAATTAGGGGCCTGAGAAGCATGACTTAAAAGGAAAGGCTGAAAAAGCTATGTTTATTTAGTCTGGAAAAGAGAGAATAAGGCAAGGCAGAGGATTTGATAACAGTCTTCAAGTACAAATTGCAGGGCAATTACAGAGAGGGTGGAGATTGCCTTTCGTCTATAGCCACAGATGACAGGACTAGATGCAATGACTTCAAGCAGCAGCAGGAGAAATTTAGGTTGGAGATTTGACTATGCAGGTGGTTAAGCATTGGAACAAGTTACCTATAAAAACTGTGGAATCTCAATTCTTGTAAGTTTTCAAGAGCAGGTTAGACAAATATGTGAGTGGGATGGGTTTGTCAGGGATGATCCTGCCTTGAGCAGGGGGCTGGACTAAATGACCTTGTGAGGTTTGTTCCTGCCCTACTTTCCTATGATTATACTACATGTTTTTGACTGGGCATCATTTTCTTTTTGATTTTACTCACATATTTAGGAGAAAATAACTTAAAATATGTAGTCAGTCATCCAAACAGAACTGAAAGAATATAAGGCTATAGCACCTAGAAGATCTGTGCTGTCAGAACTGAAATCAAATACCTTATTCAACACCTTTACTGTTTTTGTGTAATTTAAAAAAAATACAGAAACTAGAATTCCAATTTGTTAAATCAGTCACCCCAGGCAGCTCATATCGTTTCATGAATGAGCTATATTTTCTTTGAGCCAAAAACTAAGATTTTGTTTGTGTTCGTCACTGCAACTTTCTCAAGGTTCCCTGGCCCACTGGGGAACAAAAGGTCGATGGCTCCCTGGCCAATAGCTTGTCTCAGTACCAAGCATCTGTTCCAGGTTCCCATAACAGTCATTTTCACTATATCTCCCTGACCTCATTCTGTGTACCAGCCTATTTCTTTCAGGCCTCTCCTGAAAAGCAGACATTTAAAATCCAATGGTGAGCACTAACTTGACCTCTTCTCCAAAAAGTATCTGCCTTATTCTGTTTATCTTAATCTCCATGACTAGCTCCATCACCACCCTCTCACTTCTATCCAGTAGCCCTGTCTTATTCAAACTCATGCTGCACCACTCAAGCTTCTTGCTTCTATAACTTCCTGTGGGCTGTGTGAGTACAGCTATTGCTAAGTCAGGGAAACTAGCTGGTAATAAACGGAAATAATAGGAAAAATGAGACTGTTCCTTTGGTTATTTAGTGGACAAGGGATTAGGGAAATAATACTACATTTAATTAAAAAACAAAACAAAATTGACTTGTAAGTAAAGTATTATAGTGCTATATGTGGAGTTGGAGATTCTGGGACCAATGGTTGGAAGGGGAACATGAAGGGAAATGTGAAGTAAACAGAGCAAATAATATAAAATGTATATAAAATTTAAATATTTTACAAAAACAATGTAATTGTATTTTAAAGATTTTATAAATTCTAACTTTGTTTATTAAAGTATGAAACCGAGGGATTTTAATTCTGCTTAAAGTGCAAATCTCTTCCATTACCTTCATAATCTCTACGTATAGCATATCCATTCATTTGTAAGTGGGTTTGTACAACCGTACAAGAGAGATTTAAATTTAAATAATTATATTAATTGTCATGCAATGTCCTAAAGTACTTTTAAAACTTTGTCTTGCAGTTATAATAGTGCAGTCTATTTTTTCTTTGTTAGTCCCCCAGGCAATATCAGAAAGTAAGGCTTTCTGCTGCTCATGCACCCTCCCATTAAAAGCACTAGGAAAGGCTAGTGATGGAATGAAAAGCAGAGCCTGAAGAAGAGGTGAACCTAGTTTGACAAATGAATTTAGCCAGCTCAAAAAAAGTCAGGACATTGACTTAGATATCTTTGTAGAAAAGTCCCATGGTGGTCCTGCCATGATTTCTAGAACTTTGAAGACAGCCAGGCATGCCATACAAATTGGGATCCTACATATGCTTAAAAATTGCTTTAAAAAACATTATATTATTAGGGCTATGTAACAGGTTGCCCTCCCCAGTGACATTTTTTTTTGCAGCCTATGTGGGGCACCCTTGAAGTCCCTTAAAGTTTCAATTCTATCTTATCCTGCCTTTATTCTTCTGCTACATCTTGGTGTAAATATTATTGAGAGGTTCTTATAAGCAGGAGCCTGCCTACTGTACTTCTATGTTGGGGTTCTCAGCCACCATGGGCCTTACTTCTCATCTTTCTCTAGCTAGGTCTACCAGGCTAAACCCACCAGGTAGGGTTTGACTCTGAGGCTCTAGATCCTTACTCCTCTCTGGGCCCATGGCCCTCCTTTTTTCTCACTATAGAGCCAGGCCTTCTGGCCCCTTTTCACCCTGCACCCCCTGGATGCCAAGTTGTTGGGTATTCTGCCTCCTCAGGCTTGGTCCTTTCTTATACTAGCCAAGATCCTCCCACTGGGACCCAGCTTCAAAGTCCTGCAGCCAGCTCTGGGCTACTGGCTCCTTCCCCTTTGGCTGCTGTCTCCAACTGCTGCCAAGCCCAAGGTTTTTATAGTTCTGGCCTGCCCTCTTCTGGTCACCTGACTAGCTGGCCAGGCTCAGCTTTTAACCCCTACCCTACCAACAGGCTTTGCCCCTTTCTGCTAACAGGGCTAGGGTTCCTTGTTACAGATATTGCACTCCTTCAGTGTATATCAATTATTAAAAGCCAGTGCATCTGTGTGCATGCATCTTGACTGGAGGTAAGGGCATTACTTTTTGGCTTTGCTTTTCTTTTCTCTATGCCTCCTTCTCCATCCTACTTCCAGTTCTAAAGAGATAGAGAGAGACAAAGGAGTACAGTATTATCACTTTCAAAGGCTTCTGAGGGAAAAAAAAATCTATGTGAACTGACTCCCAGAGTCTGTTCTATTGGCATAAACTGGAATGGGTTCCTGGAACTTTGACCATTGAAACCAGCCTGCAGTTACATCATAGAGGACCAAGAAGTCCAGTAGGCAGTGGGTTTTGTTGGATTACTAGGACCTACTGGTGATCAAATTCCTATAGTCAAAGCCAGTCAATATCAGGAGCGATTTGGTGGACATTTCAGGAGTTTCTTGTTTCCAAGTGAATTGCTTCTGTCAGAGAGGCCCTTAAAACTAATAACTCCGCTACTGCAAGGTACTACATTACATTCTTAAACCACCTAGTGGGCGCGTCCACATGAGACATTACTGCACAGTGGTTACTGCACATTTATTTAGTACTTGTATAAGCAAGTACTAAAAAAATGTACAGTAATTGGAGTTACTGCACAGTAGTGCCAGCAACTGCCTTTTAAGTGATGCTGCTGTGAAGTAGCTTTATACTACTGCACAGTAGTGTCTCAGCATGGTTTTTTCCATGCAACGCTACTGTGTAGTAGTTTCATGCTATTATGCAGTCAGCATCACATGTAGACACACCTGCTGTGTACCAAGACTAGGGCCACGTACAGTCATTACACTTCTACCAGTATAAGTGATTGGAAAGCAGTATATACTCGTAACAGAAAAGGAGTTCAGCACACATAGACTGGTTTAACGATGGTAGATTTGCACACTCCTGTCCACCAAAGGATGAATTTATGTTCTTTCTGATACTGAGCTGAATTAAGCTGATTACAGAAAACCGAGTAACTTAGATCGATTCTGCCTTAGATTTTTTGAATGTCTCTATCTAGCCTTCATGAACAGTCCTGCCTAGTGCACCTATCACTGATATGGAAACCGTCCTACATGATACATCTGGCTCTCCCTTGTACCTGGTAAGATGACTTGTGTTCTTTTTTATTCATTCTGCCAAATATACCTTCTATTTTGAAACAAAGTAAGTTCAAACTAACATCCTATTACAGTATTCTAAGAGTGTAGAATTCATTCCAGCAGCTGTACTGTCCCCAAACATAAAAATGTCAAAATGTATGTACATAAGTACTTCATTTTCATAATTTCTAGGAGATTTTTTAATACTCCTGTTCATGAATCTAAAATGATGTTTTCATGCTCAAAGTGGGGCCAGTGAGAAAAACAGCATTTATCTTACCAGCAAGAAACTTATTTACCAGTTTACATATATAACAAATAGATCCCTGCTAGTCTAAATTTATTCTCTCATACTGTGTATATATCAAGAAAGACAGAGAGCAGAGTTGTTTGACCTTTGTTATCCCTCATCTTTACTGCTGCACACAGAATCCAGTTCCAGTAAACCAAAAAGCAGCTTGATGATTGCAGCTACTTTTTGCTTCCATTAATGAAAATGAAGATAAAATGTAATATTTTTTGTTAGGTGAGAAGTAAAACAAAGGCACATTTTACACTATAATCACCTGTAACAGGGAACACTAACCCTGTTACTAAGAGACAGGGTGGTCCCTTAGTCCAGAACCTTCCAGTCATGGCCGACCAGTCAAGTAGGGGTTAAGGCTCAAGCCCTGCCAGCCAGTCAGGTGACAGGAAGAGGAAGGCCAGGACCCTATAAATGGCAAGTGGAGAAGGCCAGAGGGGCAGTGGGGACGTGGACTCCCAATGACCATGGTGCCATGGCTGCAGTCTCTGTCGGAAGACTACGCCATGCCCTGAGCCATCTTCATAATCATCTAAAGTAAGCAGGCATGTTGCCTCTCTTGTTTCTGTATTATCATTTTTCCATTTTATGGCCTTAGAAGCCTATGTTTTGTGTTGAATGTTAAGACTGGTGGTTTGGGTGAGACTATTTGGGGAAGGAGGAGGCCTCATTGGGGGCTTACTGCAGTGTGGGGACCCTAGTGCCAGAGAGGGCGCAATATTCTGGGGTGAGCAGACCCTAGAGCCAGAGAGGGTGCAGTATTCAGGGGTGAGCAGACCCCAGTGCCACAGAGGGCGCAGGAGACCAAGTGAGGGTTTTTTTGAGAGCTAGAGCCTGGGAGTCAAACCCCAATTAGTGGGTTTTTTTGACTGACACGCCTAGCTAGAGAGAAAAGGAGCCAGGAGCAGCAGGAAGAGGAGGGATCCAAGCACACGTGTATCCCGCACGCACATGTGCCTCCTTACCTGACCTGAAGCAGAGGCGAATGCAGCAGCAGCGAAGCCAGCAGCAGCTGAAACCCCTAAGGTAAGTGGGGCAGAGGAACCAACACAGCTGAGCCAGATCCGGAGGGGAAGCCCCCTGGATCCCTCTTAACTGAGACAGTAGGGAGCCACGCTCCCGAGCCACACGAACAGAGCACACAAACAGGGGGAGCGGTAGGGAGACTGTCCCCCCGAGCCAGGGAGCACCCCCGGGGTTTACCCTCGGGGAGCAGGCTCAGGAGGCACTGGATCCCCCCAGCAGGGGAACTTAGGGAGTGGGACCGCTGGCAGGCATTTCCGGTAAGACTGGAGCGCCTGATTGGCTGTTGGGGCAGCGGCGGAAATTTCAAACCGCGGCCTTTAAAAGCCACAGTTTGACATAGCTCCTGGAACTTGGGATCCAGGAGCAGCGGGGAGAGGAGGAATCCAGGCACACGTGTGTCCTGCACGCACGTATGCCTCCTTACCTGACCTGAAGCAGAGGCGAACGCAGCAGCAGCGGAGTCAGCAGCGGGGGCAGCAGCAGCTGAACCCCCTAAGGTAAGT
>NW_017729031.1:69380140-69380357 GCF_001723915.1 Gavialis gangeticus
TCCAAGAAAAGCCCTGATCACCTGATGGTGGATTACCATGCTCTGGAGTGTGTGCTAAAGGAGATAGGCGCACAGGTGGCTTTCTCTTTTATCCTACCACTGAGCAGACGTGGAAGACAGCATGCAACCTGCATTGTGGAGACCAACTGGAATCTTCAGGAATGGTGTCTCAAGGCAGGCTTTGGCTTCCTCGACAATGACCAGCACATCACAACAA
>NW_017729031.1:69380368-69381298 GCF_001723915.1 Gavialis gangeticus
TCCCTTCCGACCCTAGAAACTATGAAACTATGAAAAAGGGTAGGCCCACAGCAGCCAAGACCCCAACATAAAGAGAAATTTACAAATAACATCTGCGAGGCTTGAGCTGCGGTTTAGGGGAGGAATGGAGCTGCAGATAGCGCCCCCTAGCATCGGGGCATACATTGGGCAGCTTAATTAACAAGCATTAATTAACAACAAGGTGTGGCAGGTGAGAAGGCAGGTGGTTGGCCCATAACACATGGGCGGGACCACCAGTAGATGGACCCCGAGCAGGTCCCCCGTTACATCACCTCATATTATAGATTGCCACTGTTGTACACATCTCGTATATGCATCTCTACTCTATATTAATTAGAATCATGCCAATTATTAAAAATTGATCAACTGACCAACTAACCAAACTACCTATTGTTAAAGCCATAAGAAATCTGATCCTAGCCAGTTAATACAGCAGAATATTTTCAGTCTCTCTCTCGCTTTCTGAGTTCTCCAGTACTTTAACGTTTCTTCAGTTTGCACAAAAACTGACATCAAAGTTGGTGCACATACTGCAGTTTCTTTATACCCACCAGATATAGCTGTTTCAGCATTTCAACCTGGTGCCTTTTCCTGCATCTATTGCTGCTAAATGATGTATAGTACTCCTGTTCTCAGAACAGTATTATTTTTTTTCAGTAGATTTATGACCCATTCATACATACATTGTTTTCTAGACAGCAACAGTTATGTTGGTAAAGTACTGCTTTTTCCACCAGTATAGCAACATGTTGATCATATAACTGCTATTGGTAAGCCACTGATAATTTGTCCATACTTCATGAATTAATCTACTGTCATCCTTCATAGGCTCTCCATCTGCTCATCTCAGTAAGGACACCACATGCTTAGACTTTCGAGTAGGGCTTTATGGGGTAGATCGGCAGCCTC
>NW_017729031.1:69386298-69398814 GCF_001723915.1 Gavialis gangeticus
ACCTTGACTTTCGAGTAGGGCTTTATGGGGTAGATCGGCAGCCTCCATAAGAATCTGGTGCCTTCATACAAGCTAATGAAAATACTACACAGTAAAGTAAAAATACAGAAGGTAAAGAAGAGAACATGGGAGGTAAGTAGAGCAGCTTGAGGTCTATTATTTAAAATGACAAAAGAACAGAAAAATTTGTACAGGCTTAATTTGCTAATGCAGTGAACAGCAAATAGGCTAATATACAACCCTTATCCCAAGAACCATCACTGAATACATCTCCTTTCCCCAAGGGTTAACTTATGTCACACACCACAGTCTAGATAAGAACCCAACTGGCAAAACACCTCAGATCTCAAATACACAAGTATTGTTGACACTGTAGACAGTGGCACCCCTAAAGTAAATGGAAGTTTTCAGAGATGGGACACATCAAACATGTAAAAAGTTAAGGTAGTCACTTCCTGATTTTCAGAGATAATGAACTGATCAACAACTCTAAGTGAAATGTATAGGAGATGTTGGTATTTAATACTACTTGCATGAAGTTGTCCTAGTTTCATAGTTAGTAGGGTTGGGAGGGACATGAGCAGATCATCAAGTCTGACACCCTGCCATGGCAGAAAAGAGTACTGGAGTCAAATCACCCCAGCAAGGTGATTGTCTAGCCTTGTCTTAAAGACCTCCATAATTTCCTCTGCAGGTCTTTTGTGTAAGGATGTCAGTTTTATGATCAATCCATCCAATTTCAGACTTAGCATCACCAGTTCTGAAACTTCTTGATGGGATCCACAAACAAGGCACATTTTATGGAGAGATTTATTATTTTCTCCAACCTCTCTCGTTTGATTGAATATGATGCAGTAGTGAAAGTTCCTTCACTAACTTTCACCACTTTCCTCAATATAGCTTTCATCATTTCTGCCTTCCTTTCATCAACATGGTAGCACCATTTATACACATTACAACATAAAATTTGTCCAGAATTATTCCTGGACAAAATTACATTTTAATTAAATTAAGATGCACTAAACATGTTTTTTTATGTTTTGTAAGGTAAACTCCAGAGCTAGAAAGTTTACCTAAAACAGAGTTTCACAGAGCATTATTTTGCTTTGTTTATTTGGATACCACCAGTTTAGAATTCTCATGCCTTTCTTCTGATAAATTTCCTGTTTGGGGGTTACTTCTGACATTTAGCCTGTAACTGAACACTGTAAGCATGCTTAAGGTATATAATCTGCCCAGAATTAGTATTACAGGTCACACACTCCACTATATTTTGAGGTGATCGTGACACATCATGCACATTTTCTTGACTTTGTTTTACTGATGTGGTATGTGTGTCTCATTGCAAAGCCACCTTATGCTATATTCCTCTATGTTGCATTTATTACTGTATGGATTATGTTAGGCTGGTAGTTATGTATCTTTATGATTTTGGACATGGTGTAATCACAAGAACTGAGGAACGTATATGTAAGGAAATGGAAGTAGGCAAAACTGCTACTCCCAATTGTGTAGCATTTGTGCCACTGTGTTACCAGCGTTACAATGTGTTGGAACCAAGTGAAGGCCCCAAGGTCACAGTGGGCCGGGCGGTGGCTCAGAACGAAACAGGCGGGATTATTGGCGTGGAGGTCTGAGGCGCGGAAGCGTATGGTTTCAGAACAAAGATGATTTATTAGACTTACGCTTAGTGGTGTAGGTAGTGTTGCTTTCTTCAGTTACAGCAAATACAAACAACAAAGGGGTCCGTTGGCCCACGGGGTTCTTAAGTGAGCCCTTGCTTTCTAACCCTGGAGGGCTAGGGGCAGCTGCTCAACTTAATAGTCCCAGGGCTGGCCAACGGCTCATTAAAGGAACAAATGAACAGTGAAACTGTAATGAGGTGAACGAAGAACGAGTCGTGACGCCAGTCCAAGTGGACAAACGGATGGTCAAATAGCCATGCTGAGGTCAAGTGCCAGGTGGAAGAAGCCAAAACCGTAGTCAGGGTGAGTAGGGGTGATCCAAATCGTAGTCAGTAACCGGTGCTGAGATCAGTCACAAGCCAGAAGAATCAACACGAGTACTAGGTTATGAGGAGAGGACCCGGGATCGAAATCCCAATCTCTCTCTGTCACACAGTCCCTGCTGATAGCAGCCTCTGCTGACAGATCAAGCAGCTCTCCCTCACTCACAAGACCAACAAACGCCACCACCCACACCCCGGTGGGGGGCTCATGGGTCTTTTATAAGAATTTAGTGGCCAATCAGATCTTACCCTGCAAAGAAATTTCTAGTCTGATTATGTCATGCTGCAGAAAGACTGAGCATGTGCCTGATCAGGGTTTGTGGGCGACTGAGCATGTGCGAAGCTGAAAAGTAGGTCACAGATGACTGACAGGCCCAGGGGTCGAGTAGGGGACATGCGGCCTAGGTTGTCTGCACATGTCAGAATTGACTGTTCTGTATTGGCAGCACACAAATCTAAAATTTTACATTGACACAATGCTAATCCATTTGTGTATCATTTCTTGCCATTGTGTGACAAAGGCAAGACCAATTGCTGCTCCCAAACACATGCAGAATGGACTATTGTTGGGATGGGCAGCCAAGGTATTGTCTGACTGAAATTAACAGGGGGAGGGGGAACCAACTCCACAATAGTAAAGACATCTCAGAGAAATGGGGCATTAGCCAGAGGAGCTCCAGATTTTTCAGGAAGGAAAAATCTCTGGAGGATTCTTAGACTCATCAGCAATTAGGACAATGCTAGGGTGGCAGGAATGTTGTCTTGAAGATGTCTGTGAAATAGTCATGTTTTTAGGATTATTCCAGGCATGGAGGAGTCTAAGTCCTCAGCAGTCAGGCTGGCAGGATCACCAGGAAGGCTGATTTCTGGGAATACTAGCAGGACTCTTAAGGGTTGTAGCTGGGTAAGAAACTTTGCTTGTCTTTTTATTGTGTTTGTTGTCTTTTCTTCAAATTGTATGGTCAGTTTTTCTTGCATGATTCTTTTCTTCTATATAATAAATCATTTGTTGTTTTGTCTTTTTATTGAATACTTGTGATAAAGGGTGATCTCAGGGTGGGCGATATTCCAAGTTAGCCCATTCTATGGCAAAGGGACCTAAAATTCTTTCACAACCCAAGCAGAAACTAAAGGTGATTACACAAGTTATATTTTTCAGTTGATTGGGTCCCTGAAAGTGCTCTACAACCAGGACATAACACACGTGCACACCTACAGAGTGCTTTCAAAATGGCTGATCATGCAAAAAATTAACCCTCATCAAATCAGATATTAGATTAAGGTATTCTAAAGCAGTATGCTGTAAGGAATTTGTGTTCTTGCAAGGGTTAATTTTTCCCACTTTGCAAAGCTGGGCTAGTCCTTACACCAGCAAGCATCAACCTAGCCCCATCTCCAGGGCTGTAAGCAAATGAGGGAAGGGACAGGGTGGGAGCAGCACAGAACTGCTGCCTGTATTTTGGTGGGTTGGATCTGGAGGTTGAGGGGTGGGTGGAACAGAGCCCCTTCACCTTGTGCCCCACCCCTCCCAGTTACCCCAGTTGGTGTATTTGGGGAAACTGGGCTGGGCCCGCAAAGTGAGGGGGCTGTTCCATCCCACACCTCCCCTGCAACTCTAGTCACTGAAAAGCCCAGCTGGAAGTTTTGTGCTGCTCCAACACCCTCCATTGACAGTCCCAGAGCTGGGGTGGGAGGTGCAGGGCTGGTGAGGGCAGTTTAACAGCCTCCTCAGAGGCTGCTGGAGGGCCCCCACCTGATGGCCAGGGCTCGTATAAGTAGGTTTGATTGCCCCCACAACCCAATAGGAAAACTGATGGGTTGTGGGGCAGCAGGCTCTAATTCATGGCGCTTTATATAAAGCACCATGAGCTGCAGCTATGCAGTCTGGTATAAGGGCAATGGAGTTGAGGCTTCCAGGGATAAAGAGTTATCTCAGTGAAACCCTTGGTTTGTTTCTTGGAAGAAGCAGCAGGATGGCAGGGAGAAATCTGGAGCTCTGGAAGTGCCCCACAAAGAGGTTTATGACATCAGGAATATAATATCCAACAACATAACATAACATGATACGTATAAATGGGAAAGAATACTACCCGAACTAGCTATAGATTTGTTTCAGAAACAGTTCCTAAACATTGCTTTATTTAAAACAAAACAAAACAATACAGAACCCCTTGACATTTCCAGGCAATAAATGTCTTTCTGGAAAGGGGTTGGTGAAAAAAAAAAGATATTTTAAAGATTAATGGCTTGATGACAGACTCCATTTTCAAGTAAACAGTAAATAAAACTCAAGGAGTATGATTCCTCACTAATCTTTTTACTTTGGCCAATATATTCCTAGTTTTGTTAAAATTGTTGCTCCTTTAAGCAAGCTAACCCAAAATAAAAAGAAGACAAACTATTGTGATCCCAGAGTGCATTGAAAAGGTTATGAGAGTAATTTAGTAGAGCACCTGGTAAAAACAGCCCAGACTGTTTAATGTTACAACAGTTTATCGCACTACACATGGTAGCATTCCAATATAAAAATGCAAATACTTGGGGCTGACATAATTTACACTCTTTACAGGAAAAGGAAGCTTTCTCTAGGTAAGATGCAGTTAGCAGGGATATACAGGATTTCCAACAGCAGAATTTATTTTATGTGTTTATAAAATATCAGGTAACTTCTTTACTTCTGCTATATTTTGGGGTGATTTTTCAGGACTAGCGTAAAACATTTTGGTTCACTAGGGACAGGAGTGATGTACAACAAGTACTGCTTTTAGGAGTTAGGTATGGTGGACATTACTAGGAGAAGCAGGGTTTGCCTACAGAGTCATATATATATATATAATACACACATGCACACACTGGAATTAGAGCTGGTTAGGAATTTTCAAATAAAACCATCTCTCATCATAGAAACCTATTAAATCAGTTTCAATTAAAAAAAATTATTAGGAAGCTCTCTCAATGGGAGATCCATCTGAGTTACTCAAAGACCTAATAGTTCAGCTACTCTGCTCTGATCCCAGAACAGAGACTTGGGACCTGCTTCTCAGTTTATCACCTCTGAGTGCTGTAGCCCACAGATTAATGAGCATTCTGGTATGGGTGTCATTTCCGCATATATATATTTATATATATTTTTACAAAATTCAAAACTTCATCCAGAGTAGAACATATTTGAAATCCTGAACATTTGTGGGGTGGGAGCACTGTACCCAGCTCTAGCTTTAATACTACCATTAAACTCAATATCATTAATAATAGTACCGGAAAAATTAGGGAGGGGAAAGTTTGACTGCACTACTTCTACCTTTTTTATTGTTCTTGTTAATTTTTTTGTCCACTGCGTTTTGTCTCCCCACCCCCACATCCTCTCCCACTGTCCTAGTATTTTGTTTTGGTTTATTTGCCTAAGATTTCATTTTATTCACCTTAAGTCTTCGGTTTTATGATCTGAGTTTACGGTATTCTTGACTCCAGATTCCAGGATTATTTTATCCTCTGTGGACTTTGCTTCAGATTCCAGCCAAAATACTGCATATACATTCACAGAGTGTGGACAGACATAACATTTGAAATGTTTCTAAGCATAATGAGTTTGAAAATATTTAAAAAATGAAGTGTTTTGCTACTGGACAGACATACAGCTCCATGTTGCTCCCCAGCAGAAGTGCTCCTTGGAGCACAGGATGGGGTGAGTGGAGCAGACTGTCAGTGTAGCATTGCAGAACCTGTAACCCAGGGTTATGGAGAGTGAGGTGACAGCAGAGCTGATGACAGCAAGTGTTCTTCTGCTGCCCTGCCTCTGTTCTTTGCAAACCCCACTTGCTACAACCAGGGGACTGGAGGCCCTATGTCTTGTTGCCAAAGCTAGGAGGAAAGATGCAGAGAGCTAGGCAGAGAATGAGTATGGGATAACCCAGCTCCATCAGGTTACAGGGGTTTCCTGGCTGTGGTGGAGCACTGTGGGATGCTGGAGACTCATGAGTCCTCTGACACTGTACAGCATGCATACCTAACTAGCAAAATGATTCTAAATAGTTGCTCATTCTAACAGGCACTCAGTTGGAGTACTTCAAAGAGCAGCTTCCAACTGTGCTTGCAGCACTTCTTTCTACTCCCTCAACTCTGTTTTGATGAGGGTCAGGTAGTTTTTGCAGCAGGTCAACAGCAGAGGGGTTTGCCTAAGCCAGCCCTGGGACCTGGCAGTGGGAAGGTATGCCTATACCAATGCCACTTCTGCCAGCTGCCTGATTGCAGCATGCGTGCAATTTCCAGCTCTTGGGGAGCTGCACCAGGTGCAGAATAGCTGCTACTATTTCTCCCCCCAACCCGCTGAACATGGGTGCAGCTTCCAGTTCATGAAGAGTTGCATTGAGGCCAGGAAGTTCAGCTGTGCCCAGGCTATAGCCAGAGGTGGGGATTGCAGGGGGGAGGAAGAGCGGAAGCAGAGAGAAACAGAGGCAGAAGGAAGCAGTTTGCAGGTACACCTCTCCACTGTACCTGGGTGCACCTTCATGGGTGGCTACAGCACCCGCTAGAAGCTGAACTGCCTTGTTTTGCCCCACTCTGGCCTCCCAGGGTATTACCAGCCTTTTCTGCCCTGCCTTGATGAACTAGATGACTATGCAATTGGGGAGGCTACCCTCAGAGGCCAATGTGGGCTTTTTGGTGCTTCACTTGGTCCTGTTCATCATCCCATTCAGGGATGACAGGAAAACAAGCCAGCCAAGGGGCTGATAACAGTCTTTATCACCTAATTAGCAAAACAATAGCCTCTGTCCACATTACCTCAAACTTCTTAAACTGCTTACTAGCTGATCTGTTGATTAACTCCAAAAGCCCTAAGCGATCACTATTCTGTCTGCCTATCCCAGTGAAATTGGAGAGAGACACACAGAGAGATACCTCTCAGTATCAGCTAGCATACCACATGCTGGCTATAGTCCCTGCTGTGGCAGAGACTTAAACCAGTATATGTGTAATGTCTATCCCTAACCTTTGACAGTAGCCATGCAGCTAGTTCCTAAGAAATCACTCACAGCACTATAGCCTCTATCTTTAGCTTTCCCTGTCTACATACTGTCCTTCAGCTATCCGTACCTTAGCTGCCCACACCAAATTTCAGCATTCTGATGCTGCCTCCTTATTCTCTAAATAACAGGGGATAAGGGATCCTGTGATACTGTGCTGCAGCTGGGGAGCATGGAGCTGTAAGTAGTGGTGGCAGCACAGGCACAGTTGCTAGGTGCCTGGAACCAGCATGGGCACAGGAAAAGTCCCTTGCCACTGAAACCACTCAGCCTACATTAGACTGGAACCCAGTTCTTTTGGTTCATGGCTTGTAAAAGGCTTCCAGCCTGGTTTATGAGTTTGTGATTTGTTTTTCACAGTTCATGTTTTAGTATTAAAATTTGAATGTGAATTGTCCGCTTGCATTTCCTGCTTCTGAATAATATAACAATGGTTTTTCACTGTTGGAAAATTGATATTTTCAACCTAAAAGTTGGCATCTCCAGAAAGCATTTCTTTTCAGAGCCTCACCACCATTTTTTTATTATTATTATTATTATTATTATTATTATTATTATTATTATAGGTTTGCCTGTAAAGGCCTCTAAACAGTACATGTAAAATGGGTGCAATTTAATCTCTACCTTTTGTAACATTACAATTTTAATAATCTGATAATACAGTTTCTGGCAGAGGTGATTTTAAAATCTGGTTCTCACAGCTATAGCTAATTCCATGCCATGAGATTCCATGTTAAGCATACCACTAGATCCATCATCTACAGCCAGGCTCTACATTACAACTGTATTTGCTCTGATCCTGCTGAGCAGGATGCACAGCCTAGGGATCTAGGCCTTGTATTCCTATACTTGTAATACAATGCCAAAACTGTAGCCACTTGAATCAGCAGAGCCAGATTCAGACCTTACTTTGACCTGCCTAAATAGCATCTGCATGACAAGGACAACAGAATTCCTCTGGTCATCACTGACAGCCCACAGCTTGAACATCTTGGACACATCATTAATGATCTTCAACCTCTCTTGGGAAAGGATGATCATCTCAAGGCAGCCTTCAGGGACAAGGCAATCCTGGCTTATAGGGAGCCCCCCAACCTCAAAGACATCTCTTCAGCAGCAGGTTACCTAACTACTATTCTCACCAAGGCACTAGGCCTTACAATAGACCTGGACTAGCTTTTATAACCCCAGGGGCTGTCTTTTGTGGTCAGAGACTAATAATTTTGAAATTCATTACTTGGCTTTGCAAAGCAAATCCATGTTTCTTAACTTCTGAACTTTTAGTAACTACTAAGTAAAGATTATGAAATAATAAAGAAGTTTGAAATTTTGACAGGCTTCTACGACTTTAAAAGATTAATATCAGTTTCTGGAAAACCATTTTGACTTTCATGCCACCTTTTAATTATTCACATAAATTCTTACTCATAGTACAGTTCTCATTCTTTTTTGTTGACTGCTAAGGAAATACTTGCTTTAATGGCTAGAACAAAATATTATCATTTCCATGTTCTCCCCCCACAAGTGTAATTTACTAGCAACCACTAAATGATCATCTGCAGAACATAAAACATAAGGTAAACATGATTGTTTTTCCATAGAAGTGTACAGAAGATATTAAGTTAGTCAGCAAGGTTTGAGAAGGGACACAGAAGCTCAATGGAGTAATGCAGTTCGTAGGCCTGGTAAGCCCCTCTTGGCCAGAATAGTGCCATGATGGTGCAAGCTCATGTGACCAAGTTAAGCAAGTATTGGGTTTCCAGGTAGGGTTGGCATTTTGCAACCTTAAGGAAACAAGGAAGTGGATGCTGACTGGATGCAGAGTTAGGTTAACCAAATATGAAAGGGCATATATGACTAACAACATGTAGCCAGAAGTATAAAAAAGCTTTATAACTACAAGGAATCAGATAATCCAAGACTTCTGATGAACTCTGACCATTATGAATCCCTGAGGAAGTGGCAATGCCTGGCCAGCTGACCCAACTTCTCTCAGCTCCAAAACTACATGAACATTGTAATTATTGTTGTAAATATGTTTGTGTTTAAGCATATTCCAATAAAGTTTTCAGTATATGATTGGAATAGTCTAACCGATCATTAATTTCGCTTTCCACCCCAGCTAAAATTTTAAGTAATGAATTATTCAGTAGCCCTCTTACTGCTAATTCTATGTACCTGTCCCAGGATAATTATAATCTTCAAGAGCCACACAGTATAATACTACATATTAATATTACAAGCCTAGACATAAGTGGGTCAAAGTGCTTGGACTTAAACAGACATCTTCTACATATTCATGACAACAGCTTCAATACACAAAACCTCTATATATTTAAGTAATTATACCTCTATATTGTTATGCATGACTTTATATGTTATGTGTAACTTTATCCTAAAGTTCATCCTAAACTTCCATCTTTCTATGAAGTTGATGGCAGTTTTAAATATTTAAGCACTGAGACAGAAGTAAACAAGGACTCCAGAATTTTTCTCAACGTGAATTTACAGATATTTACTATATGATTTCATGAAGAGTATTCCCGATATCATTTTTTTTTTCAATAGCACAGTTTGCTATTTATTTTTCCTTCTATTTGTACTCAGTGGCTGTGTCTACACATGCTTTTGATCTGCGAGCAGTTTACTAACTGGGACAGTTCCCAGTCTCTACTCTGTGATTGCAGGGCAGGGGCTAGAGACCATGTTCCTTGCCTAGCTCAGGGGCCCAGGCTGGGAAATTCTTCTCGCACATCACCAGCCCCACGGTTACAGAGCTGGCACTGGGAAAGAAGGATCTCCGAACCTTGGCCCTGTAACTACAGAATGGGGACAGGGAGCTTCTGGAGGCAGGAAGGAATCTCTTGCCTCCTGCTGCTGAGCTGACTGCTCCCAGTCAGGGGTCTAGACGTATGCTACTGTGCAGTTACTAATCTCAAATAAATTTGCTACTTGCATTTCCAGGTAGCAAATTTACTAGTGATTAGGGTCAATTACTGCATAGTAAATGTCTGATCATGCAGATGTTTACTGTGCAGTAATTAGTTCTACTGTGCAGTAAAGCTTCTCATGTAGGCAAACCCAGTCAGAGCTCTAGAAGCACTCTACTTTAAATCTGTCCTAAAGAAAGGGTAGCATCAATTGAATCACTCCAACACTTACTAAGATCCTCATAGATGACAATGTTATTTAAGTATTAGTGGTGGTGAAGGAAAATGATGGATTTTAATGAGTCAGTACATCTGAGTCCTGATTCTCCTTTTGCTTACACTGAAATAAATAATTTAATAGATTTCATAGACTTCATAGACATTAGGGCTGGAAGGGACCTCATAAGATCATTGTATCCAGCCCCCTGCCCAAGGAACAGAGAGTCAGCTGGGATCACATTACCCCAGAAAGATAAGTATCCAGGCATTTCTTAAAGGTATCCAGAATAGGTGCTTGCATAACTTCTGGGGGGAGTCTATTCCAGACTCTGGAAACTCAGAGAGTAAAGTTTTTCCTTATGTCCAGTCTGCAATGGTCTTCCAGCAGTTTGTGACCATTTGACCTTGCCTTCCCTTGGGGTGCCCTGGTGAACAGACATTCACCCAGCTCCTGATGCATACCCCATATATACTTATAGACTGCCACCAAGTCATCTCTGAACCTTTGCTTCTCCAGGCTGAAGAATCCCATGCCTCTCCTCATAAGGCCTATTCTCTTGACCTCTAATCATGTGTGTGGCTCTTCTTTGAACTCTCTCAGACTTCTCCACATCCTTTCTAAAGTATGGAGCCCAGAATTGGATGCAGTACTCCAGCTGTGTCCTCACCAAGACCAAGTAAAGCAGGAGGATGACTTCTTGGGTCTTGCTTGACCCAAGCAGTCAGTAGATACAAGCCAGAGTTTTATTTGCTTTGCCAGCTGTGTCCGGGGGGGAAGGTGGGTGTCTCCCAGCCCTTTCTATGTGTCAGAATGGACTTCCCTTGTGCTCTTAGAATCATAACCGTAAGCAGCGACCACTCATTATGGAATCCCCTCCCTGTCAGATCATGATCTCTCAGGGCCTCAACAACCAACCTCTTCAGCTTGTGAAAGTCAGCTTTCCTAAAGTTGAGGATTTTTGTATTGCTGACTGATTTGCCAAATTTGTGATGGATAGAGAAAGTGATCAACTTGTGATCACTATCACCAAGCTTCTCTTTGATTCTCAGGTCACTGACTAGATCATCCCCTTTAGCCAGTACTAGATCCAACAGTGCCTTACCACTTGTCAACCTGTAGACTTATTGAGTCAAATAGAATTCATCTGTGCAAGTGAGGAAGCTTCGCAACCAATCAGATTTGATTGAATGCTCTTCCCATAAGATGTCAGGGTGATTGAAGTCACCCATGATGACCATGCACCGAGAGCATGCAGCCTCTGCCAGTTCTCTAGTGAATTCATGGTCAAGCTCTTCTTTCTGGTCAGGAGGTCTGTAATAGACTCTTACAGTTATATCCCCTTCACCACATTCTCCCCATATTCTAACCCAAAGGGTCTCAAGTCATCCTCCTTGGGTGCCAATCTCTGCTTGTAGGGAAGCGTACTGCTCCTTCACGTAGAGAGCTAGACCCCCACCCTTCCTTGCAACAGGATCCCTCCAGTACAAGATATAGCCATCAATACCTGTGGTCCAGTCATAGATGGGAGTCCCACAAATATTTCACAAAACGTGAATAGTTCCACCAAAAGAGAGACTATGTAGTAAGTGTGAACAGACTTAAACCACATTTCTTGATTCACCATCAGGGGAAAATCTTAAACCAGTACCCCCAGTACAGTTTCTAAACTACACTAAGGTCTTCAACCAATGAATATAGGTTCAAATGACATGTATATTCCAAACAACATTGGATTTTTCTGATACAATCTTCTCAACAATCTCTCATATTAGTATCTTCAAGGAAGTCAATGGTGGACAGATATCTTTGTGAAGATGATTGCTTAACAATTGTTTCTTGCAAAAACAAGTTGTTTTTTCTTTTCAGGGAAGAATTGGTGATCTGCTGCATTAGTAACCTTATTAACACATCAACAACTTTTATAGCTGGATGGACCTGGATCTAATCTAAATAAATGTATTCATACATTTCTCAAGGACTCTAGATCTTTGCCAAGTATTACAGAAAGCAAAGCATAAACAGCAGTTCTCCACCAGTACATTACAAATAGTAGTACTACTTTATTTCACAGTAGGTTTGGGAAAGTAAATATATTACATTTGAAGAAGTTTTTAAATTCTATGGTAAAAATGGGTAAATAAATACTCAGTCTCACAGCTATCCTTCTGGTGGTTACCCTTTTATTGTGGCTTCAGGGGTTATTGCAGGGCCCTTGGCACAGCTTTACAAGTGCTCATGGTGCTTGGGCCAGGTGCCAGATGATTGAAAGATAGCAAAAGTTGTCCCCATCTTTAAAAAAGGGAGGAGGGAGGACCTGGGCAATTATAGGCCCGT
>NW_017729031.1:69403814-69409039 GCF_001723915.1 Gavialis gangeticus
AGATGTTCCAGCTTCCACTGCACTAGTTACCAGACTCCCTCCAGACTGTGGGCTAACCTACCAAGAAAACCCTTGGGTTCCCTGTCTCTGATGAAATAAGAAAACATTGCCCCAATACTACCTGGCTTGTATATACTGTCACCATGGCAAGGAGAGGACTGAGTACATCTTATACAGCCAAATCCATAGGGATCTTCAGATCTGAAACTTCTACCAGCTAGTCCTTAGCAACTGCTCTTAAGTCAACAGTCTAATGAGTGTGAGAATGGCCAATGAAGACCTGCCTGGAGTAGCCTCATTGGCAACTTCCATCTCTAGAACATAGCCATGTACTCAGGGCATAGGTAAATTATGTTTTATTCCCATTTTGCCAGAACCCACTACTAAAAATAACATAGACAAGACCCCTATGTTTTAAACTCATCATTTAGGAATGAATGGCATGCCATAGGCAGGAATACACCAAAATCTCTTAAAGGGCCTGTCCAGTACAAAACAGCTACCATTTACATTTTCCCTAAAGTAAGAGCTGCTTTATGTTGAGCCAGGGTCGAGAACAAATGGAAGCTATGTAACTTGTATGGCCCTAGAAAGTTGCTCAAAGGTCAGAATTGCTAGGTTTATGAATCCTGGCTATGTAACACACAATATCAGCAGCTGGAAGATGTGATTAGCTCAGGAGACACTTTGGTGGCACTGTGCACTCTGCCTAGTGAGGACCCTCTCATGGTTGGTGATACCAGGGTTAGGGATGCTTTGTACTGATAGAACAATGAACCAGAAAATCATCAATATGGAAAAAAAAACAGTAAACTTCCTTCTAATTAAATTCAGTCCTTAACTGCAGATCTGAGGACACCAATTAATCCACGTCACAAACACCAATTATATCATGTATTAAATGCTGGATTAGCTAAGAGCATTAAGAGTCCAAATTTAATAGGTAGGTAAGTGCCTAGAGATGCAGAAAGGTGCCTAGTGGGATTTCCAAAATTGCTCAGATCCTTAAAGGTATTTAGAATCCTAATAGCTATTAAAATAATTCTTTTATGATGTTGATCCTTTTGACTTCTACGGGATTTTTTTTTAATTCTCTCATGTGTTTAATAGAAAAATGCTAGCATAAATAAGAAATCATAAAAGTGCCAGAAATAATAGTGTGCAAATAACCTAAACACAGTGGGCATTTTTACATATGCTCTGGTAGGGAGAGGGTGCTTTAATTAGAGCTGCTCTAAAGCACCACAGAGTCTCATGTATCAGTATCCCCTCACTTCAAAATGGTGGTGGGAGCGCTTTAACAGTCATTGAATGAGCTTTAGTTAAAGCACTCTTGCTGCCATTCTGAAGTGTGGTGACACTGATACATGAGATGTGGAGGCTGGCTGGAGATCGCTACTTAGTACACTCCAGCAGATTTGATTAATCAAGTCTACTCCAACATGCTAAGGTTATTGCATGTCAGAGCAGCCTCCTGGTACGTCTACAGGCACCCAGTGGGATTACAGTTGACTTGTAAATATAAACACTAAGTTTATGGCTTCTAAAAATAAAAGATTAATCTGTCCTTGGAAGTTTGGAGGCATAGTATACGGGGCATTTATTTTACTCCATCTTTTTACTTTGGAGTAACATCATCAGTGGGGCCTACAAGCTTGAACTTGAGGAATTCTTCTGTAGTGAATGACATGCATGTACTTTTATTAGCCCATGGTGATGATATACCTTGCCTCACTGTGGCTTTTTTTGAAGACCTATCTTTAGGCCCCTTATCTCCTTCTAGAGAAAGTTTTACAGCTTTGTTTCTTCAACAAAAACAAGTCTTCATACTTGTTATTTTAGTGTCACCTTGTTACCCAAGGAGGTCCACAGTACTTCTTCAAAGGGGATGTGGTATGATTGAGTCTCTATATGTTAGTAAGAATTCTTTTCCTTCCTCTGTGCTGTTGCTTTACACCTTGTTATATCCTCATTCCACTGTCTTATGCCCAATGGGACTAAGCTATCAGTCTCCCCCTTCCAATGAACAAGTCATTACTAGAAGCTTTGGCCTATCCCGGCCCCTTATAGATCTCCAGACATAAAACAGAAGGTAATTTGAGGAGTGGAGGTAGGATTCTTTACTGCTTTGGCTGGCTTTCAGAAAGGTAGAGTGAACATTTTTTGAAGTTTCAGGATATCTAACTACTAGTGGGGAAAAGTGTGGAGAAGTTTTAAACTCTAAGCTGATAGGCAAATTCTGACAGTAACAAGAAACAAATGGATTGTGACAAGGAGAAAGCAATGCAGTCACTTGACAGCATGTTTAGGAGTATATCGGCTCTCCATTTGTCTTTTCTAGTTGCCACACCACTTCAGAAAGCTTTATCAATAATACTGTCCCCACTAGAAGCAATGCAAATTTCCTCAGAAGGCAATACGTTTATAACTAGAATTTGTTTACAGTTATATTCTAGACATAGGCAAATGGAGTATCCCATCCTTTTAAAACTGTGTTCCACATTGAGCTACAAATGCATCTTTCAGCTGCATTACCACCATAATTCAGTTTGCCTCATTGGGAGACAAAAAATTATATACATTTTATCAACACTTGGCAGCATGGTGGGCACCCCCACCTTTAAATATTTTACAATATAAATAAAAGCAAGACACCATGCACAATGCCTTGAGTATTATTTTTTAAGTTCACTTTGTTTCCTGTATGCTCTGTCTTTCCCTGGCAGCATTTGTGAGAAGCATCACTGACTTCTTGATTAAAGGGCAACCACCATAGTAGCTCAATTAGTTAGTGGCAAAATTTAAAGATTTCCACACTGGCCAACTGTTTAGAGAAGATGATGCTTCCCACATGTTTTTACAGCCAACAGCAGACTACTTTTCAAAAGGAATGAAATTATCCTGTAGTTTATGCAGAGATCAGTGCACATCCTATAGTGTTAAAAAAACATAAAGGGAATGTGAGAAAAATTGTTATAAACAAAGGAGATATAAACACTTTCTTTCCTCCTATTATATTTTCCCTACTGTATTTTCCATGCTTACTCCCCTCCCCCCACCACCCAAGAGCCAGTAAGTATAATCAATCTTTATACTGTAAGAGGTAGTAAAGGTAGATCTAGTTTAGTTTCTCTGTTTTGATTCAGACAATCAGCAACAGTTCCATTTTCATTAGAAAGCAGGGCTCATAATGACAACCTGTAAAAAAAAAAAAAAGTGCACTGGATATTACTCTAAAGGCTGTAAATCTATGTAGCTTTATGCGAGGAAATGTATCTTCCTGATAATGTCTGTTTAGATAAAGTACTGATGTAAAGCCAAAGGAAGATTTGTGGGACCAAAACCAATGTTAAATGTAAAAGTTACTGAGCTACTAGTAAAATCTTAATAATGCCAACTTAAAAAGACTCAAGACAATACACATGGCAGCACTTTAGTCTTGTGTTTCATATTTATTCATTCCTTGCTATCCATAAAAGTTTTAGACTCACCCCCCCAAAATGATGTGTATTGATTAGGAATTAGATAGCTACCTATTCCTACTCTTGAAGCATAATGCTTCCCAGTTGTTCCAGACTTGTAGTAAGCTTGACATCTTATATACTGATTCTGATCATTCTGATTGATTTCCCATGAGGAAAAGTAGCACACTACTCTGTCCCAGTTTCTGTCTCACCACACTTAAATACTTTTCATTCTTTTAGTGTTTTTCTTCTAGAAATATTTTCATGTTCTCCTTATGCAAAAAGGTCATGACACAATAGGGTGCACTTGACACAAATGTAGGGGCCTGCAAAGACTAAAGGTTTATTGTAGTTAAATAGTTAGGGTTCTAGCAAATACACAATTTCTTGGAAATTGTGTAATTGGCAGTCTCCCGTGAAATAGCTGGTTCCCCATGAAAAAGTGTGGGGAACTAGCTATGTTAAAAAAAATCAACATAGAGCTGTCTCCTAGAAGGACAGAGGGAGAGGAAAGGAAGCAAAGAGAAAAGAAAAGACAGATTTCCCATCTCCTGAAGTGGAGGTGTGGGAGGGAGAGGCAGGAAAAGGTCCCATCTCTCTACCTCCAGAAAGGGAGGTGGGAACAGGGAGAAGTCCACCAAAAGTCCACATCTCCTGAAGGAGGGGGTGGGGAGGTTGAGATGGCAGCCAGAGTGGGCAAATCAGAGGCTGAGCCCCTGACATCAGCTCAGTCCAGGAGCTAGTCAGGGGTTAGCCTGGGAAGCCCAGAAGGCTTTAAAAATGCAGTTTTAACCCCCCTGTGCCCCAAGACAGATACAGTTGCACAAGCACCCATGATGTGAGTTTTGCCAGAGGTGCAGGGCCCCAGAACCCCCCTGCACCTATCTCCTTGAGAGCTGGCAGGCTTCATGGCCTCAGCTGGGGCTAGCATGCCTGCAGTTTTGACCCCACTGTCGCTTAAGACATACACGTGACATGAGTTTTGCTTTCAAGACTTTGGGGTGCAGGTTCCCTGAACCCCCTGCACCTATCTCCTTGAAACTTGGCAGGCTTCATGCCCTTGGAAGGGGATACCATTTCTGTAAGTTTCACTCAAATCAGGCTATAAATGACAAAGTTATAGGGTGTTTTGACCATCCCCATTATAATCTATGGGTGAAATGTTGAAACAGGGTCGAAATGGCAAAACTGTTTGGACGGAACGAAACAGGACAGCTGTTTCAAACTGAAATGACATTTGAATCAGAAAGCTGTTCCTTTGAAATGCTGAAACTCTGGTCAAAAGGGAATACTGCCATTTCATACAGGCTTAATATGCAGTGTTAATATTGGTCTTCTAATTATTCAGTTTAATAATGCAGCCTGGTCAGGGTTTTTTTGTGTCGCTACCTTATTAGCAGTGATGGAACTAAAACAACCAGTAAGGAAATTTATTATGTACCTAGACAGATGACCTAGAGAGGTGGTAGAATCTCCATCCCTGGAGGTTTTTAAGGCCTGGCTCAACAAAACCCTGACTGCTATGATCTAGCTGGGGGTGGTCCTGCTTTGAGCAGGGAGTCAGACTAGATAACCTCCTGAACTCCCTTCCAGCCCTAATTTTCTATGATTCCATGATTATGGCAATAATTATGACAAAAACCACAACCTTGTGTCATCCGTTACAATTCTACTGAACATAGGAAATGTTTTGGGATCCAAATAAAAACATAAAATTAAAATTGAATTATAATCCCATTTCAGTCTGCCTTTCCAGCAGCT
>NW_017729031.1:69414039-69420277 GCF_001723915.1 Gavialis gangeticus
AGGAAATGTTTTGGGATCCAAATAAAAACATAAAATTAAAATTGAATTATAATCCCATTTCAGTCTGCCTTTCCAGCAGCTTCTTATGTTCCACAGCAACTGTATTACTTCAAATGCCCAAACTACTGTTCTGCAGTGATCATAATGTTTCCATTAAAACAAGTCCAAATGGCTGTACATTTAGCTTTTCCGGTAGAAAAAAATACTGCAGGGAAAATTCAGTTGGGGACATTAATGAAAGTAATGACTGGTTCCTTCACTGAGAGTGGTTATCAGCAAAGAGCTAGAAGCAATCAATTTAGCAATTTTCTCTTATTTCATCTCTGCCCCAAATAGACTATAGACTATTTGCCCATGCTTTGTCTAGACTGTGCTAATAATATTCTTCATACTTTACCTCCATGATTTAGCAAAGATACAGGGTGCCTATACACATGCTCAGGAGTGGGGAGGGGCTGTTTTAATTAGAGAGGTTCCCCAAAAGCCAGTCTAATTAAAACAGCTCACCATCATGTATTAATGCCCCCTGTGTTTTAAAATGGTCATGGGGGCACTTTAGCTAAAGCTCATTTGCTGAGCTTCACTTAAAGTGCCCCCATAGCCATTTTAAAATGGGAGTGGGCAGCTTAATACATGTGATGATGAGCCATCTTAATTAGAGCGGCTGTCAGGGAACCACTCTGATGGTTGGTAAGATGATGCTGGAACGTTCTAATTGGAACATGGAGTAGACTTGATTAAGCCGATGCATTCTAATTACAATACCAGTATATCTATAGGCAGCCGCTATGATTAGACTAGGCATTCTGCCATTTTTAAACAGATTTGAATAAATAACACACTATATTCCAGGTTCACACATTAATTTATGTTTGTATCCACTTTAATTACTAGCTAATGTAAGCCTGTCTAAAACCAATATGCATGGGAAACTATGGAGATTTCACTTCCTATAGTGACAAAGGGATGTAAAAGTCTCTTAAATATGAGCCAAAGTACATTCATGCCAATGGAAAGACTATTTCTTTTTGCCCAGCAGTTTTACTTTCTATTTACTTTCAAATGAAAAAAAGACAAACAAAAATATTTTTTCTTTCCTCTTTTGAAAGGATAAGTGGTCTAGTGGCTAACATGCTAGGCTGGAATTCAAGAAATCCTCACTGACCTAAGGTCCAGACACATATACAGTGGTATAAAAAAGAACAATCAGATACACGATCTATAATCTCCCTAAGTACAATTTACTAGAACCACATGTTGAGTTATCCTGGGACAAACAGCAGTAAAGTTACATCAATGTAAGTTGCACTGGTGTGATGTTATATGACTACCATTATGCTCAGTGTAAGTAATCTAGTACCAGCTTCCCTCTCCTCCAGCTAGTGGTAATGCCCTGTAATAATGCCTCCTGCTGTTACCCCAGGATAATTGGTCATCTGGTCATTTCAGATTCTGGTGTGATTTACAGTGTTGGACAAAGCTAACTTGAATTATACCAGTTTTAGAATGTCATATGTCAAAGCTCTTATTGTGTAAATTTGGACAAATGCCTTAGCCTGCCTCCGTGGTTCAGCATCCAATCTGCAAAATGAGGATAATACCACTATCCTCATTCAATAGGGTGTTAGAATAAACATTACAGAAAGCTTCCTCTGTGTCTGGGAGCTACGTAAATACCTAAAAGATATAAGAGCTCTTCCTAATTTTCCTAGAAAGATTATTTTACATTAGATTACAAATTATCAGGGAAAGGAATGACACCTAAAACATTAGAAGAAAATCTCATTTATTTAACATAGCCTTACGTTATGAGTAGAAAATCTCATTTATTTAACGTAGCCTTATAAGTAGAAAATTTCTACTCATGTCTTGTGATAGGGTACATTCAAAGGCTCAAAGTTTGGGAGAGTTAATAATCACTCAGATCCAAATTTCATCTGAACTATCTAAATCAGGTGGACTTTGACATGACTGGGTGTACACTGAAAGTGGAACAGGAAGCAGGGCAAATAAAATTATAAATAATGTGCAGATGGCAGGGAAATGAGTAAAACATGTTAAAAGAGGGGTCCATTAGCAGTAACCTGGTTTGTGAGTTCAAGTTCTTCTATACCTAATACACACTACAGGGCTGCTTCTAGATATAATTCTGATTATACCTGAAAATGCATTTAAATGGTAAGAGGTGTGGGAGAATAAAGATGTAGTTATTTCTATAATATACACAAAGTTTAGGATACATTGAAGACTACTGCTATAGTAGAGTTAAAAAGAAAAGGACTGAAACTCCTCCTAACTTTGAGATGAACCACAGGAACAGCCTCTGGTTTAAGTTGTGAAAAAGGTACCCATGTCTAGTAAATTTAAAAGACCAGCCATTTCTTATCTGTTTAATCCCATGTCAAAGAATCAGAAGTGTAATTACCATGGCAGGTGTAGCAGCAGGGACTAGGCTGGCTGCATGGGAAGGGGGGTGCAGCAGCACCCTCTTCAGCAGTGTGGTGCATGCATGGTAAAAGCATACTCTCTTCCATGGGATCCTGGATGCTAGTGAGCTCTCTGAGATTACCAGCCTGTCAGCTGGTGCCTGGAGGTCTCCATGTGCCATGAACTCTATGGGACCATCAGCTGGTTAGCATGGGGTCTGGCTGAAGTTTCCACTTCCAAGCAGTTCTGAAGCCCAGAGGGTGAGCACTGCTCCTGTTCACCCTTGTCCTTCCTCGTACCCTCTCCCCGCACTGAATTCAGCTGCAGAAGATAAAAGGGGAGAAGGGAGGAGTGGCAGCACTCATCCCCTGCTTTTGTGTAGCTCTAGAGCTCAGGGGGTGATCATCAGCCCTCATCCCCTCATTTCTCCTGTCACTGAATTCCATCCATATGGCATTTCTCATCCCACAGTTCTTTTCAAATTATAAATGCAGACATGATCAACTGCTACTGAAGGTTCATGTGGCATATCAGACATGGGGAACGTCTTCACTGCACAGTAAACCTGGAATCGGAGTGTGGTTTAAGTCTATCATGCACAGAAAAACTTTAAACAGAGAGGTAGTTTATGCATGGCTTAACTTGCCTGGATGCAGCTGTGGGTTAGATGCCAGACTCCACTTTAACTGATGTTGGAATCCTCCCACCTTGTAATCAGGAAAACTTTTCAATTAACAATAATCACACTTTGGATTAATCTCAAGGCAAAAATACTGGCACTGCTGGCAAAACAAATTATGTGTTGAAGTGTTGATAGTCTGCCAATGAGTTTCCACACTTAATTTGGTAAAAATCCTGGAGTATGTGAGCATAAACATCCATGGAATAAGATCCACATGGGTGACTACAGAAACAAGAAGGATGCAAGAATAGTGTAGGGAGAGAACTGCTGTAAGAATTGCTCAGAACTGGACTAACCTTACCTGGATATTGAGGTTAATTGTACCATAAAAAATATACCACTAATCAAGCTTTTCAGTTTTCTAGGGGAAAGGCAAGCTGAAAGCTGAGAGCTTTGGTGATATATCATGGAAAAAAATGTGTGGGCAGCTACTTTAAGAGGTGTACCTTTGAAACATATTTGAAGGTTGAAGAAATGGAAATGAGTGCCAAAAACAAAATAACTAAGATGTCAACACTCCAGTTTAATTAACATTAACTTACTTCTCACCAACTTCTTTGAAGCTAAAGAGCATATAAGTATTTTTCTAAGATTTTCTCACTCTTTTGTCCAAGGTTTCATTTCTTCCATAGATTCCTTAATTATCTGCTATGATGGATCCATGGGTTGGGAACAGAGAGAATAAAAGACTTTTTATTTCCACTTAAGCTATTCAACTCTTTCCTCCCATGAAATAATAATAAATTCATGCAATAATCATAAAATCATCAACTTAAGCTATACAAAAATAATTTAAAAATCTCTCTCTCTAAAAGCTCTTCATTAGAGCACTAATGAAACAAGTTATTCTTTCTGATAGGTGTTCTGGTTCTGGAAAATCAGCCACTGCATTTTAATTAAAAGGATATGGAGAAAGGTCACTCCCCTTTGCAATGTTTCCAGAACTCTGCTTACTGCTTTAAGAATGTATAAAAAAAGCAAATGATTATGAGCTTATGAACAACTTGGGTGCTCATCAGTTTCACATGTTGCCCTGTGGGGTCAGGCCAACTCTCAGGATCTCAATATTGCACTGTTAGACAGGAGGGTGTAACACAATTGCACATATACAAAGACATAAATCAATCAGGTGCATACACACACACGCTACCAGCTCAGGCACATACACATCCAGACCAGCCTAGGCACATTCATACCTATTACCAATTCAAGCATATACACTACACACCCCAGAAATTAGAGACAGATCACTAATTCATATATCATGCACACAATGCCATACACACACACACACACACGCATACATACACATATATACACACACATATATACACATATACATACATATATATATATACATATACACATACACATACATATATACATACATACACACACACCACTCAGACTAGCAACTCAGATACATGCATGTTCAAACTAACTAGTTTAGGTTCATGCACACCTTTTACCAGTTTAAACCCATACATGCTACACACACCAAATTTAGACAAAATCAGTTACCAGTTACCAATACCTGCACATTCAATACACATATGTGGATTACTAATTCATATACCACACACAATGGCAGCAGGGGTTAGAGGCTTGGTGCAGGGGCTGAAGTCCACTGAAGTCCAGGAGGAGAGAGAGAGACAGAGAGAGAGAGAGAGCCCAAATTGTAGGAGGAGGTATGCAGGTAATATCTACCTGTCCAGGCAGGAAAGGGGTCCTTGTCCAGTAGATGTTGTCCAGAGGGGGGTCGCCAGCAGGGCCTCTGGGTGGATAGGTGGTGTGGCATGGTGCTGGTTCAGATGGAGAGGGCGTCCCACTGGGTCTGTCTTCACTGCCCCTTTTTATAGGGGCAGACCTAGTGTGACCCTAGTGACAGGAGGCACTGTTTTAGACCATTACTTAACTCCATAAATAAATATACATAATAACAGTTACTCATAATTACCTTTTTTCCTAGGTTTATCAAATAGGTAAAGCAACAATTTATCTAAATGAGTCATTTGAATTACTTTATGCTTTAGCTGTGACTTCAGTCCATTTATATAAACAATGATCAGATAACAACTAATATGTGAAAAAAATAATTAAAGTAATTTTTATTAAATGCTTCTTCAATGTATTTGGATCTGGTTGCTACTGGAGGAAGTTAAATGAATGAAACATATTCATCTTAATTTTGCAAAATTAATGGCACAAAGATTTCTTCGAGAATATGTATATGTACAGATATCTCTATATACATAGATATCCATATAGATATCCGCAAATCTCTCTCTCTCTCTCTCTCTATATATATTCTATATATATATATATAGAATATATATATATAGATTGATTTGAGAATATCTATATGTATAGCTATCTATACATATAGATATCCATATAGATAGTCTCAAATAAATCTTTGTTCTATTAATTTTGCAAAATTCTCAAAGAAATCTTTCATATATATATGACATAAATTTGGCTTATAGAAGCAGTAACTCAGAATTCACAATTACATTAAAAAAACAAGAAAGATAACAATATATTTTCTTCTTTTCATCTTTCATCAAAGGAAACTCACTTTGATTCCTCATTTAATGGGACTGTACCTCCATTAACATATCCCTTTGCCTTACATTATAGTGATAAACTCATTAAAAACCTTTAACACACTGTCTTGACTTGCAAGTTAAAGAGATCCTCCTGAGGATACTACATAGAAAATGAACTTCCCCCAATTTCAGTATCCACTACTAATGGTGGATCATTAGTTTTTGAGAGCTGAAATAATGATAAAAACATTACCAAAAAAAAAAATAGTTGCACAACTCAAAGAGCATGCATCACAAAGGGGGAATATGCTGAATATTATATAAATCTATACAAAAACTTCCTCCTAGAGCTATTGCTCTACTCTTCGTTCTTCTCTGTCATCTAGCTTTGACATGCAAAAGCCTGGCACTCTTGTAAAGAATATAATTACTTAGACTGCATAGTAATTACTAAGGAATATAGCAAAACTTTTGACATTTTGGCATCATAGTTAGTAGAAATATAATAAAACTCTATATTTCCTATTTTAAGATTGTTTAAAAATACCTCTATTTTCTCTTATGTCTTTTATAACCATAA
>NW_017729031.1:69425277-69430326 GCF_001723915.1 Gavialis gangeticus
GAATATTATACAAATCTATACAAAAACTTCCTCCTAGAGCTATTGCTCTACTCTTCGTTCTTCTCTGTCATCTAGCTTTGACATGCAAAAGCCTGGCACTCTTGTAAAGAATATAATTACTTAGACTGCATAGTAATTACTAAGGAATATAGCAAAACTTTTGACATTTTGGCATCATAGTTAGTAGAAATATAATAAAACTCTATATTTCCTATTTTAAGATTGTTTAAAAATACCTCTATTTTCTCTTATGTCTTTTATAACCATAACTATCTTGGGAAAATATTTAAATAATGCAGACAGTTTCACTGATTTTAGTGGTCTTTGGACACATCTTGAATATTCAAGAATGTACCTGGCATTAACCACAAACATACTTCAAGTATTTTAATTGCAGTTGTTTTAACTTTCCCTGTTTTTAACTATATTTGTTCAGAAGTATGGTATCTTTTAAGTACAATATTTTTCTATGTGAAGGGTTCCAAGAGTAATTTATTTATCCTGGAAGAAAGCTGAAAATTAATAATGTTTGTACATGCTTGACAAAAAGCATCATAGAAAATATTTATGTTCAATGAAGCAGCAAGTCTGATTTGATTTTACTAAAAACAAAATTAAAAAACAGGTCAGAGGCAATGTGAGCTAGTGATTCTGTCTGAGAATCAGAAGGACACGACATTACTAAATCTGCCACTAACTTTCTGTCTGATATTGGGGAAGTCCTAGAATCCTAGGCTCAAAAAAATAGAACTGGAGAGAATTTCAAATAGTGCACTTACTATGCTCAAGGCATATTTATCCTATCTAAACTACCCCAGACAAACGTTTGTCTACCCTGTACTTAAAAATTTCCAGTGACAGAGGTTCTACAACACGTGGAGGTAATCTGTTTTAGTGCTCAACCACCCTAACAGTTAGAATGTTTTCCTACTCTCTAACTTCACTTGTTGCAATCTTACCAAAAGAGGGATGATGATACTTTTCTCCTACCTTCTGCCTGTTTTGTCTATTATGTCTATAAGCCCTTTGCTTGTTCCCATGTCTTAGCATAATAGCTAACATGTGGTATGTTTTAACACAATACCTAAAACATGGTGGACACATCTACATGTGCTATTAACGTGCCTAAATAAACTCTGGCACAGTTCATGTCAGATGCTCCTAGGCACAGTCTTCATACATGCACCTGGGACTGCAGCATGTTGAGCTATGGTGGCGCAGCCCTGGCTGGCAGGGGCCTGGAGGATCAGCCTGCCAGCCCAGAACTGCTCTGCCGAAGCTCAATATTCTTCAGAGAAGCTTAGTGGGGCACAAGGGTATTACTGCATGGGGCTGGGCAGCAGACAGCCCCCACACTATAGTACCCTTGTTCCCCAGCCAGCCTCGTCACTGTTTACACATGCATTTTGGCACACTAAACTCCATAGTACTTGTGTCAGGCAGTACTATCTTAGGGGTGGAGTTTATTAGTTTACTGTGGCCTCACCTTGCTGGGGTCATTTGACCCCAGTACAATTTCCTGCCTAGGCAGGGGGTTGGACTTGATGATCTGCTCAGGTTCCTTCTGACCTACCAACTATGCAACTATGAATATTGATAGTGATGCTTTACTGTGGAGCTAATTAGTCAGTTAATTAGCAGTAAAGCCCACATATAATTGTCCCCAATGTGTGTTAAAATAGTAAAAATGCCCATTAGTACATGTGCTCCAGGAACCGGTTGGGGGGGGTAGCAGCGCTTTAATTAGAGTGCACCACATCTCATGTATCAGTGTCCCTACACTTACAGATGGTGGTGGGGTCATTGAATGAGCTTTAGTTCAAGTGTTTCTGGCATCATTTTTAAGCGTGGGAACGCTGATGCACGAGACACAGGTGGCTGCTGGAGCATGTTACTTGTCACACTCCAACAGACTCGATTAATCGATTAATGGAGACTGCTCGGATGCCCTGGAAATCCAGCACACTGGCGTACCCACTGTGTTCATGTATAGGCACTCAATGAGCCTTCAGTCTTAGCTGTCTTTAGGTGTTATCATAATACAGTACACATAGTAAATAATTGCCACTTAGGCTGCTGGCAGGTATGGAAAAAAAGCGCTTTACTGGAAAAGGAAGCATGTTAGTTTGCACTTGATTCAATCAATTAGATACGAGCACCAAAAAGCCCTGCTAAAGTGTGCAATCTATACAACATTTGGCAAGCGAGGTCAAACTAACACAATACCTCTTCTGGGCACGTGCTGCACTTGGTGTGGGGGCCCACTGAGCTTAAAGTGCTGGGTTTTGGGGGGTTTTAAAAAACATCTGTAACTATCCTTATTGGCTAACAAATGTTTCATTTGAAATAGCTACCACCTTAGATTTAGAACATTATTGAGTACAGTGGATTTTTAATATAGGTAGGTTTATACATTGATAATTTGTGAGTTGATTTATAATTAGTTAAGCATGATGGATGCATAACTCTTTTATAAACACGCATCTAACAAAAGGTTTGAATGTTGATGTTTTAATAGTTTAAATATCTTATTCCTAAGGGAGAATGCATAATCAGCAGTAACAATGATCAGGATATAAAAAGCTTCCTGGAGAGTTGTAAAAGACTCTTCCGAATTAAAAATAAACAGAGCAAGAGTAATGGCAACAAACCTAATCCAAACAAACTTCCTAGTTGCTGTCATTAAAGATCCCACAACACTTACCACAGGATAAGTGGCAGCTCAAGCATCCTGGTCTAACTCTATCTTGAATAATTACTTTGAATTTTGCCTGCCTGAACAAGTCTTGTGTATATATGTAGATAAAATATTCTCTTTTTTCACTCTTAAAACTTTACATGGGCTTATCTTGCTGTATTAGTCATCAGCCACCTCAGAGGTTCATCTCAGTTGGGGAAAAAGCACACATTATCTACCAACAAGGCAAAGATGCGGCTAAGAACAATTCTCTAGATAAACTGTCACCAGATAAACACATCAAAACACACACACACACAACTCACTGACAGCCATCTATATTGCTCTGCCATCTCTGATCCGTCTCCTGTGGCTATCCTTTTCTTTTCTCATATTGACTTTTCTTACCCTGCTTAGTTTTAATTTCTATGGCTGGTGTCTCTTCCATTCCCATTCCAACTACATCTGGGGGGAAAATCTCTAATTAAATAACTTTTTGTTAGAAAAATGACCATTAAAATGTGTTTTATATAAAAATCTCAGTTGCAATGTACTTTGACAAATCCCAGACAGGTCTCCATTGGTTCTGTGCTCAGTTTCCTGACAACTCACTTGGTAAGCTTGGAGGATGCCACAACTTCCACAGTCAGTTGCTCTTAGGTATCCCCTATTATGTGGACTACTCTATGGTTGGGATTACCAGATGTTCCAGACTCCCAGGCATGGAGCCAGGAACAGGGCAGCACTATGAGTTCCACCATCCGTTTGGTTTCTGCTACTGACTCAGGAGTCTTAAGAAGGAGCCATAAGGCTTTCAGGCTTTTTCACTCCACAGTGGAGGATTTCCCCAAATCTAGAGGAGAACTTAGACTGCCCTTAATCTTTTGGAGGCTCCCCTGAGAGAATCAAAAAAACCCAGAAAGTACCAGAGAGTCAAGGAACCTGGAGTAAGTAACCCCAAGAGCTCCACTGTGCAGGAAGTGGACACTGCAAGAAGATCTCAGGAGATGGGGTAGGCAAGCTTTTCTTTGCTATTATTTAAAAAATTACAGAAATTCTTTGTTTGGTTTGTTTTGGAAAAAATAAAAATAAAGAACAAAAAAAGGAAAAAATCGTTGAACAAGTTGTTGGAATTTTCCAATGAATTGCAATTCCAAGGTTTAAACAGCTCTGATTCGAGAACCACTTCCCCTTATCACCATAACTTCTTATCATTATTTATCTACCTATATACTGACTTCTCTCCCTATTGCCTGATGGTCCCTTTTAAAGGCCTAATCCAATAACTCACTGAAGATAAAAAGTGCACTTGCATTAATTTTAATAGGCTTTGGAAACTCAAATAAAAATCAGCTTGGAATAACTGAAAGATTCTGTGTGAATAATTCCAGATTATTTGGTTTGAATTGCATCTTTTAAAATTTTAAACTATAAATTAGCTTTTTAAAATTTTCAAAGACATTAGAAAAAATTGTCAGACAAGGTTCTTCAAGTAGATATGATATGAGGTTCAGAGGGAATGGGAGACAGTAGGTGAGAGACAGGTAAAGGGGGAGGAAGGGGGAATGAACTGGTGATAGAATGTAGCTGGTAAAATGCAGACAGGTTACCTGGGGTCATCAAATGGCAAGCAGGTTATAATGCGCCATAAATCTGAAGTCTATATTTAGTCTATGATTTTTTTTATATTCAGTAGATTTATGACATAATGTTCTTAGACTCATCTATGAAAGGTGCTTTGAGAATTCCCTTTGGGGATTAGAACTAAGAGACTGGAGAGAGAATGGTTGTCTTGCGAGAAGTGTGCAGCCACAGGTAATTGGGTATTCTTGTCTTTGATAGATGTCCAATGTGCATTTATTCTGGTACACAGCTGTTGCTTGGTTTCTCCTACTATTTTCCATCAGGGCATCTAGTGCACTGGATGAGATGTATTACATTTCTAAAGGTGCAGGTGTAAGATCCAGGAATGATGATGGCTCTGTTGTGGGGCATAGTTATTGTGGGAGTGGTGGTAATGTGTTGGCAGGTTTTACATTTTTTGCCCTGGCCTGGTCTGGATCCATTTGGTGTGCTTTAGGCCATAGGAACTTTGCTTCTGGTGATGAGTTTGGCTAGGTTTGTGCTTGTAAGGCTAGGATTGATGGTTCTGGAAAGATCTATTTAGAATTGGTTCTGCTAGTATGGGCTGCAATTGTTTGGAGATTTTCTGTGTAAGTCCCAGGGAAGGATGGTAAGTCATAACAAATGGTGTGTGACTGCGGGGTTTGGTTTGTTTTTTTAAGGGGCTGGGAGCTGCGACAATGGGCAGGGGTTGGGGGCTCATGACAGAGCCTCCCCAACAGCATGGGGCAGTGGGGGGGGGGGGGGGG
>NW_017729031.1:69430398-69432053 GCF_001723915.1 Gavialis gangeticus
CTCTGGGTTGATGAAGGCTGTAAGGTTTATATGGACCTGAGGGCATTTCATAGACATAGACATTAGGGCTGGAAGAGACCTTGTAACATCATTGGGTCCAGCCCCATGGGAGGGAGGGAGGGTGGGCCACACCAAGTTTCTCATAGGTAATGTCTCTTCTACTTTCCCTATCCTGTTCCTCTGTAAATGCTCTGTCTTTTCCCCTCCTCATATGTATATACAAGCAGGAACAGCAGTAGATACAATGGGCATATCTATATGTGCTATCAATTTACAGTAGGCTTACAGCACAGTAAAATACTGCACAGTAAATCTTCCCCAGAAGCACATCTACATATGATCCCTGCTGGGAGCAGATTTTCTTTCAGTGGGAACAGAGAGCTAGGAGCTGATCCACACCAGGACTAGGGAGCTCTCTGCCTCCTGTCCCAATTCCCAGCATCAGACTGGGATACAGCTGACTCCTGCAATGGGCAGAACTCTCCTGCCCCATGCTCTTCAGGAGGCAAAGCTGCCAGCAAGCCCCCTCCCCAGTGTGGGGCAGATGCTGGTGAGCCTCCTGCTGGGTGGGAGTCACAGGTCTCACCAGCAGCTGGATGCTCCAGGGAGCAAGCAGTGGCTTGAAATCCAGCTCCCACCTGTCCCCTGGAGCAGCTCTGCATGACACAGAGCTTTCTACTCTGGGGAGTGGATGGGGGTTGCACAGAGCTGCTCTAGGGGCCAGGTGGGGTTTGGATTCCCAGCCCCTGTCCACCCCTGGAAGAAGGCAGCCCCCACTTGCCCTCCAGAGTTGTTAGCTCATTCTGGGAACTGGGACAGGAGGCAAAGAGCTCCCCAGTCCTGGTGCTGATCAGCTCCCAGCTCCTGAGGGGAGCCAGCAGCTGAGCAGCACTAGGACTAAGGAGAGAGTCTTCCATGTCTCCTGTGGCCCCCTGCTACCTAGGCTGGTAGGAAGCAAATTTGCTCCCAGTCAGCATCTACATGATTGCTACTGTGCAATAAGGGTGCATGAAGCAGGCCCTATTCGATTCTGATTTGGATACAGCCCAAATCAGGGAACAGTGATTCAATTAATTGGTTTGGATCACTGTCCCCGATTCGATTCGGCCAAATCAGAATCTGAAGATTCGATGCTGATTCGGAGAATCAGCGATTTGGACATAGACACAGCTTTAAAAGTTTTTTCTATATAGTGTAGCAGGCTTACCTTTCAGAGCTTGGGTTGAGCCTCACACTTAAGATCCTGCTGTTTTGATTGGTGGAGCCCATCCACCAATCAGCAGGCAGCAAGAGAAATAACATCATGCTCTTTTTCTAAGGGGAGGGGGAGAAGAGCTCTTCCAGACCTGATTGAAGACTGCAAACTGTCAGGTGTGGAAGACCTCAGGGGCAGAGCCCTGGAGCATATAAAAGGAGCTGTGTGCCCAGCACAAGGGGAGATGCATCGAGGACTGAAAAAAGAGAAGAGTGGGGTTTAGAATAGGTGAGGAGAGCTGCTCAGCAGGGTAAAGCAGTAGCTCAGGAAGAGCCCCTGAAGACTTCTTTCAGCGGGGAGTGAGGGATGGCTCCAGCAGTTAGGTTCTTGGTGCGCAGCACGGCACACGGTGTCCAGCACAAGGCTGACCAGGCCTCCAACTCCTAGCACTCACTACACA
>NW_017729031.1:69437053-69440032 GCF_001723915.1 Gavialis gangeticus
TTTTAAAGAGCCAGGAGCTGGGGCTGGGAAGGGCTGGGAGTGTGGGCAGGGGATGAGGCCTGTGTGATTCAGGGATTTGGCTGATTTGGCAACAGCTGAATCTCTGAATCAGATTTGGCCAAATCAGTTCAGGACAGTGATTTGAATTACCAAATTGAATCACTGTCCCCCAAATCAGCCGAATCCATAGTGAATACTACCCACTTTGCACAGGTCTAGTAAATATCAGGTTTATAGCCTAATTTTTACACAAACACTTACAAAGTAGGTTAAGCCCCATATCAATCCTTTGGAGACTGCATCATTTCTCTGGGTTGATGAAGGCTGTAAGGTTTATATGGACCTGAGGGCATTTCATAGACATAGACATTAGGGCTGGAAGAGACCTTGTAACATCATTGGGTCCAGCCCCATGGGAGGGAGGGAGGGTGGGCCACACCAAGTTTCTCATAGGTAATGTCTCTTCTACTTTCCCTATCCTGTTCCTCTGTAAATGCTCTGTCTTTTCCCCTCCTCATATGTATATACAAGCAGGAACAGCAGTAGATACAATGGGCATATCTATATGTGCTATCAATTTACAGTAGGCTTACAGCACAGTAAAATACTGCACAGTAAATCTTCCCCAGAAGCACATCTACATATGATCCCTGCTGGGAGCAGATTTTCTTTCAGTGGGAACAGAGAGCTAGGAGCTGATCCACACCAGGACTAGGGAGCTCTCTGCCTCCTGTCCCAATTCCCAGCATCAGACTGGGATACAGCTGACTCCTGCAATGGGCAGAACTCTCCTGCCCCATGCTCTTCAGGAGGCAAAGCTGCCAGCAAGCCCCCTCCCCAGTGTGGGGCAGATGCTGGTGAGCCTCCTGCTGGGTGGGAGTCACAGGTCTCACCAGCAGCTGGATGCTCCAGGGAGCAAGCAGTGGCTTGAAATCCAGCTCCCACCTGTCCCCTGGAGCAGCTCTGCATGACACAGAGCTTTCTACTCTGGGGAGTGGATGGGGGTTGCACAGAGCTGCTCTAGGGGCCAGGTGGGGTTTGGATTCCCAGCCCCTGTCCACCCCTGGAAGAAGGCAGCCCCCACTTGCCCTCCAGAGTTGTTAGCTCATTCTGGGAACTGGGACAGGAGGCAAAGAGCTCCCCAGTCCTGGTGCTGATCAGCTCCCAGCTCCTGAGGGGAGCCAGCAGCTGAGCAGCACTAGGACTAAGGAGAGAGTCTTCCATGTCTCCTGTGGCCCCCTGCTACCTAGGCTGGTAGGAAGCAAATTTGCTCCCAGTCAGCATCTACATGATTGCTACTGTGCAATAAGGGTGCATGAAGCAGGCCCTATTCGATTCTGATTTGGATACAGCCCAAATCAGGGAACAGTGATTCAATTAATTGGTTTGGATCACTGTCCCCGATTCGATTCGGCCAAATCAGAATCTGAAGATTCGATGCTGATTCGGAGAATCAGCGATTTGGACATAGACACAGCTTTAAAAGTTTTTTCTATATAGTGTAGCAGGCTTACCTTTCAGAGCTTGGGTTGAGCCTCACACTTAAGATCCTGCTGTTTTGATTGGTGGAGCCCATCCACCAATCAGCAGGCAGCAAGAGAAATAACATCATGCTCTTTTTCTAAGGGGAGGGGGAGAAGAGCTCTTCCAGACCTGATTGAAGACTGCAAACTGTCAGGTGTGGAAGACCTCAGGGGCAGAGCCCTGGAGCATATAAAAGGAGCTGTGTGCCCAGCACAAGGGGAGATGCATCGAGGACTGAAAAAAGAGAAGAGTGGGGTTTAGAATAGGTGAGGAGAGCTGCTCAGCAGGGTAAAGCAGTAGCTCAGGAAGAGCCCCTGAAGACTTCTTTCAGCGGGGAGTGAGGGATGGCTCCAGCAGTTAGGTTCTTGGTGCGCAGCACGGCACACGGTGTCCAGCACAAGGCTGACCAGGCCTCCAACTCCTAGCACTCACTACACACAGCAGTGCCTGTGGCCCTAAGCCAGGACAGTGGCAGCAGAGTCAGGTGGCAGAAAACCCCCCCAGCAGGGACAAAGCTTGACCTGGAGAACAAGAGGCAACCCTCCGGGACTGCGCAATAGTAGTAAGTCACCCTGAAGAGAGGGTCCCCACAGGGGAGCCACCCTCCCCACCCCAAACTGGGTGTGGTATATCATGAGCTGCTAGTGCTCCCTAATTGCCCGAACTCCTGGTCACCAAGGAAAATCTCCCCTGGATTATCATTTCAGCCTGCATGCTGCATAAAATCTGTGAGGCCTGGGGAGAACTGTTCAAAGAGGCCTGAGCAGAGGAGGTATGGTGTGTGGAGGTTGTCCAGTAGCAGAAGCACCACCTGCAGTGGCAGCAGTGGGCCCCCACTGCTGAAGCACCAGGAGAACCACACACCCATCAGTGAGGGCCAAGGCACTGGGTGTGGGAGACTCTAGCTGACCACCTTCTCCTGCACTCCATGCTCTAGCCCACCTGCCCCACTGCCCACTGACTCCTTCCCCATCCACCCCCAGCACTATGCTCTCTGCACACACGTTAGAAGAACAAATCCAGCATGCAGTCCTGACACTGCTCCATGCATCTCTGGCCCTGTGCCTGCATGGAGCCAGGGCAAGTGGCAGAACTGGGCCCGGGGAGGGGGAAGGGGGGCACCCAAGGTGAAGGCAAGGCCAGGGCTCTTGGCAGCTGGAGGTGGTAGAAGTTCTCTTCCCAGGCTCAGGCAGGGGCCTGCTGCAGGGTTATGGAAGACTGCCAGGGGGTGTAGAGGGCTAGGGGTGGGGCTGGGCAACAGACAGCACAAATGCAACTGCCAGGGCCAGAATGGTGTCCAGCACCCAATGGTATTCATCTGTGGCCTGCACTTGCCAGCTCATGATGGCTGCTCCTGCAACACCTGGAGCTGCAAGTGGCAGAACTCGGCCCAGAACTCCCAGTCTCACTCCTTGTCCTGCTGGTCCCACACACCCCCCACCTCCGCTCCTGGAC
>NW_017729031.1:69445032-69452261 GCF_001723915.1 Gavialis gangeticus
GCAGGGTTATGGAAGACTGCCAGGGGGTGTAGAGGGCTAGGGGTGGGGCTGGGCAACAGACAGCACAAATGCAACTGCCAGGGCCAGAATGGTGTCCAGCACCCAATGGTATTCATCTGTGGCCTGCACTTGCCAGCTCATGATGGCTGCTCCTGCAACACCTGGAGCTGCAAGTGGCAGAACTCGGCCCAGAACTCCCAGTCTCACTCCTTGTCCTGCTGGTCCCACACACCCTTACCCCCTCCCACCCCCCCGCACTTAATTCCCGTACTTCTTTGGGGTTTACACTTTCTATTATTACATACCAAAAGAAAGAATATTTCCATAACTCACTGTAGCTGAACTTTAAATCTTCACCCAGTCTTTCCTTGTGATTCAAATTATTAACTACTGTTGTATGCAAAAAATAGTCTAAAGTTGCCACCTGGAAATGGGGGTTGTGGGTGGAAGCAAAGAAACTTCTTTAATCTGTGTCATTCTGTAACAAAACTCCATTCACCTCCAGAGGGGCAAGCCTATTTAATTTCCAACAACAACAACCACCACCACCACCACCAGCTAGATTTTCTCTCTATTGGCCATGGTTGCAATTGCTAAAAACAATTGACAATTTTCTCTAGTGGATACAAATTAAATGACCAGAAATTAAAAATGACCTTCTGTTGTTATTTTGCAGTGCTGTTTACCTTTTTCTGTAGCTGATAAAGGAGTTCAGTGTGGGAGAAACATGGAGTTGATCTGTTCTACTCACAGAAATCCCTTTAGTCAGTAAGAATGCATGTATGAAAAATGCAGGAGATAATTTAGTAACAGGACCTCTAGAGATAAATACATTATTGATGTTCATCTATTAAAACTAAGTGAGCCATTCCTGAGCCAATAAAAAACCATTGATTAAAGAATTTTACACAATAGCTGTGTAACCTTACTGACCTTAGAGTTTTTATTAAACAGTAATTACTATGCAAAATAAAAAGCTATATAATATTATTGTATTGGGCCAAAAGTATTAGTTACATTAGAAAAGAATTTGACAATACATAATACTGATCTTACAGAAAATGTCGTTTAAGGAGCCTTGCAGATGTAACCCAGGTACACTCAAGGGTGTGCTCTATTCTCAGTTGAATGGGATGGGTAAGCAGGAGGGGATGCTGTGAGAGGGATGCCAGAATTTTAAGCAGATTCCTCTTTCCTCTGTAGAGTTAGCCCAAGCCCCAAGTTCTTAACTATATACAGTTTATTGAGTTAATATACATAATCATAAAACTAAATATCATATACATATTTACACAGTGAACACTAACCAATAACCAAGGTCAAACCCTAAATAACACTATTTACACCATCACAATACAACATTTCAATTACAAAATATAAGGCACAAACATGAATAATCTTAATAACATCTATTCCTTAATATAGTCCCTGACCCATGGCAAGAGATAGTCCTCCTTCCATTGGGGTTCCTTGAGGGGTGTCCAGGAAGCACCAGGGGCCCCTCCCCTTAGGGCTTTGGCTAGGCAGGGGGCTGCTCACCCAGCCCATTCTCTGGGTTTGCCCGCCCCAAATGTCTTTCCCCATGGGACCTAAGGGCCCAATGACTTGCACTCCCTCAGGCAGCCGTGGTCAAGGTACAGCTCAATGGGGTCTCCTCTGCTGGAGGACCACTCCAGGCCTCTCCTGCACAGCTGGGGTCCTCCCCACCCTGTGCCCCTCTCTGGGCACAGAGGGCTCAGCTCCTCAGCTGCTGCACCACTGCTGCTAGCTCCTGTGTGCTGGGTCTCATGCTGCAGCACTACTATTTCCCCGTGCCCTGGCTCGGCACTCAGGGCTCTCTTAGCACAGGCCGGGCCCTTCAGGCTCCGGCTAGCTGTTCTCATGCCAGGTAGCTAACCCAAGCAGCCTCCACTGCTCCCTGTCTCCCAAGGCTTGGGCACATGCCCTGCGCACTATGGGACCTGGCCACTTGCAGGGACATGGGGCCTGAGCCACCTCACTGCAGCCCCAAGGCTTTTGCCCCACACACTTTGTGGCCGGCTGGCCCTGCCAGGGTTGCAGGCTCAAGCCGCCTCTTGTGGCTCCCAAAGCCTGGGCTCCGTGCACCAAACCAAGCGCTGTGATGGGCCCGAGCAGTCTTGCACTGCTCCCAGGGCCAGGTCTCTGCACACCATCCCTGTGCACCGTCAACAGCCCGAGTGGTCTTGCACTGCTCCCAAGGCTACTCCTCCAGTGGTGGCTTCAGGAGTCTTGGGCCTATTGCCCACTGGGGAGAGCTCCCCAGCTTTTCTTGGCTCCACTCTTCTCGAGTCCTCCGCTGCATCTGCCCCTTGTGCTGGGCACATAGCTCCTTTTATATGTGCTCTGCCCCTGAAGTCTTCCAGACCTGACAGTTTACAGTCTTCAATCAGAGATGGGGGAGTTCTGCTCCCCGTCCCCTCAGGAAAGGGGCATGACTTTATTTGTCCTGCTGCCTCCTGATTGGTGAATGGGCTCTACCAATCAAAACAGCAGAATCTCAAGCCTAGGACTCAACCCAAGCTCTGAAAGGTGAGCCTGCTACACAGATAAAAAGAATTAAACAAAAACTCAAGGTAAAATATAAGCCTCCCACACACGTACAGTTTATTAAATCAAGCATCAGTAACAAGTCAAATTTTTATGTGGAAATCATATTTTTCAATATGCATGATATGGGTTTTACTGAATTAAAAAAAATACTATTAACTTTGATATGGATGAGTATTCCTGTATTCTTTCAAAGAACACTTCTGCAAAAGTTATTTTTTTTTTAACTGCTGAAAGTGGAGGGAAAAAGAAAATCCCGGATATGACAGTATCCTCAGAGGAAGATAGCCCTCTAATACAATTCATTATTTCACTGGAACTACATGGACCCTAAGGGACAGTTTTCTTTTAATTGCACCTTATGAGGTAGCTAGAAAATCACTCCTCTCATTTCCCCACACATTATCTCTTGTGGAAATAGCAAATTGAATGGGGCAAGAAAAGGGTATAAATCAGCTCCTATTTGAAATTGTGTTATACATCTACTGAGATACCTGAAAAAAAAGCATTATATAATTAAGAAAGATATTATGCTTTATAAAAATTGTGCTAAAAATAGCAGTCCGGTGAAATTTAGTGGATATTCCCTTAGGGCCAAATTCTTAGACAAGTGTACATTGAGGGTAAAATAAAAGATAGGCATATAAATAGAGCTTTTCCCATCTAGGCATTTATTTATATGGCTCTTGACACCAAGGCATCTGAGTGCTGCAGATATTAATGGATTTGTCCTTACAGCATCCCTGTTAAATTGGGTTTTTATTTTTATCCCCACCTCAGAGAAGAGATATTGAGGCAAAAACCAGACACATCTTGGCTGCTATGTTAGCTGAGTGCCAGCAGGGATCTGGCCTAGATCCAATGCCTGTTAAGATCAATGCGAAGATTCACCTTGATTTTAAATGGGATTTGGATCAAGACCTAAATGACTTACCCAAAATCATACTTGAAAATGGTGTCAGAGCCAACAATTGAAGTCAGATCAATTACCTCTTATATAAATGTCATAGCCATGAGAACATCTTTCCTTTTTCCTTTCCTTACTTTATGTGGCACACAATAAGGTCATGCAAAATTACATCATTGCATAGTAATTTAGGGTATTAAGGTCAAAAGCCTACCTTACTTTCTGTAGTCTCTGGACCTGTAGCAGAGCTGGGGAACATGACACACTGATTAGGAAATGGAGGAATGAACACCTTCATCCTGCACATTGGGGACTTCCCGTAGGACACCTCTCCCCTGAAGCTGAACATGCTTGGTTAGTGTACACATGTTCAAATAACTTAGGAGAATTCTTCTAGGTTTGTTTTACTGGTACAAAAACTCATATGGAGTCCCCTGAGCCAAATGCTGAGCCCTTGAAGAACAGAAAGCTTGTAGTGCTGATGATGTTCAGCATGCTTTACAGCAGTGTTTCCCAACTACTGTGCCGTCGGACATGTCCAGGTGTACCATGGAATCTTGAGGGGGCGTGACTCCCAACAGGGCATGGGTACAGCCCCGCACTGCCACCATGCCTCAGCCAGTCCTGCATCAATGTCCACCCCTGCTCTGCGTTCAGCCACTCACCACCCCCACCTCCGCATTCAGGCGCTTGCTCCATTCCGCCCCCTGCTCTGTGTTTGGCCAGCGTGCCGTGGAATGTAGAAAGTTGGGAAATGCTACTGTACAGTAGGGGTGGACAAAGTCAGGCCCACAGCCTGAATCCAGCCAGCAGTGGACTCCATTTCCCAGCAGCCTCTGCCCACATGGCTGGGGTCTGTCTCTATGGAAACTCCAACAACAGCTGCACTGTAATAGTGCAAGGTTGGGGTTGCTATGGAAACTGGGCCCAGCCAAGCTGTCAGGGCACACAGCAGGGCAGGGCAGGGGACTGCTCTGGAGCCCAGCAAATCTTGTGGTGGGGCAGTTTTGTTGAGGCCAGGGCAGAGCTGCAATCTGCAGCCTTCATGCTGCAGGCAGGGGCATGAAGGCAGCAGATCGCAGCTCTGCCCTGGCTCCTTGCAGCGGTGAAAGCATGCTCCTAAGACAGGGCAGAGCCACAATCCACTGTCTGCGTGCTGCTGCCCACATCATGCAGGCTGCAGATTGTGACTCTGCCCTGCCCCGACCAAGCTACCCTCATTGCAGGATTCCAGGGCTCTGGAGTAGCCTTCTGCCCTGGCCTGTACTCTGCCAGCATGGAGCTGGGGCCAGTTTCCATGGCAACTCTAGCCTTGCTATCACAGCACAGCTGTAGCTGGGGTCTCCATGGACACCAGTCCCAGGCATGTGGGTAGGGGCGGCTGGAAATTGGAGTCCAGCTGCCAGCTGGATCTGCCATTTTGCCCACCCCTACTCTACAGGATCTTTCAAGTCTGCCTGGAGACATATGGCTGCAGTGCACTGAGCAGCCCTGATTTGCTGACCCAGACTCTTTGGTCAGCCTGTGTTTACCTGTGTTCTTTTCCCTGCTTGACTGGAGTAGTGGAGTGCAGCCAGAGCAAAACTGTTTTTGGAGTGGGGGCTGGGAGCGAAGCACTCTGGGATGCTGGAGAACTGTGCTGTGGCTTCTCTCAGAAGGGCAAGATGTACAGACATTCTCCCTCTTGGGAGAGACTCTCCTAAAAATGATTCAACTCTGATTGTTCCCAGGTTATTCTTCTCTTGAAGCAGCTATTTTTGCCCTGGTAAAAAAAATCCTGAACATCTCTATATTCTCAGTTCCTTCTGGGAGAGCAGCAATATTCTCAGGAGAATCTGAATGTCTGTATGTTGCCTGGGAAAGAGCAGTTTAGTACCCTCGCTTGCTATAGGGCAATCTAACAGACATGCCACGTCCTTAGTGCATTATATTAAAACTGAATTACTGTTTATGGGTGGGATCTCAGTTTGAATAGGAATAACTGTTGAGTCCTTTTTCCTTTGGAATTAAGCAGAACTATCTTTAGATCTTTATTCTAATGTAACAGAAATAATCTTTTCATGTTCAAGTTAATTGCCCTTTGAGAAAGAATTAAATACTCTGTAGACTCAGAAACCTAAGGACATTTGGAACAGTTGGAGAGCCAGATATATTTAAATGACACAGGAAACCTGCTGTGTCATTAAGCAAATTGGCTTTTAGAGACTAATCAACACTGTTTGTCCACCACCTAATGTTAAATTATAGTGAAACTTCAGTGTAGTGAGATATAACATTCGTATAAATATCAAAATGTTGTGATTGCCTCCATGGCAAAGATCGAATTAATTTATGATAGGACCTATAACAGGGAACCTAAGATTCCTGTTACTGAAAGAGAGAAAATGGGAGGCAAACTGTACCCAGGCAATCAAGTGTGGAGCTAGTTGTAAAAGGATAAGTAGCCAGAGCCCTTTAAATGAGAAATGACTATTGCTGATCTGGCAGAACAGCTCTAGTACAATAGGAAAGTAACCTGGGGAAGCTGCAAGAGAATTGCTGCAGTGCTAGCTCAGCTTCTATAGGCCATCCTGAAGGATGGTAAGCAAAGCTCATTAGAGACCACCTGCAGACTGCCTCGGGAGTCACATGATTGGAAGGCAGCAGGGCTCTGGGTCATAAGCCTAAGCCAGAGCCAGAGAAAACAGTTTGGCCCTAGAAGCTGAAGGGAAAGGAGCTCTGTGGGGAAATTCCTGCTGATGATGAACTGAGTGAGAGTCTGGTCTGTCTACTGAGTTGCAAGTAAGGGGCTGAGGGCCAGCAGAGATTTAGCACCAGTGTGCCTGGTGATTGTATTAGAGAGCCAGCAAGCTTCTTTAGCCAGTGTGCTGCGAGTTTGGTTATGGCCAAAGCACTTATGCTTTTCTACTGAGTTTTAACCAGTGGTTTGAGTGGGACTACAAAGGGGTGAGAGGAGGTTCCAGCAGTGTGTGAGGGGCACATGGCTATCTTGAGTCCTGCCAGAAGGCAGGAGACTGATAGTGGCAAGAGAGAGAGAGAGAAAAGCCTGGAAGAGGCAAGACAAGAGTCAAGAACCAGTAGCCTATGAAGGGTGGGAACAGAGCTAATGATGCCACAGCCCAGAAAGGGGCAGAGACTGGGGACAGAGGGCTCACAGCCTGGCCAGGGCAGATATAAGGGCCCAATAGAGTGAGACAAGGGCTAGAGCCCAAGAAATAAAACCCAGCATAGTGGGTCTAGGCTAAAGGGACCAGCCAGAGCAGTGGGGGTGGAAGCTTGGAAGGCTGAAGTCCCAACAAGGGAGTGGAGGCCTAAGAAAGCTGGGTGGTTTGGGGAAAAGTGCCCACTTAAGTGATGACGTGAAATACCTGTGAGGCATGGCCATGACTGTAGAGAAAGTTTAAGGGCTGTGATTAGCTTAAGGCAATGGGTGCCCTAGAGAGGCATGAACAGGTTAAGAGGGCCCATATGGTGGGAATATTGAGTAGGAGTAGTGGGGCCCAGGAAGGATCCTGGAGTAGAGAAGACAGATTGTGGTATATTCTAAGACCCTTGGGCAGCCTCCCTTTCTAAAATTTTGTTAATAGGTGTGGCAGATGAGAGCAAAGGGAGGGTACCTTAGTGTGGTGCAGCAGCTGAGTTGCCACCAGGGGGCATGATGGTTGCCCTTGGGGTCCTGGTCCCACTACAACACTTACAGCTCCATTTTAATTCTCATGGTTATGGATTGATTGAAACACTCAAGTTACTTCTC
>NW_017729031.1:69457261-69463162 GCF_001723915.1 Gavialis gangeticus
AAGGGAGGGTACCTTAGTGTGGTGCAGCAGCTGAGTTGCCACCAGGGGGCATGATGGTTGCCCTTGGGGTCCTGGTCCCACTACAACACTTACAGCTCCATTTTAATTCTCATGGTTATGGATTGATTGAAACACTCAAGTTACTTCTCTCATTTCCATGCATAACTTTAGTTATTTATAGAGGTTTCATCAGATTACTCTAAATCTTCTGAAAGATGGTGCTGCTTGAATGATAAGCTTCTCTTATGAAACAAATTATCCTAATCTTTATCATATCTATGGGCTCATCCAGGTCACATTGCCTTTTTGTTACCAAAGAATATAGGGCATATTTTTCAAATAGAAGCATGGGAGTTTCACACATATCAGACTTAATACTAATTCAATGGAAACAAATTATTAACTATGAGCTGAAGTTTCACATCTGTAGCTGAAATTACAGTCCTTATTACACATCATGATGTGGCATTATTGCAAAGAAATCCTTCTAAATACAAAGCAATGTGATGCTGGGTCTACACTTGGATTCCATGTAACAGCAACAACTACTTGACCAATAGTCTGACCACCAGGTACCGTAGGACAGCAGAAGGCTTTCCAACAGTACATGGGAGAATTCTTCATAAAGGACTTTATGGTTGTCCAGTGGATATAACATTTCATATTTCTACAGTCATATCCTCTGCATAGAGGGTGTGCAGCACCCTGATGTGCAACTAAATCCTTAAGATTTAGTGAGCTTTATGCAGAAGGCTATGGAACAGCTCAATGGCCAGGCATTGGTCTACTTCAATTTCTTTCAGATTACATAAGATCATCATAAAGCTCCTCTACACATTTAAGTTTGCATAGTACTGAATCAGCATTTGATTCTGAAAGATGTTAACTAATTGCTCTGACGTATTCCTATGGAGGGTTAACTCTAACACATAATTATGACAACTTGAAAATGGCTAACTAGTTCACTAGGATCATTTTAGCAGAACTATCCAAACACTTTGTCAGCATTTGAATAGAATGAAGTCACTTGCCAATATAACCTTGTTTAACAGTTTTGAGCTAAATCCATTCCCTACACAATTAAGCTAATTTTTCCAATAGAAATTTTGTTTTGTCTGTATAAAAAATGGCTTGTAGTAGTTTTTCACATAGGATCCATTGGGGGATAGCTAAAATTTATCTCCAAATACTATTATTTTGGTCAACAGAAAACAAAACAAGCTGGTTCTCAGTATTACTTTAGTTTTCCTAATCAGGAAAATTTTTTTTTTTTTGAAAAGCACAGGTTTTCACTTAGACATTTATATTCACTAAAAGCTATATCTCATATTTGCTGGATCTGTTAAGTTTTACTACATTTCTCACTCATGACAAATTATTTACTTGTAAGCTCTACCTTAATGAGAAATAATCAGTTATTATTTTAAGTGTATCCAGTTGTAATAGCAGACTACACAGTTGGAAATTATTTTGTACTGCACTTATTAAATATGTGTATATCAGTAGACATAAAGGTATAGTTACTATGAAAACTGAATATCTATATGAAAAATAGCCACTTAAAATACTATTTGCCTCTTTCTGCAAAAATAATTTATTTATAAGAGGTATATTTTGAGGCTATTTTGGCTAGATGACTATGCAATAAGATTTGGAATAAGCCATATAAATCTCTTCCTCCTTGGAATATACATCCAGTACATAATTAGCTTAAGGATTAGCCTTACCTGATTCTGAGAATTCTGATGGCAAAACTGTACCCAGTGATTACTCTGGAGCTGTGGATGCTTAGGAGACATCTTTAGGTAGTATTGTAGTTCCAATATGTGTGCCTCTGCATCTGTTAAACAAAATGCAAGTAAAAATCAAATTTCATTTCTACCACCCTGAAACTTATAGGAGTTTGACTGCACGGACACAATTTCCTTCTCCTTCAGAACATACGGACCGCATCTGCATGAGCAGTTTACTGTGCAGTAGCTCATTGCAAACTGCGCAGTAGCATCATGTGGCATGAATCGTGATGCGACGCTTCTGTGCAGTAGTAATGAGCCACTGCACAGTCAGTGTCACCTGGAAACCGTGCTGGGATGCTACTGTGCAGTAACACTGGTTACTGTATACCCAAATACTAAATGAGTGTGCAAGTACGAAATGACTGCGCAGTAAGAACTGCACCGTCATTATCTTGTGTGGACCTGGCCACTGACAACAGTGTTTTAATTGACACCTGTGCAAAACAAACCACTTCTTTCTAGTTTTTTCTGTTTACCTGTAAAAGAACAAATGGCTCTCTTTGGAAGCATTTGTAGACAACTTAGTATTGTGCCTACTATTATAATTACTGGGGCCCAACCCTCCTTAACTCATTTCAATTCTCAGCTGCTTAAAGCTTGCTACCTGTATTCATTTGACACTTTTACATGGTAATTGCCTCAGATTCAGCACAAAAAATAGGCACAAATTTCCATATGTATATATATGCCCAGCTCTGCACTTTTTCATCGGAAACCGTGCCAGTGTCTATGTTCATAAGCACTATGTCCCTCTGGTGGAATCATAACTACTTTAAAATTGACACAACCTCCTGCTAGAAGCCCCAACCCCAAGGATATATAACCACTACCTCAACTGTCAGCAAATGCAGAAGAGCTATAAGCAAATCCCACAATATGAATTTAGAATGAATGGACGTAGCTCTGAAGCTCAGGTGCAATCAACTTGCAGATCTGGCCACCCACTTTTTGCCTGTGTGCCATTACAGACCCCACACTTTTCACACACACAGCTCAAGTAAAAAAAAAAAAAATGTGTTTCACCATACAGCAAAAGTCCTATAACTACTATTTTCCTTTCTAAGTACCTAACAGAACACATCCATCCATTTATTTACAGTGATCCCACATTCTTTTTATTTAACACAGTTTTACATAATTAAACAAACATCTTTCTTCTACAAAATGTTCCTACCAAAAAACAAATTAAATTACCTACGTTGCTCAAATTTTAGATCATGCCAGTTTTGAAAGGGTGCATTTATCCAAGTTGCGTAAATGCTTTGTTGATCCCTGTACAGAAGACATGCAATAAAATGAAATATAAACTATTTGGAAACTGGAATTGATTAAACCAAAACATAATTATTGCTAGAAGAAAGCTATTTGGAAAAAGCTGACATTTCTTGGCTTTTGGTTTTGGATTGCAGAGAGGCAAGTAATTAATGAGGGGAGTCGTTTTAAAATTAAATATTTTTACATGCTTGGGTTACCAAGAAAATGTAGCATTCCTTTTCATGGTATCAAAGGACATTATCTGATCTAATATTTCTCTTGAATTAGTTACTGAAGTCTATGGATACCAGTTCTGCAACAGGCCTACATATTCTTTCCCAAACATCTTCACTTTACCCAAGAACTATACACAAGAAGAAAACCCAGTTTTTGAAAACCCATTGTTGGTTTACTTCCTTATCACAAACCAACCTCTCTCACAAGTAGGATATGGAAATAGACATACATTGTATAGTGATTTTTCTCCTCTATAGTAATTTCTTGATCTCATGCTATTTTGAAATCAGAACTATAGAATAGTGATATTTCAGTACTGTCAGCCTTTGAAATTCCCTGCGACGTATTGAAGTTTAGTCAGCTGTAAAATAACCTGTCCCAAAACACCCATGAAGCACCGGAAAATGCATATAATCCATCTCTTCATGAGATTTTTGTAACAAAGTAAATAAAACTACTTTTTAGTCTTTTAAAACCCTTCATCAGAATGCATAATCATGAACTTAATATTAATCACACATGGAGCCTCACATGAAGTCTGGACAATGCCTGAGTTCTTTGCTGGATGTGAATCATTACAGGAAAGAGCAACCTGGTTTCCAAAACAATTATTATTGTTGTTTATATGAAATATAAATTATTTTTTACTGAGATAAGCAAAGTTGGAGGTGTTGTCTATGTTTGATGTAATGGTCTCTTGTACCTAAGGTTAAAAAAGAAATCAAAGTTTCTATGATGCACGGAGATAAGACATTTAAAGATATTGAAGCTGGCAACTTGAAAGAGTCATTTTTAATTACTTTTCTTTTGTCTTATTTTGGTAGGTAAAGGTCTTATTTCCCTTGCCCTTGGGTAGCTAGAAGGCCATATGGCATGCACAAATGCCAACTCAATCAGCCAGTACTTGCAACAGAGACATCAGCTGTCTCCTCCTGCAATACTGTATGTTAAACAGCAAGCACGCTTACTTACTAATTCTTGCCAAATATCTTTAAAATTATTTCCATCTCTGTATGCTTTGGACTTCGGACTAGAGCTAGTTAGTTCTTATGCAGCATTTAAATCTCCATTTTGTGCATTTGAATAGGAACATTAAAGATTATTAAAAGATGATCACAAATAAGTTAATTTAATATGTGCATATTTTTTAATATTAATGCATTAATATGCATGATAACTACCAGATAAGGAAGTAGGAGGGTTTAAACCTATTGAATAGATTTCTAGATTTTTTTTCCCATGAGATGACCATATAAAAACTACTCTACTTCTGCCCGCTAGAAAATAAATGCAATCTGAAGAGATTATCTATGGTTCTTGACAAATGAAACAAACACTTTAAAGGGGGCAGGAAGATTTCCCACTCCCGAGGGCACATTATAAATGTTCTGCTCTGCTCTCTCATGGTCCATGAAGCTTAAATTGATATAAGTGCACTGAAATTAAAGAGCTGCCAGGTTACTATGGTTTGTTCTCGCTCACAGGAGGTGAAAGTGGAAACATGAAAATGGTACCATAGCTCAGTCTGATATGTAGCAAATCCCATCCTTTCCCTTTGCAGTTGGTTTCATTTGACCATAATCTACATTTATAAAACCCATTTTTGTGTGTGTATAGAACATACATATATATGTAGCATTCCTTTTCATATATATCTTTAGCTCCATGTTTGTTATAGTTGAAAAAAAACAAAATTTGGTGGAAAAACAATTGAATTAAGACAAATTAAAGCCACTAGGTTTTATTTTTATTGTATCTTATTAACATCCTTTCTTTGAATGATTTCAGAATGTTACAATAGTAGAAGTCCTCCTGAAGGGGCAAAAGATTATATTTTCTATCCATCATCAGAGGGATAGAGATCACTATACTCCCCTTAACTCTCATCAAAATCAAACATTGCTCACTTAAAAAAAAATACAAATCAAACAACATTTTTGTAACCATATTTTTTTCCTTTAAGGTAAAAAGTGCAGAAAATGCTAAGCAAGTAATAAATGTAATTATGGAAGAAAGAACACTCTACAAGTTGCTCAATAGCATCCTACTGGGTGATCATGCTGAAACAGAACCCTTTTCTTTTTGAAGTTATTTTAGAATATAATTTCAGTACTGAAATGTGATTTGACATTTAGAGTTAACAAGAACATAATTTAAAGCCCATGTTATATATTTAAGATTTATTCCATTACTTCTTGATTAGGAAAATTACTTTAATAGCTAAATAAAAAAATGCAATGCTATATGAATTGAATGCTCACTATACTATAACACTATAATATTATAGTATTATACTATATTCATGATACTATTTTATAATAGACACATAGTTGAACTATGATTTCCCATTAATTGAATTTGAAAACTTTCAAATTCATCTCATCATTAGACCTAGCCAAAGTGTGTATGGCAGAGAAACTTAACAGAAAGGTGGAACGAGTCAAAGCTGAGTGTCCATCATCTTTGCACTATACCTGTCTCTGAGAAATCCATGGTTTGGTTCAGACCTCAGTTGTATTTAGAACAACTGTAAAATTATTCATCCCATCACAGCTCCCTTGGATTTCTTATGCTACATAGTTTCATAGATTTAGGGTCGGAAGGGACCTAGTAG
>NW_017729031.1:69463173-69474271 GCF_001723915.1 Gavialis gangeticus
TCGCAGGAGGGAGTCCCTGATGACTAGGACCTGGCGTTTCTTAGAGACTTGCTAATGACTTAGTAAGTTTGGGAAGCCAGAACAAACAAGGAATGCTATACAGCTAGATATGTGACCCTAGGATTTCTGCATAATGAGGAACATAGCTCCCTACAAATAGCCACTTTTATTACACAAGCATCACGCTCAGGGATGAAATCATAGACCGGAACATGGCTCATTTACTTCTGCATTAACTTAAAAAAAAGCCAAGTTGTACAAGGAAGTCGATTATTCAAACTAGCTGGAACCACAACCTTTTGTAAAATCAATTGGTTAATGAACCATGAATTATATAATCATATAGGGGTCTACCAAACTTGAGGTGGCAGCCTTCCAATTTTACAGGTATATCCGCCACATTTGCAGGCTGAGTGCAGCAGCCCTGCCCCTCCCCCATGTCTCTGATTGGCTGAGGGGCCCTGGAAGTTCTGCCCCACCCTTCAGATAGTCAGATGGCCTGAGACTACATCTTAATTACCTTGATTAAGCCCAGGGGAGCCCTTAATCCACATATTATTAAGTGTGGATTAATGGTTTTCCTGGACTTAATTAGGGTAATTAAGCTGTGGCTTTGGGCCATTCCCAAATGGGGATGCTGCACAAACAGCTGCACTGGGGTCCCGGACTAGTTATGGCAGGCAGCTGTAAGGCTGCATCAGGGTCCCTGGAGCTCTGGCCTGGCTCATTGCTGGAGGCAGGTGCATACATGTAACAAGCTAGGTCAAGGCTCCAGAGACCCCAGTGCAGCCTCCTGGCTACCTACCACAGCTGGCATGGGACCACACTGCAGCTGCTTGTGCAGCATCCCTGTCTCCTGCTGCAAGCATGCACGTGCCCATCCACCTCTGCCTCCACCCACCTGACCTTCATCCTCCCTTCTTCCCCTTTCCCCCATGCTCCAAGACTGCAGAGCTTCCCTCCCTTTTCTCTGCTTGCTGGCAAGTTTTTTTTATAGTGAGCTTGCCATTTTTATATGGAGCCCAGCTGATTTAGCATTTTCCATTAAAATCATGTAATTCTGAATTTGGTAGGTTCCTATTTATATATACAATACAGAAAAATAATGCAAGTATTTTCAGTTTGTTGATTATTTCTCAATCATTTTACATAGTTCTTTCTTTCAGACACCATTTCTCTTCTGCCATACACCAGGTAGATTGATTGGCAACACATTCTACATTTGAACATCTGCATGGTTTGGATACTGGACTCTACTGAATTTAATCTCGGTTTCATACCAGTTTACTATCTATATTGGGGAAGTAGTCAGGATTGCATATAGAGAGTCACAATAATCTTCTGGGACATATTTAATTTAGGCCTTGAAAATACATGTGCAGAATATACACAGTCAGCCTATTTTTGCCACCAAAGATAATTGACTTACCATTGTAAGTAACATTTAAACAGTCTGGTAAGTAAAGCTACTGTCTTAGCACTTCATACTCAATTTAAGTGGTGGATAATTTTATGAATAACATAAAGATTATGGAGATTTATCACTTATAATGCCTCACAAGTTTAAACCGGGGTTTGTAGGATCCAAGAAGGACTTTTCTGCCAGAATTGCAGTTGATTAGGTAAATTATGCTATTCGTTGGCTTCCTTTAAAAAGAAAAATGTAATAGTCATAACACAACTGAGGAACCAATATATTGGATCATGACTGCACTGAAACAGATACAAGAAGCATAACAAATATTGCTACCTTATATAATCATTAATTGAAAAAAATTAGAAGCTGAAGAAGCAAAGGACTAACTGCAAACAATACTTTTAAATTTCAAAACGTATATAGCAAGATTTATATAGCAACCTATTCTTTTGTTTCATCTCACCTTCAAATATCTACAATATCATGTGCAACCTTAACCTAATGTTTATGACCATAGCTGTAAGCAGGATTAAAAGCTGAAAATCAGTGCTAGTTAATTTTTACAGTGGAAGATGTTACTACAAGAAAAAGCTGGTTCAACAAAATCTAGGTACTTCACACACATATATTTTGTCAACATCTTCATAGAAAATTTTAAAATTTTTTCTGTACAATTTAATTTTTCATTTTAATCTTACTGATTCATCATTAATAGCATACTATAAATCATAACATAAAATATTTTCTTAGTATTTTATTATGTGAAAATTTTTTAGATTCTTAAGTTCTTCCAACTTGGAAATTTTGGTATTTCTTGCAGGACAAATCCCCCTTTTTGTGGTATCAACTGTCTTGATAAATCCTTCACTTGAGATGAGAGGGTTATGAGGGTATGGAGCTAGGTAGACTCTATATCGCAGATAAACAAAAAAAGTTCTTTGGAAGACTCTTTTTGCTACTGTGATGTATCAAGTGGATGTGGATGGTCCAATATGCACTTGATGGGCACGTTCAGCCTAGTGTGCATGTGTCTTTTGCCCCATCTCAAACCCCTTTGAGGTGGGGCAAGAGGTACATGCAGGAACAAAACAATGTCCCGTTCCCTGAGGCAACGGGAGGCTGGGTCCTCCATGGAGATGCTCTGGCTGCCAGAGTATCACTGTGGTTGGCCCCTGGCCCTGGTGCTGAAATGCACACTTGTTCAGCCCTAGGGTTCTAGTGCCAGTAAGTAAGGGGGGGGCTGGAGGAGGGGACCATGGGGGGGGACCCCCACTGGCCCCACCCACTCCTCCAGCTCCCCTGACCTCTGCCCAGCCCCTTGCCCCACCTTCCCTTCAACTACCCCATCACTTCCCTGACCAGCCCCCAATCCCTGCCCCCCCACCACAGCGTCCCCATAGTTTAAAAAAAAAACAAAACATACCACCCCAAAACAAAAAAAACAAAACAAAAAAAACAACCCCCCCGGCACTTATTGGCAGTCTGTCTGCTGACTGTGTCACTGGGGCTCCACCCGCACACTGCAGGGCAGAGAGACAGCCCCAGAGGCCCCAGACCAGACCCTCCTGCCCCCTGCTGCTTGGAGCGGGGGGCTCTTACCTGCTTCTATGGCAAGTAGAAGCTTTTTTTCTTTTTTTTTTTCTCTTTAAAGTGATGGTGCCTGGGGTTGGGGGGCAGCCATGGGGGTCTGGGGGATTGGGGCAGCCATCAGGGGGACTGCAGCAACTGGTGAGGGATGGGGCCAGGTGAGGTAGCAATCAGGGGCTGGGGTGGGCCATCTGGCCCGTGTGGGGGCTATAGCTCCTGCAGGAGGTCAGCAAAATATATATCAATGTATTCATGAAACATCTATTTAGAGTTCACTTTATTATTATGATTTGAGACATACTTTAACACTGTAGGTAGCTCACTAAAACATCATCCAACTAATCACTGTCTCCTTCTGATTATAGTGATCTTTTATTTTACTTGTGGAGGAACATGGATTTGGGGGTATTTTACAGAGTGGGATTAAAAATCAGGGATTTTTCAGTTTTCCAACAGGGAACACCAGAATTCTTGCTAGGGAGGCCAGTGGCAGGACCCTTCCTGCTCAGAGCTGGCACCTTAGACCCAGCTGGCTCTGGCTGACCTCCTGGTCAAATGGGGTCAGGAGGACATGTTTTGACAGTTCAAAGCAGGCCACCACACGTGGAACATCTTCCAGGTGACAGATGCCCAGATGGCTGGGCAGGGGGCACACGTGGCAGTAGTGCAATACAGAGGCCAGCTCTGCAGCCACAGCCCACTGGCAGCTGGACCAGAGGGGCAGATGCCTCTACTCACTGTGCAGTCCCTATCTGGGTCTGGCAGGTGGGCAGCAGGTCACAGCCAGCCATCAGGCCCCACTGCCAGACTGCTGCAGTGGGTAGAGGGTGCAGGGAACTCTCAGAGCTGCTTCAGCAGTCCAGCTGGCACAAGGGATAGTGTCCCCATGTACCAATTGGCTGGGCCCCAGAAGATCCTGAGAGCTAGTAGCCCTGAGCTACTTGCCAGGGTGGCTTTTTATACTGCTGGGGACAGCACAGGTGCTGGCCCGGGCTCTAGCTCCCCCTGGCTGCAGATCTGGGAGGAGCCAGGCAGGGTTATTTTGCCCCAGATGGCACAATTTGCTCCTCAAAGTGCATGTCTATTCTGGGATGGGGTCCCCAGAGTTGGCTGTGATGCCCTTAAGGCTGCTGACCATGCCAATCCTGCCCAACGGGCAACCTCTCTCTTTTGCCATGTCTTGTTGTACTATAAGTAATAGGGAAGCTGCCCTCTAGTTTGTATTTTGGGGCATGGTCCAGATTGACCCCACTGAACCTTAGAGGTTCCCAGACTCTTTTTGGATCCCACTCCAAAGTCGATGCTTCTAGGGACACCCTCAGCCTTATGGGCTATATGCATGGCTCAAAACCACCCCTTTACCACACCCCAAACCTCACAGATGGCAGTTACACATTGTCCCATCAAGGCCTTAGTTCACTTTGGCCTCTGGTCATTACTGGGTTCTCCACAGCCCTGTCTCTCTCAGCACCGTCTGGCACTGGGGTCTTCTCATCCCTGAATACTGCACCCACACTGGCGCTGGGGTTTCCATTCTGCAATGAGCCCCCAATTAGGCCCCCTCCTTCCCCAGTAGCCTCAGCCCAATCCTTTGGTGTTATAATACAGCAACCAAAATATGAGCTCCTGGGCTATAACATAACACAAGAAGTTCACGGTGTGCTTTACCCTTTTTAAGAAGTTAAACTTCTTCCCTGGCATTAAGTGCCTAGTACGCAAGGGTATCTGGTGAGCTCCTGGATCCCCATTATCCCCAAGTGCCATGTACCAGGCAGCTGCAGCATCTCTAGGCAATTCCTCCCTGGAAGCTCCTTTCCCTTTGGCTGCTGGCAGGGAACTGACTCTATTCCCAGCCCTGAAGTTTATATGGGCCCAAGGCCCTGCCTTTTCCAGTCAGGTGATCAGCTGCAGGCTAATTCCCTCCTTAGGCCTGCTGCCACAGTAACCTGCACCTGTTTGATTCCTGCCTGACTACTGGGGCTCTCTTCCTAGGCAGTTTTATCCCTTGAAGTAGTAGGCACCTTAATGCCCTGTGACAAACACCTGCATAAGCAGTGTGAGCAGTGTGTGGCACCACAGATGGGTCTACAGCACTGCATATTGCATTTCTGTGCTCATCTGGATGTACCTGATCAGTTGCCAGACCTGGGAGAAGAGGAAATAAGTAATAGAATTACTTTTGCTTTCTCTATTAGCTGCAATGAACATAAATAAAGTACCATGAGCCTCAGCACTGAGAGAAAAGGAATAACACATGCATACATGCACGCACGCACACCCCCCTTGCTTAAAAGGAGAAAAATCAGAAGTGAGGAATGATATGCAATGGTACCATGCAAATTAAAGTATATGTATTTTAAAAGAATCTGGAAAGAACATTTCTTATTTTTACACTATACAAAGTGCAAAGATGTCTTCATGATTAGAAGTGTGAAATCCTTATTTCTGGTTCCAGGGAAAACTACATGGTCACAATAGTGGGTTGTAGACATCTTCACTGTAACAGGGGGGCTACCGGGGCCAATCTTCACAAGGCCTGCCCACCTGTTCTTGGGCTAACTACCCACCATGTCTTGGTCTTAATTGATTAATTAATAGATGTAATTAGGTGGGAGGCTGCCCATTTTCTGCCCCGCTGCTAGGGGGCACTATCCGCAGCTCCATTCCTCCCCGACACTGTAGCCCAAGCCTCACTGATGACATCATGATGTTCTCATACATGCCAGCCCCCCACAGTCGGGCCCAGAATCCTACTGGAGGCCCCCACCTGGGTTCCTCCCTTCAGGCGGACTCTGCCGCCATCATACTGGGCCACATATCATCCTGCCAGTTTCCCTTTGGGTATGGTCCCCTCACTGGGACCTTTGGCTCACTCTAGCCCTGGCCCACCTCCAGGCCAGTCGGGACCCCAGGCCCCTGGCTCTTGGGTGTCCCTCTCGGTGGGCCTCCTTGCCCTTCTGACCCTCCTGGTCCTAGCCCCCACCTGGGCCAGTCAGGGGAAGCTCTGGCAGGCCCTGATGTCCTATACTCTTATCCCAGGGTCCCCCTCTTTGGGTCCTCCTTTAGAGACATGGGGAGCTGAGGTACCTCACACTATGACTGGTGCCTCAGGGTCTCACAGGGGACTCTCACTCCCCCCCCTCCCCCGAGCAGCAACTCATGATGCTATGACTGATATTATCTTTGACCCACACTCTGCCTCCCAAAGGGGGAGGACTTATTGTGGTCAGAGCTCAGCTCTCGCTCTCTCTGGCTGAACCCTCTCTCCCTTCATAGGGCTTCACATGCTGCCCCCCTCACAGTGGGGGATCCACACTGCTCATAACACCCTCTTTACTCAGCGTCTCAGGGCTTCCCTCCACAGGTGGGCTCAGGTGACCATAGCCATGCCAGGCCCCAACTCTCCTCCTCAGGGTCTCAAACCCCCACAACTACTTCTGGTGTCCCTAGCCCTAAGGTGAGGACTAGGGGTTAAGGCAACCCAACCCACCTTTCACCAGGGTGATCACTGGCCTGGCATTTCCTGGGGGCTCCCACACCACTGGGAGACCCACCAGGCCACCCACTCCCAGCAGGGTGTAGCTTCTAGTCACACCCAGGACCAGGAACCTCCTACCATCCCTTACAACTCCTTCCTTACCTCCAGAGGGAACTCAGCAGCCCTCAGAACAGGCAATGTTGTTGCCTCCTTTTCCAGTAGCCAAACTTCCTTGTTTTATGGCAGCCCTGAGCCTAAAATGGCTGTCCTTATTAGGCACCTGGAGGCTGCCAGCTCCAGGGCCTTAAAGTGGCAGACACACATAGTGCCCTGCCACATTCACCTTTACTGAAAAATTTGCAAGTAATATTACCAACAGTGAGAGGGTAGTAAACAGTCCAGCTTTAACTACAGAGGATAAGATTCCTTAATGAAATATCAATGGCCTTTTTTTAAAGTTCTCTCTTGGAAGTTCATATATTATGCAAGGTAAAATTAAAGAACACCGTTGACAGAACATGAAGATTAAATTGTAGCATCTCAAATGAAGCACCTGCATATGTTACTAAGTCACAGAACTATTTTTGGCACATTTAAACCATTTGGCAGCTACTCCTCAGGAGAGACCCCAGAACAACAGCATTCTCTTAATTGGTGAAGATCCTCATGGAAATACATATGTGCCAATTAAGTAATTGTCCCAGTTATCAAAGACTCAGAGGAATCCTTTGTGAAGTGAAAATATTTTTATTTTGTGAATTGCTTAATCAAGCAAATATGTACAAACAGGGTCACCTTTGCAATTTACCGGGTCCCAGGTTGCAGGAAAGAAGTAGCATAGGGAAAGATAATTGCATATGTGAGTAGAAGCCATAGAAAGCTGCTTGCATTTGAATCATCTGCAATTTAGAGGTGTTGGCATATTGATCCTTAAGGCTAGTGACAGAAGTTACACAAACTGGTATAAGTGATTGGAAACTGGCTTATATCTGTAACACAACAGAAGTTCAGTGTATATAATCCACTTTCAAAAAGGATGAAACCAATTTAAGATAAATCTGGATGGATGTGGTATCAGACTTAACTGATTTAGGTTAAATCAGTGTATTGAATCTCTGTCGCAGATCTTCTCCAGCTTCATGTTAACTCACAGTCTCCCAGCATACTAGAATGACTTGTACCTCCCTCCATCCCCGCCCAGGGTGGACAGGCTAGCCTTGGCCCAAGTTGTCTGCTCCAGCTGAGTAGGGAGGCATGCTCTCGTGCCCCTTGGCTTCTGTCCTGGAACACTGCAGGCATGGGGTGGCATTTCTGGAATCAAAAGTGAATGCCTGTTCACTTGCTTATCAATTTAATCTACACAACTTAGACTAACTTGTAAAGATGGAACTGATTCAGCTTCAGGCATCTTATGATAGAAGCGGGTGTCGCCTTTGTGCTGCCATAAACATTTTTAAGGCAGCACAAAGTGAAAGCAAAGAGACATCCACACTTTATCATGCCACAAATGCTCAAATTTGTGACTGCAACAGGAGCTAGTGTTATGGTGTGGACTGGCTAGACTCTGGCGAGGAAGGGGTTAAAGAGTTGCTGGGCTGCATTGGCTGTGCCCTAGTATGTTTGCGGCCAATGCCAGGCCTGGAGGAGTGCATAAAGGAGGGGAGTCAGGCTCAGCGAGGAGAAGACTGCCAGTGCTGAAACAAGCTGGCTCCTGCCAGATGTCCTCTGAAATCCAAACTATACAGATTTGCAGGTCTGTGCAGGTTCCTGGGTAAATTGTTCCTGTGAGACCTTGGAGTTATTCCAGTGCTTTATTATAGGTAGTAACACATTGTGTCACTGTATTGCAGCCTATGTGTTTGCTTATGGCGGAAGAGCTTGGGAAGCTTCACGCTGTTCAGCCTCCCTGGGGCAGGGCTCCTTGGGGTTGAGGGCACAGTCCTGCACACTCCAGGAAGTTTTGGGCAGGATCAGCACCTTCAAGCTTTGAGAGCACTTGCCTCCCAGGGACATGTCTGCAAAGTTGGGGCTTTGGGATGGACGCCTGTAAGCAGGAGTTCCCTACTTGCAGATATGCACCCCATGTAACGCACAGGGGAATGTCTCTGTAGGGGATTTCTCCAGGTGTACCTGCAAGCCTGGAGGGGGGAATGCAAATGCCTCCCCCTGCCATGCTAGCAGACATGCAGAGGTATTTCCCCACACCTGCCTGCAAACACACAGCACGAGAACCCTTGTCAAGTCACCCTCTGCTCTTGTAGGCAGGCATGGGAAAATCCCCTGTGGGGGATTCTTCCACTTCCCAAATGCAGGGGTTCAAGTGCATGTTTGTGAGTTTTCCCCACATGAAGATGTAACTCAAGTTGGGCACAGCAACCACATGCCTATAGATGTCCCTGGAGTGCAATCAACTGTGCCATGACATGTCACTCCAATGAAGACGTTCAATGATTTCACTTCAATGAAGACATCTGTTTTTAGATTCATTGAACCATACTCACAGGCCACTGTGGTTCACTGGTCACCTGTAGCAGATAAAATACAAATGATGAATATTGAAAAAAGTGACAGGAAGAACATAGTAATCCCATGTCAGTTCAGTGACAGCCTTTTCCTTCTGCCAGGGTCTCTTCATAGCCTTGGCCAGGAGCCTCTTCAACCTTGGCCAGAAACCTACTGCACAGAAGTGTGTGTCACTTTGAAGAGGGAACTGACTGTATGAGTTGACCTCTACTGCTCTGTGGAAACAGAACCAAAATCAAAATGCAAAAGCATGCCTTTTAGGTCAAACTTATAAGTGAAGTGCTAAAAGCAGAAGGGAAGCCTATACTCCTCTGTATGCACAGGATAGAGTAGAACCATCAGTCCAGCAGCACTTTGTCTTTTCTAATAGGAATATAATGCAGTTCAAAGATCCAGAATAGGTCATATATATTTCTAACCTAATCCCAGCTTTGATATGAGTAGAAAATGGAAACAGAAAAAAACAAAAGAAAATTTCCTCACTTCACACTTGTGTTGTCTACAAGAATTGCTAATGGCTGCCCAAAGCTGAGGCAGTCAATCAGTACTGAGCCCAAAGCTCAGACTCTTCAATGTATTTGGCTGCCCAAATTGCAAAAGTGGAAATACTTTCTTTTGCCTTCATTTTGTTAGGGGATTTATTGGGATGTAGGCGCTTTTGCAGTTTCATACACAATTATGTACATTTCTTTCACAAATGGCAGAAGTATCAAGTGAAATTACCATCCACTCCCCCCTCCCTGCCCCAATTAAATGCCAGTTTTAATATAGCAGCAAGTTCAATAGGGCCAGTATTTCACTCACGGAGCATGTCTGTGTGTGTAATTAGTGTACATGAATAAACTCCAGATCTTATTTCACCATTTGAACATGTGCCCAGGAGCAAATAAGTCTGGAGCAATTAGCTAAAGAGTTTATTTCTGCATAGAGTGGGGAGCTCAGTTGAAGCAGCCTTGGCTAGCAGGGTCCCTGGAGATCAGCCTGCCAGCCTAGGGCTGCTGCGACCTGGCTAAATGTGTTGCAGAGGGGCTGGCTAGGGCATGGAATGCTTCAGTGTGGGGCTAGCCATCAGGCATCCCCCATACTGAGGCACCCTCATGACCCAACTGACTTCATAGACATTTTAATATACCCAATTCCTGCTAATCTCTCTTCATAGGTGTTCATGACCCTTTCTCCTTTTGAATGGTCCTGATGTTCCATTAATCACACTATCCTTTCTTCTGAAATGCTGCTGTCTGTTAGCTATTCCTGGTAACATCTCTTTTCTATTTCATAGCCCTGAAGGCTGTTTTTAGTTCTAGCTAAAAACATTAACCCTGGTATAGGAATATTAATTCAGGTGAACAGTAACTCAGGTGTGAAAGTGATTGATAGGTAAGTATTGGATGTACTGTCAAGATGCTCAAGAAGCTTAGATTTTGTTTTACAAATCTGAATCAGAGATGTACAATTAACTATAATACCTGAAGGACTAATACAACAATATATATAGATTATCACATTTTGCCTGAATCCAAGAAAACCCTGAATTTAAGTGACCCCCCCAATAATGAGATTCTACACAAGGAAAACTTACAAAGGTGTTAGACTTTTCCATGTATAGAATCTAATTACTGGTGGAGCATCCCACTATTGCATGCAGTGGCGGGGGTGGGGGGGAGAGGCAGGCAATGAGAGGAGAAGTAAGAGGGCAGGCAGTGGCGAGGTTTCTGGGAGAGAGGCAGTGGGGAAGGCAGTAAAGAGGCAAGCAATGGGGATGTAGAGTAGCTGCCCCCTGACACCTATTGTCCTCACAGTTACAACCCTTGTGCCTCCCCCTTCCTGCAACCTCAGGCTCCCACCCACCCTTCCCCATAGCCATCCTCCACTAGAGGGTCAGACACCTCCCCCACCCCGGCTGGACAGGAGAGCAAGGAAGGAACCAGCAAGGAAGCAGGGCAATGAGCAAAGGCACGTGTTGATCAAAGCTCAAGACATCTGGGTCCTCTCCTGCCATGCAGGTCCAGGGAATTCAGGCAAATTCCCCTCCACCAAGAAGAAGGGGAGGAGAAGGCTCCTCTCCCCCTGCAGAGCCATCCCTGCCCACGAGA
>NW_017729031.1:69479271-69492947 GCF_001723915.1 Gavialis gangeticus
TCCCCTGATTTTTCCCATCTTCTCCCCAACTCCCTCCATGCTGCTTCTTCCCCCCTGCAACCTCAGACCTCTGTCCCCTGCCTGCTACGCCTTGCCCTACTTAATCTTGCTCCAGCACTAGCAGATGTCATCCCTATTGTGGCCTGGGGCATGCAGTATGGCCCCAGCCTAGCCCCATAACAGTGGCATGAAACCAGCACCATTGTCATGGGGCTGGTCTGAGGCCATGCTCAGTGGAGAGGGCACCAGAACATGGATAAGTGGGGAGTGAGGTGGTGGGGGGAGAGACAGAGGGAAGAGGGATGGGGGAGACACAGAGAAAGGCAAGTGAAGGCCTGTGACTGCATGGGCGGGGAGGGAAAGAAAGAGGCAGGGGGTGCAGGGGCATTGGGAAGCAGGCATAGGCTGCGGCTCTAGCCCCAACTTGGGGTTGAAGCTAAAGCTGGAGGAACAGCAGCTGCCTGACCCCTCCACTCCCTTGTACTCAGTTCCAAGGCAAGGGGCTATCTCGTTCTCCCCCTCCCACCAGTTAAATGTGTGTGGGGGGGTGGGATGCTCATCTTGCAATTGAGTAAATATGGCACTTTTACCCATTTTGTTGCTAAACTTAATATGGAAGCTAGCAAATTACTACAGCTTCCAATAAAGTTATATGTTTTTGCTTTTAACTTAAACTGAATAATATAGGAATGGCCCCTAGCATATCAGTAAATTTTATAGCTTCTCTAACTTTTGAAAAACATGTTTCATTATATATGATGATATACCATACCACCTGGACCCCTCTTTTCAAAATCCTAGATCTGCCTATGAGAAGATTGTTCTGCGAAACTTAGGTAGAATTGTGTTTGTAACTTTGAGGAGAATACGGTAGAATTAGAAGTTGATATACAACAGTATAGAACTCATGCATATTGTTACAGTTTGTAGTTCCAATGCAAAAATATTGTTACCAAATCTTGTGATTTGTAATACTGTACCAGGGATTAAAAAGTAAATCTGCACTAATTCACAAATAAATATGCTCATTGATTTAAAATATATCCTTCCTCTCATCTTGGAATATCAGTTTAGTATTCTGAGGGGTTTTGCAGATAAATCATAATCTTTCTATATGACATTTTAAACAGAAAGATTGAAAGTGTGAAGTGGGTACAATGAAAAAATAAGAGGGTGTTATTCATCAAATTTCAAGGCAGAAAATGGGACTATTAGTAGATAAAACACATGAGATTCACCTTCATGACCCAAGGTGAACTCAGACATAAGCTTTTTGTACTATAACCTTTGGGAGCTGAGAAAAATCCTTTAGACAGATTCCTTATACAAATCCCACTATCCCATCTTTCTTTCTAATGAACAACTAATATGTTGCCCTGGTGAATTTGTTCCTTGTCTACACTCAATCTTCTGAACAATATCTGCAGTCTTCCAAATAATTTAGATAGCTGAAAGTCATAGGAGTATAAATTAATGTCCCTGCCATCTTACTGGTCAGAAATGGGCATATGAGTGACAGAATTTAATATACAGTTCTCATTACTTATTCCTCTAATTCTGAATTATATATATATAAATTGCATTCTCTCTCATGCATTAATTACATTTTGTCAGATGTGAAAAAAAATCACTATGGGTCAGGAATTTACAGATACTGTTCAGTATGAGGTTTACTACATGAGTGTTTTCATCCATAGGAATATTAAAAATTAAAGACGATACTCATCATGCTTACAGTAGCAGCATCTGGTCCTCAAGTAAGAACATTGAAATCTGAAGCATTCTGTGGACTCACTAAAGAGTTTACTCCATGGAAAGCAGTGGTGTAAGCCTTTCTATACTGCCTATCAGGCTTGCTATGAAATGAATTGATTCAAGAGATTCATTGTCACCGAATCTTTAATTTACAAAAATGTAAACATATTGCCAAATGAGAGTTAAATTATGGGCTGCAGACCTTGGTCAGTAGAAGCTCTGCATGACGGACAGAGTTCTGAATTTTAGAGCGCTGTAAGTCTGCTCAATGCTTACAAGCATTGGGCCAGAACTTTGAATGGGGTAAAACATCACAGCTCCCTTTTTGGGTGCATGCACATGTTCTAGCTTCATGCGGCTTGCTTTAAGCTGTGTGATTATAGATTGGTCATGGAGTGTGCTCATTTATCAGTGCTGTTTACCCATGCTGGGAACCCAATCTAAGTAAATTAGGGGAGGGGGAGGGGCAGGCAAAGCCCCAGGGCTGGGGCAAGAGTCTAGGCTTTCCCAGCCCCAATGTGGAAAGCTGAATGTATACAAACATTTGTTAGACTGGGCTAAACCAGACCTGATCTAACTTTGTGCACCTCCACAGGTGAACTAAGGTCAGGTAAGCCATTTTTACTGGATCTAACCTCCCCAAATACATGTACAGATTGGCACTTAGATCAACTTAACTCTAGTTAGGTCAATCTAAGTGTAACTTCTACACATATTCTTTGTCACTGTCACTAAAGTTATGTTTGTAATGCACCTGTTAAAGATCTGTCCTTTAAAATAATGCTACAGTTAATGTTACAATCTAGTTTATGCAATTGAAACCAATGGTAAACATAATGAAAAGAGTGCAAAAAATCATGGAATTAGCAGGGTAACAAAATGAGGAGAAAACCAGTGGGAGAGCTTTGGCTTGTGGTCTGTTGAGGTATATTATTAACTCCTGAGCTATTTTTTTGCTTTGAGGTCAGAAAATCCATGTGGGTTTTTGCTTGTTTTAAACACCATACTGCAGTGACTGGCTGTTTTCCATTTCCTCCTCCAACTAATGCCTGACTCATCTGTCCAAAAAAACCCTCTGAATTGTAGTCACACATCACTTCAACAGGAAATAACCTGCAATTTCTGTGAAGTGGGGTTTGTGATCTTTTTCCATCCGGCTGGGAAATTTTCTTAGCAAATCCTATTATTTTTTCTTATATTTTTCTTGCACATCCTATTATTAGAAAAACATGGAACAGTTAGTATTTTCCCTTTCTCCACCTTACCCTTCAGCCCAGAATTCCACTCTGATTCTTGTTTTCACTTGATGTGATGGGAATTATTCACACCAAAAGTCAGCTTATTACTGTGATTCTTCTTCCCCTGGCTGTTGTTGCTGTCAGATGCAACATGGTATTAGGGAGCTAAGTGGAGAGGTTAGTAGCGGGTTAATCTGTCAGATGCAGACAAAGCAGTCAAAGAAATTCAGCATGCAAAAGGAAATCAGTCAGGCATACGTCTAGCACAAGACCAACAGAACATTTCCAAGCTGTAGTTTACATACTTGGGGGAATTTAATCAGCAAAATTCAAGTCTCAGGCAAGCATCTCACTGCAGCTTTCATTTTAAGCATTATATAGACCGCTAAGAGTTGGTTTGGGAGAAAATATAGCTAGAGGGGTCCTCTATTGCGAATAGGAAAGTACAGACTTTGAGTCCTAGCTTTTTTGGAAGAAGAAAAGATCTACTTTTTGAAACCCATGAGATGAGTTCATCACCATTACGAAAAAAGCATCACTTGCAATAAGCCCACAAGGGTCACTTCCTTATCTTGGTCCTCCAGCACTGTATGTGCAGGTGAAATACTGACTCTATTGGCAAAACTCTCATTGACTTCAGTGGAGCTCAGATTTTTATCTTCTCCCTGCGGAACAGCACAAGCATGAAGAAGCACAGAGGTAGTAGAGATAGAGAAGATAATCCCCTTGTATCCAAAAAGCAAAAGCAATAATACATTTGATCTCCCTGCCTGGAAGAAGGCTAAGTAAAGTATTTGGTGAGTGTGTCCAATACATTTTTTAAAGTGTTCTTTGTGGTAAAATGATCCAGAAAAATGTTGGGGAAATGAACAAGGACAATAAATGGAACAAAACAGAAAATAAGCAAAGAAAGAAAACAAGGTTTCTATTAGGAAAAAAGACAAATAAAGATGAACTCAATGAAAAGGAGTAAAAAGCAGATAGGCTTTGAAAGTCATCAGGAGACAGAGTTGCTGTAATAGGGCAGTCTGTCTTTTTAGGGGGATACAATCAGCTCTGTTGAAAGAACCCAGATGCGGGGCAATTGGATAGGTCCTACTAGGAGCTTTGAAAAGCTCTCAAAAGTGCAAGCAAGAGATGAAAAAGCAAGCTGTGAGCAGAATAGCTTGCTACAAACGGCTCGACTGCTGTGCTGGGGCAAGAGTCAAAGCGCTGCCATCCTAGTGCCTAGGGCAGGGCAGAAGGATTTTGTTGTGTTTGTTTATTAGTTTGTGGCTTGAAGACTGTGGTTTATTTGGGACGACTAGCAGAGTAGCTCTTCAGGGAGCAAAACCTACTTGCAGAATCCAGTAGGCTAGGCAATCTGTCAGCAGATCCCTATAAACTGCCTCTGTTCTTCCCCACTCACACAGTCATGATGGGGCATAAGCAGCCAGGTCTGGGGGTCACCTCGGAGTCAGGAAAAGCAGGAGAGGTCCAAGGGGAGTGTGCCAAGTCAGCATAAAGAAGCCGGGCAATCCATCTAGGGGACCAACTTCAAGATCCAGAAGGTCAGGCAGAGCACAAGGTCAGAAGCCAAGCCAGGTCAAATCAAACCAGGATTGGGTCAGTTGTCCAAGGGGACTGGGCCAAATTTGGGGTCCATGGACAAACCAGATGGGGTATCTAGAGTATCTGCCAGGAAGCCAGTAGCCGCAGAAGCCAAAAGTGCAGCAGCCTGGGTACAAATTTGAACCTTGTTGCTCAGACTTCCTCTTCTGGGTCAGAGGTTTATATTGGAAGGGTGAAGGGTCAGCTGAGCTAGGCTGGCCGTTGTGTTGGCAGGGAGTGGGTGCATGGCTGGGCCCAGCTGGAAGGTTCTGGTCACCTGTGTCTGCCCCCTGTTCTGTTGAGGAGGTGACAGAGCAGGATGAGAAGCTGTGCTAGGTAGGCCAGGGCCTGGGGTTCAAGGTCACAGCCTGACACACACACACGTAAGGCTGGCGCTGAGCCAATAGCCTCTTCTCTGTTCTTTCCATGGAAAACTGTAAGAGCAGCAGCTCCCAAAAAGTAGGTCATAAATATCTCCAGCTACTCAGGTCTTTTATACATCTGGGAGCGCAAAGAGCAAAGCAGTCCTGTTAGTAACTGCATCCTCCAACCAGACCCAAGGGACCAACCACCTGATGTCATTTCTCCCCAACTTTTATGCCAACCATCCCTCCATCTCTGCTGCTTCGGTTTCTCCAAATGCTGTGCAGGATATGTACTATAAACAAAATATATGTGAAGAAAAGGAATGTATACTTTTTACCATCTTGATGTCTCTATTTGTGTCTGTTATCCCTTGAGGCATAACTAACCAGTTTTGTCCTCTGGGCAAAACTCCCCTATGAGTTGGAAGAGGGGGTCCTGAGCACTGGAGAGGAGTGGGGAGAGAGGAGAGGAGGGCAGTCAGTTGGAACTGCCCAGAAAATTAAAGACTCGCACTGCTGTTGCTGCTGTGTCCAGCTCCTACAGCTGGGTGCCATGGGGCCATTTCAGCCATGGCAAAGACTTAGGGAAAGCATCATTCAGGTTGTCCTTCTAAGTCAGTCCCTAGGGCTGGTGCCCCTCTTACCCCAACCCTAATCATACTACTGAGTATCCCTTCTCCCCCCAAATTTCATGTCTGTTCTTTCTTTCTGTTCTTTGAGAATGTATAAATATTCAGGAGGGCAGAGTCCAACAGGGGGAGTACCCAAAGTCCTGTTTGGGGACTCTTCTCTTGGAATATAAAAATGTAAGTAAAAATCATGCAAAGAAAAGTCATTTTAAAATAATTTGCTGCATAAGGGAATTTAATGAGATTGCACTGAAAAGGATATGAAGCGAATTAAAAGAAAAGGAATCAGAAGTTCCAGTTCTGTACTACTTCATAGGTGGCAATGAGAGTTTTGCCTAATCACAGGATTGGATTCATAATAGCCATGGCCACACTTCTTAGAACTGGCTTCCCTTCCGGAGTGCAAAGTCATTGCTGCTTTTGAGTGCTCAACCCGAGTCAGCTTCTGCCCGGTTTTTCACAAATAATGAGCAATACAATTTTAACTGATGTCAGCAACAGCCACAAAATCAGCTCTGTAAAATCAAGTCCCAAGTGTCTCATACTAGCGACACTTAAAAAAAAAAGTCAAAGATCATTTAAAAAATCTGTCTTAAACATTTTGTAGAAAGTTTGGTGTTAATGTCCATAATAGATATATAGCATGAATGATGTCTGAAGAAAACCTGTGTCCAAATACTTGGAGCATAGGCTTTGAGATTGTCATTTCTCCATTTCTTCCCCTACTTTTGAATTACCTTTTCTCCAATGGCCTCCCCATTAATAACCCCTCTTTCTCTCACAGGACTGCAAGAATGAGGGGGAGAGGAAGGGAGGAGGAAGGACGGAACAGCTAATTTTCCAAATAATCTCCTGACAGGGGAATCATCAAGTTAAAAAAAAAAAGACTGAATACAATTTCTGTACAAATAATTTCTGTTTGATATAGCTGTGGAGTGCAGTCCAATAAGAATGAATTGAGAAACAAATGATGATAAAGACAGAGTAAGAAAAGTGAAAGGGGGAAAAAGAGAGACCCATGTTGTTTTCCTGTTGAAATGTCACCATACCAATTTATGATTCTGACTTTTTCAAAAACCTAGCTATGATTCCAAGGTAATCCAATGACAATAGTGAAAATAAATAAATAAACCTCAAGTGTTAACGTTTCCAGTTTTTATCTGAAAGACAACAAAATGGTTAGAAAAAAAACATGCAAGCTCACTCTGCACAAGCAAAATGTCATGCTAGCCAAGAAAAATCTTGTGTGCTTCATATTTCTCATACGCTCAATCCCATTATACAGTAAAGGGTTACATTTCTAATATACTTTTTTCTAAAATGAAGGTGTTTCAATATTGCATTTCCAATTTTCGGCAACCTTTAAACAAACATGTTCTGTAATGGCTTTTTTTTCCTCCATTCCAATTAAAACACAAGTTGCACTTCTGAATTTAAAATAGATACAGCAATAAAGATGAAAAATGTTTATTCACTGTTTGTCAGGAGAGGACTTTGGAGAATGTGTTCCTTACCACAGTAAAGATAACAGGCTAGAGAGTTTTCAGTTCATTAAACAGTTATTAGAAAATATACACCTTATGGGATGACTTTCAAAATAGAACTAAGACACAAGACTGAGTGACTGACTGGCAAGTCTAGCAAATAATACTTTTTTAATAGCTTCAAGTAGATTAGAGAGATTTCCATGGTAATGAGAACTTTGTCAAGGCAACAGAAAAGCCCTGTACTTTACTTGCAGACTAAATGAATATAAATTGGTTATTTCAAGAGTAAAGATGCATTCTGGTTCATCTTACCCTTTAGTAAAACCTAGTGATAGTAGATTAGGCCTCTTTATGCAGAATGTTAAAAAGTATTGTAGGGAATCATAGAGAAGTAGTGCTGGAAGGGACCTCTGTAGATCATCTAGTTCAACTGCCTGCCTGAGGTCAAAACATCCCTTATCCAAACCATCCCATGCAAATCCAGTGTCTGACCTCTTAGCAAAACTACACAGAGCTAAGCTCTGACACAACAGAAGAACATAACACTCTAACTTGCCAGAGGTAAAGCAGGGGCACCACAGAGGCCAATGTCCTGCTACTGTAAAAGTTGTTAATCTACATTCAAGATATCCCAGGGAGAAGACCATACCCCTCTCCCCTACCACTCCTGCTACAGAGGAAGGCAAGAATTCCTACAGACCATATGAGTCTGACCATGGGGTAAAATGTCATTCTGACCCCAAATATAGCAATTGGTCTGAACTTAAGCACAGGGCAAGACCCTTCAGCCAGGGACCTCTGGCTTTTAGTGCCAACAGGAACACTGACACACCAAAAGTGGTAAAAGTAATTTAAAAACCAGTACTACATTAGAAGAACCATACCACTTGTATGGCAGTTCTAACATTGAGATTCTAGAAAGAACTGATCACATTCTATGGCAAATAATGTATTTTTTTAAAAGAGAGTAAATTTCTAAGCCAAGTTTAATAAAGAATTAAGTTCCTAATGAACTGATTTTCAGATGTGCTGAATACTTGCCATTTCCACTTCATCAGACCACCAATCTGATTGGTATTGATAAATCTTTGCATTTCAAAGTTCTTATTATTCAATAAAACTTATATCTCTACCCATGAAAGGGGGCAAACACCACACTCCCTTTCCCTCATTTGAATATCTGTTCAAAAGTGTCTGGATAAGTTACTACCAGGAGAAAAAAACCCAGAAGAAGTCTCTCAGCCTGCTTTAACATGTATATGTAGCCTCTCCCTAGGGTAAAAAACAAAAAAGAAACCAAAACAAATCAACCGCCCCCCCACCCCCACTGTAATATTTAACCAGGAAGCCACATCGTACCTTGAAATTACTTTTGCCAGTTTTAACTGCTGCCACCAGACGCTGTTTGCACCATCAGAGAAGTTAAACATCCCACCAGAAACCTTCCATCTATACAAGCAGCTTGCAACATGATCATATATGTAAATTTTAGTTTTTAGTATATGATATTATGTAAAATGCACTGCTTTAAGACAAATCTGAAAGACTAAAACTACTTTGTAATTTAGAAACCCCTTGTCATCAGTTTAAATCCTGTCACTATACTAAATTTTAATATCATGGATATTCAAAACCATTCAGCCAAAACAACCCTAATATATTCAGGATTTAAATCTAAGGGAAAATGATAGAGTGGTTGAAGTGCCTTTTTGCTAGAGTCTGATGAATAGAAAAAAATTAGAGATGATTTTTTCGCAATCATCTTAAAGTTTGATTGACAAGAAGATACCATCTACATGTAAAAAGATCCACAACAGACCATTTTAAGCCAAAAATGAATAAAATACATTTTCTGCTGATAAGCTACCAGAATTTAAAATGTAGCAAGCAAGTTGGTCTTTTATTAATGATAACAGATTCCATTTAACATGGAGATACCAGTCCAGAAGAATCATCAGAAGTAAAACAGAATTAATGGAGCCCTGCTTATTTACATCATCTAAGGATCTGGCCTCTAATATATAAGCAACCCCTCCCAAACAAACAACCTCTCCACCGGAACCTCCCCCCGCTTTAAAACCCTATATCAACGCTATCTTAAAGGAACAATAAACCTACACTTTCACAAAATGAAGTTCACCCCATGTCAATTTTCATTCAGTCTTTAAGTTACCACAAAGCTAAGTCAGTTCTTGCACTGGACTCTACCTAACAGAGTTCATACTAAGACTCTTCACATTGCTAATATGTACATATAGTCCCACTTCTATTTTCTTATTTTAGGAAACAGAAGTCTTCTAGAAAGCCCCAAAGTGTAGCAATATATTTAAAAGAATATGAAGGAAAGAGGATAGTGAATGGGAAATCAGCATCTACCTCTGCTCTGCCCTGGAAAGCAGAGACTTTCCCCCAAGGAAGGGCCCATCCCTGCATTCTCAAACATGGGACACTCTCAGGGTGCATCTACATGTGCAATTAATATGAAGCAATAAATTCTGGAGGAGTCTGAGCTGAAGTAAACTACTCCTGGGTGTAGTGTCTGCATATGCGCCCAGGACAGCAGCAATTTGAGCTGGGGTGGAACCAGCCTGGGCTGCCAGGGGGAATGCAGGTTCAGTCCTGGGCTCCAGTTAGTAGCACTGAGTGGCAGAGGTGCTGAAAGTACAGAGCCACGTGGCTAGGCCACAGGCAGGAATCTGGCCCCCAGCTGGCTGGACTGGGTGCAATTTACACCCACAGCCAGTGTCTACATGTGTATTTAATCTCAGTAAATTGCCCCAACATAAGAAAGCGCTAAGTACTATCTTACTGAGGCATTAATTAGTTTACTGTGGTCTAATGTCATCACATGTAGAATGTGATGCTTTACTCCATAGCTAATTAGTCTACTCCACAGTAAAGCACATGTGTAGAACTGGCCTCTGTCTCTTCTTTCTTTATCATGTCTCATCTGATCAGTATCTTCTTGTACTAAGTTGAAGAAGTAATTTGCAGAGTAGATAGGCTTCAAATTTGCATTTTAGGTGACAGTCATCAGTTGGAACAAAAAAAATTACCTAGATAGTAGAATATAGTCAGAGTAGTCATGAAGAGATGGATTAGAGGCACAAGAGGAGGTGATTAAAAGGAACATGTTAGATTATACAACTCTACCATAAGTTATTGCATGTCTTGTATAGAACCAGGCTTCTTGTGTTGCACTTTGAAAGTACAGTACCGTTTTTTTGCATGACTTCCTAGACCGAATCCCTCATTGCAATGCTCATTTAGATTTTCATAGTTGGAAAAAACCCTCTGAAACCCTTTTTTATTTGCTTTGACCATCTTCTAAGTATTTCCTATATATTTATAATTCAAAGTCTTACCATCTTTTGACCTAACCCATCCCTGGGTTATCACCTACAGACAAATATAAATTAAGTGAGGTTTTTTTTTCACCCAAATTTCTTGTTTCCTGGATTTCATTATGAAAGCTAGGCCCAGTGCAAGATGATTTGAGAATCTCAGAAAACCTCATCTTTGGGAAGAAAACATTATTTGAAATTTAATCAAGCTTTGAGTTGCAAGACTCAAAAGCTGTCAGCCATCCCAACAGAAAATCTAAACCTGGTGTGTGTGCATCCCAGAGAGTTTTTAATTTTTTATTCCAAGACATGAGTTTAAAACAAAAACAGAAATAAAAAATGTATGTAACTCTGCTTTTGTTATACCTGTTCTTCTCTTCGTGCTATGTCTGTTATGGTAAGTATGTTTATTCCTTCTCTTTATAACTTGATTAGCATGAATATTAGAAGGTTTGGGGACTCCTTGTACTGGTTTTGCTATTGGTGGGTAAAGTATGCAAATGCTAAGGGGCAGGTGGCTCAGATCATTGTGTTCACAGGCCCTGTCTTTCAAAAACATGAAGTTTATAGGTGCACAAATGTTGCCAGTGGAAAGTTGCACAACAATCACTGTAGGGTCAGCATTCACTATGAGTTGTGCAGAGCACTCCAGCAGGGAGGCCCTCAGTTTCAGCATGGAGGCAGATTTTTGAGGAACAGAAGAGACTCCATATAGGTGCTACTTCTTGGATGGCATTGTAGGCCATCTATTTGTCAAAGGGAAAGTGCTTGTGTATACAAGTTCCTATGATTGATTTAAGTGAAAGCCTGCTACCCATGAGTTTTAAAAGAGCTGAAATCCATGAGCCTACTGTTGAGGTGCTTAGGGTCTAAAAGAGCTGGGATTGTGCTGTCAACCTGAAAGGGAGCAGTGGACTCACAGAAACAGAGTAGTAGTCATGCTTGGCAGCAATGAGGAATGGAAGACCTCCAGCAGTGGTAACCCCTGGCAGTGACTAGAAACAGTAGACCCCAGGAGCAGCAATCCTTGTCTGCAGCAAGGAACAGCAGAGCAATGACCACTGATGGACAAGACAAAACAGCAATGATCCCCATCAGTGATCCCAGCAGCAGACCAGTGGTACAGGCCTCCCTACTCAATACTTCGCACTTTGGCTGACCTCATTTTTGCTGGAGATGCCACACAGAAGATTTTGCCTCTGCTATAACTGAACAGTGTCAAGAGCCCTTTAGAACGCCTCACCAGGAGCCTGCATCCAGAATGTTGGCACCACCGTACTCTGACTGGATGTAGGCAGAGATAATGATCCTCTTTTCAATCTGCATTTACAAAAACACCCAGTATTCTGGATGAGTGAATCCAAATAGGCTGCTCCAGGACACAACTATAATTGACTTCAGTGTCAAGGCCAAAGTACTGAAGGTGAGACTGGAAGGAACTTCAAAAGATCTTCTAGTCCAACCCCTGCTTATCATCCTTGCAGAAACCATTCCATAAATGTGCTTGCCTAACCCACACTTAAAAAACTTCCAAGGATCCTACAACCTTTTTGAGTAATCTGTTCCAATGCTTGGCCACACACATACTGAGAAAGTTCTTCTTAATATCCAATCTAAATTTTCCTTGCTGTGATTTACGACCAATACTACTTGCCCTGTCCTCTGTGGCCACAAAGTATGTTACTATCCTCTTAAAGACAGCTATCAAATCCTTGATTAGTCTTCTCTCCTTCTTGTTAAATAATCCCAGTTGTCCCAGCCTTTTCTTACAAATCATATTTCCTAGATCTGATTTTTGTCACTCTCCACCCAACTCTTTCTAATGTGTCTGCATCTTTCTTGAAATGCAGTTCCAAAAACTTGTACTTTTAATTTTTGAATTTGTAAAGCTTATGATGAAACTAGTTTGTGTATTTAGAACCATGTAACCACATATTTAATTATCTGTAGTCATTCATGAAAATGTGATGAATGATAGTAATTTAATAGAAATATTTGTTTATTTACATGTTATCCCTTATTGCAGAAAGTGATGTGATAGTGATCTCACTACTGACAATTTTTAAATTTATTTGCAGGTTTTTAGATTGAATCTGTTCCAGAAGACAGGTCTATTCTAATTAATAGTGCATAATTTTAGTGTTATCATTAAGTTTCCTAAGGTTTGGAATACTAATTATCTAATTCCCAACAGGCCCATGAGTCCATCACTCCAAACTATTTTAATGAAAACCAGCCACACCAGGATTTTTCCCCTAACACTGGCCTCTTATTGGTAGTACATCAGCTGTATTGCCTTTGACTCCCCTTGTTGACAGCATATTCTAACTCTGTTCTTATGGTTCATTCTCATTCTACCAGCACTAAATACTATTGATATATACAGATGGGTGGTTGTTAGTTCTGTTTTTCATTTGTTTTTGGAAAGGATTTAAAAAAAAGAAAATTCAATATTTAGTTAGGGTATAATCCTGCAGAAACTTAAAATATATATGAATGTAGTGTCCTCAATTCCCACTGAAATCAGTAGCTAGCACCACGAAGGACATGTCTACATAACGTGCGTTAATGTGCATTAACTTTATTTAATGGGCATAGTGGATGCACGCCTACATGTGCTCACCCTTAATGCATATTAAAAATGGTGAAATTAGGTTAATTGCACCTAAATTTGATATCTGAAAATGCTGGTATAAAATTTAGATGTGATTAGTTAAAGTGCATTGAAAAGAGGAGGAAAGATGAGAGCTACTTACTGACAACCAGAAGGAGCTGGCAAAGGAGAGACGAGTGCCCTGGAAGCCATGGTTCCAGAGCAGCTGCTCTGTGAGACTAGAGCAGCCACAGGAAACTGGAAGTGGAGTGTGCAGAGGTTACCACTGCTGGTGGTCTGCCCTGAAAAACAGGGTGGGACGTGCCCAGCAGCATTGAGTCAGCGGACAGCTGGAGCTTAAAGCTTGGAATAGCTTGCTTAGGCTGGGAGACACTGGCCAGAGAGAAGAATCATAGAATCATAGAAGTAAGGTCAGAAGGGACCTTGTAGATCTTCAAGTATGACCCCCCGCCTAGGCAGGAGAAAAATTGGGCTCAAATGACTCCAGCCAGGTAGGCATCAAGCCTCTTCTTAAAGACCCCCAGGGTATGAGCCAGCACCACTTCCCTTGGAAGTTGGTTCCAGATCCTAGCCGCCCTAACTGTGAAGTAGTTCTTGCGTATGTCTAATCTAAACCTATTCTCCAACAACTTATGGCTGTTATTCCTTGTTATG
>NW_017729031.1:69492957-69494955 GCF_001723915.1 Gavialis gangeticus
GAGATGTGCCTGTGGATGCACGACAAGGTCCGGTTAGCCCTACCAACCATGACCTCGCATTTTCGGCCCATGTTCATCTTGGAGTCAATAACGACTCCAAGATCCCTTTCTGCCTCTGTGCTCTCAAGAAGGGAGTTTCCCATCTTATAAGTGTGCTGCTGGTTACTACTGCCCAAGTGCAGCACCCTGCACTTGTCAGTATTGAAACGCATCCTGTTTTTGTTAGCCCACCCCTGTGGTGAAGCCATTGAGCAGAGTGGCATTTGCAGCAAGGGAGTGATGCTGCAAAAAGGGCCAGCCAGAACTAAAGCAGTGGAGACTTGATTGTTAGGGTACTGACTCTTTTTTTTTACTTTCACTTTTTTTTTTTAAATCTGTGACATTGTTACCTGTCATGCCCTCATCTCCACAGGCTGGCAGAGTGTTGCATCAGGTCAGCAGATCCCCAACCTGAACTATTTAAAGGGAAACAATCTCCAGACAGATCAAAACCCCTGCACTGGGGTTATCAGCTCAGATGGGCTTCTGTTCTTTTTGTTGGCTTAGATCACTTTGTTTTGTTGTTATTACTAGAGGGATTAACCATTGGGGGAGGGAATATACAAAAGTCCTCCCCTGACCAACCATGGGACTTAACTGAGATTGAAGAGGTCTAGTTGTCCATGCTGATTTAGTTCCATTGAGATGATTGTCTAAATGCACAGAAGCCTGTGAAAGAAAAGAAGAGATGCTAGTTAAGATAAAAAAATATTGTGGCATAACATCTGGGTGGTGCTAGGCCAGGGTGTAGAGGGGGTTGGAGCTCCAGAAGAAACCTACTTCGAGCAATGGTCATCCGATGATGGTGAGTTTTACCACCTTCCAATTGTTATCATCCTAAAACATCAAGATGTAGCAGGTGAGAGTCAGTATCACTGTTACAGAAAACCAGGCAAGTGATAATGTGACTGAAGACCAGGGTTGGGAAAGTACCAGGTGGCTGTACCTGTAACTTTAACCAGGCCAAGTCCTGACACGCATTAACACGTAGATAGGACTCAGCATTAACTTCAATGCTGGGTCTGCCCAGCCACTAATGGCATGTGGGAGGGCTGAAAATACTTGGCACTAAATTTAGTTCCAAGTACACTAACTTTAGTGCCAAGTCCTTGCATGTGTAGACTCCTGCCAAAAAAAAAGAAATCACTTAATGAGCATTAGTTTAATGTGCACTAAATTTAGTCATGCTTAACTGCATGTGTAGCTGTGCCCAAAGAAATTTTTGTACCATTGAAAAACTAAGTAATAAGCAACTTACAAGCAGCAACTAGTTTGTCTTTACAGTGAAGTGAGATGTTGACTATTTAGCTTCACTCGTCCAAGTAGTATAATAAAGAACAGTGAAAAATACTTAATTATTTAAAATAAACTTCTTGTAATATTAATTTGCTCTTGTTGAAGTCTTCTGGGTCCTTCAAGTAGACACCTGTTTTAAAGAAAAGTGTTCTAAGCTAATCAGAGCAAAGAAGTTTCTTTTAAAAACCTTTCATAAATACAGCTGATCTCCTGTGCTTGAGTACTTACTGTGTCAACATCAATTTGCACAAAAAGCTGTTCAAAATATATAATATATTAATAAAAGGAATAGGTTTTGAAGGACATAGGATTGATTGTAATAACAGTTGTTCAGAACAGCCCAAACTAGAGCTCAGCTGGGATGAAAACACCATAGAAATAGCTTGTTTTTCATGGTGGTGCTGTTGCTTTTCCTAGTCTAAAAGCAGGAATTTCATGGGGCCATGAGAGAAAGGAACAAATTAATCAACACTTTTAAAGGTTGGAAGCTTGTGGGGGAGCTTGCACTTCAGATCTCACAAACCTCACTGATAATCACTCACTGCTATTTTTTCATGTGTATGTTAGAAGTTTATAAATAGAAAAAATAACAAGATTAGGATGTGGTACCATAATGAGGGGTGGTGCCCAGGCTTAGTTTTGGTGTAGCTCCCAGTACTGGAC
>NW_017729031.1:69499955-69509385 GCF_001723915.1 Gavialis gangeticus
GGTGACTGGAGCACAAGCCCTAGCTGTTCACTTACAGGGGGTGTAAGACCAACAGCCCTAAACACTGCCAGTCCAGCTGCCACTGCTACTACTAAGGACTCAGAGCCTGGTGTTAATACCTCCATCAGGGGGACACTAGTTTTTTTCACAGATAAACTTATACTTAAAGAGAAACGAGTACAGAAGGATGATATAAATTGTTCAAAGATATGATGCTCCACCTGCATTTGATTTCCAGCGTTCGCCCAGGATGAATTGCATATATGTCTCAGGGAAAGCCGAAAAAAATGCAAATGTTGTGACTATATTACAAGTGTTTGTGGGCACTATTCATCATTGAATCTATTATTTTTAGATGCTTTAAAATACTTCTTTTTAGTTCTCGTAAGTAAGTTGCCAAGGACAGGCAAGCCCATTTAAATATTTGGTCTTATTAGTATTGAGTTATGGATTAATCTACTAAAGTTCTGATGCTGATTGGATGACAGGATCACAGAGCATAGTGTTTTGAAAGTGGTGCCATTTAAAAAAAATAATTGTCTTAAATATGTACTTTATTACATGGGCAAATATTAACACAGATATTTTGCTCAAGAATAGGTCATCTCCAAATTATATTGCTCGTATGCAGCCTGAGAAGTAAGATACAATAGCCTCAAAACAGTAGTATTAATAAAAAACAGATGCATTTGACTTTTAAATGACATGATTGAATTCCTATGTTGTTAAATAACATATAGCATGAAGAAAATGTATAATTCAGTAAACTCCTGTTAGTTAGAACCCCCTCTGCAAATGCAGGTAAAGGAGCAATGGGACCTAATATTCAATCCACACAATTGTAGCAGGCTTACCTTTCAGAGCTTGGATTGAATCCCAGGCTTGAGATCCTGCTGTTTTGATTGGTGGAGCCCATCCACCAATCAGCAGGCAGCAAGAGAAATAAAGTACGCCCCTTTCCTTAGAGGAGGGGGAAAAGAGCTTCCCTGGACCTGATTGAAGACTGCAAACTGTCAGGTCCAGAAAACTTCAGGGGCGGAGCCCCGGAGCATATAAAAGGAGCCGTGTGCCCAGAATGAGGGATGATGCATCAGGGACAGTGAAGAGTGGGCCTTAGAAGAGCTGAGGAGAGCTGCTCAGCAGGGTGAAGCAGTAGCTCAGGAAGAGCCCCTAAAGACTTATATCAGTGGGGAGCAGCAGATGGCTCCAGCAGTTAGGCTTTTGGTGTGCAGGATGGCATCCAGACCCTGGAAGCTGTGTGAGGTGGCTCAGGTGTGCAACCTCTGACATATAGCCAGAGACATGGTGGACAGGCCAGTGCATGGAGAAGGATCTTTGGAGCCCCTTGGGCAGCTCAGGTCCATGACCCCCAGCAAGAGGCTGGGAGCTTGGTGCAGGAGGCACTGCACAGAGGGTGAAAGACCCTGGGAGCCACTAAAGGTGGCTCAGGACAGTAGCTCAGTGCAGACGTTGCTGCCCAGAGGGTCCTAGAGCAGACCAAGCCCCAGTGTTGCACAAGGCTGTCTGGGCTTCCAACCCCTAGCACAAGGCAATGTGCCCACTACATGCAGTGGGGCATGTGGCCCTCAACCAGGCCAGTGGCAGCAGAGTCAGGTGGCAGGAAAGCCTGGCGGGGAATGGAGCTCAACCTGGAGAATGGGAGGCAACCCTCCAGGACTGTGTAGTAAGTTACCTTGGAGAGAGGGTCCCAACAGGGGAGGGACCCCACAGGGTTGTGAAGGGGCACCATGTGTGCTGCTCCTGGGTGATAGCAGGGGAACTTAGGAATCTTTGGGGTCTCCCTCTCCTTTTATTTCCCCCCACCTCCTTTCCTGTAGCAGTACCTTGGGATTGGGGCCCCTGCCCTGGAGGGTAGTCTAAGGATTGCTGGCTATATTTGTAGACTGTGCCTTATAGTTTATGTGAATAAGTTGAAGCAAGTTTGTGTATTAATAGAATTATAGGGTTGCCTGATCAATATCCTTTATTCTGGGTTGTTCTATTTTTCATCTGTATTTTTAAATAATAATTGGGGGGTGGTGTGTGTGTATGTATATGTGTGTGTGTGTGTGCGTGTGTGTGTATATATACATATATATATGGGATAGGGTTTATTGTTTTGTAAATTTGTACATATATATATAACATGTTGTTACCCTTCAATGGTTTTGTTGTAATAATACATTTATGTATAGTTGAGTAATTGATTGACTGGGCCTGACTCTATAGGGGATGGAGGTGGCTGCTGAGCTGTTGTGTGCTTCCCCAGCACACTGCCCTGACAATAATTCCCTCAATTGGAGAGGGGAGTACATACCCATGTACAGCCAGGCTACACAATCATACCACATGTGCATAGAAAAAGGTGTGATTGAAGGATCATGCATTAGTTCCCATCATACCTTACTGCTGGTGCAGGGGAAGCCTGATCCTGGGCTCCCCTTGAACTGGCAAGAAGCAAGATCTTGTAGCTGAGAGATGTAGCTGCTGCTATTTCCCAGCTCCTGGGGATAGGAGATTGCAGCAGCTGCATTCTCTCCACCTTGGAGCCCTTGGGGCTTGGAGGCTGCAGTAGCCATTATCTCCCAGCCTCAGGGATGCATGAAACCACAGCAGCTGTAATCTCCCAGCCCCAAGGGCTACATGCACCAACAGAGCTGCTGGGATATGGCATCTGCAGGTCTCTGGGTCCCAGCAGCTGTGGGATGCTGCCAGGACCCAGAGTCCACAGATACTGGGGCTGAGAGTCCCTTCAGCCATGGGACTCTCAGCTCTGACTGAACAAGGTGTATCCCTGCAACTGGGAGCCGATAGCTGAAGGGGCTCCCAACCATAGGGGAGACCCTGCCACACATGCAAATGAAAGTTCAGCACCAGCCAGCTATACATTTTTAGGTCTAACTTTATAGTTGGTTGGAGCTTTTCATGCAGTGATAAGTACTTTGCATGTGTAGCTTGTCCCAAGATAAATGTGCAGTTAACCAGTTAAGGTGCAATACCTGCAATGTGTACAGGAGGCCGTAGACTCAGGACTCTGTAAGCAGCCGTGAGACAAGATTGTGGTCCAAATGTTTTTTGTGTACCACTCACATCAGCAAAGTTTTATCAGTAACAGGACAAAGACATATATGCAGATGCCCATTTAGCTAAAAGCCTAAAAAGTATTTGACAGGAAATTTGGATCTGCAAGCCTGAGTCTGAACAAACATATTAAGGATTTGTTGAGCTCTTTTAAATACTCATTGGAAGCTTTTTCTTTAGATTTTGGTAGTACTGGGGCAGTACTGAAATATTTACTGTTCATTGCTCCTTATCCTTGGTCTAAGGGTACTAAAGAGATGTTGGAAAAGGTTTTGTCCTTGAAGTATTTTCTTCAGCTAGGAAGAGGGGTGTATGCCCTTTCTAAGAAAAGGAAAATAAATACAAAGCTAATCATAACATTGAACAGTCAATGAACAGCTTAAGGCAAATTTGTATCCACAGATTGTTGTTTGTATGAGTATCCTAATGTAGTTAAAGAAATGGTATCCCTTTGTTTTCTCACAAATAAAGATCATTTTGCAATCTGGAGCTCTTAAAGAAAATTTAGAGCATCTTAGAGCAGAGAGAAAGAGTGAACCTTGACTTAAAACTTGTTAGAAACAGCTTAGTAATTAGACATGTATTTGTTATAAAAATTTTGCTTGAGCTAGATTAGATTAAAGAATGTGCTTTATTGGGGTAAATGAATTTTAGAAGAAAGTGATGATAAGTTGTTCAGTCAGTCTGAAGCACAGAAGAAGTAAGTATTTTCTTAGGGGATATCATCAAATTTCAGATGGTTGCTGGACAGAAGTGTCCCTTGAGTTCTGATTCTCTTTCTTGGCCCTTACTTCATATTAATGAGTTCCCCAAACTGTGTCTACTGATCAGCTCTGGTCCCTGTGGCTTCACTCTGGCCTTTCTTGGGTATTTGTTATGCCTCTCTGATTTTTTCTGCCTTGAGCAGGAGGTTGGTTTAGATGACCTCATGAGATCGCTCCAGCTTTACTTTTCTAGGATTCTATGATCATTTTTGTCAGCATGGATCCAACATGTGCTGTTATTAATAGTACTGAAGAACTTCTAACTTGTAGGCAACTTAAGCTGACCTGGCAAAAAAAAACAATGGCCATCTTATGATAGAATTTTCCACCATGACTCAAAGCCTAATGTTTGCTTTCTGCAAAAGGACTGGACAATGTTGACCCTGACTCTCCTGAGTAACTACCACAAAGTTGGCTCCGGAGGAGAACAAGTGAGAAACAGTGCACATAAAAGCCAAAACCAAATGGAGGAAAAACAGTTCTCACTCTGTCCTGTGTTGTCAACAGCCTATACATTTGCATCCCCACCTGCTCATGACAGAGGCTGTCCAGAGGAAAAAGTAGTAAAAAGATTCTGTTAATTGACAAGACCAGCCTGACAAAAGCCCCTGCTAATGTTAACTCTTTGCCCTGCTAATGCTAACCAAATTTCCCACCACCTGGTTGTCCATTACAAATACTAACTTAGAGTTAAAAAAATGAAGAAGTATATTTTTTATGAACAGACACCATCATGTATTTTTCATCATCGTATGTATGATAATATGTATCATATGTTTCCACATGCACTTCACATGGCACATGAAAATAAGGCTTTAAATAGGTTCCTAAATAAACATCAAACTTTTACTGAATTAGTAGTTGCCTCTGGATTAACAATCTGTAGAAAGATTCTGTGTTATTGTATGAAGGAGGAATACAAGCAACCACAATAACTTGCAATGGTATATTTTAAGGAGAAAATACCCAATAGATCCCCCAGAAACACCTTTACAGCCAGCTATAGTTCCTGAAACTGAACCAAGACATTATTGTTTGATTGTTGCTTGGGTGATCTAATTTGTCAAGGGTATGAGACCAGAATACACACCCTCCCCTTTTTTACAGATACCTATGACCTTTATCAGTCAAGTAAGTATGCTGTGCTTGCTAAAACCCTGGCTGATTCATAGTTGGAAAGTATTAAATCTCATAAAACAAGATCAAAACAAAGTAGCTACTATTGATATAAGCTTTATAATACAGCATGTAATCAAGTCAAAATTAATTCAATTTGGTGAACCTATCAATTTATATATTCCATCTTAGTTATGACCTTAGATTCACAGTTACATTATTCTTTTAGCTTAGCAAAATTGTAGTACAACATCTTAGTAATGTGCTTGCCTAAATGTATATTTGCTTGCACATCCTTTTTAATAAAATCTGTACAGTATACACAGAAGTGGTTAAATCTGTCACATTACAGCATTGGTCACAAACTATGAGTACACAGGTAACCTCAGGTGAAAAAAATGTTAACCACTTGGCTCTGTTTGAAAATGAATATCTAACAGAATATATTAATATTTCACATCACAGAAATCCATTGCATCTCAGCGGGTACATCTACACAGGATGCTATGGTGCCATAGCATCCGTTGGCCAAAGCCGTGACACCACAGCTACATCTCCATAGCAATGCACTCCCTTGTTATAGCTCATTGCTACGGCAATGTAGCGGCCAACAATAACCATGCACAGCCAGCACTGTGCAGTGTGGGCTGTTACAGAGGCACTGTATGGCCACTTGTAGACACATCCATATATATTTTCCATAGCAAAAGGGTGTTTGTAACATAGCATTTGATTAGAAGTACTAAAAAATAATAATAATAATAATAAAAATTAGTACTTTAGGTCATATCCATCTATTTCACTGATTTATGCTGTTGGCCATAATTCTTTCAAAGGAGATATCAACTGGTTGATGACTAGCATCATCTTTTGAATATCATGATTCATATAATTACCTTGTGGCATTTTTAATGCTTTTTTGTATTTGTTCTTTCAGTTACCTAGCAAGAGAAACAAATTTCTTTGGATTTAACACACTGCTCATAAAGAGACACATCAATCCAGGAAGAAAAGGTGGAAGATGCTTTTTATGATGCAGGTGCAGTACCTATTATACCACAAGGAGAATGCAATCCCTGAACTATTAGTGAAGAAGGACTGCATTAATTATTTTCACCACACAACACAAATACAGTGCCAAACCCTTACTGTTTTTGCCTAGAGACAGCCATTAGTTACAACCAAAGTAAATATACGCATTTCTTAACTCAAAAAAACAAAGCCAGTCTTGCCCTAGGAAAGCAGATTAGAAACTGCTAGGCTACTATGATATATTTTTTTAACAATAGCTCTGTAAGTCAACCACTACAAAAGTTCCTTCTCTTTTTCTGAAGATGGACAGGCTTTGCTACACAGCTCGAGAACCTGCTATGAAAAAGTAAGACCATATTGGCTAATATTATCTATTTATCAATCGCCATATTTTCAATAGCTATAAAAGAGCACCCCTACATCTACCCTTTTACATGTGATAATCTAGTGCAGACATGACATCTGTCATATATTCCATGTTCAGGAAAAGTTGTTTTGTTTCTTTTTTGTGCCTAGTTCTAAGAAGCACACAATGAAGTACAGAGATTCCTTACATTTTCTCCCCACCTGTGCACCAGTTTAAGAATATCTGTAGTCTATCCATTCCAGTTTGTCCTAGATCCACCATACATGTAAGCACAGTAATGAATGACTATTATTAATCTTACTAGCACAGAAGCACTATTGGCTCTTCAGATGTTAGACAAAACATTTGGCACAAGTCACACGGTTGCTACTTGGGACACAAAGGGCAGGTGATGAAAACACAGGTGACATGCATCTTAAATCCATCTCGTTTTTCTGCTGCTTCATCACAAGGGAATGGATAGATGACAGGTTAAAGAGTCATCTGTAGAAAGTTAGAAAGCAACCTATATCAATATACAAATGAATGTTACTCAAAAACCTGTTTATATGGACCTCTCTACACATGCATGTAAAGGTGCAGTGGAATCTAATGTGAAATCTACACAATCATACCTCATGCCAGGCCACATGTGCACGGCAAGAAGCACAGGTGTGGGATTGAACATTAGATATCATCACACTTTGTTGCTGGTTGCCTCTTGCCAGGCTCCTTCTGTGCTGACAAAAAGCAAGCTCCCGCAGCTGAAAGCCCTCACAGCTGAAGGGCTCCAAGCTGCATCCCCACAGATGGTAGATGCAGTTGCTATTATTTCCCAGCCCAGGTGGTGTTTGAAAACCCCAGGGCTGGAAGATTGCTGCTGCCATGATCTCCTAGCCTCAGGCCTGAATGAAACCCCATGGAGATGGGAGATCATGGCAGTCACAATCTCCTAGCGCTCAGGCCTGCATGCACCCCAAGACTGAGAGATAAGGCTTCTCCTGAAGCTACTGGGGCCCAACTAGTCCAGAGAAGAGCCGCACGCATGATCAAAGGACAGGAAAACAGACCTTATGATGACAGGCTGAGAGCCATGGGGCTCTTTAGCCTGGAAAAGCGCAGGCTTGGAGTGATCTGATGGCCATCTATAAGTTTATCAGAGGTGACCACCAGTACCTGGGGGAATGTTTGTTTACCAGAGCTCCCCAAAGAATAACGAGGTCAAATGGTTATAAACTACTGCAAGACCGTTTCAGGCTGGACATAAGGAAGAATTTCTTTACTGTCTGAGCCCCCAAGGTCTGGAACAGTCTGCCATCAGAGGGGGTTCAAGCACCTACATTGAACACCTTCAAGAGCAAATTGGATGCTTATCTTGCTAAGATCCTATGACCCCAGCTGACTTCCTGCCCTTCGGGTAGGGGGCTGGACTCAATGATCTTCCAAGGTCCCTTCCAGCCCAAATGTCTATGAAATCCATAAAACTAGGTCCCAGCATGAGAAGGCTTGCTGCTGGGGTCCAGCATCTACTGGGGCTGAGACTGCCCTTAGTTGTAGGACTCCTAGCCCCAGGCAGGCATTGTGCACCTCTGTAGCTGAGAGCACTGTCAGCAGACGTGGCTCCCAGCCACAAGGGTACGCTGCTATGTGCGCAAATTAAAGCTTGACAGCAACCAGGTATAAAGTCAGTACACATTTTCGAGGTCTAACTTCATAGCTGTTGGAGCTTTTTATGATGTGATAAGTACTTTGCATGTGTAGCTGGTCTGAAGGTAATTGCACAATTAAATTGTGCAATACCTCTAACATGTAGAGGGGGCTGCAGTAATATCTATTACCAGAACTATGCCCTTTTTTGTAAAGTTATTCATTCCAAAATTGATATCTTGGACAGTTTGAATGAATAATTTTCAGATCGTAAGAACAGAGGCACTGGAAGATACTTCCTGGTTGAGTTATTGATATTTCAGGCAATAGTGTCACAGTCCTCTTTATTAAGTTACTGAGTTCTCTCTTAAAACCAATTAGATTCCTTGCCCCCATTACTTCTGTTTGTGGTGGGGGGAGTCCTAGAACCTCACTCCAATGATGGTTAGAAATCTAATTATAATTTCTGGTCTAAATTTATTCATGGACATTTTATAGTCATTTGTTCTTGTGTAGGATGACCATACATCCTGGTTTGGCTGGGACAATCCCAGATTTCATAGGCTGTCTTGGCCAGTTAGTGAAAATTCAAACAAAAGTCCTGGATTGGTGCCACCCCACCTACACTGCCCAGTCTGCCTCCTCCTGAGCAGTGTCTGGAGGCTGGTGGTGGGCTTGCCTGGGTTTTGCTCCTCTTGCCTGGGGTGGGGATCAGCTGGGACAGGGCAGCAGAAGAGTGCTGTTGTGAATCTGGGCTGCTCACATGTGTATTGTTCATCCATTTACAGCCCAGTGAAATCAGGACCAGGGAGTGGCCACCAGAGTGGGACTTCCCAGGGGAAGTGAGGGCAGGGCAGCTTGGATTCCTACCCTGATGGGAGTGGGAATCCCTCCCCCCTCCCCTCACTTGACTGCTGGTGTTGCCCTGTAGGGTCAGGCCAACTTTCAGGATCTCAATATTGCGCTGTTAGACAGGAGGGTGTGACACAATTGCACATATACAAACACACAAATCAGTTAGGTGCATACACACACACACTACCAGTTCAGGCACATACACATCCAAACCACATTCATACCTATCACTAATTCAAGCACATACACTATACACCCCAAAAGTTAGACATAGATCACTAATTCATATATCATGCACACAATGACATATATATATACACACATACATATACTCACCAGTTCACACACATACAACCCACCTACACATACACACAGGTAAGTTCCTAACTTGGATGGTACAGTGTGTATATGTGTGCTTGGGGTACCTAGGGAAAGGTTTAGTTGAGAGAGAGAGTTAAAGTGTAGAGAGTGAAAGTTTCCAGAACCAGGATTAGAACTGGTGGACTATAGAGAAGCTGGCTGAGGAACTGAGGCTTGGGTTTACTTAAGGCAGACTGGGGCTGGAAACTGAGGCAGACAGCTGAGATAT
>NW_017729031.1:69514385-69514987 GCF_001723915.1 Gavialis gangeticus
AGATATTGGGGGGGGGGTGCAGATAAGTGGTGGCAAGGAGAAGCCAGCCAGGAAAGAAACTGAGGCAGAAACCTAGTTGCTCAGAGGAAAAGGAAAAGGCAGTGGAGATAAGACAGTAGCAAAGAAACAGGGGGTTTGAAGGCAGAGAGGAGCTCAGGACAGGTGTTGGAGGTGGCAGTGAGCTAGAAGCAGGAGAGGGAGAAATGAGACACAAGTTGGAGGAACAGAGATTGGAGAAGGGCCAAATCATAGTAAAGCAAAACCCAACTTAGGGGTCCAAATAACAATTTTATTACACAGATGACACACCACACTACACAGCCCCATGAAGTTATTGGTTCACACACACGCACGCACACACACAAACACACACACACACTCACAATAGTAGCAGGAGAAAGAGATTCAGTGGAAGGGTTGGAGTCCAGGTAGGGAAGTGAAGCAGAGTCCAAGTCCTTGGTTGAAGAGGGGTGGGGGGTGATAGCTACCTATCCAGGCTGGAAAGGGGTCCTTGTCCAGTAGCTGTTGTCCAGAGGGGGGTCACCGGCAGGGCTTCTGGGTGGATAGGTTGTGTGGCATGGTGCTGGTCCAGATGGAGAGGG
>NW_017729031.1:69519987-69538221 GCF_001723915.1 Gavialis gangeticus
ACTTACTACCTAAAATAAAATGTTAAAGCTTATCCTACATCTTAGCTTACTTATACTTATCTGTAGGGAATAGAAAGTCAGAAATGGTTGGGGAAGGAGAAGGAATGCATTTTAAAATAAATAAAAAAAGAAAAACTGGGGGTTTTACTACACTGGGACCTGTGTTTGGGGAGGGTGGCTCTGGGCTCTGCCTTGGGATTGCAGCCCTGGCTGGCTCCATCCTGCCTAGGCCCAGCTCCATCCTGCCTAGGCCCAGCTGGAGTCTAGACCTCGGCTCAGCACTCTTCCCTCTACCACCATGTGTTGGATGGTGAGGAAGGACAAGCTAGAGAAGGGAAGAGAGGGAAGAAGGGGCAAGAGAGAATGGAGGGTCACAATGACAGTGATGGGGGAGGCCTGGGAACCAGGGAAACTCCACAGGGAGGAGAGAGGTGGCAAGGGAGGAAGGAGGAGGAGAGGGAGGAGGAGTGAATAGGGGGCATGAGGAGATAGGCCTGTGGAAGGGAGCCAAAGGGGAAGGAAGCTGGTGTGCATATAGAGGGGGTCTAATGGAGGCAAGAGGAGGTTGCCCAAGATCAGCCTCTCATTGACATGATGTCAAGCAGCTACACAAGGTCCAGGGAATGCACATACCAATACAGCAGCCTGGATGTGGAGCAGCTGCACACGCACATGCACACACACACGCACACACATGCATGCACACGCACATTGCACTCACTTCCCCCAGGATAGGTCAACTGTCTTCCTGCTTAACAGCAGCTTCCACCTCAGCCCTCCTTCTCCTGATTTATTGCCCAGCAGACCCCCAGCCCACTTTCCTGGCCTTGCTCACCCCATTTCCCCATGGACAGCCCCTGCACCCTCCCTCCACCTCCACCTCCACCTCCACCTCCACCGCTAGCTAGTGGGAAGGTGTAGAAGCATGGTATGCATACAGGGGGAGAAGAAAGTGTCACAGATTTCTCTAAAAATAATATGATCACCCTATTGTTGTGTTAATATTGTCCTTCACCTTAATATTTCTTTTTCTCCTTGAAATTCATGCCCCTGAAATATTTATGGAGAGCAATCACATCCCTTCTCAGCCTTTGTTTTAGTTTTCTCTCATATAAGGTCTCGGTTTGCATCATTATTTTAGTATCTCTTCGCTGAAATTTTTTCAGAGAAAAAATGATTTTGTTAGTATAGAGGGTGGGCAGAATTGTACACAAGATACGAAATACAGCTTTGTTTACAATGCCATTAATACTCCCTTGACTCTCCTGAAACTACCTTGCTGATAGACTAAAATAATATAATACAAGGCTTCTCCCCGCCCCCCAGTAATTCTAATGAAATCTGAGACAAAGTATTAACTGAGTTTAGGGGACATGGTTTCCAATCCCTGTCTTGAGACATCTTTATTACTTGCTTTGATTTCCTTTGTAAAGTGTAATACAGTTTGACTTTTATCCATTCTCACTCTTTCTCTATGCTTCCTGACCTCAAGGAAGCAGCTTTTCCTTTTTTCCAATATTTTTCTGTTAGCTCTCTGCTTACTTATGGTTCATCTAGTTATACCTGGAGGCTTTCCTTCCTAATTCCCCCACCCCTTCTCTCCCTGAACTCCACCCCCACCTCCCTCCATTCCTCCTCCTTGCTGGTGACAACCTCTTGTTGTTCACTTTGAACATTGCTATTTGTAACTCATATTAATTACCTAAATCACAACCTATTACTTCTGTTTCCTAATTGGATAACTGGGTAATCTGAAGCTGAATCAACACTACTCCCCTCACAATACTGAATAATGGACTTTCTAGTTTAAAAATAATGCATGTCAAATTGCAAAGTTTTCAGGAACCACAAACATTTTCTACATACTTTTTAATTCACTGAAAAGATGTGAATAAAAATAGCCCTGGCCTTGTGAATCTGCTAGCTAAATATTATAGTTCAACATAAAAAGAGTTTGATTCAGTGTTCTTTTAATATTTACTAGCTCTACTATAGTCAGGGTTAACAGAACTCTCACCTGAAAGTAAAGATCTTCTTTCTGTTTCTCTTTCCTCTTCACTTGAAGCAAAAGACTCTTCTCATGCATTTATAGCTACTTTAGGAATAGTTCAAATAAAAAAGGCAAGCAAAAATTGTATTTCTTCTTAAAGAAAGCATTTTTATAATCCAAGTATCATGTATTAATATTCCTGAAGCGATATTGTTATACCAATAATAGTTTATCAGATGTGATGAGACCAAGGGCATGTTCACATCTTTTTTTCTTCACTTTTCCACTTAGGACTATTGTATCATGAGACAATTCCTTTGGCCCCCCACTGCAAAGAATGAAGAAAAATGCTCCCCTCTATCCAAATAAGTTAGCTTTGCAGAGACACCAATATTTCATTTTGTATTAGTTTGCTACATCCAATACATATGAAAAATTCACTTTTTGCAAACATAACATTTTGGGGACAAAGCTAAATGGCAGAAAAATAAAAAATCTAACACAATCATAACAGAACAAAAGTGGGGTAAACTCTGATTTTCTATAGGAGTTAACTGAAGCTCACTGCTTAACATATGTATATGAATTTCTATCAAAATGTTGCTGGCTTGGCATACCTGGCTCTGCATTCACGTAACTCTTTCTTCTTTACTATTCAACTTCATTTTCCCTATTCATTGCATTCTGTTCAGAGGACAGAGCATGGTTGTTCTAGACTTTTCCCATCGATCCTCAGCAAAATTTCCCTCTACATGCAAGAGAATAAGAGATGAGGTTCATAGCTAATATTAATTAGCATGGCTTCAAGATCTCAGGAGTTATGCCAACTGAACTGTTGTTAGCATGTCTTCCTGTGTATTTTCCCCCACAGCAATTTCTTCTTTACTAATTTTAACCAACAGCAGATCATACAGATTCAACACTTCATCATGTCATAAAGCAGATCCCTCTCTTCTAGTTAGTAAAATGTTAAACTATTTTGTGTTTTTTGTCGTATTTTTTTATTTTTACTTTTCAATGTGTCAAAAATCTATTCCATTTGAGTTTAGATCAGGGGTTCCCAAACTCTGAGAGATGGCACACCACAATTTAAAATGATACAACCTTAAGTATCACCTTGCAGGTGCCAGGCTTGGTAGGGAAGCCCCATGTGCTGGAGCCAGCTCCTTTCCCCACCTCCCAGGTGAAGGCACCTAGGGCTTTCCCCACCTGTGTCACAGAGCCTTGGTGGGGAAAACAGCCAGCTGCAGCATGCAGGGCTTCCCTCCCATACCTGGTGAGTGCGAGAGCTGAACATGTGCACCAGGAGCACTGGTGATACAGAAGGCCCATCTGTAACATGTACCACTGACAGGTTGTCTGAGTACCAGTGGTGGTATGTACACCACAGATTGGGAACCACTGGTTTGAAGTATGTTTCCTGCTAATCCGAAAAATATATGCCTCAAAAAGGAAATTACACCACAGCTTTAATGAAAGGCATGTTGCCATAATTACAAACACATACCATAGTATTTATTAGAAACACTAGCCAATCGCCCATCAAGAATGACAGGGGGGTGGGGGGGGCGGAGTGGGCTGGGATGGAGGGCTGCCACCTAACACCCCATGCTGCCACTGTCCTGTCTTTTGCAGGGAGCAATGCTTCTGACCTCAGCACCCCCACCCTGTGTCCAGTCCTTAGTGCTACTTTGAAAACATAGCGGTGCTTCCCCGTGCTTGGAGCACTTTGATTGGCTGTTTCCATCAGCCAATCAGCGTACGACTAAAGTGTTAAAGACAGACAGACAGACTTAGGCTTTTATAATATTAGAATTCACAGTTTATAGAACCTAATTTAAACAAAAGTTTTAAAATAATTCAAATTGTAAATACAGTCTGTTTATTTCTTCAAAGAAAACAACAAATGGAAGGAAATTAAATTCCACAAGTGATAGGACTTCCGGTACTCTTACTCAGCATCAGTACCCGTTACTTTGATTATATACAGCAAATCCAGTAAAGTATAGAATTGTACACAAACATTTACCTTGAGCACTGCTAAATACATTTTTGGATTTGGCCATGCTAGAATAAACTGGTATATCGTCACTTTGTCTAATCAGTGCTATAAAACATCTGAAGTGTTTCATAAACAGAGACACAGAAATCATAGATACTAAGCACAATTATTTTTTCCCTTCTAGTAAGTGAAAGCAAAATGTATTTTCTTGTGAAGTAAAAATAAACGATGTTGACTTTTCAAATTTGCTAAAATATACCCCTTTAACTGTGGAGAGGCTAAGTTAAAATCTTTATGCAATTTATCCAGCCCATTGAACACTATTTAATGAAACTTTATATATATATTTGGAATTATGAGCTCCTATTTAATGGAAACCTAATGCTAAAGCCTTGGATATTTATTTTTTAACAAGCGCATTATTATACAATTTATTGATTTTCAGTTGACTGACCATTTCATAGAGATTGCTTTGACCAATAATCTCTATTATAGCTTCATCAAAAGTGTGCTTTAGCCGCTTAATGGCTAACTTTTTTCACCCTGATAAGATAAATTGTATGGAGCTAGGAACTAGATGGGAGAGGCACAATAACAGTGATGCTGATAGATGCATGTGCAGTGACGGGATGCCCATTTTGTGTCACACTGGGCACATCTACACATGCAATTCATGTAACGCAGACACCGATGCATATTGTGCTGGAGTTTATTGCTCTTGGGTGTACCATGTTACACATGCACCCAGGACTGCAGCATGTTGAGCAGCCCTGGCTGTTAGAAGGTCCAGGGGGTCAGCTTGTCAGCCTGGGGCTGCTTCAGCCTCACTAAACATGCTGCAGAGTAGCTGGTTAGGGCATGAGGGTGCTTCGGAGGGAGGGGGGGGGTTAGCCAGCAGGCAGCCCTGGAACTGAAGCACCCTCATGCATTAGCTGGCCCCATCATCTTCGACACATATATTGCAGCATGCTGAATAATTCTGCCCTAAGATAGTTTAGCACTTGTCAATTCAAGTACTAAGTCAGCATTTATTAGTTTACTGAGGCCTAATAGGGCTTCACATATAGAAACTGAGACTTTAGTGTGGAGTTAATTAGGAAACTTCACAGTAAACGTCTCATGTAGATGCACATGCCCCCAGATTCATAAAGCAGTAGTTCTACTGAAAATCTTAAAAACAATAATGCTCAAAAATGCTCTTGAGGTCTTTGCTTGCAAAGCATGTATGCTTTTCCCTACTACTCAATGCTCTTAAATCACAAGCATTGTGCCATGTGGTTGATGAGAGTTAACTCTATACAGGAGTAAGGACCATTTGAAACATCACCCAATATGGAATCTAACTGCCTATTTCCTTGACTCAGGTTAATCCTGGCCAACACACCTGCGCAGAGATAAGCTTGTAGGATCAGGATCTTAGGAAGTGTTTTATATAAACAATTGCTCCAGAATGTTTACTAGTTTCTGAAAGGAACTTAAGTTTACCATCTGTTTTTAGAAAGTCCTTCATGGTTTGTTCGTGAGAGCCTTAGACACTTCTCCCACAGAAGACAAGTATACTTCAAATAGAAATCCCTAGTACATGAAACCAAGATAAAATCTTGCCAGTGAAAGGTAGAATTTGTTTCCCTGTTTTGATCAAAGAATGCTACAGACCTTATTTCACAGATTCTCTCTATAGTATTTATTCTAGATATTTTCCAGAAGATTGGTTCAATAAAGTGTTTTATTTTCTGTTTCTGGGTTCTTAACTGGATTTTAAACATTAAACTAATTAAATATGATCACTGTGGTTCTAAATGTTAATTTCAGTGAGCACGTCTAAATGTCACACTATATTGCTGTAGCAATGCGCTATGGTAACATAGTGTCCATGGGCAAAAAAACTGTGATGCTGTCACTACATTGTTGTAGCAACACATTATCTTGGTATAGCGCATTGCTATAGTGATGTAGCACCTAAAAAGTATGGGCTGTTACTTAGTACTTTCAAAAGGAAGTACTAAATGATGGTACAATAACAATGGCACCATAGGGGCGCACGTGTAGACATGCCCAGCATCCCTAACAAGATGCATTTGTAGGAAATGTGTGTGTGTTGAACACCAAAGAAAACAGTTTGGAACAAAACAGAAATATGCTCATGTCAACACTTGGTACCAAAACATTGCAACCTTCTCTTAGTGAATGAAAATCTGAAAGAGAAATTAAACTAGAAATAGAAGCAAAACTCGTTGTTCTATTGCCATTACAAAGGCTAAGAAAAACACAAAGAAAAAACAGCTTAAAAATGAAAAGCATAATGATTTTTAATATGATAGTGTGAATTCTGCTTTATCAGTATCACTCCAGGCTTTTGTTTATTTGTTTAGATAGATCTCAAATAGGCAAAATACCTCCTGCCTGCTTCCTCAGCTTTGCTGCACCTGCTCAGCTGATCTCTACAGTTCACTTGCTACTTTGAGCAAGTATGTATTTGGAACGTAATTTAGCAATCGGTTTAGTCATCAGAAACAAATACAACGCCTGCCTGACCTAGAATACAGAAAATAATTTAATCACCAAGATCAACTGCACCTTAAAAGAAGGCTCAACTCAAAACAAACTTCTCTTCAGTGATGGGAAAGAGAGAGAACAAGTGAAACTCAAATCAGGTCAAATATGAAACCACAATTTTGAAGTTTCTACCCTAGAAGTGTTATTGCATAGTGCGCTAATAAACACAAGAGTGTGGGGTGAGGACACACAAAAACCAAAAAAAATTAATGTGTTTTTATTAATCTTCTGTTCTTCAGAGGAGCTTGACAACCTTGGTTGTTCAAGCTGGCAAAAAGGAAGCTTGAAAGGTTCTATTTTGCCTGGTATTAGGGTATGGTTTTTGAACCATGATAATCCAAGTGAGTTTGAAAATGTTTTCAAAATAGGTCTTAATCATACATCTGATTCTACATACAAGTAAGGTGTGAGGCTTTGTCTTTCACTAAAATGAGGAAAACTCTCCATTTTCAGAATTACATCACATCAGTCTCCTCTTTATAAACTTATCTATTTTTCATAGAGAAATCATAGAAACCAAAGCAATAGGGCCTTCATAGGTCATCTAGTCCAAATCTCTGCCTGAGGCAGGATCATCCTTCTCTAACCCTTTTCCCCACAACTGATTAAAATTTGATGCATTTCATCATGCAACTCCCGCTCCACTGATCCTTAGCTATTCAACTCAGGCCATATTTTTTTTTATTAAACGACTAAAAAAATAGTTTAAAACTGTATTCAAGGCACAAGAAATCACAACAGTAGCTGATTCCATGCATTGTATAAAATGTAGAAATAACATTATTACATCATAAGGAAGATCTGATTAAGTAGTCTGTGCCCGATAAGCCTGAATTTCACTGCAGTTTTTTTGAAATTTTAAGGGGTCATATTTCACTGTGATATGCAGAAATTTTATTTCAAACTGCTGCTTTTGTCAAATGAAGTTTGCATGGAGTTTTCTCTGTCCTACAAGCACCATGCAGAAAACCTACCAATGTTATGTTAAAGCAATTTCCTATATTTAACAACAGACTATCTGGATGCAGATAGGTGGGTGACAAGACTACAAACATGAGAATAGTGCCATTTCTTACTTTATTACAAAAATAAGTCATTCAGTATATAATACAAATGAGTTGTCAGTCAGAAGTTGTCAGTCACAAAAAGATATACATACACAAGGGGTTCTATTGACACCATAATGCACATGTGCAGAACAAGAGTAGAATGATAAACACTATAACCCTTTTTACATGAAAACTGCACTTAAAAAAGGAAATGTTTATTTTTCAAGGTTTTTGTAGTTTGTTAAGACTTTAAATTGAGTTACACTCATTCATTCTGCCACAGGTGAAGTCCCAAAGGCAAGTAACAAAAGGCAGGTTGGGGAGTTTCTGGAAGTGCAGTTTCATTGAAAAGTGGTAAGACAGAGGTACATAAATCAAACACTGAATACCACTTGAAAAGGTGCACTCTTCAGTAGAGGGCATCTAACCTGATAAATAAATAAACTGGTTTAATGCAGACCACATGACATATGTTATGCATCCATTCCTTTGAGAAATCAGAGTTGACTTGGAAGCACAGTGCTTCAACATCACTTGTTACATGAATACAGCTCTCAGAGAATCCATGAATTGGTAGGTCTATGTTGAGGTGACAACCTGTTCCTTGTGATGTAAACATGTAAAGAAACTCTTTGAAGGAAATCTTACTGAGTTTCCTGCAGAGGCCTGGTTTGAGTATATATCTTATGATCTGGTTTTCACTTAGTTTACATGTTATTTAAGAAAATCAAGTTTATCTGGGATGCAGGGCATCAAGGGCACCGTTGACCCTTTTATTTCTAATTTTAAAAAATTAGCTGTTTAAAAACCGGAGACTTCTGAAGTAATTTAATAACACTATTTAATTATCCCAAAATGCCTTTTCCTGAGGTAGGAGTCCATCAGATTCTCTCTGCCCTTTTCATTCCATGCCAGCAGCTACTGTGCAGGCCAGGATGATTGTTTCCCCTGGGAAACAATATGCTGTGTTTTATAACTGAAGACTTTTATTGTTCTTGTTTTGATGACTAGCTCGTTAATAGTTAAATGACCTTCACAGATAATTGTTTTTATGTCCTAATAATTTTTCTAGAGGGAAAAGCATAAAGCAGGTCATTGTGAGTTGGTTCAACCTAGTGTCCAATGACTTTCTAATTTTTTATTTCTTACTTGATAGCCTTAACTGCTTTGGGCAATATTCTTGGAATCTTCTCACAAGGAGAAATCTAGTTGTTTATTTGGATGACTTATGCCTTATCCCAGAGGGCAGAGGTTACCATCATAAATACACACTTTATCTATTAAGCAGGAGCAATACCATTTTCCTAAGTTGCAGAGATTTTGTGACAAATACTTTAATGGCTGCCCTACTCAAGGTCACATGGAGAAATTCATTTAGAAGGGTATATTTTTGTCCCACTGCAACAAGAATATACCTGTAGCTTATTGGTTACTTACTATTTGTCTTCTCCATTTATTTACCAACTACTCACTCATTTTAAAAAGTAAAATCATCAAATCCTTGGTTTTGGTTTTCTTATACAAGGCCAGATCTGAGCCTTCTAACTCAATATTTGCTCCTTGGATAGTTTTCCCAGTCTAAACCCTTCCCCTAATCATGAATACTCCTAGTTTTGTTTCTCTTATGTCATACCCCTAGCTACCTGTTCCTAAAAGCCTACTTCCACTGTAAGTCCACTGTAATCAGGCAGAGTCTAATAACCCCTTCTTCCCAAATGAAACAGCAGTATTTAAAATCTGTAGGATTTCAATTCCTGCTAACAATGTTAGCCTGTAAAGGAAAAGTGCTGCTTTTTTTTCAATGCACTCTCTGAATGTGAAGCTTATATCCTTATACATTGTTTCTATATATCCACCATTCCTAGAGATCAGAAGCACACCCTGGCCTTTCCTTTTTCTTATCGTTGTGACAAGGTATTTATCAAAATTCACAGATTCTTTGGAATCTGAGAGGCAACACCTTTAGTGCTTCTGCTATGGCCTTGAACCTCTGAGCTAAGTACAGACAGTCAAAAAGCCTAAGGCTGAATCAATTCAAACCAGGCAGCTTCCTCCAAGCTGTGTAGGTTGAACCAAATAACCAGCTAAACTGACCTTCAGTTTTTAATTGGGAAAGGCAGGGAGAGGTCTGCACTGACCCAGGGGGCACTAGAGCACATCTCATGGCTTGCTGGCCACTGCCAGCCCAGCCAAATGTCCCCAGCCCCTTGCTCTTCACCCGCAGGGGGTTCAGGAACCCTCTGCCCAGGTGCTGGCCCACCATGGGGGAGTTTCCCCTGCTCAAGATTTCCCCAGCCTGGGTTCCCCAGCCCTGGGAGCCCCCTCCCCCTTCTCAGCTCCTGACTGTTTCAGCCACTGCAACAGAAGCAAGGGAGAAGGCAGCCGCTCTCAGCCAGGTACCTGCCCCTGCAGCTGAGCATGGGAGCACTGACTTGGGAGACTTCCCTCCAGGGTTCTCTAGCCCTGGGCAGCCCCAGGAGCTGAGGGGAATTCTTCCTAACCCCTGTCCATTAGCTTTAGCTGCTGCAGTCTCAGGGATAGCCCAGGGAGAGGAGGGAAATTATGCTGCTCCCCTGCATTAGTTTTGCCTCAGACTCACAGCAACTTTGGCTGTGGCGAAACAGGAGAATGTTCCTCCCCTCCCTCAAGCTGCCTTGGACTAGCAGGGGCTGAGGCAAGGTTCGAAGGCCAGATTTAGAAAGGCAAGAATTCCCTCGGCTTCCTGGGGCTGCCTCAGTGTTGACACTTAGGGGGCTCATTGGGGTTCACATGCACCCCCTGAGAGCACCGGTGCACTCCCTGCCTGGCTGCACTTGCCACTTAGGCGATGGTCAGGAGGGGCAGGTGGAAGCACTGGTGCCCCCCCTGCAAGTGCTAGCTGATCGCTGCAGCCACTCCCAGAAGCAGCTGCAGCTGCTCCCAGAAGTGGCTGCAGTGATCAGCCGTAGCGATTGGCCATCATGGGATTGGCCACAGGGGACTCCCCCCAGGCAGCGAGACTGGCTGCAGGGGGACATACAACCCCGGCCAGCAGGACTAGTCACAGGGGGGGCACATGCCCCCCTGACTAAGGCGGCACCAGTCATCCATGGGCTGCCCTCTAAGGCAGGTACTCTCTGGTGTCCCCATCCTAGGCTGACTGGGAGGCACCCAGCCAGAAGACTTCTTCCTCTCTCCTGTGGCAGCCTCTGAAGCAATCAGCAGCTAGGTAGGGAGAGTGGGGAGGGGAGAGGGCTGCTAAGGTCTTAAAAGCTGACACCACATGGGCTTTTTTTCTTCCCATGTATTGTGTAGACCCTGGATAGATAGGCCTGGAGGTCTGTTGCCAGGAAACAGCTGAGGAGTAGAGGGGCAAGGCAGTCCCTGCTCTACTGGAGCAGGCAGCATAGCCCAGGGCTGCAAAGCATGGACTTTGAGTTAACTTGAACCAGAAGAGATATGGTACAGAACTTTGATAACCTGGGTTGACCTAAATCAGTTAAGTCTGATAGTACATCCAACAAGGTTTATCTTAAACTGTTTTTGGTCCTTTTGAAAGTGGTTTATATGCATTGAACTTCTATTCTGTTACAGGTTTAAACCAGTTTCTGAATAACTTCTGTCCCTAGCCCTGGGCTGCAGGTGTGCCTTAGCACCCTTGCTACCCCACCTTCAGCACATCCTGTTTCATAGTTTCATAGTTTCTAGGGTCGGAAGGGACCTGAGCAGATCATCTAGTCCGACCCCCTGCCATGGCAGGAAGAGCACTGGGGTCAAACGACCCCAGTAAGGTGGTCATCCAACCTCCTCTTAAAAACCCCCAGGGTGGGAGCCTGCACCACCTCACTTGGAAGCTGGTTCCAGACTCTAGCCGCCCTGACCGTGAAGTAGCGCCTCCTGATGTCCAACTTAAACCTTCCCTCCGCCAGCTTGTGACCATTGTTCCTGGTCACTCCTTGCGGCGCTCGGGGGAACAGGGACTCCCCCAGCGCCTGCTGATCCCCCCTAACCAGTTTATAACAGGCCACAAGATCCCCCCTCAGCCTTCTCTTTTGAAGGCTGAACAGGTTCAGGTCCCGCAACCTTTCCTCATAGGACCTACCCTGCTGTCCCTTGATCATACGAGTGGCCCTCCTCTGGACCCTCTCGATGCTGTCCACATCCCTCTTAAAGTGCGGCGCCCAGAACTGGACGCAGTACTCCAGCTGCGGCCTGACCAGTGCCGCATAGAGGGGGAGGATCACCTCCTTGGACCTGCTCGAGATGCATCTGTGGATGCACGACAAGGTGCAGTTGGCCTTCCTAGCCGCCTCCCCACATTGCCGACTCATGTTCATCTTGGAGTCAATAATGACTCCCAGATCCTTTTCCACCTCCGTGCTGACAAGAGGGGAGTTCCCCAGCCTGTATGTATGGTGCCGATTGTTCCTCCCCAGGTGCATCACCTTACACTTGTCTGTGTTAAACCCCATCCTGTTCTCCTCCGCCCATCCTTGTAACCTATCTAGGTCCAACTGTAGCCTGTTGCTCCCCTCTATTGTGCCCACATCCCCCCACATCTTAGTGTCATCAGCAAACTTGAACAGGGTGCTTTGCACCCCCTCATCCAAATCACTGATGAAGATATTGAACAGGGCAGGCCCAAGGACCGAGCCCTGTGGGACCCCACTTCCCACGTCCTTCCAGGTCGAGAAGGACCCATCCACTACCACCCTCTGGGTGCGACTCTCTAGCCAGTTGGCGACCCATTGGACTGTATGGGTGTCTACGCCACAGTCCCCCAGCTTCCTAATGAGAATGGGGTGAGAGACAGTGTCAAAAGCCTTCCTGAAGTCCAGGAAAACTATATCCACTGCCACCCCTGCATCCAATGATTTAGTGACCTGGTCGTAAAAGGCCACCACGTTGGAAATTAATTTCCCTGATGGGAAATTCATGCTGTGATTCAGCATGAATTTCCCATCAGGCAGAACAGAAATTTTGTCTCACAACACTTCAAAGCTGTCATTAAAATTATCTCCTCTTTCTTATTTCCCTTGGTGTTTCAGTCTGTTTTTTGTTGTGAAGTCATAAAACCACTGGTTCTCCAGTGCTGCAAGGCACCCCTCAGCAAATCTGTATAGAAACCACCATGAAGTTTACAGAAAGGCCTCTTAAGCCTTTTAATACACCACACACAAGATTTATTTTATAAGCCACTGTTGGGGGGAAAAGTTCTAAAATAAGCATTTCAAAGCGTTATAACGAATATAATATAGTAGGAAACCATCACTGTGAAGTAACAATATGCTTAGAAATCAGTAGGACTTCAAACAAAGCAATGTTTTATAGGTTTGTCATTTTAAGATGCTGCTCTTGAGCTCAATGGTCAATAAAACACTGCTCTTTTACTTGTTAAAAGTCCTTGAAAAATTCTCAGTCAATAAAGATAATGTTCTGTACTGAATATTTCACTGTGGCTTCATACGTTATGCGGATCAGTTATGACCAACATAACACTTTTTAGATTTTACTCTTCTGTTTGGTAGGTTTCTCCTCCCCCTCTCCTCCCCACCCTCCAGCATAAAGGAGGCAGAAGCAGCTTGGGTTTCAAGATAATTTTCAAATGAAGCAGGTACAGAAACGTCAATAATATTCTTGGAGGTTTAAATGCAGTAGTTTCGAATGGGAAAAAAAAAAATCAAGAAATATTGGACCTTGTGTTGTTATTAACAACAGATCCCAATACTTTTGGAGCATGATTCAATAGGTCCCCAATGCAGGAAAACTGCTGTTATCTCCAGTGAGAAGTTTATTTTTCTAGGAATTGTGGAAGCAAAATCAACATTATTTGGGGTCATCATAGTTTCAGGCTATTGTCTATTAGTGTGAGAACTGTATACCTTAAAGTGTTAGTCCATCACTCAGCTCCCCTCTAGGATATTACTATTACATGTAGCTAGAAACAGGCAGAGCTTGAGAGAGACAGCTGAAAAGAGTAGCTAAGAAATTTCATGCCTGTTTGGGTGCTCTTGCTATGAATAAAGAAAACACTTTGTTAAAGTGCTCCTGATTCAGTGAACTAAACCTATAACATGCAGTTAGTATTCTTGGAATAAGTAGTTGTATGTGTTTTCATAAACCAATTTACTTCCTAGATGAGAAATATGAGGGTATTAATTTACACATTTATAATGTGTAACAATTCCAGGCTGTTCATTACTTCATGTGAGGCCCAGTCCTGCCATATAATGAACATCCTTATCCCTCACTGAAGTTATTGGAAGTTGGTGGCATTTAATACATTGTAGGAGCAGACCATCCCCCTTTCATGGAGAGTCTGAAATTTCTTTTAACTTTTCCTACCTTATGCAACATCTTTATGACAAAACTTTTAAACTGTCAAGAAAATAAGATGAAATGCTGTTCAGTGCTTTTTAAAAAACATAGGACTGAATTAATTTTTAAAATACCCATTATATATGCAAGTGCAATAGGAGGATTAAAACCACAGTTGAGTCGAGCATTTTGACATATAGTGATAAGCTTTTATTACCAAATATTAGATTGGCATTTCCATTTTAATTCTTCATACAGTTTGAGAAAACTCTTTGGATCTTTGGTAACTAATGGGAATGAAGCTGGAGAAGAGTGGAAAAATAAAACATTTTTGCTGGTTTTTGGCTTTGTCTGTACCTACCAGAGAACCAAAACGATTCATGCCCATGATAATATCAGAAACAACTTTCTCATCTGTACAAAAGATTATAGAGAATCATGGTTTTACTGAAATCAGCTTCCAGAGATTCTCATGCTGACAGGACTGTCCCCTTGCATGGGTATTTTCTTTAAGTATGTTTTCCCCTGCCAGACCAAAGCAAGGAGAGTGTCTGTCGAAGCAAAGACCTTGGATAGATAAGTATCCGCTACATGTACTACTCAAAGGTCAAAGTGCTGCACAGTAACTAGTATAGCCCATTTTTCAGTACTTTTCTGAAAAATGGTCCCTCTGCCAGTAGTTGGCTACAAATGGGGGATAAAATCATAGAAAATTAGGGTTCAAAGAGACCTCAAGAGGTCATCTAGTGCAACCCCTTGCTCAAAGTAGGATCATCCCCAACTAGATCATCCCAACAGGTTTGTCTAGCTGGGCCTTGAAAATCTCCAAGGATGGAGCTTCCATCATCTATTTGGGAGATTCTACCATGTCTCTAGGTAACCCATTCCAGTGCTTCACCACCCTCCAAGTAAAACAATTTTTCCTAATATCCAAACTGAACTTCCCTTTCTGCAGCTTGAGACCATTGTTCCTTGTTCTGTCATCTGCCACAACTGAGAACAGTCTACCTCCATCCTTTTTGGAACCCCCCTTCAGGGTGGTTGCTCTCCAATTCCCTTTCAAGTATTTTCTTCTGCAGCCCAGTTCCCACAGGCTTTCCTCAGAAGTCATGCATCTGAGCCCTCTAACCACTTTTGTTGCTCTCCACTGGACTCTCCCCAACTTGTTCCCAGTCTTTCTGTAGCAGGGACCCAAAACTGGACATACTACTCCAGATGAGACCCTACCAGTACAGAATAAGGCAGAATAATTATAGTTTCATAGTTTCATAGTTGGTAGGGTCAGAAGGGACCTAAGTAGATCATCAAGTCCGACACCCCTGCCATGGGCAGGTAAGAAAGCTGGGGCCAAACGACCCCAGCTAGGTGATTATCCACCCTCCTTTTGAAGACCCCCAGGGTAGGAGTGAGCACCACTTCCCTTGGAAGTTGGTTCCAGATCCTAGCCACCCTGACTGTGAAGTAGTGCCTCCTCATATCTAGCCTGAATCTACTCTCAGTCAACTTATGGTCGTTATTCCTTGTTACTCCCGGTAGTGCTCGGGGGAACAGGGACTCTCCCATAGCCTGCTGGTCCCCTTTGGCCAGTTTGTAGACAGCCACCAGTTCCCCTCTCAGCCTTCTCTTATGAGGCCGAACAGGTTCAGATCCCATAGCCTCCCCTCGTAGGGCCTGCTTTGATGCCCCCTGATAATGCAAGTGGCCGTGCTCTGGACCCTCTCGATGCTGGCCACATCCCTCCTGAAGTGTGGCGCCCAGAACTGGGTGCAGTACTTCAACTGCAGCTGGACCAGTGTTGCATAGAGGGGGAGGATCAGTTCCTTGGACCTGCTCGTGATGCATCTGTGGATGCATGACAAGGTTCAGTTAGCCTTCCTGACCACATCCCCACACTGTCAGCCCATGTTCATTTTGGAATCAATAATGACACCAAGATCCTTTTCTGTCTGTGTGCTGATGAGAAGGGAGTTTCCCAGCCTGTAGGTATGCTGCTGGTTCTTCCTCCTCAGGTGCAGTACCTTGCACTTGTCAGTATTGAATCCCATCCTGTTCTCGTCGACCCACCCTGTAACCTGTCCAGATCTAGTTGCAGCCTGTCCCTCTCCTCCAGTGTGCCCACTTCTCCCATCTTAGTGTCATCCGCGAATTTGAACAAGATGCTTTTCACCCCCTCGTCCAAGTTGCTGATGAAGATGTTGAACAGTGTGGGCCCGAGGACCGAGCCCCAGGGGACCCTACTTCCCACATCCCTCCAGGTTGAAAAAGACCCATCCACCACCACTCCCTGGGTGTGGCCTTCCAGCCAATTTGTGACCCATCTGACTGTGTAGGCATCGACGGCACCTGCATCCAAGTATTTTGTGACCTGGTCGTAGAAGGCCAGCAGGTTGGTCTGACAGGATCTGCCTCGAATGAACCCATGTTGGTTGCCCCTAAGCAACCCAAGTTGGTTGCCCCTGCTGGTCCCTCACAGATGTGCTCCTGGACAGTTTTCTCACAGGGCTTCCCTAGGACTTCCCTCTATCGTCTGGTGATGCTCCTACTAATGCAGCCCAGTATTCTGTTAGCCTTCTTGGCAACAAGGGCACACTGTTGACTCATATTGAGGTTATTGTCCAGTGTAACCCCCCAGGCCCTTTTCTGCAGAGCTGCTGCTTAGCCAACTGGCCCCAAGAGTGTAGTGGTACATGGGCTTCTTGCAGCCTAAGTGCAGGGCTTTGCACTTGTCCTCATTCAACCTCAAGAGATTTCTTTTGGCCCAGTTCTCCAATTAGTCTAGATAACTTTGAATCCTATCCCTACCCTCCAGTTTATCTACTACTCCTCCCAGCTTGGTGTCATCTGCAAACTTGCTGAGGGTGCACTTTATCACATCTTCCAGATTATTAATGAAGATATTGAACAACACCAGCCTCTGGGCTGATCCCTAGGGCACTCCACTTGATACCAGCTGCCAACTAGACACCAAGCCACTGATTATTACCCATTGAGCCCAAAAATCCAACCAGCTTTCTATCCAATTTATAATCCATTCATCCAGCCCATCATTCCTTAGTTTCCTTGCAAGAATGCTGTGGGAGACCATATCAAAAGCCATACAAAAGTCAAGGTATATCATGTACACTGCTTTCCTTGCATCCACAGAGCCAGTCATCTCATCATAGAAGGCAGTCAGTTTGGTAAGGCATGACTTGCCTTTGGTGAATCCATGCTGACTGTTCCTGATCACCTTCTTCTCAAAGTGATTAGAAATGGATTCCTTGAGGACCTGCTCCATGATTTTTCCAGGGACTGAGATGAGGCTGACTGGTCTGTAGTTTCCTGGATCCTCTTTCTTCCCTTTCTTAAAGACAGGCACTATATTTTCTCTCTTCCAATCATCTGGAACCTCCTCCAATCCCCAAGAATGGCTAGTGACTGAAATCACATCAACCAATGCACTCAGCACTCTTGGATGCACTGCATCCATCCCCATGGACTTGTACCTGTCCAGCTTCTTATAATAGTCCCTAACTTGTTCTTTCACCACTGAGGGCTGCTCACATTCTCCCCAAACTATGCTGCCAGGTGCAGGAGTCTGGCAGCTGACCTTGCCTGTGAAGCCCAAGGTAAAAAAGGCATTGAGCACTTTAGTCTTTTCCTCATCTGTCACTAGGGTGCCTCCCCCATTTGGTAAAGGACCCACACTTTCCCTGACTTTTTTCTTTTTGCTAACATTATTGTAGAAACTCTTCTTGTTACCCTTCATGCCCCTTTCCAGGAGCAACCAATTATGCTTTGCTTTCCTGATTTGATCCCTGCATGCCCAAGCAATATTCTTGTACTCCTGTCTAGTCATCTGTCCAAGTTTCCACTTCTTGTAAGCTTCCTTTTTATATTTGAGCTCACCAAAGAGTTCTCCAAGCTGGTTGCCTTGCCATATTTGTTATTCTTCCTTACTTTCTTTCTTACATTCCTTTAAGTTTAAACAGAAGAGAAGAAGGTATCCTTAGAACTTTTGATCTCTAAAGAAAATTGCAACATTACTGTGAGCTCTGACTCTGCTCCCTCAAAGTGTTCTAAGACAAACTTGTCAACTTCACTAGTTTCAAACCTGTCATTTCTACGTTTTGATGTACCTAAGAACCAGAGACACTGATTTGCATTTGCTGACACTCTAACACAGGACAAAACCAGTCAAGCACACTAGCAAAGAGTCAAAGCAAAACCATTTTTCTCATTTTTGATCTCTGGGAGAAGTTTGAAGAAAGTAGGAGAAGCCCAGATTTTATTTTTTTAGCTGTACTCCATGAGTACTTGTTTCCGATTTTTCCTTTTTTGTGGGGGGGGGGGGGGGGGGG
>NW_017729031.1:69538274-69539401 GCF_001723915.1 Gavialis gangeticus
GGGGGAAGAGGTGAAGGGGAGAGAAGTGCTTACAACTTACACAACCTCCTTAAAAAGAAAACTGAGAAACAGTTTTTTACAAACCTCCTGAAATCTCAAGTTCCTAGCCTTACTCCACTCTAAGCTGAACCTACTTACAGAAGCTTTTTATTTCACATAAGGAAGTCATTCCACATGATGAAAGCAATCATATAGTGCAGCTGTATTTTAATACAATAAATTATATACCATGGAGGAGAAAACCCCCCCACCAAACTACAAAGAAAAAAAATCAAGAAAATCTCTAGCATACAGTATTTTTGGAAGAAAAAAAAAACAGGTTACAGGTTTTTTGAGTAGGAGAATGCTCCCTTCTTCTAAATGAGGAAAACGTGAAGTTAATAATACATTTTGCTAGTGTACTAGGACATACTCTCAGTGAAGTCTGGAGAAATAAGATTTGTAAGTCTTTTATTTGATGGTGCCAAAAATAACTGTATTATAGTTCAGCACAAGAATGTGGTTTTAATTATAGAGCATACAGGGTGTGTCTACACATGAATATTCATATAACACAAACTCCAGTACAGTTTGTCACTTCTGGGCACAGCATTTACATATGCACCTGGGACAACAGCACACTGATCCAGGGTGGCTCAGATCCAACTGGCAAGGGACCCAGAGGGTCAGCCTGCTGACCTGAGGCTGTTCCTCCCTGGCTCAGTTTGCTGCAGAAGGGCTGCCTGGGGCACAAGGATAGGCCCTTGTGCCCCAGCCAGCCCCAGTAACTCTCTACATGTGCATTATGGTGGAGTAAATAACTCCACCATAAGATAGTACTTGTATCTGGCAGTACTAACATATGGCAGAATTAATTAGTTTACTCCAGCTTAATAGCTCCACATTTGTAGACTGGTGACATTTTACTGTGGAGCTCATTAGGTAACTCTGGAGTACGCATTTCATGTAGATAAACCCACAAGGTGTGTTGTAAAACCTTCTGCAGGCATAGGGAGCAGCAATATTTTATCATTGTTTCTTAATATAGCCCTCAATCCTGTAATTACATGTGAACAGGTTAAATCCTAATTATTTTAATAAACATTACTTGTTTTCATAGTTTCATAGTTTCTAGGGTCAGAAGGGAC
>NW_017729031.1:69539412-69545997 GCF_001723915.1 Gavialis gangeticus
CGCCTCTGCGTCGCTCCGCTCTGGGTCTGGTAAGGGGGGTACACATGTGTACAAAACACACGTGAGCCTGCGTCCTCCTTCTCCCCGCTGCTCCTAGCTCCCAAGTGCCAATGGGAGCATCACAAACAGTTTGCTACAACTTTCACTGGTGGGGATAACTGTAGTTTAGGTTGTAACTCATCTACTTTGCTAAATTTAATTTTTAGTCCTTCACAGATTTATCAAGAATTATGCCATGAACTGAAATATCTTGCTAAAAGGCAATTATTGCAGTTTAAGCCAAATTCCTTGAGCATTAGTGAAAGGAAATTTTTATTCTATCCATTAGAATAACAAGTCAAGTACTTCTGTCCATTCTGAGCCCAAAGTTAGTAGGAAGAAGGTGGAGGAAACACACACACACACACACACACACACACACACACACTTTCAACTCTTTGACAGTTCCCCAGCAGGACAAGTCACAATAGCATTTAAAGAAGGAAAGAATTAAATTAAGGAAGCCCAAGAAGTTGCTAATTTAACTGAAAGTGATGTGTCAAATTTCTTTAAAATCTCTCTTCAGCCTTTTAGTCCCAAGTTGCTCTAGTGTGACAATATAACTTGGAGTAGAGGTGGGAAGATGTTTTTTTCCCCAAGTAGTCTTGTGGCCTTGGCATTCTTGGGACTGTTTGTTTGGAAGATTTGCTCCAAAGAAACTGAACTCTGGGACTTAGGGTAAAAACAGATGACACAAAATGAAGCAGATCAGCTCTGGTGGGATGAATTTTGGTCATGTTCCACTTTATTGGGTGAAAAATAAATTGGTTGTCCATGGCTCAATGTGAGGCAATGGACAACATGTTCCCCTTGCTCAGGGATTCATGCATCTCTTGTTGCCTGTTCCTTCTTGTTGGGTCCTATGCTAACCCATGCTTCATGCAGAGACACAGGGCTTCACAGGACAAGCCTGGAGGCATGCAGTGCTGGGGATTCCCCACACTCTTCTGCCACAGAGCAAACAGACATCCACCATGATAAAGTGGTACTATTTTACATTGATGTGGCACAAGAAAGGTTAGGAATATCTACTGGCTTACCGTTCATGTCATTATAAAAATTTGTATGGCAGCACAGATACAATGTCAGGTGGCATCTCTTTCTACAGTTAGGTAAGCAGCAGCAGCAGCAGGAATTATATAGCTGAAGGTGGCATTTCAGAGTTCAGAACTGTAGAAGATCAGGTCAATCAAGACACAGTGAATATAAAATGGTTCAGACTGTGAATAACTTCAGACATTCCCATTCTGATTTATTCTGTTTGTGTGCATGTTTTTCTAAATCCCTTTGAACCTTCCTTATATGAAGTGTCACATTGCCCTGAAGAGGATAACTAAAGAACAATTGCCAGATCAACATCTAGGATATTCAAATAGCTCAAAATAAGCTATCGCATACACATATATTGTATATTACACATAATTTAAGAAATATTAAATACTACTAAATTGGCTTGCTTTCAGCCATCTTAGCCCATGGTTTTGTTTTTTTTTCCTGCACTGGCAGACTGTCTTGCAGTCAGAACTGCAATGAGCATGCAAAATGCTTGCCTTGGAAATGTTTGTCAACATAAACTTTGCTTTTTTAATTAAAAAATATGCCCATGTTATCTTCTCTTTATCTCCCTACTCATATCTCCACGGCAGCCCCTTTTATTACTTTTTATTGATGATGCTGTTACTCTGTATTTTTCCACTGATATCCATGTTGACAAAATTTTACCTAGAGTCTTTGGCTAAGTACAGACAGTAACTCCCCAATCTCTGGCAAACCTACTGATCCCTCCCACCCCTCCTCCCACTGATACTTCCTGAGCTCACAACAGCAGCAAACATTGAAGAAAACAGCACCTGGAGTGATTTGCAGGATGGAAATGATGGCTGGCAGTTCCAGGGGGGAGGGAGGGATGAGGGGTTGGGGGGCTAAAAATAGGCAGGTGCCAAGGATGGTAGGTTGGAAAAGTGCAGCCCTGGGGCTGAAGCAAGCTGTTGGGCTTTTCCAGCCCTGGAGCTGTGCAGGTAACTGTACACAAGTCCCATGTACCAGTCTAACCTAGATTGATTAAATTTCAGTGTATATCAATCCAGCTCTACCTTAGACCAAGTTCCACCATTTTTAAACTGGTCTATGTGCACAGAACTTCTGTTCTATTATGGGTTTAGATTGATTTCCGATCATCGAGACTGGGTATAACTGTAAGGTCCACACCTGGGGGAACTAAGTTAGATCAGATGCCCATTTTTCATGTGATTTAACAGTCCCCTTCCACCCTCCCCAAATATCTGCACTTAGCTTGTGTATTTTCTGATCTAAGTGATACATTTCCCAAAAAGCTATCCAAAGCTGGGGGTTTTCTTGCTTTGACTATAGAAGCAACTGTTAAAATAAGTAACTGTTAAATTGGTAAATGCTCAACATATTAGGTGCAATTATATTGCTGTCAGAATCAGGGACAAACGCCCATTGAATTCAATGGTAGCAAAATCAGATGCAACTATCATCTAAAATGTATAATGTCATCTAAAATGTACATTTTTGGCTTATAAATTTCACAGTTCAATTCTTTTTATCATTCAAATGATTTTAGGCATTTAGCTGGCCATCCATAGATAGATCTAACCATTAAATGCTTTCTCTATCAAGCATAAGCCTCTGGGCATGTGCTAAATGAACACTTGAAATGAGTATTCTGCTGCCCTACCATTTTTGTATTTAACAATTACATTTCCTGCTGAGAAGTTCATAAAAAATGATCTATCATATGGGCAATTTTCTGTTTGATAAAGGAAGCTGGTCAGTCTCATGTCAAATGACCTCTTGTTAGGCTATTTAATGTTTTATATTGTGGGGCTATCTATGTATACTAGTCCCATTTTGTAAGGTACTATACAAATATAGAATAAATAGCAAGCCCTGTCCTGAAGTGCTAACAGAAGTGGAAGTCTATGAAGTGAGCAAACTGATCTGATGGCCCTTTACATAAGTATTTATTTTTCATCTCTAGCCTATTCTGCCAGGCTGGGAATAGGGATTTGGGCATGATATAGCAGTATAACAGGTTTTAGAAGTAACACAAAAGCTGCCTGAGGGGCGATCAATTGTGAAGTCAGTAATAGGTTCCTCCCTACTTTAAAATATCTTTATAAATTTTTCAATCAAGATTTAGATGCCCAAGTAACAGAACTTTCAATGATGATAGCATGCCATGACCCTGTATCTATTCTTTGTGTCACAGATTTTTTACTCCAGTTACATAACTGGGGGGGGACCACAGCGCTGGAAGGAATTTGACCCAAGGATTCCAGTGTGAGGTCATTTTCCCAGGGAACTGCTTCCCCCCTCCCTCCCAATTTTACAGAACTTGTAGAATATGTATAAATTCCACAAATTGAAAGACACTATGCATCTATCAAAGAAATGTACCATGTGTGCACTGAACAATTGTATAGTACTTATGTTGGTTGACCCTGATTCAGCAAGTTGCTTAACACATACCTTCTAAACTAGCTAGTAGTCTCTTTCATGTCTGGAGTTAGAGGGCATCTATACACATGCTCTGGGGTGGGTGGGGAGAGCACTTTCATTAGAGCAGCTCTATAAGAGCCACTCTAATTAAAGTGCCTGCAGCAACACATATTCAGAATCCTGATCTTCAAAATGGCAGTGGGGGCTTGTTTGACAAGCTTTGGTTAAAGTGCCCCTGCTGCTATTTTGAAGCATGGGGACACTGAATACATGTGATGTGGAGATTGCTGGGATGAACGAATTAGCACGCTCCAGCAGACTCACAGCAGACTCAATTAATTGAGTTTGCTCTGATGTGTGCTAATTAGCACGCTTTGGAGCTGAGCTCCATCACATGTGTAGGGGCCCAGACATACTAAATTGGGAACTAACAGAATAAAAGTTATGTGAAAATGCAATATATAGTGATACTCACCTTTAAACTGATGAACCTAGGAAAGCTGCTACTGAACATGAAAGCAGTAGGAGTTTTTCCATTAATCATAGTGGCTTTGGGATCAAGACCTAAATAAAGATCTAAAAGCAAATGTAAAGACAAACATATTATAACTTGTGGTATGAAAGGCAAAACAGAAGCCAAGAAAGGTTTACAGACTGATTGCCTATCATAATTGTCAGTGGGGCACTGAAAGAAGATGTATGCCCCCTGTCTGGGACTCAGATAGATGAGAAAAATGCCTCTGGGCACTACAGCCTCCTGTGGTTAAGAAAATTGTTTTGTTTTGTTTTTTTACATCATGAACTTTTGTGTGTTTGAATAATAAATTATGCCTTGAGGCAGGGATTGAAACAAATTTTCTCAGTGCATAGGTTCTTTTCTGGTCTGATAAGACAGCCTAACCACTTGCAAATGAGATATTATTAAAATTAGCTTTTAAAAGAACTCCCTGTTTTGAGATATAGCCTTAGTTTTCCCCTTAAATTATCTAAGGTACTATTTGCTGAGCAAGCTGACTATTAGTGGCTTCCAGTACTCATTGTTTGGGATCCCATGCTGATGCATTTACCTCAACTCTTCTGCTGCACTTGTATAGGGGACTAAGGTACCTAACATTAAGTTTTAGATTCAGCTCTAGAGCCAAGACACTTAAAAACACAACACCACCTAAATTTTAGGAACCCAAGTAATTGAGAGTGGAAACAAATGTCACCTGATATTTCATTTGTGCCGCCATAAAAATGTTGGTGAGTTAATAGACGTTGCTACCCTTTGTTGCATTTCATCAGAAGGAAGTCAGTAGCACAACAAAAGGTAGTAATAGACTCTGCTGCTTTATTGTGGCAGACTTGTATTAGTTCTGTTGTGGGAAAGTACAAGTAGCCTGAGCTGCTTGCACTTTCCATCCACCTTTGGCACGTGTTCAGGGAGTTGGAGGACTTCTCAACCCCTCCCCCCCCCACACCCTCCCTGAGCACCTGCCTGGCTTTCCCCACTTACAGGTGATTCCAGGAGCCTGTCTGGGTGACTGAAAAACCCCCAACTTGTAGACACACCTCACCTCTATGTTGCGGAGCATGTGCCTGCAAGTACAGAGGGGGGACCTTCCAAAGACACATGCCCTGTGTTAGGGTAAAGAAACAAGCACCAGGAATCCCCTGCAGGGAATTTTTCCAGCGTACATTGGTAAGCATATTTGCAGATAAGTGCTCTACTTTATGCGTGGGAGAATAAGTCTCGAGTCTGAAGCCTGAGCTATCTTGTAGCTGAAGTCTCCCTGATTTTTCCAGGACTTCTTTGTGGGAAGCTTGCATACTTAGGCTCTTAATCTATATTTAAATACTATAAAGATTTTTTCACTGTACTTGTCCTCAGCCACTGATGATGAGTTTGCTGTCTGTTGCCTAAGCTGACATGGATCCAATTCTGACTTCCTGACTGTAGCTCCGATAGTAGTTAAAATTGGAGTTGAGCTGATTTAGTTTGTAACTGGGCTAAGGTACTAAAAAACAGCAGAGAACTGAGAGTGTGGACAGACATAACACTTTAACCATTCTAAGAATGTTACCAATTGACGAGTTCACAATTGCCCATGCATGTATATTGCTAAAGGTTCTAAGTATAACCATCACTTTTTAGGGACTGTCCTGTTACTGAAAGGCCACTACAGGATAGTAGAGTACTCAGACCTTAATGGGTTCTAGAGGTCAGTGCCCAGAGCTTTCCCAGGATTCCCTTTAGAGCAGAAATACCCAGATTAGCTGGACACCAAAGACATCATTACCCACCACGACAATTCTGCTCCCCTTTCTCAAAAAGATTGAATTAAAAAAAAGACTGATTTTAATAAGAAGTGTGGTTACACTTTAAAACCTATATAGTTGACTGGGGGTGGAGAGGTGTGTGGGGGGAAGTCTGGACTCCATCACAGGAACTGAACCCCATTTGGGAGAATGCCTGTTCTATTAAGTGTATCATGCTCAATGTTAAGCAAATTAGCATATTGTCAATTGCTTCCCATGCCTCTGCGTTACACTCTTGCAGTTAGCCCAGGGACCCTTAGCAAGAAGGTGAAATTGACTAAATACTTTCCAGTACAGGGAGTTCTTGGGAAGCTCCCAGAGAACCCAGTCCCATGGGAGCCACAAGCAGGGGGCTACACAATTGCCCCCACAGTTGTCTACCCACCCCCAAGCCCAAATGATTCTGGGGCTCCCACTCAGGGTCCCTAGCAGGAAAGCAAAACTAACACAGAGGCTTCCTGCTTATCCACTGCTGAGGACTGTGGTTTCTGTAGGCCAGGAGCAGACAATTATTTTGGACTGGAGAGTAGGCCTGTGTGAAGCAGCTATTATTTCCTTCAGATTCGGCTGATTTGAGGGACAGTGATTCAATTTAGTAAGTCAAATCACTGTCCCAAAATGATTTGGCCAAATCTGATTCGGAGATTCAGCTGCTGCCAAATCAGCCAAATCTCCAGAACCCATTCCTACTTGCTCTCCCAGCCCCGCCCAGCCCCAGGTCCTGGCTCTTTGAAAAAAAAAAGACCCCACTCATCGGCAGGGGGGATCCCCACTCCCCTC
>NW_017729031.1:69550997-69553594 GCF_001723915.1 Gavialis gangeticus
CATCGGCAGGGGTGATCCCCACTCCCCTCCACTGCCCCATGCTGTGTGGGGGCGAGCTCTGTCATGAGTCCCCAGAATCCCTGAGGCTGCAAGGATTTCTCTCCCCCTCCCCCCCACCCCGCCCCAGCCTGGCAACAGCCGGTAAATAGGGGCTTTTTTTAGACAATGGGGAGCTGGGGCCAGGAGGGGCAGCTATGTGGGGGGGAGCTGCAGGAGCAGGCAAGGGTCCCCTCCATGGTCCCCTCCCCGAGACTCCCCTCCCCTACATACCAGCACAGAGTCTGGGTCCAACTCCCTGAGGCAGCCAGCTGGGACTGTCAAAATTGCTGAAGCTCTCTGAATAAATTCGGAGAGCTTCAAATTGATTTGGACCTTTTAATAGGTCCCCGATTCAATTTGGATTCAGAGATTCAGCCACCAAATTGGGCTGAATGTCCTCCGGATTGAATCAGCACCTGAAGCTTCGCACAGCCCTACTGGAGAGCTACATAGGGAGTTTTGGTGATCTTTCATAGGGAGGGAGAGTCAGCCCCCACCCTCCTTCCCCTGCCACCTTGCCACAGCTTACCAAAACTCTTTAAATTGAGAGCTAGACTTCTCTCTCTAGCCCCTCTTTCTCTCTCTCTCTCCTCACCCCTGGCCTGAGGGTCATATCCCCACACCATACAGAATTGCAGCAAGCTCCAATCCCTATCCCAATCCAGGACATGCAGACCATATTCACAGTTTATACCAGCACCCTACTGGCACACAGGAAGCAGCCCTGGGCAGGTGCTGACATCAGCTGTGGATGCTGAAGACAGGTTCTGGGTGGGGACTGGGGTATCAGCCTGGGTTCACAGCTGATGCTGCTCTGTCAGCACTGGGTGGAAACTGCCCTGCCTGCTCAGTAGCTGCCTGTGAGCTGGATCTCATGAGTTTGCATCTGCCCACCTGTGGGCTGGATGCAATCAGCTGGTGGACCAGATCTGGCCTGAGGGTTATATTTTTGCCCGCCCTTGCTATAGGCAATAGATCTTTGGGCAAGAGTCCTAGCTGCATCCCAGAGAAGCCCCATTGTCCTGTATGTGTTGGGGGTGGGGGGAAGGAGAAGTGTGGCCATGTGGTATGTGGCACTGCAGATCCATCTATGGCACCACAGTCTTCATATTTAGACATTTCCTGCACTAAAATCTTGCAGCATTGGTGGTTGGGGGGGGGGGATTGGCCCCAGGAGATCCCAAGGTAAAAAAAGTCATGCAGAAAAAAAGTGGTGTGGTGCATATGACTGCAGCACAGACTGCCTGAAACTGGAGCCTGGCCCTCGATAGCCATGCTCCAGCTGCTGGCCAGGATCCAAGCTGCAGGAGCATCATGGCTGCAGTTTCTTCGGCCCCCAGGTTAAGCTGCTGGGGCCAGCACAGTTGCTGGTCCTAGCCTCCCCTACCCCACCAGGGTAATTTGCTGCACACCAGAGGGCACATGGCATGGGCATTCCCCGGGGACAAGTTTTTGCCATAGGGAACTGAACATCCATGCTCATTTGGATGCAGCCTTGGGGTTTAAAATGTATTTATAATGTTCTAAGTGTTACATCTTGCCACACATGGTGTGTGGCAGAAAGGACTCCCACTATTTTGAATGGTTGCAGAGATAGATAGCACATGATACATTACAGACTTATAGCTGATTTAGGTATATCTCATTTCATGACAGCTACACAAAGCGGACTCAGTGGACTGGGCAAGCTGGCTCCGATTTTTCTTTTATTTAGAAAGCAGATTCTAAGTTAATTTAGCTTCACCAAGAAAAAAGTGTAAAGAACTGAACTGATTATTTTGTATGAACTAGATATTTTATCCGGCTTGAAGAATCTCTCTTTTCTGATTACATTAGTTATTGAAACAATATTAGTTGTTCGTATTTTAGATTGTTAAGCCTTGAGTACCACAAAAAAGACAATTTTATTACATCTTGTATTACAGCATGCAAGTCATGTACAATTTTTTTTTCCTGAAAAATGAGCTATAAAGCAATGTGGTTTAGCAAATCAGAAAGCCATTAAATAATCATGTTCCCCAGCTTGAATTCCTTAGGGCTCCATTTACAAAGACATTAGGAACATTTTCAATGCAGAAAATTAAGAGCATGCTTATATCATGTATCAGAAAGTATATAAATCCGGAGGTGGTTGAGTGGACCAATTCTATTTTGTCAATGTGCAACATTTGATATTATTAGCAAATATAGATGCTATTATAGTGTACAATAGGTTGGAAATTTTCTAATGACACATTTTCCACTGGAAAATATCAGTGCTTGTGAAAACTTGGTTTGGATAATCATTCCAATATGGATAAAACCTTAGTTGATAAAGGTTATTCTAAGCCAGGGTGGAATTTCTCAGTGGATACAAGTCCAACTTGAAACAGATAATAGGCTAGGGATTAGATTGCCCTCCTGGTCTGGAGTAGGTAGAATAGCATCAAGCCTGGGCCTCCCACACTGTAGCTGAATGCTCCACTAGAATGAGTCTTTTCCCCTCTCCTGTAGAACAAGGAAAGGTTTTCAACTAGCAAAAGCTTTATAGGATGAAGAAAAACCTCTCCCTTCATCCC
>NW_017729031.1:69553747-69580643 GCF_001723915.1 Gavialis gangeticus
GATCACAGAACTATTTCTGAAAGTCTCGCTTTGAGCAAGTCTTGCCATTGTCTGGTATTTTACACACACATTGTTATTGTAAATATAAACTGTTGATACAACAGCTTGAACCATAATGTGCTATTCAAGAATTGCCCAAGTTCAGGAGAATTTCAGCCACTTGCATGGGAGTCAGCTCAAATAATAGTATAGGCAACTGCTATACATGCCTTCTGCTTCACTTACTTGTAGTTCTTTTGTGCCACTGTAATAGTGCAAAAGGACTAGTGCTGAGTTCAGGATTAAGTCCCGTGTCTTTATGTTGAAGCATTACCGATAGAATTTTTTAAATAAACTTGAAATACTCCCAGCAGCAATTGACAAAATCATACATATGAATTTTAAACAGCCACTGAAACATAACAGATTTTTAAATGTAGTACGCTAATCTGTAGAATATTTGTTGCTATAACTAAATCTTTACATGACCAATATCTCCAGTATCTCCATATATAAGTGTTATTAGGCAATTTCATTATACCTGCTTCACATTGGAGTCTCAGTTTATATTCTGCCACTTAACTTTTAGAAATAATTTATAACTTTATTATGGTGGTTGTAACATGGAGACAGTGATCCTGTTATGGAGGAGAAAAGAGAACAGGAAAATTACCGGACTCACGGTGGGATCAGCTGGCGAGATGTCATCATTCTGCTGGTGCTGGGAGTGCCTATCGCATTGGAGATGGGCAAATTTGTAAACGACTAATTATTGAGCTCTTATAAGACAAGCAGGACCTAAGTATCTGGTTTCTCCAGAAGGGGAGAGGAGCAGAAGCAGAGAAAGAAAGTTTGAGCGATGGAGGCAATTCCTGTGTGGAGGCATGGGAGTGGAAGGGGCAGAATTCCCCAAGCGCAGCAATAGTTGAATCAGCCTGGAGCACCATGAGTGAAGCCTGTTGGACATTCTGTGGGACAGGTATCCAATATTGATTAGAGACTTTTTTTGATAGATGTTGGGAAAAGAACATTTGTGGACTGATTAAGTAATTTTGTCAGGCTGAAAGACATGTCTTTCCGGACGAAGAGAAAAGTGTAAATTAAAAGCCAGTACCCAGCACTTAGCAACCTGGTTTACAGTTCATTCTTTCCAAGGGAGGGAGAGGAGGTCTTTGGAGTGAGGATCCCAAATCCCAGAAGTTTGCTCTGATGTACAAGGTTGTTACCCTGGCGGGAGAGTTAGTCAGCTCCCCAGCTGTAGAAGCATCAAGTAAAGGGAGAGCATCATGTTTGGTGTTAATTAAACCAGAAGGTACACACCTGTGAGTCTTAACCTTCACTCCCATCAAGTCATGGCAGGAGAGAAGAAACACTGGGGAGGGAAGCTCAGCCAAAGTGCGCTGTCTTTTGATTGATTCAGAGACACCCAACTCACAATGGTAGATATGCCAAGTAATATATTTATTTCTAGTCCATAAATCAGTGATAGGATTAGCAGGGTTTATAACATGCTTTTGCCCATTGTATTAAAAGCTATCATTGCCAATTTTGCATAAGACAAATTAGCCATATCAAATTAAGAGAATTTTTAGATGTACCAATATTCTTAAAATTAGAGTTAAGTTGTATAAAGTTTTTGTGTTAGATATGTCAGTTGACACAAACCATTTCAAATTTGCTACTCTTGTAAATCTAAGAAGAGGGAACAAGAGTAGGTTACTACCTGGATAGTAACTGTGGAAATATTTTAGGGGTGGGGGAGAAAATTAGTGTTGGATATTTCTCAAGACTAATTTTTGAAATAGTTATCCTGAATCACGCTTTTAAAGGGATAAGCAACATGGGGAGAGAGAGAAAGAGAGAGATCTTTTCAAGACCACCTTATTTTCATTGCTGCTATAGTAGATAGACTTCAGTAGCTGTTATGAATGCCAAAAATGAAAGCAACCTCATTAAAAAAATTAAAGAGCAGAAAGGATAATGAAAGCTGAGATGGGGAAATGTTATTGAAGGTGAAGTGTATGAGGGGCCCATTAGCCAAAGTTGCAGCAGTCAAAATAAGGCAAACAGACCTAGCAGAACTTTCAAAATGAGTAAGGATAAAGGACAGGTCTTAGATTCATTTGAGAAAAAGTCAATAGATTCCATGGAAAAATATCAAATTGAAAGGGATCAGATAGAGCTTGAAATGGGACTATAAAGTCACAGGAGCAGATTTTATACCCAAGTAGATTAGAGAAAGAGGCAAATTTAATAGAGACACAGGCAGATCCAGGGGGGATGCAGTTGCATCTCCCCACCCCATTTGATTTCTTCTCCACTCCAGCTTTATAACCAAATGCCTGAGAGGCAGTAGTATTTTTATTCAGGCAGCACTGAGGGCGTCAACTAACTTCATGGCTCATTTAAGCCTACCTTATTTCTGCTATTTTAATGACCCTCTCCCCTTTTTAATCATCTTGATGTTCCACTATTCAACCTATCCTTTCTTCTGAAATTTTGATCTCCTTGAGCCATTTCTGGTAATCTTTCTTCTGTTTCATGCAATGTGTTTTTAGTTCTAACCTAAAACCTTAAATCAGGTGCCATAATATTGACTCAGGTGTAGAAATGACTGACTAAAGTATCGGAGGCAGTGTCAAGATGCTCAAGACTATTAGATTCTATTTTATGAATCTAAATAAGAGATGTACATTTAACTGTAATGACTACAGGACTAATGAAATAATATATTTACACTATTTTTTGTCTCGTTTGTTGTGGTTTTTTAAACTGAATATATAAATTGAGCAAATCAGTAGATATTCCAATTATATTTGTTTTTCCTTTGATCTGACACTGAATAATATAGTGCCAGGTCCCTAGCATATTAGTAAAGCTCCTAGTTTATATTTAACAGGAGAAAAAAAAGGTACTGTGCTGCATGTAAAGCTACAGCACACAATCTACACCTCCCTTTTCAAAATTCTACATCACCCCATGAACTGAGACATGAAAATGGGTCCAAAGAAGGGGATTATTAGGAAAGAATTAACAAGGAACTATTTTAGGAAATCATGCCACAGAGTGTGGATCACGTTAAACAAGTAGTCAGAATAAAGGTAGAGTTTTGTATACAGCCACATGAAGACTAAAAGATAATTCCAAGACATTGTATTTACTTTGAAAATTCATTACTGTAACTGCAAGCTGAACTACTTCTTTGATACCCATACTGTTTAACTATAAGATTATTAGATTCCTTTTGCTTGAAAGTATTATTTCAGGCTGCAGTTCAGTGCTGTACAGTGAGCAGCAGATTCCTGCTGCTCTACTTAACTACTCTTGCTGGGTGTATTTACACATGCAATGGACCGCACAGTTGTTACTGCACAGTCATTTAGTACTGGTTTAAGTGTACACGATCATGAAGTTATATACTTGCTTAAGCAAGTACTAAATGACTGCACAGTAACTGCCATCACTGCACGGTCCCAGTGCCACACGGGTTATTTCTGTTGCTATTATGCAGTTTGTACCCACTGATACTACGTCATCATAGAAATGAGTTACAGTGTCTCATGTAGATGTTCCCTTTAGGTGACAAATGATGAAAGACTATTGATGAGAAAAAAATCCATCAGTAATGACATTTCATGGTCTCATTTGAAATAAATGTAATACATGTTTGAATGCTACAGTTTACATTCATATAAATAGGACTTCGTTCTGTGAAAGCAATTGCTTTCTCTAACAAGCAGTTACAGACTTAATCAACAAAAAAGTTGGAGGCAGATTACTAAAATATTCTCTTTTCTGGGCACTTCTGTAGAAGGGCCAAAGGGGAAAAAAAATCATGTTGCCACACTGAATACAAGGGCTCATGTTTAAGTTTATTCTACTAATTTGATGGATACTTGGCTTGGGTTAACATTTTCTCAGACTGTATAGGAGCTTGGGGGCAGAGGCCAGCATCTGTGGGAATAAACAAATTATTTTCAAGAACATTAGATAATGGAAAAGCTGAGATTAAAAAGATTCAGACTTTGAACTAGACTGCCTGCAGGGATTCTCCATTCTAGCAAGGTGAAAATTAAGGAAATATGGAGGATCACAGAAGTTCAAAACCAGTATTTACAATAACCAGGGAATGCATAGAATTTGACAACAGTATCTGCCTTAACTATTGGGTCAGGGTTATTAGAAAGTAGGGCTGTGCAAAATGGCACTGTTTCATTTTGACTTCTTTTTCACCATTTTGATGCGAAATTGCTTCATTCTGAGTTTTGTTTAATTTTGAAAGCTCTCTTCCATTTCATTGAAACTGTTTTGATGCTGTTTCAACATTTCACTATAGGCTATAATGGGGAAGCACAAAACCGCCACCATCTCCATCCACTGATCCAGGGTTTGGCTGGAGCATATACTGCCTTTCACCCTCAGGTCACACATAGCAGCCAGCATGTGGACCATACTGGATTGCAAGGGATCAGGCTGTTTCCTGATGCCCTTCTTCAGCCTCCTCACCAGTGTCTGCATGTCTGGTGACAGCAACTTGCACCAGCTAGGAACACTGATCTTCTGGAAGCTCTCCATTTGGCTTTGAAGTTCCCTCATTACAGGGATCACCTGGATAAGAGGACATCGACAATACTAAGGGTCTCGGTGGCCTCGAGGAAGGGCTTGAGGACCAACAAGATCTGGGAGATGGTATCCCACTCCACTCTGTTAAGGGGACTGCTGATCCCAATCTACCAAAGCAAGGCCATCTCATGGATGGCCTTTTGTTGCTCCACCAGCCTCTCAAGCATCAGGTATGTGGAGTTCCACTGAGTCTCCACTGTTAGGGTAACCATATTTGGATTTTGGGGGAGGGAGCACTCGATTTACAGGCTTGTATCTGTGTCTTAGCAAAAGCTGCTGGTCACAAGGCAGGATGATATATTCAAATTAACTAACCTTGCAAATGCTTAGGCAAGCAGTTTTCTAAACAAAGTCATAGCGTTAGAGCCCATTGTGTAAGAAGAACAAGATGCAGCCCACCAGCTATCGTCAGAAGATAAAGCAGAAGCAAGACCTTGGAGATGGTACTGAAATCAGCAAACAACCAGAAAGAACCAGCAAGTGACCAAAAGAAATGGAGGTCAAAGTTTTATGCATGCATTCTTAGCAGAGAGGCATGTAAATGAAGGAAATGCATAGGCAATTCCATGCTAATGAAGCAAACAGTAAACAGAGGTGGAGCTTGAGATGGGAGGAGAAATGGGTGGAACAGAGTGTGGAATAGATGCTAATGAGTATGAACCAAAGTGTAATAAATGTGGAAAAAACTAATGTTCACTGCTGCTCCCCTGGTTTCACAGGCTGTGCATCTGTGAGGCAGCTCTCCCGAAGCTGTCTCCATTCTAAATAAAGCTGTTGTGAGCAATGTGTGCTGGTGTTTGCTCCCTGGTTGCTCTGGCTAATGAGTAACAGGATCCATGGGCAATTGGATCGTCATCTCCCTGGTCATTGGGTGCCACATGGAGTCGGGGTCTAACATCCACATCCTGCATGATTTTGCTGCAGGATATTCAGTTCTGTTTCTTTGTCCCATGGCATCTTGCCCCCCTTGATGCTCTGGTGGAAGTAACCTGCCACCTTCCTGCATTTGAAAATGAGCTTGTTGGTGGTGCTGGTGTCATCATTGGCAGTCCTGTCCCGCCCTGACAATGAGGTGGAACTTGTGTGCCACACAGCAATGCCAACAAAATTGGCATAATGGACCACCTTGACCATATTGGCCCCATAGTCAGTGACCATGAACCCACAGGTGAGCTTGCCCTGCCCAACAAGTCACCCCTGCACCAAGTGGTTCATGGCTCCCATGATCTCTGTTGCTGTGTGGGACTCATCCATCACCTCAGCTTGAAGGAGAGTCCACTGATGGCTTGTCTGGTTGCACCAGTGCCCTGTGAGAGAGAGATAAGCGTGATCTCCAACCCGGCTGGTCCAGATGTCCAAGGTGAAGTGTAAGGCCACCTGAAGACCTGCCTTGCACAGCTCCTCCCTCAAGTACCCCCTGCATACCTCATACAGGGAGGGCACCACCATCCTGCTGGTGGTGGCGCATGCAAGCACTTGGTTTGATGGGGCCATGAGCACCATAAGCAGCCTGAACCTGGATGCTCAACTAAGGAGAAGGGCTGGCCATGCACAACAAGCATCTCCCCAATGCTCTGGGTGATTTTGCTCACCCTTGTAACATGCCTCCCTTTGTCTGCCTTTCCCCCACTGTTCCAGGGTAGCCTGCCTCTGCTTTGGGGGGATGGGGGCTTTGGAGTGAGGGAGACTTCCCTTTCGGCACACTCCCTTTGGTGCCAGGCTGAGGAGGAGCAAGGGCAAGGGGGTGGTGCCTGCAGAGGTGCATCAGCATCCCTGTGGTGCTCGTGTGTTTTGTTCCCTGCCCTCAGCTCCTTTTGGCTTGGCAGTGCAGGCAGATAGTGTATGTGGGATCATCTGCCAGCTCAAAATGATCCCAAACCACACTACCCACTCACTTGTAGAGTGCAGGTGCATGTGTGGATATGCAATTTCACCCTCCTTAGCAGGCAGAAGCACAGCAATAGGAGGAGCGGACTCAGCTGAGCCACTTGCCTCCACAACCTCTACCTCAACCTCCTCTGAAGTGCCTTCTGGGGGAAGGAGACCTGGCTCTAGGGGAAACTTGAGGGGGTGGAACACAAACCCAGCTGATTCCCCCTCCTTCCCCATAATTTCCCTTGCTAGAGCACTCAGATCCAGATCCAGCTCCAGCTCTTCCTCTGGCACTGGAAGGCCCAGCTTGGGAAGTCAAATGGGGATGGAGGAGATTGTCATGCTGGTGCTGGTTCTGCTTGTTGTTGTCGTGGTGGTGGGAGGTGGTTATGGCTGGTGCTTTTGGAGGGGATGCAGACTTAGGCACAGGCTGTGGCACCGGCACTGCTCACCTCTCCTTGCTGCCTGTACTAGCAGAAGCCTCATGCCTGCTTGTTGTAGCAAAGAGGCTGCATCTCAGTGGGTGGGAGGTGGGGAACTTATACCTCTTCCTCTACCCCCTGATCTACCCCTCTCTGAAGGCTTGTCAGCTGCCTTTCCAGCACACTTCACAGTGTGTTTCATAGTCTCTTCTCTTTATAAAAATATATAAATATATATGTGTGGCTTCCTATATAAATTCTATAGTATAATATGCAATGTAGTTATGAAATTGAAAAGAATCAATCAATGACTATAATAATAAAATAAAAGGGTCTAGAAAGAAAGCAAAAGGTACTGCAGAATCCCACTTGCTAGGCTAACAAGTAGGAAATCAAATTAATGGTAGTAGTAGCCTTTGTTGTCTAACTCTCCTGAGCTTATGGAAGATACCTTAGTAACTGACCCCAAGGCAGAAAGTAGGCCAGTTCAAACAATGCTGCCTTTTATGCTGTTTTTTCATCCCTCCCGCTGGAGTACTGGGATTGGAAAGGACTTCAGGGAAAGATCACAGTCACTGGCCAGCTACACAGTCAATATCAGAGCAGTCCTTCCCCCGTCTTCCCTCTTCCTCTCCTTACTTTCTGTTTCCCTGCAGGCAAGGCCAGCTTCAGCTTCAAAACTCAAAACATTTTGACTGCCCTCGTTTCATTTTGATTTCGCTGTTTCGAGCTTGAAATGAGTTGAAACAAAACAGCCAGCACCAGTTTGCACAGCCCTATTAGAAAGCTTTTGAAGGACTAAAATAAACAAATTAAACCATGTAAATGGTTTATGTTAATGCATGTATGCTTGCTCCAATTCAAATGTAACATGAGTATCCTCAAAACCCAAATAACGAGATTAGAATGAAATTATTCTTGGATATATGAAGCGTTCATTATCTATATACTACCTATTCTCTGGCAGCATGAATATAAATCTGGTTTGATATACAGCTGAACCACTACAAGGTTTGACTAATGTACTACAGAAATTATTTACATTCTCAGTGCTAAAAATATGCATTTTGTAGATCTATTACAACTTGTGTGCATTTGCTGTGGACCCTAGACTAAATGATAGGTGCAATTAAAGCTATCCAGTGGCCTAATGCATGCTATGAAGATACTAGGCAACTTGGCACTAGGCAACCTTATTGAAAGTCAGAACTTTTGACATATAAAAGATCTGTGTTAGTAAGATAGCTATACTTATGGAGGAATGATATGTATTAAATATAAAACATACAGACAGAACAGATGGTCATATTTAAGGATAAGCAACAAGCAGATTCATAGGTTACATATAGATGTTCAGTTTCTCTTGAAACAGTTACTGCTTTCCCAAGGTGAAACCACAAGTGTTTAGTTGTTCATGGTTTCCCTCCAGAGCAAAAATGAACACTAAGAGAAAAATAACTTAGGAACAACCAAAGTGAAATGGCTCCTGAGATAATCTCTCTCAAAAAACTAAATATCTCTACAGGTACCACTGAGAGAGAAGCCACAGAGCAGTCCTCCAGAATCTCTGTGAGCTTTTCTTCCACAACAATGTTTTCCTTTAGTTTTCTTTTTAAACATGCAGTTGATTTATCCAACTTCCTTTCATGACCTAAATGCTACAACTCTGACACAGGCAGATAAAAACAGCACTATTTTTGAATAAGTAAATATGTCCTTACAGCTACCTTATTAAAAATGTAGTCTGTGAGTGTAGCAGATGGTGTTTCTTCAAAACAATACAAATTTAAGGAAAATTCTCTTTTTGCTTCTTTAGCAAAAGCAAAGACCTGCTTTAATTCACAAATATGCCACATCAAACAAACAAGTCTAGTAAAGGTCAATATCATTAAAAATATCATGGCATATACTTATGTTGGGATGTATTAAAGAACATAACTCAATGACTATAAAAATATTAGCCGACTAATAATAAAATGTATGAGGAATGCAAAAATATGCAACCATACTTATTATTAGCATTATAGGATGACAACCCCCAAACTGAAATTTGGGTCCCATTGAACTAGCCCTTAGTGAAATATACATTCAGAGGTATCAGTCTACGTGACTGTATATAACCTACCTCACACCTATTGTCCGATTCTCACTGCCTCATATTTGCATTTATTAATTAAAGCTTATTTTTCAAAATAGGCAGTCAATTTTGAGTCTATTAACTGACATGCCAGCTTGTAAGGGAAAAGCAAAACTGCATATTTTGTTATCCGGCACCCCCCATGGGCGCTGGATAACAAAGCTTTTACTGTAATATGTTAATTCTGTCCTTGCCTTCTTTGTTTGGACTTTGATTAACCAACTATCAAGAAGGAATGCTTTGAAGCAGTACTATTAAAACAGTATAAAAACCAGGACAAAACTGCCAGCAAGGTGTGTTCAGTCCAAGAAAGATCAAAAAGCCATTCTGTACCACTCAACCACATGTGAAGGATCCACACTGTGAGGCCATACAAGAACTGCTTCTAGCCTACATTAGGTAAAGATCTCTGTGCAGCTAAGATAATACAAGGACTGTAATAGTTCATTTATTGAGCATTAAAGGAAAGTCTTTTGTTCTCCTGTCATTTAGTTTTATAGTTTGCTGGTAGTTATTAACTCAAGTCTTTCTGCTATTCATCAACCAAGTGGTGTGTCAGTTCTTAAAGCTCTAAGTTAAAAATTTAGTTTCTAAGTGCAACAGTCCACAAGACAATGCTGTTGTACCGAAGATAATTTCCCTGTTTCCAGAGATCACTGGAGTATGTGGTAATAATAAGTAAAAGTACACGTGTATAATTGTGTATGTATTTTTGATTTGTGTGTGAAGAGATTGCTTCAACATGGTCCATGGTCCTGTTTCTAGGTATGAGTAAAACACTGTCAGATTGCCTTTCAAATGAGTTCCACTGCTTGCCCATGACTGCATCTCTTAAATATTCCACCTAACTTCTGCCCTCATCCTTTGTAAAATTTCACTGACTTCACAAGGCATAAAGGAAGTCAGAATTTGACCTTTTTTGAGCAGTATTAGGTATTAGGAGAGTTTATTTTTGTGGTAAGGCTGAGTCTCTTGTAAGTAGAGAGAGGAGGGAAAAAGGTAAGGAGGGAAGAAGGCAGCAAAAAGCCAATTGTAAGTTTTCAGTTTCAGAGCAAGGACTCTTACAATTAGCTGCACAAGAATACTTTCTACAGTTTTTCTCCTACATGTTTACAACCTATTGCATGAAGCCCATTCTTCCAATAATTTCAAAATGCTTGTGTTTGTTTTGATATTACATGGGAAAAATAGGGGAGAAAACAAACCTGCAAACAAAGATTTACATGGACAGCCAGTCTACCAGAGCATAAGACTTGCCTCTCCTGGGAGATGGAACAATGTGCTTTGGTTTGCTTAATGCCAGACTGCCAGTTTTACTTGGAGTGAAAAAGAGAGCACTTCAGATCATAGCAGAAGCCTAAAATAGTTCTGTCTGCTTCAGTGTCATGCATAGTGAATTGTTCATACATACCTCCAAGGCAATGATTTTCAACCAAGGTGCCATTAGATCCCTTGAAGGTTGCCACTAGGTATGAGGAGATAATCAGATAAGCATTGGCTCAGGCTTGTCCCTTCCTGGTTGATTCTCCACCCGGCCCCCAAACCATTGCCCAGTCCCTCTGCAAAGAGGCAAGCACTGTAGTAAAAATTGGTTTCTGAAACTGCATGTCACTCAGTTCACTAAAGTTACGCAGAGGTGCCTTGAGTCCAAAAAGGTTGAGAACCACAACAGATCCCAAGGTAGACCATGATGTTTATAGAATCAGAAAACACCTTTATATAATGAATGTGGTGTATGGGCATGATCAGGACTATCAGCTGCAGATGATAAATCATTAAACTGATTTCTCAGATTACACCACATGCACTGAATAAATCATCATTGCCAAGCCTGGTTGACAGTAAAAACCCAAGTAGAATCCTCAATCCTGGCTAAGTGGAAAAAGCTATTGTGTTATAGGTTGTTGGTTGTAACTGTGTTAGCCTAAGGACACAGGCAGACAAGGTTCTTTGGGTCAATGTGATATCTTTTATTAGACCTACTAAATAGTTAGGAAAAAATGCTCTTGTGAGCTTTCACGCACAAACACCCTTCTTCAGGCATAAGGAGAGTGTGCTGGTGTTGTGTGTTCTCCATGGTAGAACAGAAACCAATATGCAAAATGCAGGTCTTAGCCTTAGCTCCATGACTAACCTTGTTTCTTTTTATGACCAGGTCACAAAATGCTTAGATGCAGGAGTCAAGGTAGATGTCATCTACCTAGAATTTAGGAAGGCCTTCAATACGGTATCTCATTCTGTACTCGTAAGAAGACTGACAGGTTGTGATGTAGATGATTACATGGTCAGGTGGGTGGCAGATTGGCTTAGGGGTCGCACCCAGAGTGGTGGTGGACAGGCCAACATCAACCTGGAAACATGTGGGCAGTGGAGTCCTGCAAGGCTCAGTCCTTGGACTGGTGTTATTCAGTGTCTTCATCAGTGACTTGGATGAGGGTGTGGAAAGCACCCTGTCCAAGTTTGCAGATGATACCAAATTATGGGGCAGAGTTAACACACCAGAGGGTATGGAACGGTTCCAGGTGGATCTGGACAGGTTGGAAAAATGGGCAGAATGAAATAGGATTCAGTTCAAGAAAAACAAGTGCAAAGCACTGCACCTGTGCAAAAAGAATCCCCAACACACTTACAGGCTGGAGGATGACCTTCTCAGCAGCACTCATGATGAACATGAGTTGTCAATGTGACAAAGTGATCAACAAGGCTAACCGCACTTTATTATGAATTAGCAGATGCATGACAAGCAGGTCCAGGGAGGTGCTGCTTCCCCTCTATGCGGCACTGGTCAGGCTGCAGTTGGAGTACTGTGCCCAGTTTTGGGCACTGCACTTCAAGAGTGATGTGAAGAATCTTGCGAGGGTTCAGAGGCAACTCATATGGTCAGAGGCCTGCAAGCAAGGCCCTACAAGGAGAGACTGAGGGACCTAGATCTCTTCAGTCTTCTCAAGAGAAGACTGAGAGGTATCCTTATGGCTGCCATAAATTCAGGGAATAGGAGATGCTCAGTTTACTAGGGCACCCCCCGGCGTAACTAGGAACAATGGCCACAAATAGACACAGAGCAGATTTAGGTTGGACATTAGAAAGAACTTCTTCACAGTAGAGCCGGCCAGAATCTGAAATGAGCTTCCAAGGTAGGTGGTACTGTCCCCTACCTTGGAGGTCTTCAAGAGGAGACTGGACAAGCACCTAGCTGGGGTCATTTGCCCCCCAAACAGGAGCAACTGCCTTGGCCTGCTCATTTGGGAAAGAATGGAAACAAGACTCTGTTTACTCTGGCCCTGCCATTCCCTATCCACTTATAAAGAAGGCAGAATAGTAGCCATTCAGTTTGCACTCTGAAATCCCCATACAGGTGAAGAAAAGTAAGGAAATGTTTATCTTCCTGTTCCTCTGCAGAGACATGAAACACAGGTCTCAACTGTGTGTGAGGGTAACTCATCTTTTAACACAGGCATGTCTGTTTTATCACATTGTTGATATTTCTTTAAGATACAGCAAAGGAAGCTTAAAGTTGGGGTGACCACGAATCCTGGTTTTGCCAGGCAAGTCCCATTTTAAACACCTGCCTCAGACGTGCTGCTGCTTTCTTCAAATCAACACTTTTGTCTCATTTTCAGAAAGCAGGACAAAAGTACTCATTTGAAGAAACTGACAATGCCCAGGAAAGGTGTCCCTCCACCCCACCCTTGTGCTGGGCACAGCACACTCCATATCCCAGTGTGCTCTGCTCCACAACTTCTACACTGCTCACCAGTGCACTCTGCTGATCCTGGAGCTTGGAAAAACTGAACCAGAAAGGAGGAGGGGATGGGACTTGTCCCATATTTGAGATCTAAGAAATATGGTCATCTCACTTATAAAAGAATATCTTGGCACTGGTTTTGCACAAAATGCAACATGAAGAAATAAAAACCAACACAGGGCATGAAAAAACTACATTCAAAACAAAGGGGTCACACAAGACAATCTGTCCAGATATTCTTCCAAACCATAGATTTTAGACTAGTGAATAAACAGTACCATCCAAAATACCTACAGCAGGGGTGGCCAACCACAAGTGGTATAGGCAGTGTGTGGGGCATGCAGTAGATTGGGCAGACAGCAGAAAGCAAAAGAAGGGGATTGGAGTGGCATTTGGAAGGGGCACAGGCTTAATTAGAGGCACACCTGCCAAAGAGGCTGGCCCCCAGTGTTCCCAAGAAACTCCGTGTTTATGATTCTAAGCCAAAGTTATGATGAACTCCACAAAATAGGTTTTTGGAATCTGTCTTAAGACTGAAGAAAAGGAAATCTGATAGTTTTGTGGGAGTAGTACTAAAAAGAAAGCACACTAAAGTTTTAGAACCTTGTTTTGAGATTTTTGAAGCTCATTCATTATATTATCAAGGTAAATAAACCAGACTGGATTTTTTATTATTATTTTAAACAGCTGCTGCTGACCTTTTAAACTATTTCTGCTTTTCAGTTAAGATTTGCCTAGGACAAAGGGATCCAAATGAACCTTGTAAAATCAACAAATTATTCTTCCTTTATTTTTTATTTTCAGTCATGTAGAGTCTCTTGGGTCTTATACAGAAGTATTGCTCTATTATCCTAGTATAGCAGCAAGAGCTTGCATTGTAAATACACATGTACTAAGGTGCTCCAAAAGAAAAAAAAAGACTAAACCCCTCAGAAAGAGTACTATTTTATCTTTAGTAAACACCAGTTTTATACTCTGCTTATTTTCTTGATGTCTATTGACTTCTTCAGTTTTACTGATGTGAGAAAAGAACCAGGCCTAAAGACCGTGTACTTATTGTACCTATTACAGTCACAAGACTCCTTTTTAAACATTACAGTAACAGTGTAATCTAATTGTCAAAGAGCTACTTCTGTCCCAAGGAAGGAGCTGAAAATAAGAGTGTTTGGAAACAAATCTGCTATTGTAGTATGTCACAAATGGTTTTGCTTCAGCCTTTTTGTTTGTGGTTAAAAACATTAAACATGCCTCCTTTTTAGCATCTCAGCTTGTGATAGCAAATATTCCAGAGATGAAATGATGAGCTGCCAATGGAATAGTGGACAGATTTTTAAAATACTGCAATATTCAAAAAATAAATTCATCTCCACAACTGTAATTACAACTGTCAAATAAAGGCCATAAAAAAAAAAAAAAAAAATCACATTTAACCACTTGATCCACACATTAAACATTGCCAAGACCCAAACTAGAAAGCTTTGTCACATGAGATGCATCAGTTCCATTGCCTACTCTGAGGGCCTTGCTACACCTTAATTTTGGGAAGTTCCTGAATATCTTAACCCCTGGACTGTCTCCACATTAACACCTTTAAGTGCTTTAAAGCACTCATCATGCGGCTCAGAAATATGCCATTCCAGGGCAGCATTGCCTCTGAGCCGCACAACTGAGCTTCTGTTCCAGGAATGCGTGGCCATGCCCCACAAATGTGCTTTTCAAGTTGAAGACCTCCAGTATCCCAGGTTGAAGTAGTCCCTCTTCCACCCTTCTGTTCTGTGGGCTCTCACACCCCTGTCCACTTAGTGGAGCAGCCCAGGGACTGCAGCTTTTCTATTTCCCTCAGCCTCCAGCCCCCCCCAGTGCAGGAATGGCAACCTGGGGCACCTTTCCCCACCAGTGCTGAGCCTGTCTGGACAGATGCCTCCCTTCTCTCCCCCCACAAGCCCTGGGGAGCAGAGGAGACTGCGGCTAGCCCGAGAGAGCCCTCAGACCCAGCCAGGCTCCAGCAAGTCCCGAGCTCTAGCTCCATGGCTCCAGCAGTGCCCTGCTCCATGCACCCAATCCATACACAGTGTAGTGAGAACTGGAGTTTGCTGCTCTGGGCTGGGGGGCAAACTGTTGCCAGGAAAGCTCTGCTTTAGGGTGGGGTGGGGCTGCTGTGGCTGAACCTAGGTTGCAGGTGCAGGGCTCTGCTGCTGCTGCTTGTGTGGATGCAGGAACCAGCTGTGGACAGACTCAACTCCCAGCTGTGGAGGGAAGCCAACTTGCAGCTTCCCAGGTCTGCTGCCTTGGCCTCCCCACATCCTGGACCACAGAGATGTCTGTCTGTTCACCCCATGTTCTACTGGGCTGCCCCTCCCAAGCCTGGGGGCACCAAGGAGGGATTGGGGGATGCAGGTCAGAGCTGAGGGGCCCTGGGAAAAAGGGGGTGGGAGATGAAGAGGAGCATCTTAGCCCCTCTTAGGCTGAAGTTGCCCAGGTGCTAGGAACATCCTGAAGGATGTGTGGCTGGAAGATATGCCAGGATGTGTGCACGTGGGCAATGGAAGCTGGGTGGGCATTGAGCTCCTCATACAGCTCCACGCCGAGTCCCTCAGCCTTGCTTTTGAGAGGCCCCTCTGCCCCCCTCCCCTTCCTGCAGCTGGAATGATGCTGCTGCAGCAGCAGGTGAGGGATGGGCAAAGCATAGAGAATCAGAGAAGTGGGGCTGGAAAGGACCTCCCTGCTCACCAGGCATCTAGTGGCAAGTCATAGCTGTGCAGGTAGGGGCAGTCAGAGAAAGCTTCTAGGCTAAAAGTGCAACTGCTCCAAACTCCAAGCTACCACTAAGCTGATCAACATTTGTGTGGCTCAAAGTACAATGTGTAGCAAGGCCCTGAGCTAGCCATTGCATTGCCTCTAATCCCAACCTTAAGCAGGTAGGTTTCAGGCATAATTGTAACGAACTCAAATCAGGCCCCTTTATCCATACTATAAATATAAGTGAAGTTACACCAAGGTACACACAAAATCTTTATTCTTTCCAGTCTTACCAAGAGAGAGATGAAAGATGACAATGACAGATCTACAACAGGAGTCTCAGCTAAGGTTTGAATTAACGCAAAATATTTATCTTTTTGCTTGATTTTAGACTTTGTATCAATTAAGGCCTTGTTTCTTGATGAAGAGTACTAATAGAAGTGACACGGGAGATGATATACGAGACAACCCATGAAACCCCTGGGCCCTGGAGGTCATAGGCACTGACTTTATTTTGCTGGAGGGGGAAGTCCAAAACGATGTCTCCTTCCCTCCTGGAAGCATAGCCAGAGCAGAGCTGAGTGGAGCCTATAGAGGAGCAGGGGTGGATCTGGGTTGCTTTCTGTGGCCTAGGGACTCCTCACCCTGCTGCCCACACCAGCCACACTACCATGGTGAGGCACCCCTTGCCTATCCAGCAGTGGCAAGGGGCACAACTCAGTGTTACAACCCTTGCTGCTGCCTGGCAGACAGGGGGTACCTCGCCAAGGTGGCATGGCTGCCATGGGGCTCCCAGGTAGAAGGCAGCAGGGAAGTGATCCCCAAGGCTCCAGTGAGCAGGCTGCATCTGCCCCACACTGAAAATTTTGGAGACACGTGCCCCCCTATACTCCCTACCTCGGGATTCTGTGCAGCAGTAGAAAGCCAGCCCCCGCCCCCCGTGCCCTGGATGAGCTACCTTTGGCTCTGTTCCACTGCCTGCCCTGGCCATGGGCCTCACGCACTGCCCTGGCTGAGCAGCACCCCCAAGCCCAGCCACTGCCCCACTCCCTCCCTCCCCATGGGGGCCTCAATTTCTCCCCCTGCCATAGACTTACCTGCAGGTAGCTAGGGGAGCTGCTCTCCACTACTGCCTGGGGCTGCATTCCTGGCCATATGAATGTGTGTACATGCACACATGCATACGGCATCCCCCGAGTCCCACTCCCTGCATCCCTTTGCAGGCTGGAACTCTGCCAACCTGCAAGGGGAAACCTGCTGTTTCCCACATTTTTCCCCCCATGGTGAATGGAAAACCTGGACCCCTACACAATACTGGAAATCCAGGACAAGTGCTGTCCTGGAGTCATGCAGTCCAGGACTGGAACTTGATGTTTCCATTTCACAAGTGTCCCACCCAATTATGGATGGGTGGTCACAGTAGCTTCTTCCCAAGGGGGGCCGGGGCCCTTGGGCCCGGACATACTTGGTACGTATACTGGAGATCATGGCAGCCTTAATTCTCAGGGCTCAGGACTGTGTGAAATCCTTGGACTTGGGGGATCATGGTTGCCTTGGTTCCCAGGGCCCAGGGGTTTCATCCTGGACATGGTGCACACATGTGGCTGGGGGACCTGGCAGCTGATAGGACTCCTAGCCACAGGGGAGATCCTTCTATATTTGCAAATTAAAGCTCAATAGCAATAAGCTCTAAAGTTAGTACACATTTTTCAAGGTCTAACTTGACAGTTAAGATTTAACTATAAAGCTCCAACTATTAAAGTTGGAATGTTTTATTGTGTGATAGCTACTTTGCACAGATAGCTGGTTTTAAGGTAATTGTGCAATTAACCAGTTAATTGCACAATACCTGTAATATGTAGAGAGGGCTTTAGATATGCTGCCTTTTAAAGAACCTTAGCTGTTAACAAGGTTCAATTACTGCTAGCCTTGGCTAGGTTTCAGTGACTTCAACTTCACATGGTCCTCACCTTTTATCTGACATCCAGGCCTTGTAGCAGCTGAATGCAAAGCTAGAAACAGAGACCTAGGATTCCATGCAGCTAACAGGCATCTAAACAGCAGTGTGTTTAATCAAATAGAGAAATTTTCATATAAATGTCATGTGTACTAAAGAATGAACATAGTAGTAAAATGTTGCATAAATAAAACACATTAAAGTTTTTAGTAGATGTTTAAAAGCTCCATATTTTATGTAACATATGTTTTATGTGACAATATGATGGAAGTGAAGTTCCAGTGAAACTGAGAGATGATGTACATATAATACTTAAGTCACAGCTTCAAGATAAATCAAAACAGATCACCATAAAACATTTCAGCAGTGTAATCTTATGATAATACATGAGAGATTTACGTGAGTAACTGCTATTAATGATAACAGGAGCTATAAAAGCCCACAGAGATAAAAGTATGCAGTGCCACTTAGGTTCCTGAATTACTTTACAAGCTACTGTTAGATTGCCTAAATAGGAATCAGATGAAGAAAAGAAATGATATTGATTGATAAGAAATCAGTGAAGTCACTTGAGAGATTGACTGCACTAGACACCATGGCAGTCTTAAAAGAAAACAAACTCAATTTGAACATATTAAAATAAATAGACCACATGCATCAATATTGAGTGTATTTGTAATTGCTTGTTCCTCTCTTTTATAAAGCATCTCCATTTCTTTTCCCAGTCTACACTAAGAAAAGGATCCGTTTCATCTGACAAGAAAAATAAAAGGTTTGGGAAAAATACCCACAGTTCATATTATAGCCTGCAAAACTTTAAATTTGTTTTATAAAAATTAAAGGGGTTTAATCATTTCAGGTGGCTAGCAATGCAAAGGTGAATGATCAATACTATATTTCTGAAGTGAAATTAGGCTTTGGGATTGAAGGAATTGTTTTCTTAATAGAAAGGAAATTACATTGTTGATAACCTTAAGGGCCCATGAAGGACATCCTGACAAACTAAACTAGAGAACACATTTATTTTGTACCTGATACATTATTGAACTTCAATCCATAATGCTGTGGTTGAAAGTAGCTAAATCCAGGGCTTCTTTCTTGAAAGGGTTTTCCCTACTGTACAAGCAAGTCTTTTGGTTGCTAACCGGTGATATCTTGATTCAAAATCAGCACGATAAATTTAAACAATACGACAGATTTTCTGTAGAATATGCTTTTCCCCAGAAACCTTAATTCTCAAGGTAAAAATGTTTTAATATTTAATACCTACTTCCTCTAGAATTTTTTGCCAAAAAAGGTGGCATCTGTAATTTTCAGGGCCTGGAAAAATATCAAATTTTTTCCACAGAATATTTTGATGAATATTAGTTTTTGTCAAAGTTTTCCACAGGGGAAAGAAATCCATTTCAAAACTAGCTGTCATGGCACATATTAGCAAATATGTTCAACTTGTCCCCTAAGCTAGAGGGATTTTCATATGCATTATTGATGACAGCTGAACCTACCACATTTCCTTGGATTCAAGACAAGGTTTTTCTCCTGTTCAATGTGGGGGAAAAAAAGCCCCTAGTCTTGGATTCAAGCACAAGCCGGGGGTGCGGGGAGAAGGGAGGCAGTTGCTGTGGTTCCAACACTGGGCCCGAGCCCAGGTGGGAGCAGAGTTGGAGCTGCAACCACTGCCTGACCCCTGGCTCAACCTAACCCCCCAAAGCCTCTGCTCCCCTACCTGTCTCACACAACCTCTGCTGCCCCTTCCTCCCCCTCTCCCAAACTCCACTTACTATCAGGCATGGCTCTGACTCCATTCCCTCCTGGGCAGGTAGTGTATGGATGCTCTGGCCCCTACCCAGGCATGCAGCAGTGGCACTGGCAGCTCTGTCCCTGGGATGCTGCTGCATGATGGGCAGGGGCTGGAGATCTAGGTGGGAATGGAGCTGGAGCCACACCTAGATGTTCTGGGGGGAGCAGAGGCTGTTGGAGGGGCAGAGATTGCAAGGGCAAGCATGGGACAGAAACTGCAAGTAGCAGGTGGGGGTGCCAAAGCTGTGGGGAGCAGAGGCTGCAAGGGATACAGGGGACAAAGAAGCTGCCTGCACCCCAGCCAGCCACCCCACCCACCACATGCCCCCCTGCTGCTGGTTTCCCTGTGAGGAGGGACAAATATAAGATGGCCTTCCAATAATAATATTCCATGTATGGAATCTAATAACAAATTTATACGTTTCCCATATTGAAAATGTAATTATTGGGCAGTGTCTTAAATTCAAAGTCATTCTGGATTCAGGTAAATACAGCACTTACATCTCCCTAACCATGTCCTTGTTTCCTTTTCTTCTCTTTCTTCACTCACCCTTCTGTCTCATTTTCTTTATTCTCTTCTTTCTACCTCTTCCCTCATTCTTATCATAGAAATGATTACAACGTATTTATTCAGTTTGAATTCCTCAGATTTTTATCATTACATTCAGGCTCCCTTCTTCTCCCCAGCAGAGAAGAAAAGATTTGCACACAGTCCTAGTTTCAGTGGTCTATTTCAAAATAGTGAAACATTTTAAATTACAGCTGCATTGTACTGATATTTATTGTCTATTATAGTTAGAAATGAACACTGTCTGTATGTGAAAGGTGCCACATCTGGAAACAAAACTACAAAATGAAAATCTTCATTGTAGGAAAGTACAAAGAATCAATATTTAAGTATACAGCTGAGTAATTTGTAAAGGTAGTTTGAAACCCAGGTCATTATTTCTTTTAAACCTCTCTCCAATAGGAAATGGAAGAAGATAATAAGCATAGCAAATCAAGAAATAAGAATAACATGCAAAAAATATAAAAGGTGGTAATGGAGGAAAATTCTCATGTTTCTTAATTTTAAAATATGCATTTCATGGTCCAGTACAAGTTGCATCATTCTCATTTTCATGGCTGCCTGTCTGCTTCAAAAGACCGGGATGAGTGTATTGAAATATAATAAGCTTTATAAATTTTGATAGAGTTGCTGTCAAAGTTATGCCATTCTTGCTGCTATGCAGCTATTATGAGTGACACGTGAGTGGCAGTGATAAAGTGACATGATAAAAGGTAGACAGTACCAGCAGCTTCAGAGAACCTTCACTCTTTTTTACTTTAAATGATTATCACTAAAATTGCCGGCTTTAATTTCTGATTCATTGGCCATTAATCTTTCAGTAAAAGAGTTTTCTTTTCTACTTAGAAAATATTGAGCTGTGAAATACAATTCCCTTGCCCTGTAGTAGCTTTTCCTGCATGTGCCTCTTTGAATGCATTCTTTATAAAATCAAAATGTCATAGTATGCAATTTATGGAAACATTAGTTTTCTTAATTTTATAAATCCAAGTCAGAAATTTGCTGTCCTGAGCCCCAGAAACCTTCAGCTGTATTTGGTGGTGCACACACATAAAGAAACCTAAGATGCTGAGCTAAAGCAAGATCTGTCTCACTACAACCTTTCTGCAACTTCAAAACAGCTAACATAAGAGCATATAAGAAATGTCATTTATTGGGTCAAACCAGAGGTCCACATAGCCTGGTATCCTGTCTGACACAATGACAGAGAATGGATGCTGACAAGAAGGGTGAACAGGGCTTGCCAGAAACTTGTGTTCCCTGTACTTCTCCCATATGGGAAGACTAAACAGAGGATAATAGATGCTGACAACGTGATTAACAAGTTATGACTTCTTGACTATGGGAGAGATTAATGCTTCTATAAAAGTAACCAGCAACTTTTTCCTCTTGTAAGAGCTGTTGGTAATGGCCCATACTGTCACTGCCAGAAGTACTGTGCATTTAACAAGGAGCAGGAATGCAGTTTTCAGTTGTCATAGAAAGTTAGTCTTTAAAGTGGCTGCTTAAAAACATCTAAAGAGTGTGACAGAAGTTTAATAAATAATGTAGCTAATAAACTATTGAATAAAAGGTCTTCACATTTCTCCTTCCATTTTATTTTATTCTTTCTGAAGCTTTTTTCAGAGGAAGAATACATTCCGTAATCCCTTGAGGTTTTCTGTCCAAATGCCTAGTAAATGACAAGGCTCAAGTGGAGGGATCTGGATCCACATTACCAAAGCAGCTGACGTTGTGCTGAGCACAGTTCACCTGTAAATTACAAGAAGGTTTAAAGACCTGAAGGTTACATACTGAAAACCTGAAAGGCATATAACTGGGTATTTTTCTCAAATACATTTTACCCCTGCAGTCATAGCTGTAGATATAAGAGCATGGGAAACTGAAAGAAAGAAAAACATTAATTTTAATCTTAGTTTATTTGATAAAAACTTTTGAAAGATTGGTTTGAGCTCAGTGCCCAAATTCTAGAGGGGTTCCCCCCTCTCCCCCCTTAACACAATTTTAAAGCTTGGTTCATATGTGTATCAATCTGTTTATGCTTAACACTTCACCAGTGAGGAGATGAACAACATCCATTAATACTTAGAGAAAATTAGACAAAATACAAGCAAAAATGTTTTGTTTTTTTTATAAGCCATTAAAATTTAAGACTTTTATTTAAAAGACCACCATTAATAAAAACTTGGTTCTAGGCCTGTTTTTATTGATTCCAGTGAGCTGAGTAGCAGTTTACAGCTTTACTCCAGCAAGTATGCATAATAAAAAAAATGTAAAATTTCTGATACCAGGAAGGCTTTTGTTTCTATTTCAGAGGCCCCTGACACACATTACATTTAAGATGTGATTCACCAGTTTTAAATTTCATAGTTTCATAGTTGGTAGGGTCGGAAGGGACCTGAACAGATCATCAAGTCCAAACCCCTGCCATGGCAGGAAAGAATGCTGGGGTCAGACGACCCCGACAAGGTGTCTATCTAGCCTTCTCTCAAAGACCCCTAGGGTAAGAGTGAGAACCACTTCCTTTGGAAGTTGATTCCAGACCCTAGCCACCCTGACTGTGAAGTAGTGCCTCCTGATGTCTAGCTTGAATCTGGTCTGTCAGTTTATGGCCGTTTGCTCCTTGTTACTCCCAGAAGTGCTCGGGGGAACAGGGACTCTCCCATTGCCTGCTGGTCTCCCTTGGCCAGTTTATAGAGGGCCACCAGATCCCCTCTCAGTATCCTCTTATGGAGCCTGAACAGATTCAGATCACGTAGCCTATCCTTATAGGACCTGCCCTGCTGCTCCCTGATCATGTGAGTCAGCATCCTCTGGACCCTCTCCATGTTGTCCACATCCCTCCTGAAGTGTGGTGCCCAGAACTGGACGCAGTACTCCAACTGCAGCCTGACCAATGTCAGATACAGGGGGAGGATCACCTCTGTGGACCTACTCGTGATGCATCTGTGGATTCATGACAAGGTGCAGTTAGCTTTGGTGACTGCATCCCCACACTGGCGGCCCATGTTCATCTTTGAGTCAATAATGACTCTAAGATCCTTGTCTGCCTCTGTGCTGATGAGAGGGGAGTTCCCCAGCCTGTAGGTATGCTGCTGGTTTTTCCTCCGTAGGTGCAGTACTGTGCACTTGTCAGCGTTGAAACCTATCCTATTCTCATCCACCCACCTCTGTAACCTGTCCAGATCTGATTGCAGCTTGTCCCTCCCCTCTAGCATGCCCACCTCCTCCTACATCTTAGTGTCATCTGCGAATTTGAACAAGGTGTTATTCAGCCCCTTGTCCAAGTCGCTGATGAAGATGTTGAACAGCGTAGGCCTCAGGACCGAGCCCTGCAGAACCCCACTGCCCACATCCCTCCAGGTTGAAAAAGACCCATCCATCACCACTCTCTGGGTACAACCCTCCAGCCAACTGACCGTGTAGGGATCAACGCCACAGTTGCCTAATTTTTTAAATGAGAATGGGGTGAGAGACAGTGTCAAAGGCTTTTCTCAAGTCCAGCAAGACTACGTCCACCACAACGCCTGCATCCAAGGATTTAGTGACCTGATCATAGAAGGTCCCCAGGTTGGTCTGATAGGACCTGCCTCTGATGAACCCATGTTGGTTGCCCCTAAGCATACACTCCACTGCTGGCCACTCACAGATGTGCTCCTGGATAATTTTCTAGAAGAGCTTCCCCAGGACCGAGGTAAGACTAATAGGCCTTTAGTTTCCTAGGTCTTTCCTCCTCTCTTTTTTGAAAATGGGGACCACATTGACCCTCTTCCAGTCCTCTGGCACCTCACCAGAGTACCATGAGTGCTCATAAATCTGTGTCAAGGGACCCGCGATGACCTCTGCTAACTCTCTCAGCACTCTGGGGTGGAGATCATCAGGACCTGCTGATTTAGACGCATCCAGTCCCACCAGGAGGTCCCCGACTAGGTCCATTTCAACCCTGGGCCTGGCTGCACCTCCCCTGGGGCCATCAGGGATCATGATGTGGGGGGGATGACCTGGTCCCTGCTCAGAAAAATGGAGGCAAAGAAGTTGTTAAATAAGTTAGCTTTGACGTCTGGTGAGACCACCAAACTTCCTACCGCGTCCTGCAGAGGCCCTACATTACCTGGAACCTTCTTTTTACCCTCTATGTATTTAAAAAAGGACTTCTTATTGTCCTTGATCTAGGTTCCTAGTCCTAGTTCCATCTTTGCCTTACCCTTCCTAACAGCCCCCCTACAAACCTGAGCAACGGCTATATAGTCCTCCCTGGTGATGGCTCCTCCCTTCCATTGGGTGTACACCTTTTTAGCCTTAAGACATTCCTGGATGCTTTTTGTTAGCCAAGGGGGCTTTTGAGCACTCTTGCTCCCTTTGACCCTTGTTGGGATTTCTAACAGGCCACACATTAAAACAATTAATGGCATCATAAACAAGGAATAAGCCACAATACTGTTCCACAGAAATGTGTAATAGAAACCAGCCTCAAAGCTGTCATGCCATTAATTGAACATGTTGTCAAGTGCACCCCTGTGGCTGGGAGCCTTATTAGCTGACAGGACTCCCAGACACAGGTGTACATGGTATACTGCCATGACTGGGAGCCCAGATCAGGTGACAGGACTCTCAGCCATGGGGGCACATGGTGTATAGGTATGATCTCACAATCATACCTCCTGCCACATACATTAGTGTCTGGCAGGGATCATTTTTATTTATATACATGTGTGTGTGTGTGTGAATAAAAAAAAGTTTCCCTAGCAGAATTATTTTGGTAACTTTGCTTTTCAGCAACCAACTTTTAAAAGTTTTTCACTGATCAGCTAAAAATCTTTCCCTAAGCTAAAAACGTTTGTCCCACGAGCTGAATATTTTTGGCTAGGGCAGAAACGTTCTCAAAGGTTCCCTCTCCCCCCACACCACCAGAATCTCCAGCTGCCACAATATAGTTTTAAATTTACAAAACACTCCCACAAATAAAGTACTTCTCCCCCCCACAACCCCCCTTATATTTTTATTGAAGTGTTTTTTCTACAAAGACGAAAATGAGTTTTCCAAACAGCTATAACTATTACTGCAATTAAAGTCAATAGAAACTTAAAAATAGCTTCTAAAATAAAAAAAGGGATATTTACAGGATTAACTCCACCCATCTAATTTAATGTTTGAAGGATCAAGGACTTTACAAACAAAACTAAATCCATATACATTTATTGAGATTCAACAATTGTCTCACATGCCTTTTTTAAATGCAACCAATGCCATAGCTCAGAACTTCAAACTAACATAAACAGCTACTACGTAAAGTGTTCTCCTCTGCACTACACCAAAGAAACTGAATCTATTTTTAAATGCACATAAAAAGAGAGATAAATTGGATAAATAATGAATAAAATATCTTGGTAGCATTCTCTTGAAAATATCCTACTTTGGAAATGTTAATAAGCTTTTGAAATTTTCATAACTTGAAGGCCCATAAGAATTCCATATGGCACCTGATCTAATCTGTGTTGAATTCAATATTTCTGATGTGTTTTGAATAAGACAGCAGGTAAGATTCTTGTAGAAATATCTACTGATGAACAATTACCTCAAATCTATAAGACGGAACAAAAATTAGTCCACCAAATACATCTGTATTAAGACATTAACCTTATTATTTTGTTTATAAGCATAAGTATTGCTTTTTAAAGCTCCTCAGAATAGGCTGATGTCCTGCCTCTTTTACTACCCTACACAGTACTTTAAACTGGGATGGTACCATAAAAGCATCAGCAGACATAACTGTTGCTATTTTCAAAGAATATTTTTATCACTGTAGCAGCCAAGGCTTAACAGCCAGGCTAGAGGAAGGGAAAAACAAACAAACAAAACAAACAAACAAACAAAAAAACGAGCAGAGGTGATAAATGCAGAATCTACAAATATATAGTACCTGCTAACTATCCACGTTAAACTGCACAGCTCTAGGAAGAACTACTAATACTCACTTGAAAACTCAAATAAAATGCAAATAAAGAGGTCAGAAATCTCAGAGAGGCTGATAAAACTAAGTATTTAGAATTGGCCATTTCTCTTGTGCTTTCTTTTAGAAAGCCCAGAAGAAAGTCTTTTGGCAGAAAAAAACAGAGCAATTTTTCAAACATAACAAAGACCTTTTGGACCCAAATCACTATACAAATATATCTGCTTTGACATGAACGTTTACGACCCCATAGCATCATAAAACAACCAGTAAGTTCCTTGAGACAAACCCCACTCGTCAACCTGCTGGCTTTGAAGTATCACAGTGAGAGTGGTCCCTGCTAAACAGGTCCAGGATGGGCCAAGGCCCCTGCGCAGCCAGCCTTCACTGCTGGGGCCTCAGTGCTAACCCATTGTGCACTTGTGGAGAGATACAAACAATGCCAAGGAGTGTCTCCTTTACAAACTAAGAGGTGGATTAACAACTTTGAATTCAGCTAACAAGGAGGTTATTGCTTGACTTCCTGCATTTGCATTTACTAAATAAATAAATAAAACAACAACCAACAAGCAAAAAAAATAGGTAGATTTTGAATTCCCCTGCTAAGGTCTAATCCAGAGTTTAGTGAAGACTGGGCATAAATACAGCTCTTGATTTAAGTTTGATATTAGTATTATTAGCTTTACCAACTAGAGCCCCCGCTGAAATCAGGCAAACCAGTGCCATAAATATGATACAAGCATATATTAAGAGCCTGTCCAAAGAGGTTAAAAACCTGACAAAGCATAAAATAGAGAAAGAATTATCCCTGTTTTACAGATGAAGGTACACAATAGCATTAAGAGTACTAATAATTTTCCTTCTTTCCTGAGCATAGGGGAAGATGTTTTATTCTCATAGCACACACCTGCCCAGCATGCTTTATCTTCTTGACCAAACTTTGACTATTATTTCCAGGATCCTCCTCCTCCAGCACCTGAACAAATTCCAAGGCTAAATCAAGTATGCTGATCAGCCCCTCCAACTGACTTAATTAAGCCTAAGTAGCTGAGGCTTTTAGTCCCCCCCCCCCAAAAAAAAAAAAAAAAAAAAAAAAAACAAAAA
>NW_017729031.1:69580743-69611758 GCF_001723915.1 Gavialis gangeticus
TCCCCCCCCCCAAAAAAAAAAAAAAAAAAAAATCATCTACAGAGAGATTTTACCTTTGGGATTTGACATTAGCTGAAGGAGGCAAATTGATCATAGTTAATTTGTCTTTCAGCCACTGAATTTCTGCTATTAAAACAGCTAGGGAAAGTTGGTTCTTTTAACAAGGCTGCTTGCTTGTGCCAAATGTATATTCCCATTTATGATCTAAGTCACAGTAAGACAACAGGTTTTTCCCAGCTCTCTAGTGGCTTGTGGGCATTTTGTAGTGGTCTTGACCCTTGCCACTGACTGGCAGAGAGCACCTTCAGTCAGCCTATCCCACTGCCACTTTTTTGTTGATTTAATAGGAAATGGTGGCCAATGCCAGATTTCTTGGTTATCATGGCAATGGGGGACTATTTTCAGTTTCTGTGAAATCCACTAAACCACAATTTAGGTAGGTCCCTGATCATAAAAACATAGGCTCTCAGAACTGCAGTGGAAAGAATACCAAGTCTCTCACAATACCAACAGTAAAGCCCCATTATTTCAGCCAGTATCACAAATCTGTACCATATCCACATACAAGCAATCCTTAAAAATTCTTATTAGTTACTATGTAAAAGGAAATTGTCCAAACAGGGCTTTTTAGAGAGGAAAATATTCTATATATTTAAAGGCTTTGCTTTGGTACAATATCATTACATTGTTCAATTGACTAGATCAGTGGGTGCCTGCTTTTTTGGCAGGCATGCCACAAATTAGTCTCTCATCCTGCCCAAGTGCCTCTCTGATCATCTGATCTACTGCTTTGCTTCCTGCTCTGTTTTTCTGCCTCATCTGCTTCCTGCCCTATCTGCCACTGTATTGCTTGTCCCCTCCATGATCTGTCATGTATCATACACACAGGTTCCCCATGCCACTTGTGATGTTTGTGCCAAAGGTTGGCCACCACTGGACTAAATAATGTACAGTATCTAGAAAGCTGAATTGATAAATAAGAAGTCCTTTATTGCCTCTTTTTTCTAGCTGTTATTAGGGATTGTCTTGTTTATTTGATTTAAATGATCACTTTAAATACACAGCTAATTTTGCATATTTAAAATACCTGTTAAATTATCACTGCAATATTGTTGCTCATTTATAGAAACTCTTTAAAAAAATACTAGCAAAGTGGATTTGCTGTTTCATGTCTATAATCAGTCTGAACATTAACTTTTACTCATCTTTAAAATTAAAAATTAATCTGTTTGTAACTCAGTGGCTTTTTAACTAAGGCACCAAATTGGGAGTTGGAAGACCTTGGTTCTATTCCTGACCTGGTCTCAGAGCTGAGTATGTAAGTCTTTCCCTCTTTTTGTGTGTCTGCTTCCTCTTCTACTCTGTCTCCCAGCTATTTAAATTACAAGCTGCTTGAGGCAGGATCTCTCAGTATATGTTTGTACAGCACTCAGTTTAATTACGGCCTCTAGGTACTCTTGCAATACATATAATAATTTTTGAGCAGAGCTGCACTGTTACAAGTTTGGGGGTTTTTTTAGTCTTCTCCAAATGTTCAGGCTCTCTTGCTCCTAATGCTACTATATGCATTCATCAGAGTGAGAAACAGGTTTTGCAGCTGTAACTAGCGGATTCAAGTTTCATAGTTAATGAAACTTGATGTGAATTTCTCTCTAACAGTCTTCAAATAGTTGAAGGCAATTAGAGAGAAAATGGGGATAACTATACTCTGTGGCCAGAGGTGACAGGACTATGGCTTCAAAATGCAACAGAGGAAATTGAGATTGGAGATTAGGAGGAACTTTGACTATGAAAGTAATCAAGCATTTGAAGGCTACTTAAAAAAACTGTAAAATCTCTGTCCTTGGAAGTTTTCAAGATCAGATTAGACAGACACTTGTCTGGGATGGTTCAGTTAGGGATAATGCTGCTTTGAACAGGGTGCCTTACTAGATGACTTTAGGAGGTCCCTTCTGTCCCTACTTTCTTATCTTCCTAATACTGAACTTAAGCACAGTTTATTATGTAGCTCAGTATTTTTCTCTAAACAAACTGGCTACAGCAAATGTTGTCAGTGTTTCTATTTAGAGCATATAACAAGTTGTCAGAGTGACTGTCCTAGCGACTAATCTGTTGATCTGAATGGATACAGAATAAACAGCAGTGGTATAATCATATCCACCTTTGCTTTAATCACCAGAAAGTACAAATAAAAATGTAACTAAACAATGGCATGCTCAGTCTCTGCAACATGCAAATTTCAGAGTAAACCTAGACACAGGTAAAGGGATAGATGCAAAGCTCTTTTATCTTTTGGCCTCTGAGCACTTGAAAGAACTACTGGGAGGAAGGATGGTTTGTGGCGTACGCAGTGTGACCCTGGCAGCCCGGGAGGTGGCAGCTGTTGGGGGAAAGGTGCTCCACAGAAGGAAGGATCGGGCCCCTCAGAGCTCTGGCAGGAGTAGCGATTAGCAGCAGGAAGCACCTGAAAGCCTGGGAGGTTCCTATGAGGTGGTGGGGAAAGTGTGGCTCTGTCAAGGGTAAGATCAGGCCCCTTAGAGCTCCAACAAATGGCAGGCAGTGGCAAGAGGTGCCTGGCATCCCAGCTGGTGATGGCAGGGGGAGAGCACCTCACAGAAGGAAGGATCAGGCCCCTCAGAGATCCAACAACTGGCAGGGAGTGGAAGGAGGCTGGGGAGCACTCTTTCCCCACTGCCCAATGCAAGCCTCCTGGGCTGCTGGGTGCCTCCTGCCACCAGCTGCCACTTGTGCTGGAGCTCTGAGCAGCCCAAGCCTTCCTCCTGTGGTATATCCATCCCTTTCTGCCACATGTGCCATGGTGACCCATTGCTACATCATGTGCAGGTAGGTGGGCATGTGTGACATCCCGCAGCCTCTGGCAAAAGTTGCAAAGAGCAACCATCAGGACACACTGCAGCTTCTGGGTCTGCATGCTTGGGTGTGGGTGGTGGGACACCATAGTAGGATGCAGGCAGGCTGGGACAAATAGGCATGTGCAACTCAGTGGAGAGCACTCACTCTGTGACTCTTCTGGAAGCCTAGGGCTTGGTACAAGGAAGGGTCCACAGTGATGTAGCATAGGGTTGGGAGTATGCTTGCCTATGCCTGGCAGCCAAATCAGGGGTAGCCCAGGTGTTAGGCAGAGCTCAGCTATCTCCAACAGCCTGGTGAGCCCACGGATCCTGCTGAGAGTGTGTAGAAGCACTCCCAACCTGCTGGCTGGGGCCAGCGCATACATCCTGTGTGCCTCCCTGCCACCAAAGCGGAACGTGTTCTATTCACTAAGTGATCTAACTTAGGCCTTAGGCCGCTTACAGAAATCGGTGCATCTTAGATAGATTCTGCCTTGGGCTTTTGCATGTGTGTACTTAGCTGCAGTTTTGAGTATTTTCTAAATGAAAGTTTTGCTCCTTTTTGATATTTACTGCAAAGATTGACAGAGAAGAAGCTGCAATCATTTTACATAGTTTACCAATAAAAATAAATGCAAGTATAAATAAGCAGCATACAAATGAACGCCAACTTACATTGGAGATGTTATGGCAATCTCCAAACTTCAGTAATCATGATTTAATGTATGCCAAAAATGTTAATGAGTCAATTAAAACATTTGTCTGTTGACAACTGCTATGTTTAGAATAATATTACCTCTGAATTTCAGCCCCTTGAGCTAGGTATATCTGTGCAGCCACTTCATACATGCAGTTCTGTATGGTCTAGTAAAAGTACAATTTGTGTACTTACAGTTAATTGGCTGTACAGGCAGTCCAAAACCAGTACACATACATGTGGTAGTAATGTATAGACCAGGTATCTGCAGAGATCCAACCAAATACCCTATAAAATTTAAGTGAAATAAAGGCCAGTAATATCAAATAGTTAAAATAATTTAAACTGGATTTTCAAGTATTAATTACTTATTTTCCGATTTATTCACTACTTTCTCATCACAAAATATTCTATTGTCTAGGTTTGTACAGTGTTGTCTGTGGGTTATATAAAATGCAAAAACAAGACAACTGGAAAAAGGTTAGCTTAAACCCTGTTTAAGCTAATGGCTATGGTCTTATACAAGATGCTTAAACTCCTTATAATGCATGTAGTTTAGCTAAGAAAAATGGGTACAGCAATGACCTCAATGAGTACTAGAGCTGGAATTTCCCGAGCTCATAAAATACACTATATATAAGAGTAATACTTAACAAATCTTTGCTTTCCTGTTTTTCAGTAAAGCATCACCAAGTGAAATATGAATGTTTCTGGTAATTGTACTGCTCACAAGAAGGGCTACAGATTCTCTTTCACTTTTCTATATAGAATTGCTCTTATCCTCAAAGTAGGTCTTTTCTACATTGATTGGGTTGTCTCAAGGATCATCATGTAAATGGAGAGTAGTATTTGGAAATAGATAAAGTCTTCTAGCTACTCTTCATTATCCCAGTTATGATACTTACAGTGCTAATTACTCATAGACATTTGAACTGAGTGAAAAACTTAAATTCTGAGAAGCTAAGAATCCATTAAGTATTGAACAATATGACACTTGAAAATCATTGTTGCTGTTGGTGGCTCTATAAAAACTGACTAGTGTATACATATTATATTAGGTATGTATGGCAATATCTTGCACATTTCTAATAATAGCATGTGTTTTTCTTTAGAGGATTTTTCTTATTACTAGTATGAATAGCTCTACTATTGCTGTGTTGAAACTAAGCTCATTTTCAAGGAAGCAGAAACCAAACTAGGACTCAGATCAAACATTTTTCCATCTCAGTAATATGTTTTACACACTGTTATGAAACAGATATATTGGACAAGATGCTCTATGAATGTAAATCACTGAAATCAACAGAATTATGCAGTTTGTCTGTGCCAATGCAAACATTTTTATTACATACCTGTGTTAACCACAAGCTGATATGTCTGGACAGGCAGGTGGCCCTTCCTGACTTTGAATTTTGCCCTTCACAAATTTGTATACTGCCTCTTGGCTATATATTCATTTCAAACCCATCTGTTAGGGCAACATTTTGCCTTCTCCTAAGGTGATGTGTTGGTTTTACTCAGTTATAGCAAAAAGAAAAATATTCAGCTATAGCTTATACACAAAACACTGAAAGCTGGTTTTCAAAAAAAGTCTCTTCTGTATAATACCCATGTTCTTAGGGTTGTGGTATTTTGCTGTACATCAGGCATATGTTTTCAAGCCCCACTATAGACTTGTATCAAAAGGTATTTCTTCCCTCCACACATGCACAGTATGTTAGCTGTAAATGGGTAACTAGTGTGATCAGACATGATGCTACCTCATTCTTTTGCGTGTGAGGATTGCCCTTATGCCTACAGCCCCCAGCTTGAACACCCCATTAATGACCTCAAACCCCTCCCGGAAAAGGACAACTTTCTCAAGATGCCATAGTATTTTTTATGGGGTTTCTATAAATGAGCAATGGTATTGCAATGATATTTTAACAGGTATTTTAAATATGCAACATTAACTACGCGTTAAAGTTTTATCATTTGAATCAAATAAACTAGACAATCCCTAGTAACATGTGCTAGCTTGCAGACACATCCTCAATCTGATAAGGCATTTCTCTGGCAAGAATTTCTATACTCATTAAGACACTAGACCATGCTCTAGACCCAGATGCCCAGTGCTCCTCATCAACACAGACTGCATCATCAGTGGATCAAAAAAAATGGATCATAACATCCAAGGTTCCTGTTTCTGTATCAGTCTCCTATACCATAACCTGCTTACAGCACTCCACTGCTTTTTAGATGGGAGATAATTCTTTCTTTCTTTCCTATATGAAAGAATGAACAAATACCAATTTGACATCAATTCCAGAAAGAACCAGAAACCTGTGGCAAAGCACTTTAACTTTGACTTTCCATCACTGATCTCAGAGCAGCTGTTCGTAGTCAACAAAGCATTAAAAAAACAACTTGAGTAAGAAATTGCAGAATAAGAAATCATCCACGGACTGGATTGTGTTAAGAACAGTCTAAATAGAGACTACAGATGCTTATCCCATTACCTGGGTTAGCCTTTATAACCCCTATTTACCTCAGTGGGTGAACTGATTTGTTTTAATCTCATCTACTCTCCTTGACTCTTCCTGAAGTGCCCTCTCCTTTTTCCTCCTCCTTCCCTACCCTTCATATTCTAATCCCTGCTTTCTGTTTAGAAGCTCTGCTTCCTGCAATCCTTTCATAACATCCAATGAAGTAAGCCATTGCTCATGAAAACATGCAAATCTCCAATTTAATTAGTCTAAGGTATAAATCTACTCTGCTTTCTACAGCTCTTTCCCCCCAGGAGGGAACAGGAAGAACCAAAGTATCTTATTTCCCTCCAGTATCAAGGCCAGGGTTAGGCACTTTGCAGAACATACACCTTTAAAATCTGTCAGGCTGAGAAACTTAGAGCCTGAGTCTCCCACTTCCTCAGCTTTAAACTAGGAAGTTAAAAAAGCTAAAAGACAGCAGAACCCTTCGCCCAAAAGTTACTAATGGTTTTTCTGTAAGTCGTATTTCAGGGACTTACACAGCACTTACGTGATTTCCTAGGTAAAATAAGACCATGACAGACTGTATGTGGCTGAAGTGGAAGCTTTCTGAACATGCTGAGAAAGATAAAGCAAGTGACTGAAGAGACAGTAGGATGTAAAATCCATCCAAGTGATTCATGGATGAAATTCAGCCACCTATCACAATACCCTTTTGGATAGCTTAAATGTGATATGAGTGGTTTATGGATCTTCACAGTGAATTTCTGTTTGAGATCTGTCTTACTTTAGCTAGAAAAGCTTTTCTGGCTATTTTATTTATTTTTTACACAAAATTACAGCAAATCTTCTGATTTCCAGCCTGATTGACTGCTGCGTTTAACAGCAGCTATTATTTCATGCAAGTAAAAGACAGAAGAGAGGTTGTTCATTGTGGCATGCCAGGTACTTAAGAAGCCTGAAAGAAAGACAAGCCAGCCACAACATGAGAAAGTATGAATACCAGAGAGAGGGGACAATTGTACTTCTCTCCATTAAAGATATATGTGCAATCTAGGCAATTTGATGATCTGGGTAGTTTTGCTATGGTGATGAACCTAAATCATATACATTGCAGGTGATCTGATTCATTGAATATTATAACTGACTTGACTTCTGAACTGCAGCAGAACAGTGTTGGAACATGGGCATGTGGATGTCCCTAAAAGGACAAATAAAGAAGGAGACCACAAAGTGTCTTATTTTCACATTCACTGAACATGGTTCAGTAACAAGGACTAGAAGGACGTAAAATCAAAGGGGTGTGGGGCATGGAAAAGCAGCTGTGGGCAAAAATGGGAAACAAGGACCACCAATGGTGATGCCATGTTCTTATTCCTTTTCCCCACTGCCCTGTCAGAACAGCATATTTTGAGTCAAGGCTTACCATCCCCCTCTTCAGTAGCTATATAGCTTTTGTTTAGATTCTTGCTTACTGAGAGCTTCTGTAAGCAATTTTACTAAGTTTGAGGTACCAGGGTAGTCTCTCTCTAGCAATCTAGCAAGTCTTAATAAATCCTCAGTAAATACTCAAAGGATGTTTTAACTGACATGTATTTTATACATTAAGGCTAGGGACTGACATTCAAAAAGCCGGAGTCTGAATTTATTCCATCTTTGCAGGTTAGTCTAACCAGCCTAGATTAAACCAGTTTGCAACTGGACATTCCCTCCAGACTGAGGAAATGCAGGCACATGCCTGTAGCCACTCAGGCCAGGAGACAGGGTATGCTAGAGCATGTTCTTGGCTGCAGCAAAGCTGTTGGGGGGGCGGAGGGGCATGGCCAGCCCCAGCGGTAGCCTGGAGTAAACGGGCCAAGGAGGGGGTTGAATTCCCCTCACTTATCCCACAGACCCAAGCTGGGATCCACCTGGCACTCCCCCCTCGCTGCCACAGTGGCAGGGGTGCAGCCAGAGGCTGACCAGCATAGCCCCCTGAGGCAGAGTAGGCAGGGGAAGAGGTTCCCCACTCCACCAATGGGGAAGCGCAGTGGGGTCTGCTTGACCCAACCACCACTGCCGCCTGCTCTCTGCATGGGGTCAGTGGCAAGATAAGCCTCCTCCTGCCCCCTCCACCAGGCTCGGGGTTGGGGGGAAGAGACACAGAGCAGAGAGTGGGGAGTGACTGTGATGGGGGCAGCAGTCCCTGTCATGGTGTCCCAGAATGCAAGCCTCTTCCTGGCAGGGGGAGGGGTCACACTGTGAATGGGGGTGGCGGTGGGGCTAGGAAAGCTGCTGCCGACTGCATGGACCAAATGGTGGCAGCAGCAGCACTGGCATGGTTTGGGGGGCTATGACCCCTCCGAGCCCCAGTGCCACCACTCACCAGGAAGGGGTCTGGGACAGAAGAAGTTGCATAAACCAGTTTGAACTCAAACAGTTAAGTCTAATACTACATTCAGCCAGGTTTATCTCAAACTGGTTTGGAGTGTTTTGAAACCAGTTTATATGTGCACTGAACTTATATGTTCTGTTACAGGTGTAAACCAGTTTCTGATCACTTAAACCCATTTATGTGTAATGTCTGTCTGTAGCAATGCTCTATGGTGATCTAGTGCCAGCAGTCACAAGTCATGACACGACAGCTACATCACCATAGCAATGTTCTCTGTCATTATGTACTGCTGCAAGGTGACACAGAAGCTAAAAATAACTGCATGGTGCACACCGCACAGTATGGGCTGTTACTACATATACATATATGTATATTACATACATTTATGGTAGGACATATTGATCAATGTAAATCATGGAACTGTTATTTGTTACATCCAAAGCCTCCTTTCTTACATTAGTATTAGTCTGAAGTAAACTGATGTTTCAGCTGAATTGCTCTGCATTTACATAAGTATTGAACATTGATTTTACACTGCTGGTGAGACGCTTTTAAAACATTCCCTCAGTCTCTTGTGTAGTTCATTTCATATATTCCTTCCATATTGCACAAACGTAATTATCTTCATTTCTACATCAGAATTAAACATGCCAGTCTCTCAGTTTGGTGCAACTAACTCAGTGGCTAGCATGCCTGGCATTATTCATAGATCCGCTATTTCTACTAAATATGTTGCCCATTTTAAAACATGGCTTAATGAAAATGTAAAGGTACCTTGTCAACTGCAAACATTTTCATGCATACTCTGCGCATTAGAAGAAGAAGTCAGCCAGAAATGTGCTTGTATGCTGCTATTTCTATTTTCGCACCTATAGGTAAACCAAGTCCCAATTCTGGCAGCAAAATTATAGGATCTTACTAGTCTATCTCAATACTGTAAGAGATGCTGATTTCAGGGTATCAAGGACATGGACATTCTGTAAATAACACAATTTTGTGAAATATCTGGGGATTTGATCCTATGCAGTTTAATACCCCTTTATCAGTCTAAGCAGGCTCAGCCACTTGTAACTTCAAGGGCACTAATGCTATTCATTTGGCAGGAGATACTTAGAGACCTAGAATGCCTAAAACCATGACTGTGTAGGCTTAGGTTCAGATAGTTTTGATAGTCATAGGAGATTTTAGTTAGAGCTTTAGTAAAACTAAAACCAAAACCCTAGCCTTTGGAGTACTGCTTGTATCCAAGGTAGAAATAACCAAAGATGAAATATGTACAAGCCATGCAGTATGGATAAAGAAGCAAAATACATCCTTTTCAAAGCAAAAGTGCCATGATTTATTGTTTTAAATAACTAACTTATATTGAGTCCCACAGTAATTACCCCAATCCAATTTATTTTTATTTATCTAAATGGTCAAGCATATAAATGAAATGTTATGCATAATAATCATCAGCTACCACCATCTGTTTCAAAATATTATAGCATTGCTTAAAGCAGCAAATGCCTTGAAAGCCATTCATCACAGTTACTCTGACATCTGAGTAATAACCAATCACTGTACATTACCAGTCTTGAAGTTTATGTACATCCACTACACATTTAAAAGCAAAAATTGGTCATTATAACTTTCCAGCTAATTTAAATATGTTAAACTGTGGGATATACGAGTTAAATGCCTAGCTACACTCATAATGGCAAATCAAGAGTATAGGACGTTTCCTCTACTTAATATTAATATATTGCAAATTTATGGCTAATTCTAGCCTCTGAGTTTAGCAAAATGGATACAGTCTTCAAGTCCAATTCTATTAACAGCCATATCATTAAAATAGCCTCCAATCTATACTTCTAACACTTTTTCTGACATATATTATACATATGTTACTATTAAAAACATCATCTCCCGTGCAGTTGATCCTCTGTTCTTGTAAGGTAAATGAAGAATTTAGCTCTTCTTAGGGAAAAATATTAACCTGTGTGTCATGGAATGGGGTCTCCAAAGATGGCCATGATACCCTAGAGCTCCTTGACTGTGCCAGTTTGGCCCAATGGTCAACCCTCTTTTCTCGCCCGCCACATCTTGATGTAAATATAATATAGGGAGGCTGCCTTCATGTCTGGTCAGATACGGTCCTGATGGACTTCCCTGAACCCCATGGGTCCTGTCTCAAAATAGATGTCTTGGGACACCCCAGCCTTATGGGCTATATGCATGGCTCCAACTGCCTCTTTACCATGCCCCAAGCCTTGCAGATGGTATTGCTATCGTCTCTGCCAGGTCTTGCTACAACTCAGCCCCTTGTCCTCACTGGGCTCTCTGCAGCCCTGCCTCTGCACTCCTTGGTGCTGGACTCTTTGCAGCCCTGCCTCTGTCTCTGCCCCTAGTGCCATACCCTCTCTGGTTCCGGGGTCTATACTCCCCAAATACCACACCCTCTCTGGCGCCAGGGTCTGTGCACCCCAAATACCACACCCTCCCTGGCGCCGGGGTCCCCCCACACTACAGTGGCCCCCCCCAATGAGGCCTCCTCCTTCCCTAATAGCCTCACCCAAACCACTGGTTGTTATGAAACAGCAAACAAAACATAAGCCCCTGGGCTATAACATAACACATAAGTTCCAGTTGTGCTCCACCCCTTTAAAAGAATCAGCTTTGCCCCTGGCATTACCAAAAGCTAGGCTAGTCCTCAGGCCTCTTCCCTTTAGGAGGGCTCTTTCCTGCTTGGCCTCTGGCAGTGAACTGCATCCCCTAGTTCCAGTCTGGGGTTTATATGGGCCCATGGTCCTGCCTCTTCTGACCAGATGCAGCTGCAGGATAGTTTGCTCTCTAGCCTGTTGCCCTGATAACCTGCACCTCGACTTCTGTCTGTCTCTCTGGGCTCTTCCCAGGCAGTTTCTGCTCTTCTAGGAGCAGGCACCTTAGTGCCTTGCAACACTTTGGTATTCTTAAAAAAGCAATATATGATCGAATCATGATCTTTCTTGATGATAGACAGATGCAGCTATTAATACCCTTTGAAGTTCAGTATTCCAGGTTAGAGTTAAATTTAAGCAGCTGGATACCAACTAGCTATTATTTCCTGGCGGAACTGACTTCTTTCTAGGTTTATACAGTACGTTAGGGTTACACTTAGATCAACCTAAATACCATTAGATCTATCCAAGTGCTTTACTGTACGCATGTTTGGGGAGTTTTAGATTGGGCAAAAAATGGTCAGCACAGTCTAATGCAATTTGCCTGAGAAGTGCACAAGGTTAGATTGGGCACATGTTCAGAGCACAAACCTGAGGCTGCACTTTTCCTACCCCTTACTGCCCCCATGGATTATTTTTAGGCTTCTGTCCTCCCATCCCAAAATGAACCACCCCCACAAACCTACCAGCCTCCCTCCCCAATCCCAGCAGCTCCCCTTCCAGACCTATCAAACACACTCCCATGGAATTGCTAGTTCCTTCCCACCCCTCCCCATACCCTGCCTTAGACTGTATTCCCAGCACAGCTTCAGGCACCAACAAATGTCTACAAAAGCTGAATGCAATTTATGTTCATTCAGCTTAAAGCAAGCCACGTGATCATAGATTGGGTCCCAGAATATCTGCACATACCCTTAACTGCAAGAAAGTTAAGATATATACTGAGTATCCCTGTTTCATACATTTCATAGAGGATTGAGACTGGGGCAAGCTTTCATACCCGGTGCAAGCACTGGCCTGTCTCCTGTCTATGGGACAGCTGCCCTCCTTACTCACTTGCCATGCCTTATTGTAATAGTAATAGGATGTTATTCAGGACGAAGACTCCCTATTTTGTACGCCAGTGTTTTGGGAGGAAATCCACAGCTCTGTTCCACCCCTACACTGTGGCCTAAACCTTGCAGAGAACATCCACCAGTGGTTTGCACTGGGTCTTACATAAAACATACAGACAAACAGACACTTACTGGGCTCCCAGCCCTCACCCCCTTACTGGGGCTCCACACACCACCCCTTCACTGGGGTCTGCCACCCCAACCAGCTCAGGTGGCCGTAGTCCTGCCTGGCCCTCTACCTTGGGGTATAACACCCTATAGCCATGCCTGGCTCCCTCTCAGTGTCCCTGCAACCACAGGACTCACAGAAAGGCTAGGTGCTACTCCAGGTCCCTTTGCTGACCTGGGCCCTGCCTCAGGAGTCCCATGAGCCTGGGCTCCCCCTGGACTGGTTGAACTCACCAGGGATGTGGGGGCTAGGGTTATAAGATGTCCCACACTCATCTTTTACTGGGAAGGTGATTGGCCTGGCATTTCTTGGGGACTCCTCCATCACAGTGAACCCCACCAGACCCCCCCCCCCTTCTCTGGCTGGGAGCAGTTTCTTGTCTTACCCAGGTCAAATGAGGCCTCCTCCATCCCCATAGCCTCACTCTGTTCTCCACCATGTTCTTGGCAGCTCAGCAGAGAGAAGTTTCTCCTCTGCTGGCTGATCATGAACTGTCCTCAGCTCAGGGAGCTGGGCCTTAAAATGGCCACCCCAATCAGGCACCTGCCCCTCCCTGGCCCAGTCCTTAAAGTGGCAGGCATTACCAGTGCCCTGCCACAAGGATATTAACTTTATCCAGTCTTTTAATACCAACAAGCCTTTCCTTATTCCCTTAATTCAGAGGTAAATTTTAATCAGTGTCAATTGAGCACATTTTCTTCCTTGATGAAATATGCTCCTGTGAATTTATGGAGTAGAGAAGACACCCTGCATTGTGATAGTGCAAGTACCATAAATCTTACCTCAACAACTGTTTTTCAAAGTAATTGTATAGTCATAGAATTTAAAACAATGAGTTCAGTAAGCTCTATAATCATATAAGGGACTTCTGTACATATGGATGCAGAGACAAATGTATATTTAAAGACAAAGTAGAAAAAATCCTTTGCTACTTGTGAAAGAAGGGAATTATTCCTATAGACAAGATATATATTTTCAATCTCACTTTCTGCCACTAGGAATTACTTTTTTATCCTTTTGGCTTAGTAAATGGAGTAGCAAATGTGTTCAGATACTGCAGTAGTAAGCACAGACTAGACAGTCTGTTACAAAGATTAACTATTAAGAATGAGAGAATATGAGAGAACAAATGTCTGTATCCAATGAGTAATATACCTCTAGAATGATTATAACCAATGCAGAAAATTCATCTCTACCATTGGAGAATTTGGTGTATCTTCCATTTAATTGCCACCTTAGAGTCCTTACTTCGGCAGTCCTTTATTCAGAGAACTTTAGAGGGAAAAGTCAAAGAGCCAGTCTATTAAAGGTTATCTGTCTTCTGTTCTCATAATACTAACAATACATCATAAGCAAAAGGGGAAAAAGCAAGTTTCTGCATTAGAGAAAAATCAAACTATTTGGAGATTTAAATATTTGTCATCTAGCTGAGTGACATAATGGCAATGGATTCAATTTTTTTTTTATAAATGTCATAATACAGTTTAAATGTCAGTGGTTCAATACTGAATTGCTATTGAAAGAATTGACAAGGCACAGTGCTTTTCCAATGAGATTAAAGAGATTAGTGGATGTGTCAAGTATCTAGTTCACTAATTTTTGTCAAAAAAAAATGATACTGATTTAGTGATTGGAAACTTTTTTTTCAATTACCTTAGCTGACTTGGAAATATAGGAAATTACCATTTTTTTAAAAATCCTCATGTAATTCAAGTTTTTATACCATAAGATTGCTACACTACATATTTTACCTTTTTCCATCAAGGAAAATAGTGAAAAAATTAGGTCAGGATTCTCCAAAGTAAATAATTATGTCAGGTACTTCTAAATTTGAGTGCCTAATGTGATGTATCTTAATGAGGCTTGAAAATTAATGTCAAAGTTAACAGGTGGAACAAAATGAAATGTGGTTATCAGACTATGGTGATTCAAACTCAAGTACAAGGACAAGAAAGTGTCACCAAGCATAGGGAGAAAATATCTTTTATAGTAAAAGATGGTAAGGCAATGTGAGGTAACCAAATAAAAGTAACAAAAGTTGTTACACTAAATTAAAGTCAGTGCAGTTCAAAATGTAAGTGAGTCACTAGTCCTTACTCACTGATGCCAAGTAGTACCTTATTCTACCTGTACTCCCATATTTGCAAGTGTGACTGCTGAAGAGCGAAATACGATTCAACATGACTGAGTGACAGACTTGGTCCTACCACATCAAGAGGTTACAAGATAAGAAAAGAATCACTGACAAAAGCTAGAACTCAGAGCATTGAGCACTTTTCCTCACCTCACAAAGTACTTTAGTTGGTAAAAAATGAAGAGGCATAGATGGAATTAAATTCACAGTGTTATGAAAAGAGATGTTATCAAGTTCTCTTTTCCCCTCACTGGTTTAAGCAGGACATGGAAGACCCAAGCTAAATTCCCACCTCTGCTTAAGGAGCTCTCAACCCACACTTCCCATACCCAATGAGAGTGCCTTACAACCAGCAAGGTATTCTGAGGTAATTCTGTCTTTGTCACTCTTGTTGCAGCTGTTCCACTTTTCATAAAATAGTCACGGTATCTGCATTTTTTCAGATACTACTTTAGCATATAGAATACTCACCCAAGATGCATAATACCTGGGTTTCAACCTGTAGTCTAGTGAATGTTTTTGCATGTCTATATAGTCATGTCATCCATACCATGGGGCTTCCCATACTTTGGAAAATTTGACAGCAAGGGAACGCTAGCAGAGTTTCTATATTTACCCAAATCCAAGATTATTCTGAATTTAAGACAACCTCCAAATAATTAGACTATATACATGAAAAATGTATACATTTGTCATAATTTTCCATGTATAGAATATCATTATTGGAGGGTCATCTTAAATTCATCCCCTACAGTGGTGGGAAGACGGACTATGAGCGGGGGAAGTAAGGGGACGGGAAGAGTGGGGGGTGAGGGAAGACAGGCAGTGGGGGAGGTAATGGGGGGCAAGGGAAGGTAGCTTGCTCCCTGCTGCCTGGCTCCCCTTCCGGCTTTGTGCATAAGCCCCCACAGCCCCTGCCCCTGCCTTCTACCCATTTCCCCATCTCCCTCCCCACATTACTTCTACTCTCACATAGCCAGAAGCCCCTGCCCTCAACTGCCCCTCCCCAACCCTCTGCTTTCCACCTGTCCTCCCTGCCTCACTTACCTTTCTTCCAACATCAGCAGGCTCCATCCCTGCTGCAGCCTGGGACACATAACAGACCCAACCTGGCCATATAACAGTGGCATAGAGCCAGCACCACTGCTACGGGCCCAGGCTGGGACTATGCTCTGTGCTACATGCTTCAGGAGGGACAGAGCCTGCTGCCATCAGAGCCAGGGTAAGCAGCATCAGGTGCTTGTGGGGGAGGGAGAGACAGGGAAATAGATGGATGCCTGAGGGTCCAGGGGAAGGGTGGGTAGTGGGGGAGGGGCAGGAAATTGGCAGCAGCTGCAGGTGCAGCTGCAGCTCCAGCCCCAACCTTGGATTAGTCCCAGAGCTAGAGCCACAGTAGCTGCCTCTCCTCCTGTGCCAAGTACTTGATTCTAAGTTGAAAGGCTTCTCATCCCCCCCTTCCCCATGTTAAAGCTCATCTTGGAATCAAGTAAATACTCCTCAAACTGCTGCAATTGTTGCCACTGCTGCCACCAAATGTCTGGACCCATGGGGAGCCCTATAGTCTACATAATTTGGACTTGTGGAGCAGATTGCACTGGTACACTGGGTCACGGTACAGCTGGATCTGGTGTGTGCAATTGGGCCCGTGTTCAGGGTTCTATTCACTGCCAGAGCCAGTGCATGGGGTTGGACCAACATACTGAATTGCATCTGAAGACCAACTACACACAAGATCTGGGTTGTGGTTTGGTCCCACACCACACATCTGGCATCCCTGGAAAAACTGACGAATTATTTCCATTCAGTCCTTGGCCACTTCACTCTGGTTGAGCGGTAAATGATTCCATCTGTGATGGTGGTTTGTGTGTAGCTGACACCAGCAAAAAAAAATTTCAGATAGGCCAAAAGAGATCTATCATGCTACACTGAAGTACATTAATATTAGACTCTAATGCAGAGGTGAGATATTTGGTATCCCAGTACCACTTTTGGAGTCATTCATCTCTTAGTTCTATCTACCATAATATTTCAGATTCCAAAAAATAAAATAAAAAAGCAGCATAAGATAAATCCTGATAACTGTATTTTTAAATAAACTGTACTAGTGTTTTCTCATTAGGACTGAATTATGACTGAATTACAAAGTACCTTGAAAACATGTTTAGCATGTGTATTTTCCTACTTAAGCCTTGATTATATTCCTGTATCTCAAAGGTACAAGCTATCACATAAGGATTTCTACACTAATTAATGTTAATGTGTTATTTTACCTCATTTGGTTCATTCTTTCCCTATTCCATCCTTAGTACTGCTTATAGTTGGAAAGACAATAAAAATCAGCATACTCTGAATTTCATGATAGGTAAAAATTTCATTAGGTTGCTTTTGTGAACTGTAGCATTTTCATAGATTTCTAGGGTTGGAAGGGACCTCAGTAGATTGAATCCGACCACCTGCCCTGGGCAGGAAAGAGTACTGGGGTCAGATGACCCCAGCCAGGTGTTTGTTCTCTTTAAGACTGCCAAGATAAGGGAGAGCACCATCTCCCTTGAAGCCCATTCCAGACTCTGGTAACCCTTACCATAAAGAAGTTCTTCCTGATGTTTAGTCTAACTCTGCTCTCTGTCAGTTTGTGGTCATTGTTTCTAGTTCCTCCAATGGGTGTGTTGGTATACAGAGTATCTCCTATACCTTGCTGCTTTCCCTCCCAGCCCTGATGAATTTGTAGATGGACACCAGATCCCCTCTCAACCTTCTCATACAGAGACTGAAGAGATCCAGATCCCTTGATCTCTCCTCATAAGATCTTTCCTGCAGGCCCTTAACCATACGAGTGGCTCTCCTCTGGACCCTCTCAAGGTTATCTACAACCTTCTTGAAGTGCGGCACCCAAAACTGGACACAGTACTGCAGTTGCAGCCTTACCAGTGCCACATAGAGGGGAAGTATCACCTGCTTAGACCTGTTCATGGTGCACCTGTTAATGCATGATAGAGTGTGGTTAGTTCTACTAATCACTTTGTCACATTATGACTTCAAGATCTCTTTTTGCTGCTTGTAGCAGGGCACTGATGTGCCTGCTACTGGTGAATCAGTAAGTAGGGAGCCCATTTGCTGGTTGCCAGGGTAACCAGGGGACAACAGCTAACCAGAAGGGGCAGGGCCTGGCTCTTATATAACTCCCAGGCTGAGACCAACCAGGGAGTTGGCTGCTGGCAGCCCAGGGGGAAGGAACTCTGCTGAAGTGAATAATGAATAGAGACCAAATTACAGGTACAGCCCAAGATTGGGGACAGATGGAACAACTCTGATGTGGCGAGAGGAAGGGTGGAGCCAGATGGCTTAGAGTTATGTTATAGCCAACGGGCTTGTGATTTGTTTACTGTTTAACTGGAGGACTGGGTGAGGCTACAAAGGGATGGAGGAGGCCTCATAGGAGAACCACGACAGTGTGGGAGCCCCAGCCTGAGCATGGGCAGCAAAAAGCCCCCCTGAGCATGGGCAGCAAGAAGCCCCAGAGCAAGGGGGCGCAGAGAGTGGCAAGGACTGCGGCTAAGATGGAACAACATCCGGTAGATCTGTGAGGCTTGGGGCGTGGTACAGAGGTGGTTGGAGCCACACATAACCCATAAGGCTGGGGTGTTCAGGACCCCGTTATATAAACAAGGATCAGGGTAGCAGGAACCGTGACCAGGAGGACAAGAGGCAGCCTCCCTTTAGCTTTCATAAGATCAAGACGTGGTGGACGAGAATGAGGGTGCGTTAACATGAACTTGGCATGGTAGGGGGTGCTAGGAGAGAGCACAGCAACCCTAGGATTTTTACCCCCACACTGCTGTGCTGCTTAGAAAGTCATTTCCCAAGCTGTATGTGTATTAGTGATTCCTTCTCCCCAGGTGCAGTACTGTGCACTTATCCTTGTTAAACTGCATCCTATTTTGTTTCACCCACTTTTCCAGCCTGTCCAAATCCACCTAAATCAGTTCCTTTCCCTCCAGTGTGTATACTTTTCTCTATAATTTGGTGTCATCCATGAATCTGGACAGTGTGCTCACCAAGCCCTTGTCCAAATCACTGATGAAGATATTGAACAGCACTGGCATAAGGACTGAGCTTGGAGAACACCACTGCTCAAATCTTTCCAGGTTGAGACCAACCTGGCCACCACCACTCTCTGTGTGTGTCGCATTAGCCAATTCACCACCCACCTGACCGTGTAATCATGTAAATCACAGCCACTTAGTTTTTTATGAGAATGTGATGTGACACTGTGTCAAAGGCTTTTTTTAAATCCAAGTATATGGCGTCCACCTTGACTCCTGCATCTAAACAGTTTGCAACCTGGTTGTAAAAAGGAACAAGGTTTGTCAGGCAGGATTCTACCTGCTATGAATCCATGCTTGTTGCCCTTCAGTGATATTCTTCCTGCTGGACTCCCACAAAAGTAGTCCTTAATAGTTTTTTCAAAGTTTTCCCAAGGATAGAGGTGAGACTTACCAGTCTATAGTTATGTGAATCCTCCTTCCTCCCCTTTTGGAAAATAGGGACCACATTGGCCCTTTTCTAGTCCTCTGGAACCTGTCCTGAGCACCATGAGTGCTCAAACAGTCTTGCCAGTGGTTCTTCTATGACACTGGCCAATTCTCTCAGCACCCTGGGATGAAGATGAAGATAATTTGGGCCTTCTGAACACATCAAGTCCCTCCAAGTGTCCTTTCACTAGGTTAATGCTAGCCATTGGCTGGTGTCCCTCTTGTGCCTTCTACAGTCCAATTTAGAGATATGTCTTTGCCGGTGTCCAGGAATACTGATGCAAAAAACTCATTGAAGAGCTCAGTTTCATCTTTCCTATCTGTCACTAATAGCCCTACCCTGTCCTCAGGGGTCCTATGTTACCATGCACCTTCTTTTTGCTCCCTATATACCTGAAAAAGGACTTTTTGTTGTCCTTAATTCTTGTTGCTAGCCTGAGTTCCATTGCTACCTTGGCCCTTCTAACTGGCTCCCTGCAAGTGGAAGCCAAGTAGGTATATTCCTCCTTGGTAGCTACTCCCTGCTTCCACAGTCTGTCTGCCTCTTTTTTCATCTTTAGGCTTTCCTGGATTTCCCCGTTCAGCAAAGAAGGTGTTTTGGCTCCTTTGTCCCCTTCTATGTGCAATGGGATTGTCTCCTTCTGTGCCTGAAGGATCATTCCCTTGAAGAACAACCACCCTTCCTGGACTCCCATCTTACCAAGGCTCTTGTCCTTGAGTGCCTCACTAACTAACCTCCTGAGCTCATTGAAGTTAGCCTTTCTGGAGTCTAGCACTTCTTCCCTACTGGTTATCTTTCCCACCTTATTACGGATGGTGAATTCCAACAATTGGTGGTCACTTTCTCCTGGATTACCCTGTATCTGCAGATCCCCCACCAGGTCACCCCCTGTAGCAAACACCAACTCCAATAAGGCATTTCCCCTAGTGGGACCATATACTTCCTATGTTAGGTGAAGGTCCTGTATGCAGGTTAAGGACCTACATTAATGGTCGGATCTAGCTGACTGCTCCTCCCAGCAGATGTCAGGGTAGTTAAGGTCACTCATGACAACCATATCCTTTGAGTGTACTGTCTCTGAGAGCTGCCTTAAGAATTTCAGGTCTAGCTTATCCCCCTGGCGTGGCAGTCTGTAGTAGACTCCCACTGCCAAGTCCCTTTTGATGAAATTGCATTATAAATATAGATCCTACCTGCAAAAGATAAAATCTGGCTCTAATATTCACAAAGGAAGCTGTATAACTTCAAATTTTGCTTTTGCAAGTTAAACATAGTCACTCTTGACATTTGGATCTAGATCCAGACTTTCCCCAGCTGTTCAGAGGACTGTTACTAAAGCAGGGGTGGGCAATTATTTCAGGTTGGAGGACCACTTACTGAGTTTTGGCAACCTGTCAAGGGCTGCATGGGTAACTCCACCCTTTGACAGGTACTGCACCCTCTGGTTGCCATCTTGGGACCGGAAGTCCCACCCCTAACCTCTGCCCTTTGCCACCGGAAGTCCCTTCCCTTGCCCCTGGAAGTACTCCTTTGGGGAAGAGGATTTGCCATCTTAAGAGAAAAAAATTACATAACTAAAAATCTAACACCCATAATAATGTATTTTAATTTAATTTTTAAAAATATGTGTGTCCTGATTTGTGTGCATTTGTGGTATATATGCAGATTGCATATGGGGGTTTGTGGGAATGTGTGGATGTGTGTGTGTGTGTGTGTGTGTGTGTGTGTGGGTATGGATGTGGGTATGGGAGCCATGTAGTGCAGAGTGGCTGGTGGGTGGGCAAGAGAGTGGGGAAAGCAGCTGGGGGGCAGGGAGTGGAAGTGAGTGGAAGAGCAGGGCCTGCACCAATGTCCTGGGGCCAGTGCCAGTGCGGCGGTAGGAGTGAGGGATGTGGGGTGGCAGGGGTCTATGAAGCCAGGCTGAGCTGTACCGGGAGGGAGAGGGAGGACCTCACCCAGCTCTATAGAGCCCCTGCTGCCCTGCTTTGGGCCCCACCGGCACTAGCCCTGGGACACCAGCATGGGCCCCATGGTCCTGCCCAAATGCAGCCCTGTGTTCACTCCCAGTGCTTCTGCCCCAGCCCTGCAGTACACTGCAGGGATGGATACCCCTGTGGGGGGAATGAGCTTGTGCTCAGGGCAGGGGAAAAATGGCCCCCACCTCTTCATCATGTCACAGCTGCCCCAATGGTGGCAATGGAGAGCAGACACAGGCAGCCCTGCATGGGCTCCTATTGGCTGCAGCAGGGGCCATGGGGGGGTGCTTTCTGCGCAGGAGTAGGCTGTGGTGGTGGCAGGGCAGAGTGCCACCATGACAGTGGGGACAGAGGGGATGGAGCAGGGGACAAGGCCAGCACTGCTGGTCTCCACCCCCCTGACCCTGGTCCTTTGAGGCAGGCAATGTGGGGTGCTGGCAGAGGGAGATGGAGGGGATGGCAGGGCAAGCTACCTCCCCCCCTCCCAGGAGGTGGTGGTGGCGGCACAGGGTGGGGGTAGGGTTAGGGTTAGGATTAGGGTTAGCAAGCTCCCCCCCTCCATTCCTCCCCTCATAATTCTTGACTGTCAATTTGCTAGGTATCAAGTAAAAACACAAAGTAATGGCAAAAGGCAGCAACCCCATTGCAATAGAATACAGAACTGTATGAGGTAGCTAGTTTACAGCAGCAGAAACTAAAAAAAAAAACAGCAAAAAGGCACACCTGGAATTAAGGCTAGATAGGGTCATGACCAAGTGCCTCAGCCCTCAGTAGGCTTCATATAGAAAGAGAAGGAAAAAGGTATACAAGCAACGAAAAGAAGCAGGAGGAACAAAGGATTAAGGCAACAGCAGGGGTCAAGCACATTTCCCACAAATGAGTAGGAAATTGGTTTAAAGACTAGTACTTGAAAGAGAGTGAAATCTGTTAGGTTGAAATAGGCTCGCCCATCTTTTATAGAAGACATGTTAAGAGAAATTGCTTTTAAAAACAAACAAACAAACAAACAAAACACGACAACATGATATGGCATCCTATATTGAACTTGCAGTAAAAAAAAGTAAAAAGATTTTGGAGGAGACACCAGGAAGCTGGTCTGTGCTCAGGTGACTAGAATGTTAGATTCAGTTGTAATACCTCTGTAAATAGTTCTCTTAATAAAAAGAATCTGTTCAGTTTTAGAAACATGGGCTAGGAACAGACGTTACATTTATCCCTGGATATGTTCTGTCCAGATTTATTCCAGAACAAAAATATCCTGGAATTGGCACATACACATGCCCCCTGCCCTGGCAGCAGGGAGCTCCCAGCCTCTGCTCCTTGATTTGTATCTCCCAGACCAAGCTCCACAGTTGCAGGACCTAAGCTGGTAAATCTTTATTTCACAGCCTGAGCCCCACGGTTGGGGGCCATGGCTGGAAGATCCTTATCTTCCAGCTCAGGCCCTGTGGCCATGGGAGATAAGTATCTCCCAGTCCAGGCCCCACAACTCCCTGATCATGAAGTGTGAGTTGGGAGATCTCTGCTGCCAGAGCATGGAAAATAGTCTCCTCCCTAGCAGCAGTCAGTTCCTGGGGGCAGGAAGCAATCTCATGCCTCCTGCTGCCTGGCTGACCAGGAGCGCATTTGCTCTCAGTCAGGCATTTACACATGTGCTACTGCTCAGTATGTAATTGAAAGTAAACTTGCTACTTGTATCTATAGGTAGCAAATTTACTTGGGATTAGAGAAAATTACTGCACAGTAAGTGTCTGCATGTGTAGACAGGGACACTTATTGTACAGTAATTAGCTCTAATCTCAAGTAAAGCACCTCATGTAGAAGAGCACACATTGTCCTCCTAGTCAAAGTTTAGGTAGTGACTAAATGCACTGCTGCTTTTCTGCCACTGATTCAATGATGCTGTCCTGGGATAATGGTACAGGTATATTTTGCTATATCCTGGGATAAATTGTAACTACTTTTTATCCCAGATTTTTTTTTAGGATTTATTCCAAGATAAAGGACATGGACATCTGCATGCTTGCACTTTTCCTGGAATCAAAATAGTTTATCCTGGAATAAATAAAATGTCTATTTGCAGCCATGGAAATATAAATAGTTTATCCTGGAATAAATAAAATGTCTATTTGCAGTACATGAAACATACACCACCTTCAGAGCTAGGGATGATAAGGAGGGATAGTCAGAGTCCTGAAACAAGAGTATATTAAAATGAAAGTCACCTTTCAGCACTGGGACATCATAATAACCTGAAGCAATCTCCTCTTAAGGCCTAAACTGTAACTTGTCAGCATTAATGCAGCCACTTCTCAGTCTGTCCAGTAGCACAACAGAGCACTTCAAAATAAGAAATAACTACTACTACACCAAATTCAAACAAAACAATTTGAGATGTATGGCAAGTTAAAAAACCCCCAAAAGATTGTTCTGTAATTTGATTAAGTAGAGGGGTTCATAGCCATGGTCTAGCAAATAATACTATGGCTCTCTAACAACATATATAAGAAGTGAGGGTACATATGCACCTTTATAGACTAACTAACTAAGATATAATATATATCTTACAAAGGAGCAAAAGCAGGAAGTGAGTGCAAGTGAGCACAGGCTTCTATGAACCCAAGTTCACTTCTCATACTGCTGTCTAACTGACTTCAGGCTAACACAGCTAATTACCTCTCTACATGGAAGAAGGCAAGGAAATTTTTTTTTTTTTTCAAATCATACGTTAGAAGGAAAGGCCTTAATTAAAACTATTTGACTAAGAATCTGACACTACTGATTAGGGACTACATGCAGTAGAAGAACTTGAAAACAGTATTAGAACAGTTGTAAAGGGAAAAGAAAAATTAAGAAATGTTTTGCTTTAATTGAATTAAAAACTCATTTTTCTGATAATCATTGTTAACACTTCATTGTTATTTAAAGTGACATGACAAAGCACAGAAGACAGTGGTACCTAATCAGAATAAGTATTAACAAATAGCAGCAGTAGGGATAGAAAACTAAAACACTTATGGCCTTGTAAACAAAATTCAACATGCATGATTACAACCATGGAACAATCACCTTATTTTTATAAGAAACATTTTTTAAACTAAGTTAACTATTTTTGATATTCACATAATGTAATGTTCATTTGTTTCAGGAGTGGGGAAAGATCTGCCTCACTATACATAAAGGTTTTAATTTTAAAAGGGAATCTTAGTACATAAGGAACTTAAGAAATGGTTGAATCATTTTGCTTATTTAAGGTAAAAAGTGTTCTCCATGCTTTTGCAAAGGACTATTATTCAAACATATTCAGAAGGATTTATATAGTATAACTGAAATAGCAGACCTATGTAATTACACTATGGAGGACTATTCTGAATAATATTTTGTTGGATTCAGAATTCCAAATACTCCCAAATCATGCATATATTTAATACATCAGCCATTTTGGTTTATCACATACACCAAGAGGCCACGTCCAGATGAGTGCGGCCATGCGGTATCATCACATACTGCATGTTCCATTATTCTCTGTGCTGCAAGGGAGCAGTGTGAAGGGATTTTGACACCTGGATATGAGTCTGAATAGATGGATTGACTCTATTGCCTGCTGGGAGATTTGTAAGGTCATGGTCCATGCTGGAGGAGGCTGATGTACTTAATAAAATAGCTGGCCTGCTGCAGAAGATCATTCAGATAAAAGAATCAACATCCCCAACACACTCCTAAGTCAAAGAATCCAAATGAGCTCTTTACCTCCACTTGTCAGCATATCAGGTTTCTTGACTCCTTCAAGTCACACAACCACAATGACAAATTTAGCAGAACTTTTATATTCCCAAACACATTCACCTTCTGCCTGCCTGGCTGGGGTAATGATTTGAGAAGATCCAGACAATCCTGTAATAGTCACATTTTGATTTTGAAACAAAAATAGTGGGAGTATTGTTAGTGTTTCCTTCCATAATCACCTTTCTATTTATATATTTTATTTTTCATTGCTTAAGTTTTGTTCATCACAACTTAAACTCCTCTCTAGCTGACAAGCATATCCTGGAGGAGTTTTAAGGTGTTTTCTGTTTTGTTCTAAAATAATAACTGATCAATGCACCCCATGTATGGTGAATGGCTGTATACATCCTGAGAGGGTAATTGTCTCTTATTTAGCATATGCAGTTTCGGCATACTGTTTCAGCTATCTTAAGGCAATGTCATCACCAGTACAAAGAGCTGGAAGGCCACCAGGTAGCATTGTAAATGGATATGAGTCAACAATGTGGGACATAGTTTGGTTTTCATTTGTTGTCATTGTGACGGCCCCATTGGTATAGGTTTAAGGCACAGTGACCCTGTCCAGTTCAAAAATGTCAATATCAGTCCCCCCCGTCCCCCCCCGCAGCCTTTTCCATATATGGAAGATCACCCCATGCCTCTCCCTTGTCTCAGTTTCTGTTTGCTGCAAGCCTTCCAAATCTCCGAATCTCTCTGAATCAATTCAGAGGCTTCTGATTTCATTTGGACCTTTTAATAGGTCTCCCAATTCAATTTAGATTCAGAGATTTAGCCACTGAATTGGGCCAAATGGCCTCCGAATTGAATCAGCTACTGAAGCTTCACACAGCCCTACTAAATGCTTTTAAAAACATCTGGCACTAAATGTATGTGTTTATCAAGATATATGATATATGAGAAGTCGATTTTTAGCAAACACCTGTTTGTTCCAATTAATGATGGTAGGCTGCTGGAGATGCTTATAACAACCACTGAGATAAAAATAAATATTTTGCCTTTATCTGTTTCACTTTTGCCCAGGAGTACAAAACATTCTACTTCTTGGCACAGCCTTCTGATTCAGTAATAATCTTCAAGGAGCAGCAATTCCATTTCAGGTCTTTTTCATGGAAGCATATTCAATAAATATTTATTAATTCTCTGGAGTAATATTAAATACTAGTTAGTGATCTACTAGTCACTCATACTTTATCATGCTCCTTTTGGTCTTATATTCAAACATTAATACCCTGTACAAAATCAGATTGAAAAACAAACAAAAAACAGGCAAATATTGCTAATAACTTGAGAGACAAATCTGTTAAATAAGGCATTTCAGCAGACCAAACAGGAGTTAAGTGAACTCATCAGAGTGATAGAAGGCTATATAGACTTTAGAGTTCCAAAATCAGCCACAGCACCATACCTGACTGTACTTCTCACACCAACCTCACTCTCTCTCCTGCCATACCTTGATTTTAGTTTATATATTTGGAGGCTACCTAAGCCTTTGGTGCCTGCTTCACACTGTTCATCATAAGGCTAAAGATCAGACTCCAACCTATCTCTGGCCAGGTTCTTGCCCACTACCTCACAGTCCCTCAATGGCCTTCATCCACCCCCATAGCCACAACTCAGTCCTCTGGTGTTACTAAAACAGAAATAAATATGAAACTCAAATTACTTAACTGCTGTCCTGGATCACAGGCCAATGGCTACCGGTCTGCTGCACTAAGCTCCTTGTGGCAAGGATCAGACGGACCACCCACTTGGGGGACCTGGCCTTATAATGTCCTCAGGCCCTCCCCCTTTGGTCATCTGATTATTCTCTGCCCCATTATGCCTATTATCCTGCACCTGAGGCCTTGTAGGCTCTGAGCTCCAAAGCTTGATTGCCTCTCTCACACCTAGGGCAGAAGGGCTTCTCCTCTCAGAGTTCCTGTGTTCCTAGCTGTTGTCATGGTGCTATTAATTTCCAGGATATTCTTAGCATTTCAGATGAGTGTCTGCCCATACCCTCACTTTGTCTGACATCCTGCTTTAGCTCTCCATGGTATAGACAAAGAGATTTTAATTGCCACAATGTAGAAATGCTATTTAAATTAGGAGATTATAACTACAAGAAAAATATAGATTTTCCTTCTGTTTCAGGGACATCAGAGTTTGTTTTTAAACCAACAAAAAGAAAAGAAGCCAAAAGAAATACTTTCATGAAAAGTATGTTTCACCTCTACAATAAATTTTTATTTTTAAATATATCCTGATAGCTGAGTTCTGGTTCCAACCTTTAATTGGACCATAACATTTTTAATGGCTATAAGAGAGGAAAATAGCTTCTAGGTTTGTGCTATTATTGGAAGTTATTTAGAAGACAAGTGCCAAAAGTGAAAATACTGTTTTCCTTATCTCCAAAGAGCAGATATACACAACAATATCGTTGAAGATACCAGTACCTCTTCCTAGACATATTGACTTCTATCACAAAACTCTGCAAATAGTTCTTATTCAAAGCTTTACAATAACCATGGGTTATTTCAGCAGCAGTGGGTGCATCTACACATGTGCTTTACTGCAGTTGACTAATTAGCTCTATAGTAAAGCATCATCATCTACACATGCAATGCTATTAGGTCTCAGGGGCCTAATTAACACCACTGTAGGATAGTACTGCCCAACACGAATACTATCCTATGAAAGATTTATTTACTTCACCCCAAGTCACATGCAGACAGTGACCAGGGCTGGCTGGAGAACAATAGTGCTGAAGTATGGGTCTGCCTGCCAGGTAACCCCATGATGTAGCACTCTTGTACCCCAGCAAGCCTCCCTGCACCACACTGAGCTGGTACAGAGCAAGTCCAGGCTGGCAGGATGAATCCCTGAGCCCCCTGTCAGCTGTGGGCTGCACCGCCCTGGCTCATTGTGATGTAGTCTTAGGCACACGTGTAAATGCTGAGCTCAGGAGCAATAAACTCTGGTGTGAACTACACTGGAATTTATTCAATAGTGTTAATTGCACATGTAGATGCACCCAGGGTCAACCAAACTATTACACCTAATGAACTATTACACCTAATGGATTTTATACATGGATTAAAATATTGCCCTTCAGTGGGGCTAGTCACATGCCTGAGTTTGGTTATCAGGTCCTTAAACAACAGAATCCAGATATGATATGTTGAAATTACAATTATCACAGGATCTAAACTCTCTGGATGTTTCAACAGCTTAATTCCATGCTCATTTAATAAGCTTTAGAAATTGTTTATTAAGCAGCTACTATACCAAGATGTTTTAACATTTACTTTAATTGAAATAGCAGTAGCATTTTATTCTACAGCCATTAGTGTGTGCTAGATATATTCAGAATTCATGACCATTTAATTGCTATTTGGTACCAGTAAACCATAAACAACTGGATAATTTCCTTTGAAAAAAGGAACATTTCATAGTAAACTAGAGCAAACTTCTAAATATTTGAAATGATTGTATTACGTAAAGCTCAAGGCTATTTTTTAAGTTTTAGGTAGGGTTATGAGAAGATAGTTTGGATAAAACTTTGTCATTATTCTGAATGCACTTCTTCAAATATTCCATGTGTAAGCCCTGTAGCCTGAAGGCTTAGAGCAGCAGTTCCCAAACTAGGGGTTGCAACTTCAAGTAGAATTCTAGTTTGAACAAATTTCACTTTAATTTCATCATATTTGTTGAAATTACAATGAAAACTTGTATCAATATTTGGAATTTAGAGTGGAAAGGTTGGGGAGGATGCCTAGGTCTACTTATAAGTCTGGCAATTTTTTAATCCATCCGGCAGGAGACAGTGATGAACATGCACACTAGAAATTTTGTTACAGTTGATTAGAATCATTGCCAGGCTGTTCATTAGTAATGTCATGAGTTATAACCAATACAGTAGGCAGCTACTCAAAACAAAATTTCAATTAATGTTGCAGTAGGAGGAAAAGTTTAGTAGTACTGATACTGCTTCATAACATTCGAATATCAGGTAAGACATACTCCAGTTTATATTCTAAAAGATAACAATGTTTGGACAGTATTGAAATACTTCTGTTTAAAAGGACTGTTGATTAAGAGACTAGAGATTCAAACTCTTCTAATAAGTTATATGTGTAGCATAACATTTAATAGGATTTGTTATCAGCCTGGTTCCTTTTGAAATGTGAAGCCAAAATAGCAGCATTCATGGCTTACTAATTTGTCACATATTTAGTGTCATGGGCTATGATAACAGTTAAATTTCATTTTTTTTTCCACTCAAGACAACTACTTCAATAGATACCTGCTATGGCCATTTATAATTTGCAAGACATCTGGCTGCAATAAATGAGGATTTTTTTGGTTTTCACCTGGTTTCTCTTCTTTATTTTGCATGCAAAATGTGACCCCTAGACATTTTTACTAGTGATTAAATATATCATAGCACACTTTCTTACCTTTGGAATTCAGCTTTAGAATGAAAAGTTCAGACCTGGAGGCCTCACCAATGCTTCACAGTTATTGCCAGTAGTACTCTGGCCTCTTTCAGCCTTTCTTGGCATAGTCTGCCTCTTGTGAAAACTTGATCCCTATTCTCAAGCTCACTTGAGCCATTGCCAGTCATTTCTGATGCTCACTAAACCTTTCTGGCTTTTAAGAGCTTTTGGCACTGGCTTCAGTTTCTGGCAATTTCTTCAGTTTCACCAGCTGGCCTTGGCACTATAGATTCTCCTTTTGTGATTGCCAGTCATCTAAACTCTTCCCCTGTCTAATGTAGTTAGCTAAATAACCTATAATTAAAATGTTAATTGCATATTGTGGTTCCTAACTTTTAGAATAGCTGTAAATATGAAGGCTCCAAGAAAGACTATCAACTGGTGGGCACCACCTGTTTTCCTGCAGGTCTGCAATCTCCATGTTCATGGCTACAAAAATAATCCTGGGTTCCTTGTCCCTCCTCAGATAAGATATTCATGAATGTAATTCCTAGAAAACTTTTGGTGTTGTAGGCAGGGGACGGATCCAGCTGAAAGCTCTTTTTATTGGAGAGGACACTATAGATATATTTATCTCATCTGTTTTTGTGGGTTGAGTTTGGTATCTTGTATATCATTCAAATGGGAACTGTTGCATAAGAATCATTCCATTATATATTTGGTGTGCTCACTATTTTTTTCTTGCAAATCAACATTTAAAAAAATCAGGCTGTTTTAAAGGACTAAGAAATCCTGGAAATAAACCGATGCTGTGGCCTGATATATTTCAAAAACATCATTCATAGCCAGCTCTAACATAATATATATATATATATATATATATATATATGTGTGTGTCATTTTGTTCCTTATAGTGTCAAATGATTCAAACATCTCATCAGTGAAAAGTATCATTTCCATATATTTTCTATAATTAATCATGTGTGGTGTTTCTTTGTGTGGATTTTATTTTACTTCAGAACTGATACTCTACCTCATATTATATATATTGAAGTTCCTCACAGTGTATTATACGCATTGCAGTTTCTCAAAGTGAACCATACAAAGTCACAAAAGGCAACACTAGTGATTTTTCCCCTTTGTTTTTATATTGGGAAGGAAGATAGACATAAATAACTTGGAATACTTTTAAATTAAATTTTGCTTGTATATGTCAGTAACGTCCTTGTGCTCATTAGGAGACAGGACTGAGTTATGTCAGACAGTCCTCTGTGTTAAAGATAAAGTATTTCTTTATGTTTATTTTCTCATCTCCCATCAATGTCTCCCATCAATATCTACTTTGTCCCATCAATGTCTATTTGATCACCTCTTGGCGAAACTGGTCAACTGTGGCCTTGCGTACATCACAATCCGCTGGCTGGGAAATTGGCTCCATGGTAGGAACCAGAGGGTAGTAATTGATAGAAGTCAATCGTCATGGTGTCCTGTGACTAGTGGGATCCCCCAAGGCTCTGTCCTTGGGCCCATATTGTTCAACATCTTCATTAATCATGTGGACATTGGAGTCAGAAGCGGACTGGCCAAGTTTGCTGATGACACCAAACTTTGGGGCAAACCATCCACACCTGAGGACAGGAGGGTGATCCAGGTTGACCTGGACAGGCTCAGCAAATGGGCAGATGAGAACCTGATGGTGTTTAACACTGAAAAATGCAAGGTTCTCCACATTGGGAGGAAAAACCTGCAGCATCCTTATAGGCTTGGCAGTGCTACGCTGGTTAGCACTACAGATGA
>NW_017729031.1:69616758-69627010 GCF_001723915.1 Gavialis gangeticus
AGAGTCCAGAGAAGAGCCACGCGCATGATCAGAGGTCAGGAAAACAGACCTTACGACGACAGGCTGAGAGCCATGGGGCTCTTTAGCCTGGAAAAGCGCAGGTTCAGGGGTGATCTGATGGCTACCTATCAGGGGTGACCACCAGTATCTGGGGGAAAGTTTGTTCACCAGAGCGCCCCAAGGGATGATGAGGTCGAATGGTTATAAACTACTGCAAGACTGTTTCAGGCTGGACATAGGGAAGAATTTCTTTACTGTCCGAGCCCCCAAGGTCTGGAATAGCCTGCCAGCGGAGGTGGTTAAAGCACCTACATTGAACACCATCAAGAGTAAATTGGATGCTTATCTTGCTGGGATCCTATGACCCCAGCTGACTTCCTGCCCTTTGGGGAGGGGGCTGGACTCAATGATCCTCCGGGGTTCCTTCCAACCCTAATGTTTATGAAATCTATGACATCTATGAAATTTTCTCATGAATTGTTGCTTTTACTTCCTGTTAAAGCTTATAGGCTTCCTACTTCCAAAATGAACACACACTTTTTATGCCTTTGTTATCCTGTAAAATTCTTAATTTTATTAATCTATACCTTAAATTTCACCTCAGATTTATTCTCTTGTCTGATTGCTTCAGTTGCTCTGGATTTACATTTTTTGAAGGATAACTGTTTGTAAACAAGTCAGTTGTAGAGGATAATATTAGATTCAGCCCAGCCCTTGTCAGCTGCTGGAAACCATTTAATACATTTTTTCCCTGACTTATTCAAATATATTTCATGCAGTCCACAGAAGTAAAAAAAAAATCATTATGACTTATGTAAGCCTTCAAAGTCAAATGCTTTTAGACAACAATTTATGGTTGGGAAGGAATAATTTGATTATGTTATATATCTGACCAGCTAAATGAAGTACCTTATATCTACTGTATCTACTTCTACCAGAATGTAAAAACTCATACAAACTTTTTTCTGCTTGAATGTCAGAAAACACATAAATGACCTTGAAATAATAAGAAGGCTTTTCAGTGAAGAAAAGTTTTGGTTAAACTTGTAAAGTGTAATTTGCATCTAATACAATGTGCATCTACTCAATCAGCTTCCAGAAACTGAAATATCTAACACCATGACAATTCAAGTTCCCATCTAGACAGAATTTAGAATAAAGCTTGAGTTGGCAAATGGCAATGTCCCTGCTTGGTCGAATTTGTAAGACCTTAGAAGATATAGGATTTAATAGTTCCTTAAGATACCTCATCAAGAGAAGAACTCCAAAGTACCCAAAGCAGGGTGTGATTACACAAGCAATTAATGCACATGAGTAAACTCTGGACATCTCCAGAGTTTTTCCTCCCAGGTATACTATTTGAATACGTGCCTAGGACCAATTAATTCCAGATCAGTCAGCTCCAGAGTTTGTTCATCCACAGTATGCAGAGCCTGGTAGGAGCAGCCTTGGCTGGCAGGGAGCTCCGGGGTCAGCCTACCAGCCTGGAGCTGCTCCATCCAGGCTCAGTATGTTGTAGAGGGACTGGCTGGGGCACAAGGGTACTTCAGTATGGGGCTAACCAGCAGGCCCCCCCTGAACTGAAGCACCTTCATGCCCAGGCCAGCTGGGTTAGCATTTACATGTGTGCTGCTGTGTATGAAAAAACTACCTTGCTGTAGAGTTAGTTTCCTGCACCCTAATAGAGGCACACAAGTAGACACTGAGATGTTTACTGCAAAGCTAATTAGTCAGCTCCACAATAAACATCTTGTGTAGATGCACCTGCAGAGTTCTAATCTGCCTTTTTTTCAACTAGCATTTTGGAGTGTCCTACTGATGCTGCATATAATCATCACCACCTTTGCACTACTTCTAATTTCTTAGGAATCTGTAGCTTTATGAATCAATATGTCTGATTTAGGAAGTCTGAAATAAATCTAAAGCCAAGAGGTATGGTCAGAAGCAGTAGCTGAAGTCAGGGAAAGGTGTATTAACTATAACCTATAAGGAAGAAAACATAAAACATTCTTACTGAACAGACGAGTAACACTTTTGGATTGATTTCAGATAGTAATTATGGCAACAATCCAAGGTTCTGCTTTTATTCTGAAATCATTTTCTCTAGTGGTACATTCAGCAAGACACATTCATGAACTTACTGACATGTACATTGAACAGACTTCAGACTTGTTAACAATGGGTTTCTTTGGAAAGCATGGTTTTAATACATGTGTTTAAATTTCTTTTGCTGCTGCATTGCAATTACAAAAACCAATATTTCTTGTTAATTTAAAAGAGACTTATCCCATAAAGGACTGAGAAAAATCATTTCTTAAAATTAAATATTCCTCTGTGTTACAGGTTTTTCTTTTCTGTTTAAAGTGTTGCAGAGCTGAGTTATAAGTTATATTAAAATAATCACTCTGAAATTCAGTTTAAACTGTTTACAGCCACTGATTATTAGAACATTTTCTTTTGTTAACCTTTTCTATTGCATCACATTCAGTGCTTTCATAATTGTACTATTCATTTTTTATCCTTAGAATGGGAGAATGCTGTTTTTCTAATATTTCTTTCCTCAGGCACCTAAATGTGAGGGATAGAAATTGTATCATTCTGAAATATGCTTTTCCTCAGTATTCTCTTTTTTCACCTGTTGTTAGTCCTCATAAAGGTAGATTTCCCTCCAGATATTATTAGCTCACTTTCCTAATAATGTATTTATGTAAATCCAAAGCTTTCAAATCTTTAGTTATGGGGCACAGATACCAGGCAGAGCAATGGTGATCTGTCTTTTGAACTGTCACATTTAATTAAATGGTCCATTAATTAAGCACAATATCTTTCCAGAATAGTCTAGTCATTTATAATTTTACAGGTATATAAACTGAGGCATAGAACAGATAATTCACTTATCTGGGCTACATGGAAATTGAGTGGTGGAGTTGGACATAGGATTCTGGAGTCATAGTCCCCAGTCATTCACTCTTACTACCATGGTTCCCTTGATCATGCTAAAGGAAATGTTGCTTTCCTGATTCGTTGCATCTCCAACAACCAAAAAGTAGAACTCCCACGAGTGTACTGGAGGCAGCACAGACATACCCAGAGAAGTTACATGAATTAAAAGACCTGACCTATGGATGGGGAAGAGGCTTCAACTTCCTGCATGTATGTTAGCTTACTGTCAGATATTTGGCAGAAAAAGATCTGATTAAAAAATCTAGGGATCTCTCAAAATTTTTTAAACATCACCAAGTGAAGGACTCACTCAAATCTGAGAAACTGTATTATGCTGTTTTAGGGACTCATGCAAGCAATGAATCCCAGTTGTAAAACAAACAGAAATCTGTTGTGGGGGGAATGAGGAAATATAATAAAATAGCAACTTGGGAAATCTGAATGATGACATTAACATAGGCTAAACTACTACCCCTTGTGTCCTTAGCCATAATCCTGAAGTCAGTCCTCTTTCCATGGCTGTAAGCAGTTGATGAGGTAGCTGATGGCTAAAAAATTAGTATTTAAAGGTTTGCGTTTGGGAATTGGCTTATAGATAAAGTAGATCTGTATTAGAATGATGGTCCAGGGCAACAGCAAGGGTTAATTGATTTCTAAAAGCCTGGCTGTTACAGTTTCATGGCCTCCAAGGCAACCAGAGAGAGACACACAGGCTGGGAAATTGTAGGCATGTACCACACTGTTCCATAACATGAGATAAGGTGGTACCAGGTCAGTGCCCAACAGCAGAGCCCTTGGGCTTTCTGGTTTTGGGGAACAGAGCAAATTAGGAGGACACCAGGAAAGCCCAAATAAGGATGTGGGCATGTGCTTGGGAAACAAAGGACTATGCTGGCAGAATAGAATACAGACAGTATGATGACCACAACAAGAGCAATCAGTGATACCCATGGATGAAGAGTCAGGAGGAGAAAAAAAATACAAATGAAGGGATTTCAGAGCAACTAAGGGTCCCCAAGAGGGGAACCTGAGGCACCATGGACAAAGGGAATATCACCAGACTGACTGTTTCATCCACCCCTCTGTGGGGGAGTGGACCTCAGCCTCCGGTCTCCAGGCTGCTGACATCCAAGAGATAACTTCAGAGTAAAGCCTGCATCCTGGCCAGACAGACCTTGACTGTGATGACAGCCCTAGAATTGGTAGATATAGAATTGCTTGTATTTATTCTTACCCGCTATCACTATGTATCAATAAAATTTGCCTGTTATTGAATGGAAAGGTTGTGGTTAGTCTGAGGATTTGGGTCCTCCCAGAACAAGATATCTGGGTTATATATCCAGTGCTAACAGTAGCCAGCCACAATATTGTTCCTCTTGTCCTTCAGAGTCAGTATGTCCGTATTTTGGCCAAGTCAACCTGTCATCCATCAGGGATATGCAGTTTATCAGGACTTTGGTGCCTAATCAGCTGCTCTGGTTCTGTGTGGGGAGATCCTGACTGGAATTTCCATATTCCTAGCACTCACATATTGTTTCAGAGCTCTGAAGTGTTTTCACTTCTGTAGAAAGAAATCAGTGTCATACAGAACCCCAGCCAACTCCTTAACATGAAAGGAGATGCTGCTGAACCGAATCTTTCTCCTCTCTCCCGTTATTATGCTTTGGTCAAGACTCTGTCATAGCACCATTGCAGCTTGCAGTATGTTTACCCTTCTCTTGGGCACCTCAAATATCATCTTGCCCATTCATTATAAAACATTAGTAATAAAACTTATTATACACACACACACACACACACACACACACACACACACACACAAATATATAAGCTCCATGACCTGAAGACTTAAAATTTTACTGTTGACACCTATTAGTGAACAAGGAAAAGAGATGTCCTCTTCTTTATTATGTTTATTAACACTGTATTAACACTTTATTAAGTTTTAAAGTGTATATGGGTGGTGAGGGGCAATAAAATTACTATTACTAATGTATTTCCATGTTAACAGATTTGATAGAATGGATACTATCAGGGTAAGATGGCTATGAAGACTAACTTTGATCTCATTTATGCCTCTCTCATCTGAGTTTAATTCCACTGACTTCACTGGAATTACTTTTGACTTGTAACTCAGGAAATGAGAACAGAATCAGGCCATTTGTGTTCAATTACAAAACCATAAAGACACTCCTTTGATGGAAGTTATCTGACTAAGAAATGCTTCTACACCAATAGCATAATTGCCAGGATCATTATAGGAAAAATGAATGTAAAAACAGCAATAATATTTTCCTTGGTGTTCTTCAATAATAAGCAGTGACAGCTTCCCATTATGAAAATTGGACTGAGAGTTTAGCTGTTATATTGATGATAATGTAGAAAGAAAATGGACTATATTGTATGTAGTATTAAGCAAGGAAAGCTACTCCTAATAGATAATTTTAAAGAAAAAATTAGGATACACTATATGTGCCATTTCAAAATATGTACAATTGGACTATTATTGCATGAAAAGAAACTAAAAAAACCCCCACTTACCCATGTGCTTATGGTGATGAAAATGACAGAATTAATATGGATAGTATTAAAAGAAGGAACAATGCAAGCATGTCTACACATCATTGCATGGTGACGTTGGTACTGCCTTTTGGAAGTACTAAAGCACAGCACAGTATGGGTGGTTACTGCATCATGCACGTGGCACACATTTAGATTTCACCGCTATGTCGCCATAGCAGTGTGCTATACTGGGGGAGTGCACTGCTACAGTAACATAGCTGCCAATCATGTATAGACTCACAAGATCACTACATCATGGTATCGTGCCATACAGTGATCTAAGGCATTGCTACATCACCATAGGGTGACGTGTAGATGCACCTTTCATGTAAAAAAGATATGAATATACAAATTGATAGCGGCAGTTAACAATTAGTTTGGATCACAGGCATAGCATTTAGACAGTGGTAGGATTTATACCACTCTGAATAAAATGAATCCCTTTGACACAGGTATATAGTTCTGGAAGCTCCAAAATATTAGGGTAAGTACCTCAAACTTCAGTGCTGAACCTAGATTTAAGTTTTGAGAAACTGTGGGAATTAACCTACTACTGTTACTCACATAGGCAATTTAATTGACTTGAATGGATTTGGACTACTTATGGCCCCAATTTATTGTCCACTGAAGTCATTAACTTCTGTGAGCATCCAAACAGATTGGGTGTTGAGCTGTAGAAATAAGATGGACAGTATTTTAAGATGGTTTATACAGATAACTTTTGTGCTAGTGGTCAAATCATCAAGATTTCTATCAGGTCTCCTGACAAAAATGATACAAGCCACTCTACTGGAATAGGATACTGTAGCCATCAGGCCTCCCAGTGGATTCACAGGAGTGAATCCTCTCTCTTAAGTCCCCATACACATTCCCTCCATAGTCATTAAACCTTTGTGCTGGTATAGGCAGAACAGGAGAATCTCTGATTTCAACATATGAACTCTGCTACAATATTTGTAATTATTTGCATAGCTGAACATTTCTCATTCTCAACTATATGCATTTTGCTTTATTATTATTCTGTTTTGTGCTAGGAAAAAACTGATATTGTACAGAACCAAGGGGAGTCCTGGGCTTATAGTAGATAGTCTATATGAAATCTTTGATTACCTTACTACTATAAATGATAGTAAACTAACTTGAGTACTTTACAAAAATATTAACAGCCATCAAAAATATATATTTAATTAAACTAAAAGTCAATTTTATTCATGCAGCAGCTAACCAACAGAAGTAATATGCTAATAATGTGGGTACCACAAATTTGCAATTAAATACATATTTTTACGTATCCATTTAATAATGGAAAAGCAGATTTGCATATAAACATTACGATAAACTGCATACTGCTTTCCCACACACACAAACCAGGTGTCCAGAATGTGCGCACGCACAAACACACACACACACGCCCGCGCGCGCACCAAGAGAACACACACATGCAGGGCATGAGTGGGCCACTGACTTTTATGCAGCCAATGAAGACAATGCCCACATCTTTTTCAACTACCCATTCCCTGGGCTGATGGAGAGCAAGTGCTATGCTCCTGGGGTCCCTGATTTCATCATCAGCCATGTCATTGCCCCTCAAAGCCTCATTGGGGGCCTGGCCTACCACCTCCTGCCCTGACTCCCCTTAAAGGGACAGGAGGACCATCGGAATGAGCACTTCACCTATGGACTGGCCCTGGCACCATGAGCACATGTGGCCTAGGGATGGGGCACTGGATGAGCCCCCACTGATGTTGGTGGCTACAGCCCTTCACATAATCAGGATGTCTGGATCCACAGAGCCCTGGCTGACTACCTCCTCATCCTGCCCAGATAAGTAGGGCTGGAGAGCTTCAAGTGCCCCTGACTTGACACCATGGGTCTCCTGTGGCCCCCCATCCTGGGCAGCACTGAGAGCAACTCAGGTTGGCTGAGCACTGTTCCCCTTCCCCTCTTCATCTCCCGCCCCTACAGCGGGCATCTACTGGGGTGTGGGGGAAAGTGGCCTGAAGAAGAGACACCTCATTTTAATCAAATGTTGAAGCTGCCAACCTTTTACTGTGTTTATTAAAGAAAACCTGGAGCATTGCCCACTCCAGAACTCAGAAGCATCCTCTCAGTTAACATTGAGAGTGGGGAAAGACCCTAGTTGCACCAGACAGTTATGACATTGAGGGGGAGGGAGGGGGAGGAAGCCTTGGGGGATCAACTCAACAAACACAAAATTTGGGGGGCAGAGGCAATTCTGTGTAGATACGAAGGGATTTATGGTGAGCCCCTGGTCCAGACCCTTTTTCCCACCCAGGGTTGAAAGCTATGCAGCTGCTCACAAACCAGCACCAATTGTGACATGGAACACGTAGGTTCCACCTGCCAATTGGGAGAGCTGGAACACTAAATATGGAACTGTTTGGGCTGGGATTTTTGGTGAAAATCTTTTTCAGCTCACCCCAAACCACATGTCTGTGTTCCATCTCCAGCTAGGAAAACCTTGAAGCCTGGACCATTTCCCTGCTGTGGGAGCCAGGATGCCTTGTAACCCAAGCATCTGGGTCCAGAGGGATGAGCCTTCTTCAGTTCTCTGGGAGGCGAAGGAAGGAGGGAGTGGGAGGGGGTGTTTACAAGGGGGAAATTTTCCTGTTTCCACTATGCCATACCTGCAGTGCTTCTCATATGTAGGTGCTCTGCCAAATGACCCTGCAGTGATGGCACCTGGAGGCACACCAGTGAAAAACCACAGTTGTGACTGCTGGTTACATCTCAGCTGTGGGGCTTGAAAAAAGCTTTCAGTGCCTTTCCATATCTGTTTAGGGGGCCGGTTTGGGTTAAGGAGTTCCAAGCCAATGCATGGGCCTCTCGGGAAAACAACATGTTCCTGAGGGATAGGGTGACCAGTTGTCAATTAACCAGACTTATGGTCCCATTCAATGCAACACAGGCTGATAAATCCCAACACCAATAATGACCTTGGCTCCTTAGCTTCATTCCATGCCAGTGATATGGGGGCTGTGGTGGGTATTTGAAAGGCACAGGGTGAATGGGAAGCATCAATAAATTAGCATCATGACTCATCCACTTGGACAATAATTGAGTATCAGAGTAGGCAACAACATCCTTCCTCATAAGAATACCCCAAATTACCAAGAAGTCACATTAGACCAGTGTTTCTCAACCCATGGGTCACAACCCAAAAGTGGGTCACAAGAACATATGAAAGAGTTGCAAACAAAAAATAGATAAACAAACTTTTAAAATGGATTCTTCTTTCCATAAGAAAAAAAGTGGGAAACTGGATTTTCCCCTTGCAGGCTGAAAGAGCTGTAGCCCGCAAGGGGCTGCTTGACCAACCCCACCCCCGGTCCCATACACCCACCCCCTGCCTCACACATTGGAGTCTGGAGCCTGGTAGCAGGGTCGGGAGTGAGGGTTACTGGGTCAGGACCAGCCATTGAGGTTTACAAATGGGTCCTGGTACAAAAAAGCTTGGGAACCACTGCATTAGACCAATCCCTCGCCTATAAACATCACATTTAGAAGGTCAGCAGTAAAGTCTCTGCATGGGTAGTTGCCTTAAGATATTTAGCCAGCATGACATGGAGTGCTAACTTCAAAGTCTTCAGAACCACTGCACTTTCAATGGTATGTACCCCAGCAGATTACTGTGCTCCTGTATGGTTCAGAAGTTATCACAGTAAAAAGCTTGACATTGCACTTAGTTCACAGAGACTCATAACAAGCTTTACAATTTACACACATACAGATGTACTCCCTGTATTCAGGGATTTGGCCAAGTGACATAAGAAGACAGACCTGAACTGCTCCCCTGCTGCCAGGTTTCTAGGCCTTTGGAGAGTCCAGCAGACTCTCTGGCACTGTGTTGCGCTAAATTTAGTTAAGGAGTGGGGTAAATGGAAATTAAGTTCTGAATCAGACTAATCTAGTCTAAAATCTGTTCCTAGTGTTTAATACCAACAAAAAAACCCAGGGGCTCCTATGGTGTACCTGGGTGTCCCACTGGGGTCTGGGTATGGTGCCCAGGTGAACCAGCAGTGTCCAGATGGGGTGCCTGGGATCCCAGCTGTGTTCATATGAGGTTCTCAAGCAACACAGATATCTCTGGGAAACCCAGCAGTGTCTGGGTGGGATATCCTAGCTACTCAGTGGTGCCCAGGTGACCAGGCAATGGCCAGATGACTCAGTAATGCTCAGGTAGAGTGCCAGGATGACTCAGTGATGCCCTGTTTGCATGCCCAGGTGATCTGGCTGTGCCCAAGCACACCAAATGGGCACCATCTGGTCACCCAGGTATGCCAACTGGGCACTACCAGGTTATTCAGGCACTCTACCCAAGAACAACAGAATCATCCAGGCATCACTGACTCACCCAGAAACCTCACACAGGCACCATTGGGTCTCCTGGGCATCCAACCTGTGCACCTGAGCCACAGAGGCTACCTCCACGCAGGTCCAGGCCTGATCTTCTGGCCCATGCCACCCTGAACCAGCAGAGGTGAGCCACCCACATCAGGTTGTGCTGGGGATGTGGGGGCTATGCTGAGGTTCAGCTGGCAGGGTAAAGCACTTCCTGTGCATTTGTCTTTGTTACCATATTTGCCCATCACTTTGGGGGTGCCCATTTATTAGGGATATGTTTTTAGGGTCTTTGTAATTCTATCAATGTGCTGCTAGTGTTTCTTGTGTTTCTATACGGAGCCATATCTCTCCCTTCTGCAAGTCCTCACCCCCAGTGGAGCTA
>NW_017729031.1:69637120-69637345 GCF_001723915.1 Gavialis gangeticus
ATCAGGCAAATACAGACATACATCTTAATGTGACACACCTGACCCAGCTGGGTTGATCAGCAAGGACAGGCTGACACCCTCATGTGCCAGGAATCAGTTCATTAAGGTAAGAATAAAAGGCAGTCAGACACAAGCACACAGATACCTCTGAATCCAGCTGGGTGTCCAGCTGACACCCTCATGGGCCAGCATTCAGTTCATTAGGGCATGTCTGAGCCAAACTGG
>NW_017729031.1:69642345-69644281 GCF_001723915.1 Gavialis gangeticus
GTCAACCAGCCTGTACAAGCTGATCCCCTTATATGTCTCAAACTCAGCACGTCCCAATCTTTTGCTCTAACTGACCTAGTAGCGGTAGCTTCTTGCTGAGTAGACCCCACAGTATTTCTGGGCTTCACAGAGATCTTTGGCTTAGGTAAAAGAAGCATTGCTACAGAGGAAATGGGGAAGGGAAGCAGAGAAGGAAAAATACACCCGGTTACCACCATTTTGTCTATAAAAGTTATTTATTGCTAATTATAGAAAATATATAATGGTACTAGTAATAATAGACATGCAAGGAAAAACAAACAAAACAATTATAATATTACCCTGGTTTCATTGAGTATTTGAGGAAACTTAGCTCAAGCTTAACTAATACAATACAGGTTCAGAAATCTATGCCTAGAGAGAAGAAGAGAAAGAGAGAGAGAAAGCAAGATCTGGGATCTCACCCTTCCAAGGCACTCAGGTGATTTGTTGACAAGCATAGCTCTCAGCACGATCCTTTAAGGGAGACGATCTGTTTCTCCCAGCTTCTCGAGAACAACAGCAGATGGTGTCAGAGAGATTTCTCTCTCTTGAAGCATGCTGTTTGCTGTTTTTACAGATTTTTATACCCTCAGTTCAGCTTCTTCAAAGCATTCTTTTAATTGTGTAAATAATTATCTTTTCTATTGGTAAGGGCTTATTTGGTTTGGAACATCTCAAGAAACTGATTAATAACCAGAAAAAAATATAAGATTAAGGCATAACCAGACACTTAGGAGCCAGCTTGAAATTCTTATGGATATCAGATATACTGGATGGGATACCTCATTGTTTCTTCTCAGATGGCTTAGATATGCTTACAGAATCAGGGTTTGGTATTTTTACCTGTTGTGAATAAGCCTCAGTTTAGCATAAGTGTTCATAAACTTTGTGGGAAGGACTTCCACCAGTCATCCCGGGAAAAGTATGACACCATTTGTGGTCAGGGCTCCAATGGGCTGGAGGCTGTGATGAACTCTTAACCATTGTTCAAATGTTGCCCATACCCCTTCTGACTCGGTCTCTTGCCTCAGCATTCCATAGCTTCATAGTTTCCTAGTAGCTAGGGTCAGGAGGGACCTGAACAGATCATCTAGCCTGACCCCCTGCCACAGGCAGCAATGAATGCTGGGTTCACAAGACCCCAGACAGGTGATCATCCAACTTCTTGAATTTGCCCAAGGTATGGGCGAGGACCACTTCCCTGGGAAGTTGGTTCCAGATTTTGGCCACCCTAACTGTAAAATATCGCCTTCTGATCTCTAACCTAAACCTATTCTCCATCAGCTTATTACCATTGTTCCTTGTCACCCCAGGTGGTGCTTGGGAGAACAGGGCACATCCTATTTGCTGTTGATCTCTCCTGATGAGTTTGTAGGCAGCCACCAGGTCCCCCTTCAGCCTCCTTTTGCTGAGGCTGATCAGGTACAGGTCCCTCAGTCTCTCCTTGTAGGGCCTGTCCTGCTGCCCTCTCACCAAGTGGGTGGCCCTCCTCTGAACCCTCTCCAGGCTGGACGTATCCCTTTTGAAGTGCGGTGCCCAGTACTGGACACAGTACTCCAACTGCAGCCTGACCAGTGTTGCATAGCGGGGGGAGTATCACTTCTCTGGATCGGCTTGAGATGCATCTTTGGATGCATGACAAAGTATGGCTGGCCTTGCTGGCTGCAGTCTCACATTGGCAGCTCATGTTCATCTTGGAGTCGATAATGACTCCAAAATCACTTTCCACCTCTGTACTGTCAAGGAGGGAACTCCCCAGGCTGTATGTATGCTGTGGATTCCTTCTCCCAAGCTGCAGCACCCTGCACTTGTCTACGTTGAACCCCATCCTATTCTCATCTGCCCACTTTTGTAGTCTGTCTTAATCTAGTTGCAGCCTCTCTCTCCCTTCAAGTGTGTTCACCTCGCCCCACAT
>NW_017729031.1:69654423-69654624 GCF_001723915.1 Gavialis gangeticus
GCTCATGGACCAAGCCCTGGGATACCCCACTGCTCACATCTCGCCAGCCTGAGTACAACCCGTCCACTACTACTCTCTGGGTGCGCCCCATCAGCCAATTTTTTACCCATCCAACTGTGCAGGCATCAACACCCAGCATTCCCTAATCCAGCAACCTGGTTTTAGTCAATCAAGTTTAAATAGGCATTCCATAGTGGGACC
>NW_017729031.1:69659624-69660124 GCF_001723915.1 Gavialis gangeticus
TGGTAAGGGCTTATTTGGTTTGGAACATCTCAAGAAACTGATTAATAACCAGAAAAAAATATAAGATTAAGGCATAACCAGACACTTAGGAGCCAGCTTGAAATTCTTATGGATATCAGATATACTGGATGGGATACCTCATTGTTTCTTCTCAGATGGCTTAGATATGCTTACAGAATCAGGGTTTGGTATTTTTACCTGTTGTGAATAAGCCTCAGTTTAGCATAAGTGTTCATAAACTTTGTGGGAAGGACTTCCACCAGTCATCCCGGGAAAAGTATGACACCATTTGTGGTCAGGGCTCCAATGGGCTGGAGGCTGTGATGAACTCTTAACCATTGTTCAAATGTTGCCCATACCCCTTCTGACTCGGTCTCTTGCCTCAGCATTCCATAGCTTCATAGTTTCCTAGTAGCTAGGGTCAGGAGGGACCTGAACAGATCATCTAGCCTGACCCCCTGCCACAGGCAGCAATGAATGCTGGGTTCACAAGACCCCAG
>NW_017729031.1:69665124-69673327 GCF_001723915.1 Gavialis gangeticus
GGGTGAGGACCACTTCCCTGGAAAGTTGGTTCCAGATTTTGGCCACCCTAACTGTAAAATATCGCCTTCTGATCTCTAACCTAAACCTATTCTCCATCAGCTTATTACCATTGTTCCTTGTCACCCCAGGTGGTGCTTGGGAGAACAGGGCACATCCTATTTGCTGTTGATCTCTCCTGATGAGTTTGTAGGCAGCCACCAGGTCCCCCTTCAGCCTCCTTTTGCTGAGGCTGATCAGGTACAGGTCCCTCAGTCTCTCCTTGTAGGGCCTGTCCTGCTGCCCTCTCACCAAGTGGGTGGCCCTCCTCTGAACCCTCTCCAGGCTGGACGTATCCCTTTTGAAGTGCGGTGCCCAGTACTGGACACAGTACTCCAACTGCAGCCTGACCAGTGTTGCATAGCGGGGGGAGTATCACTTCTCTGGATCGGCTTGAGATGCATCTTTGGATGCATGACAAAGTATGGCTGGCCTTGCTGGCTGCAGTCTCACATTGGCAGCTCATGTTCATCTTGGAGTCGATAATGACTCCAAAATCACTTTCCACCTCTGTACTGTCAAGGAGGGAACTCCCCAGGCTGTATGTATGCTGTGGATTCCTTCTCCCAAGCTGCAGCACCCTGCACTTGTCTACGTTGAACCCCATCCTATTCTCATCTGCCCACTTTTGTAGTCTGTCTTAATCTAGTTGCAGCCTCTCTCTCCCTTCAAGTGTGTTCACCTCGCCCCACATCTTAGTAACATCAGCAAACCTGGGCAGCATGCTTTCCACCCCCTTGTCCAAGTCGCTGATGAAGATGTTAAACAGTGCGGGCTCATGGACCAAGCCCTGGGATACCCCACTGCTCACATCTCGCCAGCCTGAGTACAACCCGTCCACTACTACTCTCTGGGTGCGCCCCATCAGCCAATTTTTTACCCATCCAACTGTGCAGGCATCAACACCCAGCATTCCCTAATCCAGCAACCTGGTTTTAGTCAATCAAGTTTAAATAGGCATTCCATAGTGGGACCAGGGAATGTATGGCCCAAGATGCCTAGTATACTTTTCTTCTGCTTAGTTCTGGTTACCTGAGGTGTGTGTGTGGGGAAATAGAAAAAGTCCATTGTAAGTCCAGCAAGTTGGGTGCCAGGCCTCTCTCACGAAGACAGAGCTGACAGGTAACACCATGCAATAAGTATAACATCTGTACCCAGCCAGTGTTTCAGGTAATTCTAATTATATCTACACTGCAAACTTACTGTGGCAGAAAATGGGAGGCTCAAACATCTTTCTGCCACATGTTAAATCAAAAAGCATGTAGACATATTTGCATAGTGCTGCAGGTTGCCTATTAGAACTCTCAGTGCTACGTCTTTTCCAGTCTTGCACCTAGGGCAGTATATTTGAATGCACTGCTGGGTTATAAGTAAATTTAAGCTATAGATATATTCTATATGTCAGTAATTTATGGAAGAAATATGTATATGCCTTTTTTAAAAAGCAAGCTTTATAAACCCAAATTCAAAGAAACTCATGGTTCAATAAGGATAATCAATCACTAAAATACTTTCCTAAGGACATGGTGTATTCTCCCAAATCACAACTGGATATCTTTCAAAAAGGTTCATTACAAGCACAATCAGACACTGTAGACTTGATACAGGCATTGGTGGACAAGTAATTATACAAGAGGTCAGACTGCATAATCATAGCAATCCCTTCTGGCTTTAAAGCCTATGAATTGACCTTCAAGTATGCAGTGCAGTCCTCAAAACAAACTGAATTTGGCCCTAAGATAATGCCATAGAGAAAACAAGAATGGGGGGTGGGGTAGCAGGAGCTGGTGGCAATGGAACCTGGCCATGCTGGGTGGGAACTTACCCAAGTGAGCCTGGGAGGAATGATGTGGCTGCTGATGCATCAGAGAAAAGGGTTCAGCAACAAGCCCCAGAGAGGGGATGGCCTTCCAAGGTCTAATTGTAATGTACGGCGGGGAGGGGGAGGGACATCCTCATTGGTCCAGAGGGCAGACAAAACAACAAAAGGAAGAGTCAGAAAACAGACCGATGTTTGGCCTTTCCCCAGAGAGGTGAAAGTACAGCGGAGCCAGAGAGCTGTACATCTCACATGGAGTCATGGGACTCAGATGGATTAAACAAGGAGTTCCAGGGGAGTGCAACTGGGACTCTGTGAGGACCTGGCCAGAGCTAGGAAAATGTGCTAAGGAAAGCACTTCTGGGATGAGGGCTGAGCTCATAGTACCGGCGATGGGTGGAAATAAGAGCCGCACCCTGAAGAAGCCAGTGAAGGCATTGCAATTGTGAATACAGGATGGAATCACATTCCTAAGTGAGGAGTATGGCAGTCCATTGAGGGATGGATTCAAGAAATTCAGGAGACAGAAACTATAAGCCTTAACCAAAAACTGAAAAGCAGATGCATTCATTGATATTTATGTTGAGGATCCAGAAGTGAATGAATTTGGGGACATTTTGAATGAATTTATGGGATTAAATAATAAATAAGAAGGGAATTAATTTATGGACATTTTGGAATTAATTTATAGGATTGATTAACCAATAAGAAGTAAATTAATTCATGGACATTTTGAATAAATTTATAAGATTAAAAGGGAAAAGAAGTTAATTAATTTGGGACATTACACATGAATGTATGCAACATTCAGAAGAAAGAAGTGAATTAATATTCTGTTTGTGAATGTTCAATTGAAGGACCCAGCATGACTTAATGCCTAGGCATCTGTATCTGTTGCATGTAGTGAGAAACAAGAGAGGCAAAATGAACTGAGAAACATAAACATTGGACTGACATGAGTTATCCATTGAAGACCTGAAAGGAAAGGGGCAGAATGTAGGGGAGGAGGAGCCCTGAAAAAAAACAGCAACTTCACCCTGAGGGACCATCAGTCCTTCCCAAGAGAATCTAAACATCAAGATATGGTGGGAGAGCGAGAGAATGGGATGAAGGACAGGCAAGTTCCAACAAGGCAATAGTCTAACAATTTGCACCTGCTCACAGGGGAGGACCCTTTAATCTTTCCTGTTAATCTCATCTGGAATCATTAACACTAATACGTACACTCCTAATTGTATGATACCACAGAGAAAGTTTTAAGTTGTTCAGAAAATGCATTAATTGCACCTTTCCACACCTTAGAGTGTAGAAATTTAAATTAAACCATAATCTGAATTTTCTCCTTTTGGAATTATTACAACATTCATATATATATATGAATATTGTAATATTCCAACAAGGAATAATGCCAACAAGGAATATATATATTCTTAATGTAGTATCTTTCAGCCTTAATTCTAACTCACATTCATTTTACAATGGTTTAACTTAATTGACTTCAGTAAACCCTTGATTTATATGATTTAAGGGAGATCAATACTAGGTTCTGTTGGATGCCGAAGTAACAGTCCTCGAGAGGAAAAGCTTTTCTAGTTTGGGAGAGTTTAGGAAACGGTAGTTTCCTAAACAGTAGTTTCATCATTGCAGCTCCCGTTATTGTGCTTCAACGCTAACCTATAGATTTGTCATTTAAACAGGGTGTCACAAGGTGCCATACAACACTAGCACTGTTAGCTTTGAAAACACGATTCACAAGATAAAGCCAGAGATTTTAAACAGGAACCCATAATGTTAAAATCATTCTGATCTGTTGTGGTCTTTCTGACTTCTTTGCAACAAAAGAATCTGAATTATTTTTTCTGTAATGAAAAACAAACACAACACCCCCAGGGCAGAAGGGGCGAGCCATCAAGGTGGCTGGGTCAAACTGGGATGCAAATGTGCCAGTGGCTAGTATGCCATGCAGCAACTGCCACTGCAGGTCACCAGTCTTCTTGGTGGTTGGCAGCTTATAGAATATGCGCCAAGCCAGGTTGGCCAGTGGGGAATCTGGTGGCCCCAGGCGCCATTGCCATGGTGTATAGGGGCGGTCCACTAACACCTGGGCATGGCAGACCTGAACCACCCAGGCATATAGGCTTCTACATGACAGAAGAGCAAAGGCCAGGGTGATTGACAGTGTGGGAAAAACCTTGCTCGGGGCATATATGGCACAGGGGACCTGGCCTGCCCGTAGATGGTCATCCAGGGTGGCTGCTGCCTTCAACGGGAGGGCAGCCTGTATGTGACACAGGAGACAGCTTGTGCTGCGGATGGAGCACATGCCCAGCTGGGTGGTTAGGGCTTCAGGTGAGAGCCAGGCTTACTGAGTGGGGTCATGAGGATGGCTCAGGCGGAGGATACACACCTGGATGAGAATGGCAGTGAGGCCGGCAGTAGCCAGGCTCGACACGGGGCACCTCAGAGCTGGGTTGTGCACTAGGGATTCCCTCAGCAGCTGTGGAAACTGCAGGTGTTGAGCCTGGGGCTGGAGGCAGAAGATGACCTGCCAGGCTTGTACCATACCATGATAGAAAGCTGGAAGCACCTCCCCGTTAGGGAGCATGAGGCCCAACAGGAAGTGCTCCTGATCAAAGCTGAGGGCCCCCACCCTCTCCAGGAACCGGCACGCCAGTTGTTGCCAGGGTAGGTGCTCCTCACTGTACAGGAATTGTTGAAGGGCCTGCAGGCAGAAGGCGGCCACCTTGCTCACATGGTCAACCAAATTCTGGCCCCCCTCAGCTACAGGTAGGTAAAGGACAGCTCATGGGAACCAGTGGTGCCCATTCCAGAAAAAAAAAATCGATCAGGAGGTGCTGGAGTCTTTCAAATAGGTCCTGTGGTGGATTGAATACGGCGCACCAGTGCCACAAGGTCATCACCACCAGGTTGTTCATGATGAGGACACATCCATGATAGGACAGACTGGGTAGACACCAGTGCCATCATTGTAGGCGGGCCTCTACCCCTTCCTCAAAGCTGTTCCAGTTGCACACCATGAAGCTCGATGGCCCTAGGAACACGCCCAGAACCTTAAGGCCCTTGCAGCACCAGGTAAGGCCCCCTGGCAAATCTGGGGGGTCGCGCTGATCCACGCACCAAGCAGCAGGGTATCACTCTTCGCCCAGTCGATATGGGCTGAGGAGGCACATTCATAGGCTCGCTGGCAGTCTGTTAGGGACTCCATGTCTTCCTGGGTGTTAAGGAAGATGGTCACGTCATCTGCATATGCTGATAGCCAGAGCAGAATGGATAGGCCTGTGGCTGATGGCAAAGCCACACTGCTCAGGCAGCGCCACAGCACATGCAGCACTGGCTCACTGGTGAGGGCATACAGCATGCCTGACAGAGGACAGCACTGACAGATTCCTTTACATGCAGGGGCACAGAGCTCCCTGTTTACATTGAGCAGACTGGAAGTGTCTTGATACAAGACCCGGAGGGCCCAGGTGAAAGAGGCCTGAAGCCTCCAGAGTCTGGAAGAGGTAGGCGTGGCCCACCCAGTGGAAGGCTTTCTCCTGATCCAGAGAGATGAGGCCAATGTCTAGGGCAAAGAGTTCGCTGGCTGTGAGTAGGTCGCGCAGCAGAAGCAGGTTGTCTTGGATGGTTCTGGCTGGCATGCGATAGCTCTGCTCGGGCCCAGTGACGGAGGCCATGATGGTGCAGAGGCAGGTCACCAGTGCTTTGGCCAGAATCTTGTAATCTGCGCACAGCAGGGAGACCAGCTGCCAGTTCTTAATGAAGCCAAGTTCTCCTTTCTTGGGCAGCAGCGTGAGCACTGCATGGTGGCAGCTGATTTGCAGGACCTTGTTGACAAGGCTCTCCTGGAAAACACACAGGAGACAGGGGCCAACGAGAGGCCATAAAGTCTTGTAAAACTCAGCAGGTAACTTGTCGAGGCCTGGGGCCTTGCCGGAGGTGAAATTAGCCATGGCAGTTGCCAGCTCCACCAGAGACAATTCTTGCTCAAGCTTGCTGGCCTCCAGATCACAAAATGTGTGGCAGACCCGCACGGAGTTCCCGCATGGCCTCAGGACAGTACAGCTCAGCTGCAAACAGGTCACAATAGAGATAAACGGCATGCTCAAGTACTTCACCAGGGTCAGTAATTACCCAGCCCTCAGGGATCTTCAGGTGATCTAAGACTTTACTCGCTGCCTGCCATTGCTCCAGGTTGAAGAAGTGGGTTCGGGCATCTGTTTTGGCCAGCACTTGGCAGCGGGTGCGGAACTTCACTCCATGGGCCGCACTCTCTGCCAAGTCATGCAGGCATTTCCTGAGAAACTGGAGGCTTATAAGCAGCACTGCATCACTGCTGGCAGCCAGCAGGGCAGCCTCAAGCTCTACCACATCTTCCGCCAGCTCTCTGATACGGCAGCGCAGTTCACTTGTGGCCATCTGAGTGTACTGCTGGCAAAAAGCCTGGATCTGTACCTTGCCCACATCCCACCATAGCTTCCAGGAGGAGTAATTCAGTCTTGTGGCCTCCCAACCCTGTCAAAATTTGGTGAAGCAGTCCTGGAAATAGAAGTGTTGAAGCAGGCTGACATTGAAGCACCAATAGGGCACTCACATGCAGGTTCTCCCCAGCAGGCTCATAGTTTCATAGTTGGAAGGGTTGGAAGGGAACTGAGAAGATCATCAAGTCCAACCCCCTGCCATGGCAGGAAAGTGTACTGGGATCAAATGACCCTGGCGAGGTATTCATCCAGCCTTCTCTTAAAGACCCCCAAGGTAGGACCCAGCACCGCTTCTCTTGGAAGCTGGTTCCAGATCCTAGCTACCCTGACAGTGAAGTAACGCCTCCTGATATCTAGCCTAAATCTACCCTCTGCCAGTTTGTGACTGTTATTTCGAGTCACTCCTGGTAGTTCTCAGGGGAACAGGGACTCCCCCAATACCTGATAGTCCCCCCTGACCTTCTTTTGTGGAGGATGAACAGGTTCATGTTCCATAACCTCTCCTCGTAGGGCCTGCCCTGCTGACTCCTGATCATGCAAGTGGCCCTTCTCTAAACCCTCTCCATGTTGTCCACATCTCTCCTTAAGTGTGGTGCCCAGAACTGGACGCAGTACTCCAACTGCAGCCTGACCAGTGTCACATAGAGGGGGAGGATCACCTCCTTGGACCTGCCTGAGATGCATCTGTGGATGCATGACAAGATGCGTTTGGCCTTCCTGACCGCGCCCCCATACTGTTGGCCCATGTTCATTTTGGCATCAATAATGACTCCAAGATTCTGCCTCTACACTGACAAGAAGGGAGTTCCCCAGCCTGTATACATGCTTCCGGTTCTTCCTCCCCAGGTGCAGTACCTTGCACTTGTCAGTGTTGAAAACCATCCTGTTCTCATCTGCCCATCCCTGTAACCTGTCTAGGTCTGATTGCAGCCTATTCCTCCCTTCTAGTGTGCCCACTTCTCCGCACATTTTAGTGGCTGCTGTGGCTCAATTCACAGCAAGCCAGGCCATGGTCTGACAGGCCTTAGGGAATGATGTGGCCATAGTGTAGGAGTGGCAGATGGTGCCTGGTGACATAAAGGCAGTCGAAGTGGGTCATAGTGAGACCACCAGCACTCATCCTGGCCCAGGTGTACTGGTGTGCGTCAGGGTGCAGAGCTCACCAGATGTCAACGAGGCCTGCAATCTCCAAGGTGGAGTGCAGCTTGCAGGCTGAAGGCAGGTGAGGTTCAGGCCCTGTGCAGTTGAGTAAGGTGTCAGTGGTAAAATTAAAGTCCCCACCTACAAGGAGCAGGTCATCAACCTAGCTAGCATTGTGCAGGAGGGTGGCAAAATCTCAAAGAAAGTGACCCTCTCCTGGCCATTAGTGGGTGCATAGATGTTGATTAGTAGCAAATGGTGTTTTGCTAGGGTGCCGCGGATAGTCAACAGGTGGCTGGGGACAATTTCCTGAGCCACTGCCATATCATGCTGTAGTTGTGATGATAGAAGAGTTGCAACCCTGTCACTAAGGTTGGTGCCATGACTCAAAAACAAGTGGCCTCACCAGGCAGCACGCCAAGCCAACTGGTTGAGCCTGTTGGAATGTGTCTCCTGGAGGAAGGTAACAACCAGCTGCTTCTGGCACAGGAGCTCCAGGATGACCTCCCATTTCACCAGATCTCGACAGCTTAAAAGTGCCAATGGTTGTGGCTGCCATAGGTGTAGGTATGGGAGAGGAAGAGTGAGGTAAGGTATAGGTGGAAGAGTGAGCACCCGAGAGCAGAGCAAAATTTACTTTGAAGTTGTGGGAAGGAAAAGAAAACTGAGACCATGCTATGTCTTGGAATGCCTTTATTAGCTATGAAG
>NW_017729031.1:69678327-69681392 GCF_001723915.1 Gavialis gangeticus
AAAGCAGAGACAGGTTGAAACAGGCTTATCATGCCCTACTCTACTCCCAGGACCCCACCAGGCCCCACTCATCTCTCACCCTCTGTGAGAGCTTCTCCAGATGGTAAGCCATCTGCTGAGTGCCTAGATCTTGTTGCATAAGTTTGGCTGCAGCTCTGGAAGCCTTGATAAAAACTTCAGGGTCTGCACACCAAAGCACCCCACTATGTTCTTCTGTCCTTTGGTCTGTTTCAAAAAGGTCAGGAGACCCCCATAGTCAGGACCGACCTGGGGGGCGGTCTGCCAACATGGGATGGACATTTCCAACAGATGCACGGCAAAGCTGCACCGTAGTTGGGAGCACACCCACAAATTCATCATCTACACCCTCAATATCTATACACATCAGCCTCCTCTGATCATCCAGGTCAAGGACTGGCTCTTGAAGAGCAATCCCCACTTTCTTGGGGAAAGAGAGGTCATCCTGCTCTCGAGGTTGCTTGCGACACTCAGAAAGCTGGATTGCCATCTCACTATCCTTCTCATCTAATTCAGTAGTCTGGGATGTGACCAAGAGGTCAGCAGACTCCTCTGCCACCCCATGTGTTGGATCTCCAGAAGAGAGGCACTGTGCATAGCTTTTTTTGCCACCCGACTCTGGAAGCTGGGAGACAGGCAAGGGGTTGGTGACCCCTGCCTTCACCTCCCCCACCTCCAAGCCACCCCCATCCCCGGTCAACAGGGTCACTGACATGACAGCCGGAGTGGAGCCAGGATCCCCAGCAGGGCCCCACCCCCACCCCGCACGAGCTGAGGACAGTCTCAGTGGGGATGGGGTGTCTTGAGTGGTCCCCCTCACTTTTTTATCTTTGTTCTTCTTCTTAGTGGCAGTTGGCCCACCCTTCATAGAGGATGGGCTGGCCTGCTTCTGGCCTGCTTCCCCAGGGCCATCCACCTCAGATAAGGCCACGGCGGAGGGCAGCTGGGAGGAGGCCTGATCCCCATCATCTGACAGGACCTTGGCACCACAATCACTGGCCACCCAAGCCAGATCAAATGGGGTGGTTAGGGCAGGCAGGGGGCAAGTGGAGACATCAGCCTCTTCACCTGGTGGTGTCTCTGCACTGGGTTGGGCACTGTAGGTGGAATGGTTTGGGGGAGGGTTGGGGATTAGTCCCAGCCCCTCCGCTGGACGGCACTCTCACACCAGAGATTCCAGCCCTCTCAGATGGCACGGGGTGGAAGGAGGTCAGGAAAAGCTCTTGACCTCACTGGGTGGGGCCTGTGTCCCAGAGGTGGAGGCGCCATCCATTGGCAGCGCTGTAGTTGCCACTGTTCCGGCTGCTCTCCCCCATGGGCACTGGGCTGCTAGGTGGGAAGAGTTACCACACTGCAAACACGTGGTCTTTCCAAAGGAAAAATAGATCACAAACCTCCAATTGCTGAACATGAGGCTCAAGGACTGAGGCAGGAACCATGGGACCTCCCTGAGGAGCATGAAACCTGCCTTTGAAAAGACAGGACATGCTTTGGGTTCTTGCTTCTCATCATCACTCAGTGAAAAGAACTCATAAGAACCCCATAGGGCTCAAGTTCCTTTGCCAGTTCCCAATCAGTCACATGCGGGGGCATATTAGAAATCACCACCGTCACTGCTGGGGTGTCTAGGGGCGAGACAAAATAGTCTGCACCCACAATGTCCAGGCCCTGTGTGCACACCCTGTTAATTAAGGTGTCATTGCTCAGATAAATCATTGGGACTGTGTTAACACGACCTGCGTAACATGTCTTATACTGTCCCAAGAGACTAGCATGGGTATCTATGCAGACCTCAACCCCGATGTAGGGAGGGGTGTGAACCCTCAAACCATGGGTAATGGGGAAGTTCTGGAAGGCATCCTCATGCCAGCTGCTGGGTGTAGGAGCAACCATTCCTGTTAGAACAGGGTTAAATTCCAGCTATAACTAAGCAAAAGGAAAACAATAAAAAAGTTTATACTAACTAAAAAGATAAGTGTCTGGGAATGCAGCCACAAAACTCTAGATGGGAGGGGAAAAGAGGTGGAGCAAAAAAATGGCGGGCGGGGGGAAGGGGATTGAAACAGCAAAAAAAAAAGAACAAAGAGGGTGGGGGCAGAAGGGGTAATTAAGAGCACCCCTTGCAAGGCAAGCTAATGGAAAAGATAACTCCCCACAACAAGCAAACAGAAAAGAAGAGAGAAAGAAAGGAAAAGAGACAGTAAGTAAGAAGGCTGTAAAGGCAAAGAAACTGGAAGTACAGGGAGGATGGAACAAAGAGGAGAGAAAAGGGGGAAAAAAGCTACAAAAATGCAAGAAAAGAATCAGAAAGTGCGATAAACAAAGGCTAGAGACCTTTAGACAGGTGGGAGTCAGAAAAGAAAAGAGATAGGAAACCAGGGAGTCTTACGCTCAGGATCACCCCACGCAGCTCCAAGCAAGCCTGGTCCAGTGCATCCAGAGCGGAAGGAAGGAACTATACAATTAAAGCCACAATGGTACATTTTGTTGTTAAATTGGGTCACAGATGATCAAGCAAATTGCAACAAAGGCTGTTCTGCTTGGGCAAATCTTGAATGGAGCTTTAGAAATATAAAAACATTGCAAGCATGCATTTAATTAATTTACAACTATCTCCTATACTAATTCAGGCCTTGCAATGGACAAGTACAGTTAACTGTGCTGGGTTTCCCTCCCCAGAGAAAGGGTCCCAAGTGTCACGGTGGAACCCGAATGAACAGGCTGGGTCTAGCAGCGGTGGAGTTCTGAGTGACACGGAAGCTGGATGTTCCTTAATTGAATGGGTTTATTAACTTACGCTTGGTAGAGCACAGGTACGGAGTCTTCAGTTACAGTTAATAACGCACAACAGGGGGAGCCTGTTGTCCCACGGGGTTCGCCGACAGGCCCTTGCTTTCTACTCCCGGTGCCGGAGCCCGGGAATAGGTGCGGCTGCCTGTCAGGTAAGTCCCAGGGATGGTCAACAGTTTATAAAGGAAGACAAATAACAAACAGAACTGTAACGCGTCGGTGTCGCCAGTCCACAGAACAGTTGGGTAGCCGAGATG
>NW_017729031.1:69681636-69681985 GCF_001723915.1 Gavialis gangeticus
TTACTATGACGCTTACAAGAGAGCCTCTGCACTGGCAGCACTCACAGAGCAAATTTCCAAGACAAACTGAAGTAGGAATTAAATATTTCAAGTGAGTTGATTTGTCATCAGAAGAATCCTTGTAAAGTTCAAGGGCATAAAGCCAAATCCTTCTCTTTCTAACTGCCTAAATATCTCTAAGAAAATTTAAGATTGCACGTCAGATTACATCTGATACCAAGGGGCACATCCATACATGTAAGCATGCGCACTTGCAACACCTGAAATAGAAGGGGTGCAAAGTTGAGCTGGGGTCTTTGCCTCAGCGCACGTGCTCAGACATGCACTTCATTGTGGAGCAAATTGTGCC
>NW_017729031.1:69686985-69687187 GCF_001723915.1 Gavialis gangeticus
GAAGTTCTGGAAGGCATCCTCATGCCAGCTGCTGGGTGTAGGAGCAACCATTCCTGTTAGAACAGGGTTAAATTCCAGCTATAACTAAGCAAAAGGAAAACAATAAAAAAGTTTATACTAACTAAAAAGATAAGTGTCTGGGAATGCAGCCACAAAACTCTAGATGGGAGGGGAAAAGAGGTGGAGCAAAAAAATGGCGGGC
>NW_017729031.1:69697309-69698343 GCF_001723915.1 Gavialis gangeticus
GGAAAAGAGGTGGAGCAAAAAAATGGCGGGCGGGGGGAAGGGGATTGAAACAGCAAAAAAAAAAGAACAAAGAGGGTGGGGGCAGAAGGGGTAATTAAGAGCACCCCTTGCAAGGCAAGCTAATGGAAAAGATAACTCCCCACAACAAGCAAACAGAAAAGAAGAGAGAAAGAAAGGAAAAGAGACAGTAAGTAAGAAGGCTGTAAAGGCAAAGAAACTGGAAGTACAGGGAGGATGGAACAAAGAGGAGAGAAAAGGGGGAAAAAAGCTACAAAAATGCAAGAAAAGAATCAGAAAGTGCGATAAACAAAGGCTAGAGACCTTTAGACAGGTGGGAGTCAGAAAAGAAAAGAGATAGGAAACCAGGGAGTCTTACGCTCAGGATCACCCCACGCAGCTCCAAGCAAGCCTGGTCCAGTGCATCCAGAGCGGAAGGAAGGAACTATACAATTAAAGCCACAATGGTACATTTTGTTGTTAAATTGGGTCACAGATGATCAAGCAAATTGCAACAAAGGCTGTTCTGCTTGGGCAAATCTTGAATGGAGCTTTAGAAATATAAAAACATTGCAAGCATGCATTTAATTAATTTACAACTATCTCCTATACTAATTCAGGCCTTGCAATGGACAAGTACAGTTAACTGTGCTGGGTTTCCCTCCCCAGAGAAAGGGTCCCAAGTGTCACGGTGGAACCCGAATGAACAGGCTGGGTCTAGCAGCGGTGGAGTTCTGAGTGACACGGAAGCTGGATGTTCCTTAATTGAATGGGTTTATTAACTTACGCTTGGTAGAGCACAGGTACGGAGTCTTCAGTTACAGTTAATAACGCACAACAGGGGGAGCCTGTTGTCCCACGGGGTTCGCCGACAGGCCCTTGCTTTCTACTCCCGGTGCCGGAGCCCGGGAATAGGTGCGGCTGCCTGTCAGGTAAGTCCCAGGGATGGTCAACAGTTTATAAAGGAAGACAAATAACAAACAGAACTGTAACGCGTCGGTGTCGCCAGTCCACAGAACAGTTGGGTAGCCGAGATG
>NW_017729031.1:69698777-69706559 GCF_001723915.1 Gavialis gangeticus
TATTCCAACTGTGGTCTGACCAGTGCCCGATAGAGGGGAAGTATCACCTCCTTGGTTCTGTTTGTCATGTATCTGCTGATGCGTTGAAGTGCAGTTAGCTTTGCTGATGACTTTGTCACACTGATGACTCATGTTCATCTTGGAGTCCACTAGAACTCTGAGATCCCTTTCTGCTTTTGTGCTGCCAAGCAGGTTATTTCCTAGGCAGTAGGTGTGCTGGACATTTTTCCTCCCTAGGTGCAGCACTTTGCATTTCTCCTTGTTAAATCACATTCTATTGTTTTCTGCTCATTTGTCCAACCTGTCCAGGTCTGCCTGCAGTTGTTCCCTGCCCTCCGGTGTGTCCGCTTCTCCCCACAGCTTTGTATCATTCGCAAACTTGGACAGAGTACACTTCACTCCCTTGTCCAAGTCACTGATGAAGACATTGAAGAGTATCAGTCTAAGGACCGAGCCCTGCAGGACCCCACTGCCCAAGTTCTTCCAAGTCGATACCGACCCATCCAACACCACTCTCTGGGTATGACCCTCTAGTCAATTTGCCACCCACTGGACTGTGTAATCATCCAAGTCACAGCTTCTTAATTTGTTCACCAGTATGGCGTGGGATACCGTATCGAAGGCCTTCCTGAAGTCTAAGTAAACCATATCTACCCCTACTCCTGCGTCCAGGTGTTTTGTAACCTGGTCATAAAAAGAGACTAGATTAGTCAGGCATGATCTACCTGCTATGAACCTGTGCTGGTTTCCCCTCAGCATACTTTTTCCTGCTGGGATCTCACATATATGAGCCTTAATAATCTTTTTGAAGACTTTGCCAAGGATGGAGGTGAGACTGACTGGCCTGTAGTTGCTTGGATCCTCCTTCCTTCCCTTCTTGAAAATAGGGACCACATTGGCCCTTTTCCAGTCCTCTGGGACCTGGTCCATGTGCCATGAGTGCTCAAATATTCTTGCCAGTGGCTGTGCAATGACATCAGCCAGTGCCTTCAGTACCCTCGGATGGAGCTTATCCGGGCCTGCCAACTTAAATGCATCCAGTCCTTCCAAGTGACTCTGCACTATCTCAGGGTCAACACTTGGTGGTCTGGCACCCTGCTGTTGTCTCTCTATGATCCTATTGTGAGAATTCTCTTGCCCCTCGTTTAGGAAGACTGAGGCAAAGAACTCATTGAGGAGCTCAACCTTGTCCCCTCTGTCTGTCACCAATTGCTTTTGCCCATTCAGTAGTGGTCCTATACTGCCCTGGGCCTTCCTTTTACTCCCTATATAGCTGAAAAACATTTTTTTGTTATCCATAACTTGGGATGCCATCCTCAGCTCCATGATAGCTTTGGCTTTTCTAACTGCCTCTCTACAGCTGTGAGCTGAGGAGGCATACTCCTCTTTAGTAATTTCTCCCCATTTCCACTGCTTATATCCCCCCCCCCGCTTTTGCCCTTAGGCTGCTCTGGATTTCTCTGGTTAGCCAAGGAAGCCTCTTGGCCCCTTTCCCCCTGCATTGGGATTGTCTCCCTCTGTGCCTGAAAGATCGCTTCCTTAAGGCACAGTCACCCTTCCTGGGCTCCCATCTCACCAAATCCCTTACCCTGCAGTGAGTCATTGACTAAATGCCTGAGCTCACTGAAGTCACCCTTCCTAAAGTCTAACACTTCCACCCTACTACTTACCTTTCCCACTCTATGCCTTATAGTGAATTCTATTATTTGGTGGTCACTGTCCCCCAGGTGACCACTAATCTGTAGGTCTCCTACCATGTCATCCCCTATTGCCAGTACCAGGTTCAGTAAGGCATTCTCTCTAGTGGAAAACCATGTACCTCCTGTGTCAGGTGGAGGTCCTGCACACAGGATAGGAACCTGCATGAACAGTTGGAATTTACTGTCCGAGTTTCCCAGTAGACATCAGGGTAGTTTAGATCCCCCATGACTACTGCTTCCCTAGTTTTTATGGTCTCTGAAAGCTGCCTCAGGAGTTCCAAATATAGTTCTTCCCCTTGGTGTGGGGGTCTGTAGCAGACCCCTACCACCAAATCCCTTTCCCCTTGACCTCCATGTATCCTAACCCACAATCCTTCTACTTTCTCCCCCTCCAATTCCATTTTGATAAGGTTTGATTTATAATGCTCCTTAACATAGAGAGCATCCTCTCCCCCTCTCCTCCCTACTCTATCCTTTCTGTACAGCTTATAGCCCTCAATGTGTACCGCCCAGTCATAGGTAGAGTCCCACCAGGTTTCTGTTAACCCCACTAAGTTGTGTTTTCTGCAAGCGGGAGTGGTAGTTCATCCTGCTTGTTCCCCATGTTCCTAGCATTAATGTATAGGCATTTGAGCCCTGCAACTGGCACCTTTGTTGCCCCCCGACTCTGATGCCCAATGGGCCCCTTATTGCTTACCTGCTTATTGCTTACCTGTGATGTACTGCTCGATGTCCCATGGATTGCAGGTTCCTGATGTTCTCCTTCATCTGCCTCCCCATCCCCCATCTGAGCTAGTTTAAAGCCCAACGCAGGAGATCAACCAACCTGTTGGAAAAAAGACTTTTACCTTTCATTAAGAGGTGAAGTCCATCACGTCCCCATTTGGCCAGGAGGTCAACCACAGCTAGCTGGGTCCAAGGTGTCAGCTGTGAGCAGACAGGGTCCTGCCACTGGCCTCCCTAGCAGGAATTCTGGTGCTCCCTATTGGAAAACTGAAAAATCCCTGATAAAAAAAATTCCGAAGTCACTCTGTAAAATACCCCCAAATCCATGTTTCTCCACAAGTAAAACAAAAGACCACTATAAAGAGAGAGACAGAGACAGAGAGAGAGACAGAGGGAGAGACAGAGACAGACAGCCATCAGTTGGGCAATATTTTATTGATATATCTATAGTGTTAAAGCACTGGCTGTTGGGGGGCTACGGCCACACAGGGGTTACAGCCCCCAAACAGGAGCTATGGCCCCCCAACAAGGGTGAAATGGTCCCCACAGGTGCTACCAACCCTCCACAAGGCTCACATGCCCCACCCCAGCTCCCCAATTGCTGCTCCACCTGGTTCCATCCCCCACCAGCCGCTGCAGCCCCCTGATGGTTGCCCCTACCAGCCCCATCCCCCACAAAAACTTCATTTTTTTAGACCCCTAGATATCCAGGGGTCTAATTTTCTCCCCATGCTGCAAGTGTTTTTTCATTCCTGCACATGCCTCCTGCCCCACCTCAAAGGGGTTTGAGATGGGGCAAGAGGCATGTGCACACTCATCTGGACATGCCCAACGAGGATAAGTATCTTCAGATCTCAGCATTATGCAAAAACACTTAGGTATACATAAATGTGGAATTTAAGATGAGGTCTTTGTTTAAAGCTGCAGCTCTAACATCTATTCATTCTCTTTATTTAAAAAAAGCTATAAAAAAAGGATATTTGGGAACAAAATGGATTTCTATTAAGTAGAAGAAAATCTGTGCATTAAAGAACTAGGATTGTTGCTGTGTTACAGAACTAAGAACCCAACATTATATAAGTTTTGTTATACTCCATCTGCAGTGTACATAGACAGATAGCAGAAGGACAACAAAGAGAGACATTTAACAGAGCAGTCAGGCAAGATCTGGGTGACAGCAGCAGACAGACAGGACATTTTCCCTCTCAGATGAATGCTGGATCTATGATTTCCACTTTACATAGGAAATAAAACAAATGACTTTAATCATGACAGTGGAAAGTCATACTTCCAGAGAAAGAAGTGATTGGAGCAGCCAGAAGCATATTTCAGGAAGGCAACTGACAGGCAGACACAGAGAAGCATCACTAGTAATGACTGGACATCATGTAGTAGGAGTCAGGGAAGATCAAAACAGAATAAATCATTGTTCACATACAGAATGGGATAAGACATAGTGCTTGGGTCTGCCTTGCAGTCCAAGCAAGGAAGACCCAAGAAATTACAGAAAGTGATTAATATAGTGCATAACAAAAATATGGTAAAAAGTTGGTCAATACCTGGCTCTTGATAAAATTTATAATTTGAAAAATATTTTTCATATTAAGATAATGCAGGTAAAGCAGATCTAAGAAAGAACTCCACAGTCCCTTTCTCCTAAGGGTTACAGAAAAGGTAGCTGTAAAACATGCCTGCAGTCAGACAGACAAATGATCTGAGCCTTGGGCTCAGTAACACTCCAGGCCATAGAGTGGAGCCTTAAACACTTAAGTGAATATCATGGGCTTCAGGAGAAATCACATGCCGTGGTTACCTTTGTACTAGTTATCTCTGCAACTTTGAACACAAAGACACTATGAACATTTTTAAAGTAAGCTTTTGAGTCAAGCTGACCTCCTGGGCTAGAAGGAAGCTTAGGTCTAAATTTGTTTGAATAAGAGGGATCCAGGTAAAATCTCATGAATGAAGCCTTTTTACCTAGGATCTGAAATGGGGGGCAGGGAGAGAAACCCCACTTCTTCACTTATTCTCCTACAAATTGTGTTCCTGGCCCTGTGCCATACACCTCCTTTTCCCCTGTTTATTATTAAGGATGTTCAAATAAGCAGACTTATTTCCTCAGACTTCATCTACTAGAAAATGCTGGTCCCTTCAGTATTTATTTTCTAAATTGAATTTAAAACTTGTGAAAGATACACAATTGATAGTGTCTTGTCTGCCAACAGCTGACAAGACAGAAGGGCAATAGTCTATCCAATGGATTGACTCCACCACATGTTACTGCAGATAAGGACCCAGAATGCAGCCCTCTCTGTTCCACATAGTAATTATCACAGAAGCATGAAGACAACATTCTCCTGGCTAAGCAAGTATGAAATATTATAAACTTGCCTCAGCATTCATTTTACATATTACAGGTGACACTAGAAATGAAGATCCTATGTTTTCTCATGAAAGGACTTAGAACGGGAAGTGGGAATTCAACATCTTCCATAATCTCATTTCTCTTCTCAGTTCTAACCTAGAGGGACCACCACAAAGAGTGAGAGGGTACATGTTTTTTTTGCCAATTCCATAGTCGTCCACTGTGCTGAAAACAGTTGCTGCTAGTTATATGGATATGGATATTTCTTGTGAGATGACAGCCTGCCAACTGAAAATAGGCTGAGGCCATCAACTTGTTAAGCAGCAATTAGATGGCTGAGGGTAGAGACTTTTGACTTATTTTGACATATGATAGATCCAAATAAGGAACTTCCAGATGAAAGATTTTGTATGGCATTAATAATTTCCCATGATAATTTTATTTGAATTATAGCATGCATCTGCATATTTTAACTGATTCAGCAAAGACTAATCTAGACAACCAGTTTTGTTTCACTAACTACTTCAGGCTTGGACCTATCACTTTTTAATGATCAATTCAAACAATAAGATAAATAAAGCAATCCAGACATTTATTCTAAAAGAAATAGTAAGACATAATATTCCATCTAAAATATGTATATAAAGCTACCATAGCAATCCAAGTATTAATGAAAGTATCTTTTCTAATGTGTAAAATTAGAAAACACTGTTCAAGAAAACCATGCAACAATCAAAAATATGCTCTGAAAAAACATAAGTTCTGCAGCACCCATTACACTTGCTTGTTTAGTCATTAACTCTGACCACATATAAGTGGTGCTCAAACTGCAGCAAGGAAGTTTGGCACCCAGGGCAAGCCCACACTGGCAGCACGCCCTCACCCTACGCACACATCTGAGGGGAACATGCCCCCCCATGCTTACTTGGGAGTGCATGCAGCAGTGGGAGCCACTCTCCCCTGTCCCCACACTCCCCCCAAACAAGCCACTCATGGCTCTGTCCATGCACCACCCCAGCTGGGCAGTACCTGTTGGCACCTCTTCACTTCTGTGTCTACGGAGGTCACCCTGCTCACTGCTCCCCACCCCTTGCTATAGTTATAGTACTGGTGCTGCTTATAGTCTTAAGTTAGATAAACAAACGAGAGAACCATTGTATGTCAAGACACTTTCTACTTCATTTAGTGGATTGCAAATTGTTACCATATTCTGTAAACAGAGTAATAATAGATATTTAAAGGAACCACAAAAGAAACCTAATCAGTGAAACTAATAGCAATACCTAAGAACTCAGAGAAATTAGATACTGTCTACTGTGCCCATCTCATCATACATCTTTATATATCAAAACAGAAAAAAGTAGAAATTAGTAAAGTAGCAAAATATAAGGGGAGATTCATATTTTTGAAATACAGAGCAGAACTTGGCTGTCAGAGTAAAAAAAAGCACTTCACTTGAACTAATGTTTTCAATTACATCACAAAGGCTAAGTACAAACATTCAAAAAGCCCATGGTGAAAGTACTGTAACTATTGTGCTATACTGAAAGCCCTATAAATTGGAGCGTGTTCAAACTAAACACACATTTGCCATTTGATTGGGCTGGAGCTTAAACTGCCTGAAGCCAGAAGGTATGGGGATCTCTCACATGCCTCCCAACATTCCTTGTGGATGCCCCAGGCTGCTGAAGACTCCTGAGCACTACTGAATGGGTTAGCCATCCCTAATTCTGGCATGGGGGAACAGTCTCTCTCTCCTCCCTCCAGCTGCTGTGTTAGAACCAGAGAATGACAGAGAAGCAAGGCTGGAAGGGACCTCTGGCCAAGGTGGGGATGCCTGGGAGCCAGGAGGGTGAGCTTATCTGTCAAGCGGAAGCCTAGACAGCTGTGAACCAGCATCTTCCCAGAATCAAAATGATCCACTGAAAATTGGGAGAGGGTAGGGGAATGGCACAGGGCAGGATCACCCAGAGCTAGGCTGGAAATGGACACACACACACACCCAAGCCCTGTGCCCCACCAAACACCAGTGGCAGCAGCAGTGGCTCTGTTTCCCACCCCACCATGCCATGTCCCCACTCAGAGGCAGGCTGGAGACACACAAACACACACACAAAACTCTGCACTGCACTGCACTGAACACCAGCAGAAGTGGCAGCAGAAGCAGCTCTGCTCCTCACTCTGGCATGTATGGCCCTGCTCAGGGACAGGTTGGAGATGCACACGCATACACCAAGCTCTGCTCCCTGCAGAGACAGCCGGAGTGGCCACACAGTGCTGTGCCACTTTTCATTGTGCCGGGAACTCTGGTGAGGAGGGATAGAAAAGGATCCTGGAAGCCAGGAACTCTGGTGAGGAGGGCTGCCATGGTGGGGGCCAGACCATCCCCCACCAAGGTCCAAACCAGGAAGCTGTGATGGCACCTGCCTGGCCAGGGGGATCCTTTCCCCCAAGTGCAGCCAGCAGCAGCACCATGGTGCTAAGCCACTTTTTGCTCTGCTGGGAACTCTGGTGGGAAGGGGGGTCGAAAAGGAGCCCCCTTGACAAGTGTGCCCCCCCAGCTTCCGAGCTTAAGTCTTGGAGGGACCAGGCTGGGCTGGGCCCACCCACCAGAAGGTCTCCTTTTCCACCATCCCTCCACCTGAGTTCCCAGCAGAGCAAAAAGCACCACAGCCCTGCACTGATGTTCCTCACTGAAGCTGAGAAAGAGAAGCCCCCCTGCTGCCAGAGTGGCTTGGACTGCTCCCACCAAGACCTGAACCAAGAAGCTGGGGGAGGCCCACTCAGCAGGGGTCTCTTTTGCCATGCCCTCACAAGAGTTCCTGGTGCAGTGAAAAACAGCTCTGCACTGCAGCTTCTAGCTGCCCAGCTGGCCTATGGTATGCTGTAGGGCTAGGATGGCTGTGGGGACAGAAAATCTCCCTCCCCAGCCAGACTGCAGCTCACAGCTGTCCAGAGGGAGGACATAGGGCTGGGATCAGAGTCTGTCAC
>NW_017729031.1:69706570-69708418 GCF_001723915.1 Gavialis gangeticus
GAGTTCCCAGCAGAGCAAAAAGCACCACAGCCCTGCACTGATGTTCCTCACTGAAGCTGAGAAAGAGAAGCCCCCCTGCTGCCAGAGTGGCTTGGACTGCTCCCACCAAGACCTGAACCAAGAAGCTGGGGGAGGCCCACTCAGCAGGGGTCTCTTTTGCCATGCCCTCACAAGAGTTCCTGGTGCAGTGAAAAACAGCTCTGCACTGCAGCTTCTAGCTGCCCAGCTGGCCTATGGTATGCTGTAGGGCTAGGATGGCTGTGGGGACAGAAAATCTCCCTCCCCAGCCAGACTGCAGCTCACAGCTGTCCAGAGGGAGGACATAGGGCTGGGATCAGAGTCTGTCACTGACCTGGGGCCTAGTGTGGCCCATCGTTTGGGCAGAACAGATGAGCTGTGCCTAAGGTGAGCACTCTGCCATGTGAGGAGCCCCTGGGATGCTGGCAATGTGACCTAGCTTAACACTTGATAGGATGTGGAACAGAGATTCAAAAATGCATGCTCATGTAAAGCACTTTAATCTGATAGCACATCCATCAAGGGTTAATTTAGAGCATGATCCACCATTTTTAAAGTATGTCATGAGCATCTGTTCAGTTACATATCATGATATAGAATGCCTTCTGTGTGCTTATAGTTTGATATGTGTAACGCCTGTACCTAGCCAAAGTTAGAACACCAAGCCCTGCAGTGTCAATTAATTACCATTACAAGTGCATAAATAGTCAATTGTCAGTTTCATTGGACCATATCATAGTGATAAAAATGAAGAGCTCTACAGAAAGACCTTTTAACAGATAGTTCTCAATCAACATTTTTACAGACACAGAATTTTTAAAGCAAATATATGGAGAGCCTGGAAATAATCCATTCAGTTAGTTGCATATGTATTCATCAGTCAGAAGTCTGTTCTGCCAGCTTTCTATTTGACAGAAAATCTTTTGAATTTATAAAAAAGCACATAACCTTCCAAGCTGTTGGAGAAATCTTACCTGACAGCCAGCCTAACACATGTATTTGCTTCACAAATCACTTCTGAAGTGATATGTCATACTTAGAATTAAGATGTGTTATTTTAAAACAAGAATGCATAATATTTTTGTGGTATTTTAATCTCTCTGTATATTAAAAGAAGCAAGATAAATACGTTTGCAGAAGTAGGAACTACAGAACGGAGATGGAGAAATCATAAACTATAAACAGATCTTCAAGGGAACTGAAAAGCTTTGAAGAGAATTAGACTAAAAAAAAAGAAACTTAGGAAAGGTAAGGGGGGAGACTATAATCAAAAGATAAGAAAACATATTTTTAAGAATACAGAAATACTAAAAGGATCTCATGAAGAATGTAAAGGAACATATCATCCTGGATTTTTGTTGAAACTGGAAAATAATAGCTTACATTGCAACTGTCTTTTATGTATCCTTAAGAATTTGGAAGCAATTTGCCATTTAGGCTAGGGACAGACATTCAAAAAGCCAAGCTTGAATTGATTCACTCTTTGCATGTTAGTCTAAGCTGCGCAGCTTAAACTGATTAATAACCGGACAGACATGCTCTGTTAAATCAGAGAATGCAGGTACATGCCGGCAGTGGCTCAAGCCAGAAGCCAGAGGGAGCTAGAGCATGCCTGCCAGCTAGTGCCAAAGGGGAGGAGGAAAGATGCCCTCCAAGGCTCTCACCTCTCTCTGCTGGAGTGGAGGTGGTGCGGCCAGGCACCAGCCGGGACTAGCAAACACAGGGGATGCCAGCGTGGGGAAAGAGTCCTTTCTCTGAAGCAAGGTATTAAACAAAGCAATTTGCAAATCATACAGCAGGGAACTACCAAAAATCTTTGCCTAAGCTAAG
>NW_017729031.1:69708429-69720095 GCF_001723915.1 Gavialis gangeticus
ATCTTCAAGGGAACTGAAAAGCTTTGAAGAGAATTAGACTAAAAAAAAAGAAACTTAGGAAAGGTAAGGGGGGAGACTATAATCAAAAGATAAGAAAACATATTTTTAAGAATACAGAAATACTAAAAGGATCTCATGAAGAATGTAAAGGAACATATCATCCTGGATTTTTGTTGAAACTGGAAAATAATAGCTTACATTGCAACTGTCTTTTATGTATCCTTAAGAATTTGGAAGCAATTTGCCATTTAGGCTAGGGACAGACATTCAAAAAGCCAAGCTTGAATTGATTCACTCTTTGCATGTTAGTCTAAGCTGCGCAGCTTAAACTGATTAATAACCGGACAGACATGCTCTGTTAAATCAGAGAATGCAGGTACATGCCGGCAGTGGCTCAAGCCAGAAGCCAGAGGGAGCTAGAGCATGCCTGCCAGCTAGTGCCAAAGGGGAGGAGGAAAGATGCCCTCCAAGGCTCTCACCTCTCTCTGCTGGAGTGGAGGTGGTGCGGCCAGGCACCAGCCGGGACTAGCAAACACAGGGGATGCCAGCGTGGGGAAAGAGTCCTTTCTCTGAAGCAAGGTATTAAACAAAGCAATTTGCAAATCATACAGCAGGGAACTACCAAAAATCTTTGCCTAAGCTAAGATACAGCCCAGTAAAATACAGCATACACAGTTTAGCCTAAAGTAAAATGTAGACCAGAAAGACAAGAGTTAGTTTTACTAATCCTGAGGGCAGAGTGTCTCCTTAGAGCCAGATATTCAGAAAGGATTTGTTCACATGTTCTGCTTTATAATGTAAATGTAGCTCTCTGCATTCTTTAATGAGGCTGTCTGCAGCTTCCCTTTACATCATCAGCATCACTGATGATTGTCAGGTCTTTGCCAAAACTTCTCACCTCTTAGTCTGGCCCTTCAAGTCTTAGCTCTGAAAATGCAGGGCTTGGATATGCAAACAGATCTGCTTGCCTCTCTCCCCCACTCCGGGACACGCAGACAAGCCAAGCCACAGAAACCACAGCCAAAGTCCTGGTGGTGCCAGGAGAGAGAGGGGACAGGGGACAGAGGAAGTGATTAACTCAGTCTTTGCAGGCAAGCCATGGATGTGCAGCTGGGGCTGGCAAACAGCAGCTGCAGTCCCCAGGGTTTGCCAGTGGAGGGTGAGGGGAGAGTGGGCAGAGGGAGAAATTTGCCTCAGGGGCCCTGGCAGGCCAGCATCTGGCTACACCCTGCCTCTGCTCTGGCTAGAGAGCAAAGGGAAGGGGCCAGCCCTGCTGTGGAGCAGAAAGCCCCACCCAGCCAAAGAGCATGCTGGGATGCTGGAGGACTCTGGTTTATATTAAATCAGCAAGGGGTCTGGGACAGACATTGTATAAACTGGTTTGACACAAATCCATGTTATGACATTCTGTTGCAAATCTCATTTTTAATTAAAATACATTTAATTGCATGATTTTCACAAAAAAAAATGCAAAATTGCAATTTAAACCAGGCCCTACTTATTACTGATCTTCTGGAGATGAAAAAAGAAATGTATGAATTAAGACCTAGAAAGGAACTTAGAAGAGACATTTCCTTTCCTACTTACAGCAAGATGCAGAGAAGACAATTGAAGAGAGTAGGAGTAGACACTATATGTTAGGGCACCTGTACACACGTGGGAAGCTTAGTTCCCCTAAATTGAACTTGGTTTTAATTTTGTGAGTTTTTAATTATGACTAACTATTTCAATTTAGAGGCTTCTGTCACAGTGATGGCCCTCCATCAGTTCACCCTCCCTGCACCCCTGTCATGGGTAGTGAGGAGCCTGCTTTTTCTTTTCTTGGTGAAGTCTACCCACATCTCCCATGGATAGGGGGGTGAGCTGCTTATGGCCCCTGAGCTGCAGGGAGGGGAGGTGGTCCTTCCCTCCACAGCGCTGGTGCCCCCCCCCCCAGGCAGCCTGCCCACTAGCTGCCCTCTTGGGCAGCCCCAGGGAGCACTGCTACCATGAAGGGAAGGACCAGCCCCCCCCCGCCAGAACTCAGGGTCTACCAGCAGTTCACCCTACAATTGTGCAAGATGAGGGCAGGGTCTGCTGGAAAAAAAATTAGAAGTGAGTCCTTCACTATTTTTTTTTCTCAGCAGAGTCTGTGCACATGAGCTGCTTCTGGGCTGTGTATCCCCTGAGTTGTTGGGGGGACCAGTGCTTCCTACCAGGAAGGTGCCACCCCCTGGGGCTGCCCAGGTGGGGTGCTAACTGGGAGGGTGCTGCCCTAGCTCTCAGGCAGCACCCATCCCAATCCAACAGTGCACAGGGTGCTGGAAGCCTGGGTGTGCTGGGGGAAGCTCAGGATTGGCAGGCGTCCAGCACCCTGTGCACCATCCCCATCACCTTCCTGCTGCCTGGGACCTCCCAGGAGCAGGCTGGCTTACCCCTGAGACTGCGCAAGAAGGCAGCTGGGTGTGCAGGCAGCCGGAGAAATGCCACAAATTTGGGGCATTTTTGATGTGACAAGGAAAACAGATGTCTGTGCCCATGGCCTTTCTGCCACCATAAAGATTGTTACGTTGTCTCAAAGGTGACACCTGTTTACACCTGAATTGCCCTCCATCCCTACTGCTCTCATTAAAGCATCAGACTGAGAAAAGAGAATAAGTTCTAGAAGTCCAATAAATGAATCTTTCTTTAGAACCTGACTAAACTCAACTTTTGTTTCATAGTAGTTTGGGGTCAGAAGGGACTTGTTCAGCTCATCTAGTCTGACCCCCCTACCACTGGCCGGAGCACACGCTGGGATCATGTGACCCCAGACAGGTGTTCATCCAACCTCTTTTTGAATTTACCTAAGGTAGGAGTGAGGACCATTTCCCTAGGAAGTTGGTTCCAGATCCTAGCCACCCTAACAGTGAAATAGTGCCTCCTAATCTCTAATATGAACCTATTCTCCAGCAGCTTCTGGCCATTGTTTCTTGTCACCTCAGGTGCTGCTGGGGGGAATAGGGCCCTTCCTATTTGCTGCTGATCTCCCCTAACGAGTTTGTAGGCAGCCACCAAATCCCCAATCAGCCTGTGCTTGCTGAGGCTGAACAGGTTCAGGTCCCTCAGCCTCTCCTTGTAGGCCCTGCACTGTTGCCCTCCAACCAAGTGGGTGGCCCTCCTCTGAACCCTCTCTAGGCAGGCCACATGCTTCTTAAAGTGTGGTGCCCAGAACTGTCTGGCATTGGCGGCTCATGTTCATCGATCCCTTTCCTCCTCTGTGCTCACAAGGGGGGAGCTCCCCAGCTTGCATGTATGCTGTGGATTCCTTCTCCCCAGGTGCAGCACCCTGCATTTATCTACATTGAACCCCATCCTGTTACCATCCTGTGAACACAGACTTGTAGCCACAAGTGAGAAATTTAAAGTACAAAATGAGCTGTTATTCTGAAACAATCTTACAACAGAAATAGGAAGAACATTTAAACTCTAATGAGAATAGGTTCAAAGGAAGCAACAGCATCACAAAGGTAGGAAATAAGGAAGATTATATGAATGCATTTATAAAAGGTTTCCATATAGTTCATGGGATTGTAAGCAAATGGAAACTTAGGAGTACCAGAAGTCCAACAGTAGCAAGTGAAAAAATAAATGTAAATGTAAATAGGAAACCCACAAGCTCTTTCACCGAGTGCACGAAAAGATGCTGGTATGAACAATGCTAGATACAGGGTGCTTAGTTAAACCACTGATGTAGCTGCAGCCTCTGACATTCCACTTTTACCCACTTCTGCAAACCTCTCATGTCAGAGGCCAAGTCCCCTTTTCTGTGACACTTCTCCATGTCATTTGTGTGTTATTTTTAAAAAAGATTTATTATGGGGGAATGTGAGAGGTGGGAAGCTGCAAAGTCCAGGGAAAGAGGAAACATAATATTTTTCCTACTTGACTCTGACAGCAGTAAGTTGTCTCTGCTCAAAAATCCCAAACCATTTAACCTGGATATGGTGTTTCATGTTAGTCACTATAGTTTCTAGGCACAGAATATAAATGAGGAAGACCACTATTAAAGGAACACTGAAAAATGGCTAAGTCACGTAGGTTCCAAGTCTGAATCAAAATCCAGCTAGTGAGTGACTGAACAAAATGAAGATCCTCAGAAACTAAAAATTCTCTCCAGCTCCTATCTCCATTTTGGTATGCTCATATCTTGCTAGCTGAAATACAGTTTTGATGGGGCCAGAACTACAGAAATAAAATGGTAATTTTGTATAAGGAAAATATTTTGACTAGATTTGGCTGAGGGCCTCATAACTCAGTGGGCTGCCTAGGTATTGGTCTCAGATATATTATATGGTGGCATGAATATATACCGTCGCCCTGCATACCTTGCTCTCCTAGCTCTTTTTACCTCTGGGGACTGGATTGGAACTGACCTCATGTCAGTGTACCTTGGATACCCTGGGGGTATAAAGACTTACATCCAACTATCCCATTCAGTCCATCAGGGCCAGTAAAGCTCACTCTGAGAATCTCAGTGGAATAAGCCTAATGGTTGGAATACCTTGGTTACTTCAATTACACAATACTCTTAAAGTTGCAGCCTCTGCATATTAGCATATAATGGTGTCCTACTACTTCCATGTTGAATTCCAATCCTGGCCCTATTTTTTCTGTAGTTTCAGTTGTCAAATAAGGTTCTATATTTTATCTTCCCTGTGAGTAACCACTCTGAAGTGAATGCCTTTTTCACCACTATAGAATAACTAGTAATAGAGCTTTGACAGACAAGTGCTAGGTGGTAAGAAAGTGAACATTATTCCTGAGTTCCCATGGCATGGGTCATGGGCCCCACGTAAACAGCAGGATTGCCATCTCTCACCATTCAAATATCATGAGCTAGACTTTCATACCTTGACATTATATGAGAACCCATACATTTTTCAATTCCTTTCATTCATCTTCTGACTTCTGAGATTTTGGTCATATGTTCAGACTTTTCTCCCTATCTCCCAAGCCTAGAAATTAGCTTTATTATAAAAAGAAAGAACAACTACAACGTTAAAAACAGCTGAGACTATTTTTTAGTGACTATATGCTTGCAGAGGACAAGAATTTTCTGTTCTTTTTTTATTTTTTTATTTTTTTTTGAAGCAGAAAATATTGCAAAACTTGCAAGAAAATCAAGGGAACTTGGAACGCAAAAATAGCATTGGCTTATGGCAAGAGTCAAAAACATTTCAGAGATTCTGAGTTTACTGTATCCCCTACACCTATTTTGGGATGTGCACTCCCAGATATCTGGCAATTACATTTTTTAGAAGTATTTGGTTTCCTCAATAGCGCTAATATTCATACTGACAGAATTATTATTTTATCCTCACATTCCTCCTAATTACTATTCTGAAGTGATTACTCTTTTTTCAATTGCCTATAGTTAAGTGGATTTCTTCCCTTTAGTAATTAACTCTGGGTATAAGCTTCCCTTCATTCCTTTCTGTTGCTACACTGCAATTGTATATGTTTCTATAAAAAAAAGAACAGATTAAAACATTTATTACTCTTATAATGGCATAATGATGATACACTACAACTCAAGACAAGTTTATTTCACAGAAAAAGACATTGTCCCACTATACCTAGTTTTATTTAACATACTCACTTGTGCAGATGCAGGTACCACTTACTCCACAGACTTGGCAAAAAGTCCAATCTTAGCTCATTACTTTTAGTAGAGCCACCAAGGTTAACATATAGAAAGTGAATTGATTAGACCAGAAAAGGACAACAAAACAAAGATCAGAGAGAACATGATGCGACCAGTAATATCTAATCCCCTAACAACATTAAAGAGACAGATAACACTAGCAGAAACCTACTCATCTCACTACATAGAGATCAGGAATGCTTCTGTAAAGGACAATGTGATCATTGTAAGTGATCATTTTGAAAGGAATAGCCAAGGAACTAGGAGCAAGCACACTGATTGGAACTCTGCTGGCTCTTCCTTACATTAGGCAGGGCTAGCTCAGCACTGGGCAGTCCTGGATACAAGTTTTTGAACACAGAGACTTTCGTCCTAAAGTAGATGGCAATATTTTTAAGAGTAGAGGAAATCATAAGATTCCTATGTTAAAGAGTAAAACCATATATACATATGCATATACATCTACATACATAAAAAATATGGTTTCACTCTTTAGGAATCTTATGGTTAGTGAGCCTGTCTTCAAGGATGCTCTTCCCTCTCTTTGTCAGGTGGATCCCATCTTTCTAACAATCCATCTTGGAAAAACATCCAATGGGTGAAAAAGTCAAAACCCTACTGGGAACATCATCTGTGCAGTCATGCAGTGATCTACAGAATGCATCTGCTCCTGCTTGGTCTCTTCCCCTTTACCAGAAGGATCAAAGAGAATACCACCTAAGCCCCTGTCCTCTCGCACCATTGCTTAAAGCATGATGGGTATAATGTCTGTACCTAGCCATTCTGAGTGGTCTACTATATGTATGGTTTCACCCTTTAACATAGGAATCTTATGATTTCCTCCATTCCACTTCCTCAATGTATTTTATATATATATAAATTGGTTACTCCTCCTTCCTGGGTGGAAGGGAGGAGGAACTTCACAAGCATCCTGTAATCAGAAATTAAATCAGAGGAAAGTGAATATTTCAAAGTTGAGAACATATAAAAAGTTGGCTTAATAAACAGTTTTTGAATCCGTAATTATAATGAGTACTTTTCAGCATAGGAAATTGATCTTCTGTTCCCTCTTTGCTCCTAAACAGCAGGCAGTAATATATATTTGGTTTCTGCTTCAGGTGACATGGATGGTTTTCAGCCTAATATAGATTTATGTATCCTGTAGAGGGTTGAAATATCATTCTTTTGAGAACATTTATATTAAAAATCCCAGCAGTAATTTCAAATAATGAAAGCTAAAATTATTTGGAGTCAAATCAGTAAAATGTCATGATAATCATTAATTCAAGGTTTTAGTTCAAATAAATTTGCATGCCTAATTTCTAAAAAATATATATTTCTAGCTGCTGCTGAATTTAATGAGCTATCTAGATTCAAGTGCATTTTTTCCACTATTAATCCTCCATACACTGAATTTTTTTGACAAGTTAATCTTTGCTTCCTCTTACACAGATAATACATGATTAATTGCAGTGATTGTGTAAAATATAATATTCAAGGAAAAAAATTAAAACTACTTGAAGGGTGACATAAAAATCTATCATTTAAAATAATTTCTACACATCAGAAATCCTGATACGGTGTATTTATCACAGGAAATTATGGTATTTAATTTGATTGGAGTGGGCAAAACTGGAACCTGTGTTCCAAATCCCCTTGATCCACTACAGAGAAGTAGGTAGTTTGGGCTTTGAGTCACTTGTTTCAAACTGGATTCTACAGTTTCAGCTGAAAATTGAATTTAAAAATTCACAATAGGATTTTACAATTTTTTTCATAGTAGGACATAGCCAAAACTGTATAAGGACATCTATTTTTAGACTTCAGAAATCATTTGAAGCACAGATCTTCTTTGACTTCCCAAATTTTGTGAAAATGTTTCACAAATTTTTGTTCTTGCTTTAATACAAACTATCTCCAATTTAACTGCAAACCAAAAATCAACCCATACCTAAATCTAATGTAGTCACCAGTACAATTGTGCCTCTTCAGCCCGTGACCAATTTTAAGAGGAATTTCAAGAATGATGTCACATGTATCAGAAGATTTTTATTCTCACCTGCTAATCGAATTTAACAATGAATTGAATATGTTGCTTCAATTATGAATGTGTTGTTTGGCCATTTTTCTTTAAGTAGCCAATCTAAAGCTATTATTTTTTCTAAATTCTTTCAGGCAGTATGTGTCATGACCTTCTCTTGAGAACCAAGCAATTACATAATTTAGTTTATATTTGACATCATATACAACACCTGAATGTTAAATTACTGGAAGGGTTTCCCCCCTTATAAATAATGCAAGTTCCTAACTGCTATTTATAAGTTCATAATTTACTTTTTCCTACAACCTTATCCCCATTTTCCCATAAAATGTGTTTGCTGTGCAATGAAAGTGATTTGCAGGGAAAATAGTGTGAGGAGATCAAAATCTTTTCCCCCTGTATCATTTAAAAATGTCTTTGAAGTTAATGGACATTCTGTCCGAGTAAAAACGTAGGGCATAGGGCCTGATTTTTAAAGGATTTTCGCTTCCTAAAAATGCAGATAAACACCTATGACTTGTCTATTATGCTCCCATTGTACTTCTAAAAGTGTCAGAGAAGCCAACCTTGCTTTCTGCTCAGCACGTACCAAAGAGAAGTCAGTTAAGCTGCTTTTTGGGTGCTCCCTCAACTGCTACTCTCAAGCAACCTAAAGATAGAGCTCACAAGAGAGTTAACACGGGAATGACCTCTTGGTAGGAACTAAGGGGTAAGACTTGCTTCTCGGTGGCACACTCTGGAAAACTGAGTGGTGTCGAGATACCACTAGTAGGGTTTTCAAATGCATATAAGTGAAATTAAATCAGGCCTGGGTACCTAAGTGCTTTTGAAACTATTAAGGAGAGAACTACTTAAAAAAAAAAAAACAACAGACACAAAAATCCTACTGTCCCTTAATCTTTATTTGCATTTGTAAAAATTGCGTTTTCTGTCCTGCGCAGGTTTTGAAAGCATATCTACAATTATTTGCCTAACTGGGACTGACTTACTAAGAGGTGTGCAACTGCTATTTGTATCTCTGAAAAGCTTCTACAAGGGCAACTTATATCTGATGTCTTGGTGGCTGCAGTTATGAGGCAGCAGCTAAAATCACTCAAAATAGATACGAAGGATCTCAGTTAACACGTTTTCTGTTAAGTACCATATTACCTCAAATATAAGATGACCCTGAATGTAAAATAAGTCCCCCCCCAAGCCCCCTCAGTTAAATTCTATATATGGAAAATGTACAGATTTATTATAATTTTCCAGATATAGAATAGATGTGGATAGATAGACTCTATAGATAGATACAAAGCCTTGGATTAACTGCAGGTCATTTACCCTGGCCATATGGACTATGGCTTGTGCTATGAAACAATATACAATCTAACATAAGTTATACATATTTTCCTGACGTGTAGTACAGGACATTTCCTAGAGTTCATTGGAAGATCTGTTTTAGGATTTTAGATAGATTTTCAATAAGCTAAACATTTTCCAATTCCTCATGAAGTACGATAAACTGAAATTATATGTATGCATACACATACATTTGCATAAATTCATGTAAAATATTTCATATATGCATTTCCTTCCACAATAGTGTTATTCATGATATGAATAGCTGAAATTGTGAAGCCTGTGAATAACAGAGTACGGCTTTGTTATGAATTCAGTAACTTAGCCAACACTTGTAAATAACTTAAAAATGTAACTTGGTGAAAGATTCGTGTGCATGTTTTCTGTTAGGAAATATCATAGTTATTGAGTTTCCTCCATAACCAAGCTGACATTATTTTCTCTTCATATTCTTTTAGGTTTTTTAGAAACATGGTAATTTACCACTTTTTAAATTTTCTCATTTTGAAGGACGTTCTTAACAGAGGTTTGTGAAGAGTAGATATCTTGGGCACATTTTCTGGGGAAAAAGAAATGAGTCAGCCAGGCATTCTAAACTTAAATTCTTTGTCTTTATAAAATATCTTGTAACTGCCTGAAAGCTGAATGACTGTTTTAAAGGTCCAATTGCATAGCTTGCTTGAAACAAAAGCCTGTAAAATTTTAAAAGCAGATGATATTTCAATGTGTTTGAACAACTGTTTATATATTATTAATTCTTCATGAAGAATTGGGGATGAACTATTATTTTTCAGTCATAGAAGAAATATGTTACAGGACGCACTATTTGGAGTAGTATAGTACAGGCTCATTAAAGTGACAAATGTATTGATTGCTTTTGAGAATGAATAATTTCAGATAATTTTGAAATGACAGTACCCATATTTGCAAAGGACCAAAAATGTTCCTGGATATGGCAGTCAAAATCTACATAACAACTGAGTATGTCTTCAGAAACATTGTCTTTGATTGAATGGAGTGTAATTTTAATGCTCATTCAAGTATGAATAACCTTTTATATAAAATAACTCCAATAGGAAGAACAGCGGAGGAGGCATTAGTAAAAGAGATGTAAAGAGTGAAGTAAAAAGTTACAAGAATAGCTACTGTAATTAAAATGTTGTGGCAATAGTGTATTTTCTTAAGAGCTCCCTTTGTCAGCAACAGTACTGTCCTAAAGGACATCCTGTTTGGGCAAATTGCAGGTGAGAAGAGAAGAGTAAGGTGCCTGAAATTGCACTTCAAAGACTTCTGTAAGCAGGACATGAAGACTTTTTGAATCAGTCTAAACTTTTGGAGGCCTTAGCAGGAGACAGAACTGAGTGGCACTCCCTTCTCAATCATGGAGTCCAGCAACATGATGAGAAATGGTTACTCAACTTACAGCAGAAACATCAGTACAGTAGCCCCTAATGCTGTTTCCACCTGTGACCACTGTGGCAGGACCTGCAAGTCTAACATTGTTACCACAGCCACAAGAGAACATGCCCCACCAATCAATAGAATACCTGCAATATCAACTGTCACTTGCTGATGAACAGATGTCATTACCATTTTGTTACGTAAGTAAAATAATATTAGGTGAATAGTGTAGAACACTACCACAAACAAGTCTTCTCCATAATAAATTACTACTTTCCTACATCCCCTGTATCTTTGTTTCCACAAACAATAAGGTAGAGTTACAGACAAACGGATGACTATTCCCAACAGGACTTGTCCTGAGTTTCACTTCAATGAGCTAACACTAGGAGGAAAATACTTTTCACAGCATACATAATTAGACCATGGAACTTATGGCAAGTGTCCAAAAGAGACTGGCTATTTATATGGGAGACAAGAATTACAGTAATTAACCCTAATAAACCTAAAAATATTGACCTACAAAGAGTCATCTTAAATGACATACTGGTCCATTCTGCCCTGAAAAAAATCTATGAATCTATGGTTATTACAGATAAAAGAATAATTTATTATGTTGAGGAAATTACCCTATGACTGATGTGAGATTTGTGTATTAACTGGCATGTTATATCTGGCATGTTATATGTTACACATTGCTCTTTGAACTGCTAAAATGTTGATTGGTGTCAGTGTGAGCTTGAGTTTGAAGCAATCATACCTTAAAGCCTAAAACCTTTTCTGACTGTCCCTTACCTGCACGGTTGTGACTTGCAACTAGAGAGCTAGTGAGCAAGGAGCTGACTAGGAGTTACAGCTCTGAGTTGCACAACAGGGCTGCTGAATGAGAACAGGCTTCTATTCCTGTCCTAGGTTATGTGGGGGGGGAACATGAAGCTGGGAAGTGAAGAGTTAATAGGATGGGGTTGGGTAATGAAATGAGAGGTGGAAAGGAAACGGGGGCAGGGGAAGGGTGGTGAAATGAAGGAAATCAGCCACTGAAGGATACAATAAAAATAACTAAAAATAAGTTAAAAAGAAATAAAGAGGAAATAAATTAAAGAAGGTCTCAAGTTTTAATAAATAGGGATTTGGGATGGGAGTGTGGGGGTTGTTAGTCATGCTTCCCAGGGTAGCTGGGAGGTGGGGAAGGTGAGGGAAGCTGCTTTTGGGAGAGCT
>NW_017729031.1:69725095-69725646 GCF_001723915.1 Gavialis gangeticus
CAATAAAAATAACTAAAAATAAGTTAAAAAGAAATAAAGAGGAAATAAATTAAAGAAGGTCTCAAGTTTTAATAAATAGGGATTTGGGATGGGAGTGTGGGGGTTGTTAGTCATGCTTCCCAGGGTAGCTGGGAGGTGGGGAAGGTGAGGGAAGCTGCTTTTGGGAGAGCTACTGCCCCTGCCCCAGGAAAAAAAAACTCCAGCTCATAGGGACCCAATTCAGTCCCTGTACCTTATCCCCCCCTAACCTTCCCTAGACCTTACTCCTGGATCTAACTGTGCCCTGCAACCTGGCAGGCTGTTTGTATGGGGTTGTACCTCTGGGGGTAGGAAGGTCAGACCCCTGGGGGTGAAAGAGGGAGTTGGCCTGGTGTCAGAACTGCTCCCTGGGCAGTAGAATTCAAGGTGTGGAAAGTCTGTCTACACAGAACAGGAGGATGAGGGAGGGAACTCTGCATCCTGGGATGCTGGAGGACCCCAACTTAGGTGGCTCATCTGTGGGGAGTGGCCATAGTTAGTTTCATAGTTTCTAGGGTCAGAAGGGACCTGAG
>NW_017729031.1:69725657-69727386 GCF_001723915.1 Gavialis gangeticus
AGCATGCAATCCCCTGCTGGCCCCTCATGGATGTGTGCCATACATTAATGTAACATGAACTGGGTTACACAGTTCTGATGTATACCTGGCCGGCAGTGGCATAACTTTAAGATGCCTAAACTGTGCTTAAAACTATTTTCAGGTGTTAATGTGCAAACAGTCCAAGGATTTAGAGCTCCAGGAACCACCTAAAATTAATGTGTAACAAGGCTCTAATTGTCTACTAATATTTCTTACCACAGGAGAATACTACAAATGCACGCATGTGTACCTTACAGCTAATTAAGTGTGATTCTAATGACAAATTATGGAAGATTAGCCTATCTTATTCTTGCACAATAAGGATCAGACACTTATAAGGTCATGGCTCAGTTGGTTTATTTTCTGATGATACCATTATCGTATAATTAGCCATGTGCTCCATTTAAAAATGGTTTAATTCTATTCTCATTCACAAAATCATTTTATAATAATGTTTAAAATCAAACAGATGCTCCATTCATTTATGGCTCATAAATATAAGGTGTTCACATAACCTCAGCGGAGGAATTTTAAAGACACCCTTGCCTAAAATTGTGAAATGTCTCTACAGGAAATTTTAGAAGTTATAGAACAGGTGAGTATGCAATGAATTTGGCAAGATTTTCCATCTGCATCAAATGACTATTTAATGTTTAACAGGAAAAAAAAGATTTAATACATAATTTCCTTTTTTCTAAATTCTTTTCCATAAAAAGTTGTAAGAGCTCATTAATTTATGAATTAATGTATTAAAAATACACATCTGACTTAATTACAGACCACACTATCCCTGATGCCCCTCAGGCATGCCAACCCTCTATCATCCCCTTCACAAAACCAGCCTCTCCCAACATAATCAATGGTTGCATCACAGATTCAGAGCCACTAGTAATCAGAAAGGGAGAATATAATCTGTTAATACTACCTACTATCAGAGACTACATGACACCTAGCATTAAAATATCATGTTTGAACATCACTTTACAACATTTTTGATCATTTGGCCTGCAATATTGCATACTACATTATCTACCCTATGTAGAAGAATTTTGGAAAATTTCAGTCACAAAAAATCACCACATTTTCTCAGGTCTGTAATACCAGCAGATCGTCAAGTCACCAGTCCTGCCCTGCTGGGTAGTGGCATTTAAAATGCTCATTACTTGGGACAGGGCTGAGATAAAGGGCTCCAGTTCCCCCATGTTCTGTCCAGAGCTCTAAAGAGCTGTGAGAATCTCATCATAATCCACACTGCACTGACAGGTCACCAGCCCCCTGCACGGCTTCCTACCTCAGTCCTGAATCATCATACCTGCAATTCACAATCTTTGCCGCCATGGGCTGTACGTAGACATAACAAGAGGTATGTTTGCACAACATTTTAAAGCAGGCTAAATGCTTTTGCAGCGCTTTAATGGTATCAGATTTTGCATGCCTCAGTGGCATATTGCACATTAATTGCTGCAGGAAATTTGGCAGTGTAATGCACCTTAAATGACTTGGGGTGCAGCAAACTAAAACTCCTTCAAGGAGTGTTAGTTTTCTACCCCTACAGTTGTGGAGTGAAGCACTGGGCTCTGTGCAGCTCCACAGCTCTGCAGGAAGCCCTACAGGCAGCCTGGCAGCAGCCCGGGAAAGCAGCTCTGTCCAAGAAAAGCAGCCTGACCCACCCCCTCCCCACCCGGAGCCTGCCTGCCTGAGCTGCATG
>NW_017729031.1:69727454-69734975 GCF_001723915.1 Gavialis gangeticus
CCCACCCGGAGCCTGCCTGCCTGAGCTGCACGGGGCCCAGTTCTTCCCCCAGCAGCTGCGGTGCCCCCAGGAATTCCTGAGCTGAGTGCCTGCGGGCAGGTGATATCTGGGGGAGGCTGCAGCTGCTGTGGAGAGAAGCAACAGCCTCCCCACAACAGCCCAGGGACTGCTCCACCCCCCAGGAGCTTGCCCTCCCCTCCCCACCAAAAAGTCAGGTGAGTCAGCAGGATATGAGCATGACACAGGGGTTTAATCAGCCCTGAATTAAATCGGTGTTTTTTAAAACCCACCACTTTAATTTAGGGCCCCTGTTTTGTCTACACATGCCTATAGTGTCTTGAGACTAACTTAGTCTCTCTATAGTCTCTTCCAGGGCTCTGTGTCTCTCTCTAAGCACTGCCAGCACTAGCTCCTAGACTGGGAACTTACACCAACTGATATCCCTACCCTTTTTGACCTGTGAGAGGGCAAAAACCAGTAGTGAAATTAGGGAGCACCTGACCCAAGCATGGACTATAAAGGGGTGCCAGGATCCTCCCTGCCAGTAGTTTTTGCACTGCCCATGCCCGCCACAGAAGCTGGGTACAGCAATATCACCCCAAGCAGTGCACCTGGGAGGCAAAGTCTGGGGAGGGTGAGAGGGGAGAGTAGAGCAATGGTACTCCCTTCCTTCCCTAGCACTAAATCCCCAAAACTTTGCAGCAACAAAGGAAACCATGCACTGCCACAAGGACCAGGCAGTGCAGCACCGCACCAAACAGTATATCCTGTGTATGTAGGTGGAGCTAGAGGAATGGTGCTTCTCCCTTCCACCAGTCTTTGCAGCAGTGGGGAAATACCCTGTCCTGGGCACTCAATGAGCTTTCTGCCCACTGGCAAAGATAGACGTGAACTGGCTTCTGTCTTAAAGGGACCCAGTTTGCACAGAACTTTCAGAATGGTGCTCCCTAAACCATAAGAGGGACTGGAACCAAACTAAAAATATATTTTCCTCTGAACCAGCTCTAATTTTTTTCCCTGGAAGAGGTAAGAGTGAGTATGCTAAAAAACAAAAAAGAAGCAATCCCCTCCTCTCCCCCCCCCAAAAAAAACACCCCTGCCACCCTAAATTTTAATTCAGATCTCTCATGTTTTTTAACTGCATTTAGACTCTGGATGGACTTAACACTAAACATGTGAAAAAGGTATTTGACTTTCTGCTTAGGAGCAAAGCAGCTAAACTGCAGTAACTGTTTTTTCTGCCCTCTTTCTCCAGTGTTATGAACCTTCAGTTAAGAACAAAATAGATTGGAAATATAAAGCAGTTACAGTATATCAGCTATAACAACCCATAATTTCAAAATATTTTAACTGTTTGCCTGTCCACACCTTTAGAACATTTGCATTTACTCCAAACTCTTCTGGATCATCTTCAGGTACTCCTTTTATAAGTACTTCTTTTCATCCCAGTTATAGTTTCAACTTGTTCAATGAAATTATTGATTTTGAAATAATAAATTGGTTTAGACAAAACAAATTTCTGTATTATGATTTATATGAAGAGGAGCAGCCAAATGAAAAACATTAATACATTTGTGAACTACTTCAATAAAGTACTTGTGTATTTTATGCTAAAATTTTACAGTGCTATCAGATTTAATTAAATGCCTGATAAAGCAAAACATTAACTAGAAATTCAGCAAAACTGACAAGTCATCTTTTTCTGCCTGCTCTGTCATGAACTGCCTTTTTTCCCCCACAAATATTTATTCATCCCATTTGATGGTATAAGGATATCAGGTACATTCATAAAAGCTTGAAAATTCAAATGAAGGCTCAAATCCATGTAGTGATGAGTAGTTTAGATGAGTTTGACATAACAATCCCCAACTGAGGGGTAAAGTCAGATGTTAGTAATTTTTACAACTTAGTTGAAACTGTTCTCCTCAAAAGCACAAATGTATTTTTATCTGTATTTTGAATTAATTTCTCCCATTTCTTAAGATCATTCACAAGCATCAATCTCTATGTACTGGCAATCAGAGACAATAAACAGACTGCAAATTAATTGCCAGGCTGATGGCAAACGTATTTCTTCTAAAATTCTTTTGGAGTGCATACGCTCACTTGCCACACCCAGGCTATGCTCACATGACTCACTAAGCTGTGTCAATGTAGACTCGGACTGGCATGTACAGACATTTGCCAGACTCAGGAACTTCACAAGAAAATTGGGATAAGTAACTTGAGGCACGGGGAGGGGCAGGTAGGATCAGAGGAGGGGGCTAGCAGGTCTGTGGAGAGAGTTGTCCACCCAGGGGTGGGGGGCTTGAAAAGCTAAAAAATAGTCCCCATCAGATCTGGTGTGAGAGGGAGGGGGTAGGAAGAGCACAGTCCTGGGGTTGAGGTGAGTGGTTGAGCTTTCCCAGCCATGGGGCTGAGCTCCAAACACATACAGGCTTCTGATGGACCGGGCTAACCTGTTTCTGATCTAAGTTGGTTAACCACCTCAGCCATTTTTTGCCCAATTGAACCTCTCTGAATGCCTGTACGCTTAGGAAGACAGATCAACCTAACCCTTGGATGAACAGTTGCCAGTTTTAAGAAGCTACCAAGGGTTTCAAATATCCTACAGAAAGACAAATGAAATTGGTAGGAGTCTTTCTACTTTGTGAAGTTAGTAGGAATCTTTCCACTGCCTTCAACGGGCTATGGATCAGGTTCAGTGATCAGTCTCAGAAATATCATACCAAGCTAAATACCATATATGTATCTCTAGGAACATGTGGTGAATATTGGCTTATGCTTTAAAGAGGCAAATGAGAGGAAAGGTTTGGCAACTGTGTCCCATCCAGCCAGTCACAGTGTAGGAAGATCCTTATCCCTTCTCCATATACTTCTGCTGAAATTGTAGTCCACAATTTGCTTTCAGCTTTGGGTGCCTTATTACCAGAAAAACTTGCAATAAGGTTGGAGAAAAGCAACGTAAATCATGGAAAGGGTAATAAATGAGTTAATTAAAATGTTAGCTTGGCTAAGTGACATCTAAAGGTTGGCATGAAAACTTACTAAAAACTGTTTGAAGGATGTAAATACAACAGTAGAACACATTATTGAGAATGCCTTAAGGAAATTAGAATTGAATTTAGGCCAATGGGGGGTGGAGGGGGGAGGAGGTGGAGAGGAAGAGACAGACTACTGAATAATGAAATAGGAGTCTTTAAAGGAAATGGTTAATTCCCCAATGGTAAAACACACACTTGAAAAATTAAGGAGGAATCCTGTACTTGCAGTGGCAGGACTAATTAACTAACCTATTAGGTTTTTTTCTTTGTTAATGTATTATTCTACAATGAGCATACATTAGCATATCCCTTCTGTCACTTATGTTATGTCCAGTACATGTTCCATTCAACCACTGCTTCAAATGACTAATTTGTCCCAAAAGTAACTTTTCGGACTTGGGAAGGGCTTTGTTGGTGCTGATTATATTATAAAGGACATTGATATAATTTCCTGTCTTCTGACAAATGATAAGGATCTGCAGATCTGACATTTAAAAAAAACTCTTCTATTTTGACACCGATTTGGTACAGTATCAGAGAAAATGGAAGCTTCCTAAAGCAATACCAAAGAAGAAGTTAGCAAATCTTAAAAAGGAAGCTGTGATTTATGAAGAGGATGTTTATGTTCCGTATCAGTGATTCTCAGCCTGGCATATGAGAACCCCAAGGGGTATTCACAGTTATAAAGGGAAGATAAGTGGGTTGCAAAATAAAGGGAAATCTATTTATTTAACCATTCTGCATTGTTACCGGACTGTACCAATTACAGGAGGGAAGCATGCAAAATATTTGGAAAAAAAATCATATCTTGAGAAACAGCTGATAAACTTGTGCTGATCCATCTTGCACTTACTGAAGGCTATGTCTTTCAACTGACTGTAACAGGCTGTAGTGCATGAGGCCTTCATAGTAAACATGGTGCACACAGTACCAAATAAGAAATGCATAGTATATATGAGACAGGTTTTAACAGCTGAGTGACCATGTGGGCAGTTCTCCCTTCATATAGGAACTCTGTCACTTATGCAGATGTGAAGCCAGACATGACCATACAAGTCTGGTGCATCTTTACCTATCAGCCTTTGTGTAAAGTAACAACTCACTGGATACACGTTAGCAAAAACTGTTCTCCAAAATGCTTGCCTTGCTAGCCAGAGTGCAACTCTGATGTGGGCTAGGTAAATATATCTGAACTGAACAAAGTTTAAGCAGCATTCCACAGACCCCAGCCTCTCTCCTTGGGCCTTCGCTTTCATATTGGGTATGGGTACAGGGATGAAGTGGGGCAAGGGGGAAATCTTCCTCTCCATTCATTCTTAATGCTGAAACTGTAAGATAGAGTAGGGTGAATTGGCAAGCTGTTATTTTTTGGAGGCTTTCTAGATTGCCTTTTTTTTTTTTTTTTACCACCCATTTAGAGTTTGGGATGTTTGGTTCTGGGACATCTTGTACCATTTGTAAATTGTATTTTCACATCTTTAGCAAGTAAGTTACAAAGTGTTGGATTGAAATCCCTTGACATTGATCCTGAAAGAATTGCAAAACAAGGATGGTTGTCGCATTTATATACAGTCCTATATGGCTTTCCTTGCCTTAGCTCTTCTACTGCCATCTTGCAGAAGAAGTGTGAATATAGATTTTGACTACTAACCAGTAGGCCTGTGCGAGCTGGCAACAAGCTGATCCAGCTTCAGATCTGGCCACGATCCAGTCCAGAGCTCCGGATCAGCTGCTTCAGTCCGGCCGAAGCGGCACCAAAGCTTCAGAGCCGCCTCAGAGATCTGGTTATAGGTTATAATGGGGGACAAATGAAATATTTATAACTTTATTATTTTAGCTCTGATTTGGGTGCAACATGCAGGGGTGGTAACCTTTGCTGAGAGCATGAAGCCTGCCAAGTTTCAAGAAGATCAGTGCAGGGGTTTGGGGGGGAACTGCACCCCAAATCCTTGAAAGGAAAATTCTTGTCATGTTACACCACAGGGGGTTGAAAATTGCAGGGGTGGTAGCCCCTGGTGAGGCCATAAAGTCTGCCAAGTTTCAAGAATATCGGTGCAGAGGTTTGGGGGGAACTGCACCCCAAGCTGCTGACAGGCAAAACTCGTGACACAACTGACCTTGTGTGTGTTAACGCACAGCGGGCTGAAAACTGCAGGGGTACTAGCCCCTGGTGAGGCCACAAAGTCTGCCAAGTTTCAAGAAGATCAGTATAGGAGGTTGGGGGGAACTGCACCCAAAGCTACTGACAGGCAAAAGTCGTCATATAGGTGGGTGCGTGGGCAATTGCATCTGTCACACGGGGGTTAAATCTAGTACAGGCCTGAGTGCTGGGCCCTGCCAGGCCATGAAGCCTTCCAGCTGCATGTGTCCTAGTGCAGGCCTGAGTGCTGGGCCTGAGTGCTGGCCCTGCCAGGCCACAAGGCTTGCCAGCTGTGTGTGTCTCGCTAAGAGAGTCTGTTGTCTGGGGCCTTGCACCCCAAGCTGCTGACAGGCAAAACTCGTCATGGGAGTAGGTAACTTTGCGTGTGTGTTAAGGTGTGCCCTTCCTGGTGTTGGGGCCTCTTCACAACATGGCAGTGTGCCCCACTGAGGCCTCCTCCTCCCCTACAGCCTCACGCCTGGTCTTCCACTTTACATAACAACAGGTAAAATAACTTAGCTGGCTCAACACCAGTAGCATCAGGAGCAGCAGCAAAGGTACCCAAACAGAACTGTCACAGAGTCTGTCGTTTTATAAAGGTAGTAAAGGTGTGGTGTGGTGTAGTGTGGTGGACATATGATATTATTCATGGTGTGTGATGGTTTATCTTGTGTTTTTATGTCTATAGGTGTATTATGAAAAAAAAGCAGTACTTAAAAAAATGCATCTTTGGAAGCTTTAGGGTTGAAAACCCCTTTGTCAGGCTGAGGAAGTACCTGCAGTTTGTCTTGAGTGAAAGGAATAGTAAAGAAGCCAGAGGCTGGCCTGGCTCACAATGCAGGCAAGAAAGCCAGTCAATGAAAATGGAAATAGAGGAATCAGAGGGTGAGGGACAGGCTGGGGTGGGGGGCAAGGGGGAAAAGGGGATGTAGCAGCTCAAGTAAACGTGCAGAGGTGCCTGGGGTGTCAGATGTCTGGCAGGTCATAGTCTGTCAGAATTCCACTGTCAGTGTCTATATTGAGTCCATGAGTTTCTGTACCTACTACCTAAGAGGCTGATGAAGTGCAGTTCATAGGCCCAGCTCTGAAAAGTGGTTTGTACATTCAAACAAGCACCTAACCTCATCACCAGAACTGAAGCCAACTTCCTACAGCTCAAAACACAAAACCTGCCAACTATCTGCAGCACTCCCACAAACTGCACACCACAATCTATCAAAAACAACAAAACCCAACTACCTGTGGGGACACGTTCCTCACCAAAAAAACACTCTGCCTCCAGTCTCTCAGGCCTGATCGTAAGAGGGAACAAATTACAATGCAAACCACTTTTCAGAGATGGGCCTATGAGCTGCACTTCATCAGCCTCCTAGATAGTAGGTACAGAAATTCATGGACTCAATATACACAGTGGAGTTCTGGCACACATCGATCTGTCAGACATCTGACACCCCAGGCACCTCTGCACTTTTACCTGCATTGCTACATCCCTTTCCCCCCTACTCCCCACCTAGCCTGTCCCTCCCCCCCGACACCTCCATTTCCATTTTCACTGACTGGCTTTCTTGCCTGCATTGCAGGCCAGGCCAGCCTCTGTCTTCTTTACTATTTCTTCCATCCAGGACCTACTGCAGGTCCTTCCTCAGTCTGACAAAGGGGTTTTGAACCCTAAAGTTGGCTCACTGGGAGCTTCACAGCTGAACTGCAACCAGCAAGCGTCAGGCCTGTCAAAGACATGACAGGTCTGGATGTTCCCCAGCCAGCACTTTGTGTGTGCATGAGTTAGCTGGAGGTTCTGGTGCCTCCTACCCACCTTTCACCAGGGCATCATTGGTCTTGGTATTTACGTGGCTGCTGTGCTGCCAGCAGTCCCACCAGGCCTCCCTACCCTGGGAGGGTCCAGTTTTAGTGGTCATGCCCAGGACCTGGGGCCTCCTCCTTCCCTATAGCCCCAATCCCATACCTCCAAGTTTGTCCTGGCACAGGAGTGAGCTCAGCAGGGAGATGTTCTTCCCCTGTTGGCTGGTGATGCAGTTAGTGCCCCCTCCAGCTGAGAGCAGGGCATTACTCAGCTTTTAAAAAACTCAAAAAAGGAAATTGGTGCAGATGGAGTGAGGAGGGTGGCACTCTGTCTTTCTGCAGGTGGAGCTTGGGGAACCCCAGCAGCAGGAGGTTCACCTTTAGGAATACCAGCTGCTCCACCAATGTAGGAACCAAGCAGGTGTGGTGAGGTGTGACAACATCCCCAGCAATGCTGAACACCTTCTTGCTTGGAACACTGGTCAGTGGACAGGTCAGGTGTTGCCAGGCAACCATGGGCAGATCCTGCCACATCAG
>NW_017729031.1:69739975-69741449 GCF_001723915.1 Gavialis gangeticus
CCTACTCCCCACCTAGCCTGTCCCTCCCCCCCGACACCTCCATTTCCATTTTCACTGACTGGCTTTCTTGCCTGCATTGCAGGCCAGGCCAGCCTCTGTCTTCTTTACTATTTCTTCCATCCAGGACCTACTGCAGGTCCTTCCTCAGTCTGACAAAGGGGTTTTGAACCCTAAAGTTGGCTCACTGGGAGCTTCACAGCTGAACTGCAACCAGCAAGCGTCAGGCCTGTCAAAGACATGACAGGTCTGGATGTTCCCCAGCCAGCACTTTGTGTGTGCATGAGTTAGCTGGAGGTTCTGGTGCCTCCTACCCACCTTTCACCAGGGCATCATTGGTCTTGGTATTTACGTGGCTGCTGTGCTGCCAGCAGTCCCACCAGGCCTCCCTACCCTGGGAGGGTCCAGTTTTAGTGGTCATGCCCAGGACCTGGGGCCTCCTCCTTCCCTATAGCCCCAATCCCATACCTCCAAGTTTGTCCTGGCACAGGAGTGAGCTCAGCAGGGAGATGTTCTTCCCCTGTTGGCTGGTGATGCAGTTAGTGCCCCCTCCAGCTGAGAGCAGGGCATTACTCAGCTTTTAAAAAACTCAAAAAAGGAAATTGGTGCAGATGGAGTGAGGAGGGTGGCACTCTGTCTGCAGGTGGAGCTTGGGGAACCCCAGCAGCAGGAGGTTCACCTTTAGGAATACCAGCTGCTCCACCAATGTAGGAACCAAGCAGGTGTGGTGAGGTGTGACAACATCCCCAGCAATGCTGAACACCTTCTTGCTTGGAACACTGGTCAGTGGACAGGTCAGGTGTTGCCAGGCAACCATGGGCAGATCCTGCCACATCAGGCTGCAGCTTGCCCAGTAGGCCAAGGGGTCACAGTCCAGTGGCTCCACTTCCTCAGTGAGATAGGTAGCAGCTGAAGCCTCTGCACTACCTGCCCAAGGCTGGGGTCTGGTGCGTTTGGACCTCAGCATAGAAGCCAAGCCCATGGCCCACATTGGCAGTGGCTGGCATGGAGGAGACTGGCTGTGAGCCTGTGCTAGGAGTGCTGGCAGAGGAAAGTGGATCCCCCTCTTCCACATCCCCTCACCTCTGCAGTTCAGCCTCCCTGACTTTGTTCACCAGCACCTGTGTCCAGTGATCAAGGGTTTGGGGGCTGCCAGTGCACATGCTCCCCTTCACCCTCGGGTCGCACATGCCCACCATCTTGTGGACCTTACTGGACCACAAGGGATCCAGGCATCTCCTGATCACTCCTTCAGCTGTCTCACCAGTTCCTGCACACCTGGTGACAGTGGCTTGCCCCAGCCAGGAACTTTGATCCCCTGGAACTTCTCCATTTGGTTCTCCAGTTCCCTCACTGGGGGGTCACCTGGCTGAGGAGGGCATTGCCAGTGCTAAGGCTCTCAGTGACCTTGAGAAAGGGCTTGAGGGCCACCAAGATCTGGAAGATGGTACCTTGCTCAGCTCTGTTCACAGGGGCA
>NW_017729031.1:69746449-69746667 GCF_001723915.1 Gavialis gangeticus
CCCAGCCAGGAACTTTGATCCCCTGGAACTTCTCCATTTGGTTCTCCAGTTCCCTCACTGGGGGGTCACCTGGCTGAGGAGGGCATTGCCAGTGCTAAGGCTCTCAGTGACCTTGAGAAAGGGCTTGAGGGCCACCAAGATCTGGAAGATGGTACCTTGCTCAGCTCTGTTCACAGGGGCACTGATCCCAATCTCCCCAAGCAAGGCCATTTCATGGA
>NW_017729031.1:69746678-69748721 GCF_001723915.1 Gavialis gangeticus
TCAGCAGGCTGAGGCTGAACAGCATGAGGAGCTGCCTCAGCTGAGCCACTTGCCTTCACAACTTCAGCCTTCACCGAGGTGCTGCTTTCTGGAGGAGGCCTGGGTCTAGGGGAAACTTGAGAGGTGCGGAGCATAAACTCTGACTCCCCCTCAGTCCCCAGATTAGCTTAAGCCAGTGTGCTCAGCATCCCTGGTTCCAGCTCCAGCTCCGGCTCGTCCTCTGGCAGTGGGAGGCTCATGCTGAGAGCTGAAATTGGGGTGGAGGAGGCAGTGATTCCACTGGTAGAGTCCACTTCTGGACTGAACAGAGGTGGTACAGGTACAGGGAAGTCAGGGGCAGACACTGCTCCCACCCCCTGACTTTCACTGGCAGCAGTGATGTCATGGCTGCTTGGGAATAGAATGCATCTGTGTTTGGGCAGGGGGGGCTTGCAGCTCTAGCTCTTCCCCTACCCCCTCTCTGTCCCCTGCCAGAAGACCTGGCACCTGCCTTTCAAGCATGCTTCATATTGATCTTTCCTGTGCTGCAAAAGGTCTCTCTGTGCGTGTGAATCCTTTTATATATCTCTCTGTCTTGTTCTGCTGTGAATATATTATCTGTGTCTTCTTCTGCTGTGAATATCTGTCTGTGTTCTTCCGCTGTGATTTTTTTTCTATATTCTGGGTCTCTGTGTATGTGTGCGTGCATACATGTGTGCAACCAATCTGTGCCTCCCTGCATAGTGATCGATAACACTGGCTGGGAAAACACACCTTTCTTTTTGCAAAGTTTCCCCAAAAAAAGAGCAAATACAAATTCAAAGAAATAAATTGAATTGTAATACTAATAATAATTGAATAGAATAGCTAAGCTAAGCTAAGATAAGCTAAGCTAAATCCTAACCACGCCTTCATAACAAGAAAAAGGAGCAGGCAAGTCTCAGTCTGAGCATTCCTCTCTCACACAGCTGTTGACAGGGAACGAGCTTCAAAAGGCACAGAAGGGCTGCAAACAGAGGCTTTTATGCTATTTCTAGTCCCACCCCACAGACACTGCCATTGGAAAGGTAGCCAGGGAGAAATCCTTCTTACTGGCTACCTACAGACGTCAGTCTTCCCCTCCGCTCCCCCTGCCTCCCCCCAACCACTCTCCATCCCTCCCACGCTCCCCCTCCCTCTTCTAATTGTGCCTCAAAATAGCTGAAGTGGATCTGAAGCACTTTGGATGCTCCTGACCCGCTCCAGATACCATTGCTGGGACCCTGCTTTGATCCGGACATGGCACTTTGGACACCAAAGCATCCGAAGTGGCTCTGGATCTGAAGTGGGATCTGAAGACTTGCACATCCCTACTAACCAGAGTACCTAGGCAAACCTGAGGGTATGGAGAGGACATGGCCTTAAAACTTGTCCTCAGAGACACAGTCCATCCATGGGTCCCTGTTAGGGGTGTGTGAAGCTTCAGCCCCCAATTCAATTTGACAGACATGTGGCCCAATTCAGTAGTCAAATCTCTGAATCCAAATGGAATCAGAGGACCCTTTAATCTCTCCAAATTGAATCAGAGCCCTCCAAATCAATTCAGAAAGATTCAGACATAGAGACAGCTTTAAATGTTTTTTCTACATGGCTCAAGGTAGCAGGTGACTCATGAATGCTGCAATACATGGAGCATCCCAAAAAAGCACAGGGGGATCCCCAGCATGCTCAGCAGCAGACCCAGCAGTGGATCAGAAGCACTTCCAGTCCACTTCTGGGTCCACTGGGAAGTGCACAGGGCCACCTCCCACCCAGCTCTGCAACTGGTGGCACCTGGGTCTAGGGGGGTACCCGGGGTCTCCCAAGCCAGAAGGCTGCAGGGGGCGGGACCTGTGCACTCCTTGGTGGATTCAGAAGTGGAGTGGAAGTACATCTGATCCACTTCCAGGTTTGCCATTGAACATGTGAGGGGGGCCCCCATGCTTCTGTGGGATGTTCCATCCGCCCCAGCATCGCAGCATAAACGAGCCATGCCTAGTACATTGAGGTATGTAGAAAAAACATTTAAAGCTATCTCTGAGACCA
>NW_017729031.1:69753721-69795723 GCF_001723915.1 Gavialis gangeticus
GGGGGCCCCCATGCTTCTGTGGGATGTTCCATCCGCCCCAGCATCGCAGCATAAACGAGCCATGCCTAGTACATTGAGGTATGTAGAAAAAACATTTAAAGCTATCTCTGAGACCAAATTGCTGATTCTCCGAATCAGCATTGAATCTTCAGATTTGGATTCGGCTGAATCAAATCAGGGACAGTGATCTGAATCAACTAATCAAATCACCATCCCTGATTCGGGCTGAATCCGGATCTGAATCAAATAGGGCCGGTTTCACACACTCCTAGTGCCTGTTAAGAAATTGACTGTAACAACCCTGCCAAGCAGTTTGAGGTGATTATATTAATTTGGTTATAAACTTGAATGCAGAAGCAACAACTTAATCATATTACAGCATCTTTGTCCATCTTTTCATGGTCTCCTTGATGATCCAATTCATAATATCTACAGTGTACATATAATATTTGTAAGTATGTTGTAATCCCAAATACTAAGTATCCTGTAGATCTCTTTAATAAAAATCTATTCAGCTAACTTTGGCACCTGTTTTATAGTCTGACATTTCAAGATTTGCTTGCTTAGAAAAAGTCATTGACTTTTTAAGACTTCTTAATAATTCCACACACGCACATGCTATGTAAGGGTCAGTTGCATGTAAATATAAAAATTCAAAACTAGTTAAACCAAAAGAAAAATCACCAACTGAAAAAATTCAGATATAGACATCCTTTTTGGAAATGAAAAATTCAATCTTAAACAATGCAAATGGAGGCATAACACTTGTATTTTACATTAAGGACAATAACATGTTTAAATATTCCTATTCCAGAAAATCTAACCTGATAAAAGTCAGGATGACTGCAGTTTAAGAATTAATGAGTCAGAGAATCTCTATTATGTTCAACCTAGAAGTACTTTAACCTGATCCAAAGACTATGGAAATCAATGGTCTTTGGATCAGACTCATTACGAACAAAAGATGATAAAAAAATTACTAATAAAATACACAAGGAAGTGAATGAGAAGCAGTAAAGAGAATAAAAGTTATACTATAGTTACACTTAAGATACAAATTCAAAACCTGTTCAATTTATACTTGTTTTTTTCTGTATGGTGACTAAGTAGTTGAGCACAGTTTACACATACAGGCTAAGATTTTCCAAGGGGCAAAAGGAATCAGAACTCCCAGCTTCCATCTTAACTGCATTCCAGAACATCATTTTCATACTTTGTTGAGGCTACTCTGGGAAATTCAATGCCAAAAGACTTAATCTTAAAGTCATCTCTCAACATGATTTCCCAGTTAGTAAATTGTGGTCTCAGAGAACAAAAATTTAGCACCTCCTGAAAAGAGTCTGGGGAAACAGAGTGCACACATTACCTTAAAAGTCTATGTGAATGCATATACTTTACATGTAATTGCTAATAACTTCCTAACATCCCTTTTGTTTGTGTCCTTTGAGGAGAGCTGGAGTGAATCCTTTTGAAGGATTTGGATTCTTCTAAATATTATGTTAAAGTAAGGGTTATACTTAAGCAGTTTATAAGTTAGGCCACAGGCTGCATATGGCTCCCCTGAGGGGTTAACCTGCAGCTCCTGGGATCCTGGTCTGAGCACCAGCACTCTCCCCATAACTTCCCAGCTGCTACCACTGCAGTCTCTGACCTCCCCCTCCCTCCTCCAACTTCTGCTGCCTGTCCCTACATCTAGGGCTCTGCATGGGGTCGGTGGCACAGTGGGGTAGGGCGGTACCTACAGTGCAGCATGGGGCACACAGCCTGCACAGTATGCAGCAGGGAGCTGGTGGCCCCTGGCCATTCAGAAGTTGAACAGCCCTGCTATAAGTCCCCTATCAGTTCATCAGAGGCTGCCCTCATTTCCATCTATCAGTGTCTAGTTAATGATGCTTTCCCTTTTGTCTACATGTCTCAAGTTAAGGACAACACTGTTTATTAGTTGTGCCCCATACAGACAGATGGCTGAAGGGATTTACTCATAAACTGAGGTACTGGAAATCCATCATCCTTCTCTTTCCTCAGTTCCCCAATTGTGTATTTCTAGGGAAACTTAATGCCATGCAGAAACTTCAGGGCATGGAAAAGAAGCAAGTGGAACAGCAATAGACAGAAACTGTTATTGGAAGTATTGCTTCTGACCAACAGAAAGTTAAATAATGGTTGTATGAGTGGTTGTATTTTTACTTTTCAGGTTCTTTCTAGGTTCTTTCTAAACTTTCATCCCTGTGAGCAGGATGAGTGGTACAGGGCTGATTCATGGGCCAGATCCAATGCAGGGTGAGTGCATGAGGCTGGTTCCCTGACACAAGCCACCATGACAACCTGAGCCTACACACCAGATATGGATGTGCATCATCCAGGCCCTGAGTGACCAAATCTGGCTGTGGAGGAACCTCATGCACCAGCCTGATGTAGCATGCAGGGCCACATTATCTGGTCCATGGGGCTCTCCATGACTCCGCAGATTTGGCAGCTGAGAAATAACAATTCATGCTTCCCCACCACCAAGTTTCCAGATCCACAGGGAGCCCTGTGGCTGGATAACATGGCTTCATGGATTAGATCTGGCCTGTGGGCTAGAGGTTGAGCACCCCTGCCTTCGACTTCTTTTTTTCAGCTGGGAGGGTGGGTGAAGCCTGACATGAGAGGTATTAAACCCCAGTCTCCTAACAGAAAAGCTCATTCTTCTGTTTCATGCCTATGTTAAAAGTTTCTTACTCTCTGATATGTCTGTATTGAAGTCAACAGTTACATAGAGGTAAAGCTAGAATGGGGCAGCTGTATCTTCGGCCTATTCTCGTCATGCCATTGATATAGTCAGTCCCTCATTTTTATACACTTTCATACTCTTTGCCAAGAAATATGTAAAAAGAATGAAAGAATATCTGCCTAAAAGTAATTAACCCTGCAATTTTGGGGGCTTTTTCATCCTCATATCCCTAGACATATGGAAATGAAGGATACACTGTCATCTTTCAATTATTCAAATGGTAGACTTCTGAAAATATGCCATAGGCTGATTGAATTGGCTTAGGGCGCTAATAAACTTTAAACCTTTAAATTGCTTTCTAATTTTTGAGAGTCTTTACACATGCTCTGGAGTGGGGTAGGGTTGGGGGGGGAGAGGCTCTCAAGAGCAGCTCTAATTAAAGTGCCCGCAGTGTCTTGTGTATTCAGCATCCTGCACTTAAAATGTGGGTGGGGGTGCTTTAACTAAAGCTCATTCCTAGTTAAAGCCCCCCTGCCACCGTTTTGAAGTACAGGGATATTAAATACATGTGACACTGAGGTTGCTGGAGTGTGCTAATTAAAATAGTCCAGCATACTCAATTAATCGAGTCTGCTCCAATCTGTTCTAATTAGAATGCATCTGAATAGACATCAGGCACATGTATAGATGCCCAAAGTGTTTCAAAATGAGTAAATAAAAAGGATAAAAGAGTATTTTGACATAACACTTCATCAGGATCGTTCTATGGGTACATCAAGAACATTTTGTTGAGGAGCCCTGTTACCCAATCTTTCATTTAGTTAAATTGATAACACTATGGATATTATAATACTTGAGCACTTGCTTTTAAGGGGGAATATAAGCTGAAAAAAAACTGATAGTATCTTCTTCATCGGTAAAAAAAACACAACAACTAAATTCAGGGTATTGTATGGTACCTTTAATTAGAAATTCCCCAACTGAATGAAAGTAGGGATTATAATTCCATAGAAATCTTGGATTTTTTAAATTTTTAAATATATTCATGATTTTCAGATCCTAAAATAACATTTACACAAAGGAGGTATCTTGCAGAATGTGGTCTTGCATGGGTAAGCACTATTGTCATCAGCCCATAGAAGGGGGACTCCAGAGCCCTGAGTTTTTACTCATTGTGCTGCCACTTGTTCTAAGGAACAGACCAAGATTGCCCCAAGATAAATCCCTATACCGACAAGTGTCAGTTCTTTTGCCCTTACATTGGACCCTACAGCTACAGAGAGGGATTCTCTGCCAAGCCCAGGTTGCCACTGTGTTTTTGAGTTAAGAAGAAATTACAGGTCTCCCTCTCCAAAAAAGAAAATTAGAAGTCCTGCACAGAAGTCATTCCTTCTTCAAGAAATCAAGTAAGGAGACAAACAACAGAATGCTTTATTGTACTAGAGAAAGGGAGTTTAAAAAACAAAACAGACCATAGATTTGGAGACCAGAAAGTAAAATAAGTACAGATTCTTTCCCTCTCATCTGGACACCCCTAGCTTTCCACAAGAGTCCTTGCCAGAATTCTAGAGACCAGCCTTCCTGCCAACTACCAGTTCTGGTAACTGGGGTCATTGATCTCCCAAAGAATTAAGATTCAAAGGCAAAAATACTAATCTCGCTACACCCTAAAAAAACACTGAGGCCATTCCCCCCACCCCCAATCAGTATTGTTCTAATGCTCATGAGTCACCAGAAGCCTCCAGAAAGTTATGGTCTGCTTGGCTACCTGGAATTCATCTGGCCTCTATAGTATAATCCTTACAGCAATAACAATGGCATACATGGATACAGTATAATACAGGCTTTCCATTGAGGTCACACATGCCATATCAGTACAATAGAACACAAGGGCTACTGATAGACATTACAAATAAACCAGTCTAAGTGGTCAGAAATTGTTTTAAACCTGTAACAGAGGTTCTGTGCACAAAAACTGGTTTCAAGATGGCTGAAACCAGTTTAAGGTAGACCTCAATGAATATACTATGAGACTTATGTGATTTAGGTTAAACCAATCTATTGAACTTCTGTCCTAGATCTCCTCCCTCTACAAGTTAGGTATCAGTCTCCCTGCATCCCAGGATGTCTTGCAGCCCCCTCCTCCCCCACACTAGCCCTCCACTCTCAGGTTGGGCAGGATAGCCTCTGCCCCAGACTGTCTGCTCCAGCCCAGCTGGGTGGCCCAACCCCCAGCTGCCACAGAGCTGAGGCAGGCTCCCCAGCCCAACCAATACCAGCACAGGGCCAGATGAGGGGAGAACAGATGCTCGCTCTGGCCCTGTCCCAGCTCTCCCCCCCCCCATCAGGGTATATTTGGGGGGGAGGTGGGAGAGGAAGCCCCCAGAGGCAGGGGATTCCCCACCCACAAGGGATTCCTCCACCACCCCAACCCAGCCCCCTTGCCACCCTCAGACATGCACACATCTTACCCACAGGGGGCAGGCAAGAAGGGAGGAATGGACCTCCACTCCAGTCCCAGCTCTGGCCCTGGCCCTGCCCCCACAGCCTGGGTCTGCATAGCAAGTGGAGACTTCCTCCCCTGAGGTAGAGAATTTCTCCCCAGCAGTATGGCTCCACTGGGCTACAAACACCCCAGCCCCAACCCCTTGGCACTGCCCTGCCTGACAGCCTCAGGGACCTTTCTTCTTATCTGTGCAGACCAAGACTTGGGGTTGAAGCAGAGGTCCATTCCTCCTCCCCCATCCACCCTGCTACAGCTGACAAGCAGGGGGCTGCTGAGGGGGTGGGGCTTGTGCATTCAATAGAGCCATGCTGCATGGGTGAAGTCTCCACCTTGGGGGCTTTCTCCTCTACCCACTGTGTAGATCCTGGCCATGGAAGGAGTCCATTCCCCCACAGTGGCTGACAGACAGGGGGCTGGTGAGGGGACAGGACTTGGGTATTTGCAGCCCAACAGATCTGGGAGGTATGTGCAAGAGCCCTCCGTCTTCTGGCTGCTGCCTGCTTTGGCCAATGAATGAGTGAGAATATATTTTGCTTGTTAATGGTCCAATCTATGCATCTTAGAGAAAACTGAAGATTGAATTGATTCCACCCTGGGCTTTTTGACTGTCCATACTTAGACAAGAAAACAATTGTGACACGTTGCAAACCTCCAAACTGTACTGAGGTGCATGACAACTACATTATAACAATGCAAACTACTCCTTTCCACATTTTCATAGGACAGCTTAAAACAAATACGTAAAGGGGAGCCAAACACTAAATTACTTATTTAGGAACATGCCATTACATTTTATATATCAATTCTCCTGTCCTTTTTAATTTATAACTAATTAGGCAAAATCTCAGACAAATCCTTTTAAATTTTATTTGTTATGTTATCTAGGAATATATGTTGTTATCTAGGAACAAAAAACCTTTATTTTATACATACAGGATATATCTCCATGTGCAATTAATGCAGCACTATAAACTCTGGAGTCATCTGAGCTGGAGGAAACTTCTTTTGGGCACAAAGTCTACACTTGCACCCAGGACAGTAGCAATTTGAGCCAGGGTGGAGCATGCCTCCAGCTGGCTAGGCACAAATTAGACCTGCAGTCAGCATCCATGCATGCATTTCAGTGCAGTAAGTTACTCTGCTGTAAGATAGTACTGTCCCAAACAGTAGAATATTCTTATGGTTGAGTTAATTAATTTACTGCCCCTGATACTGGTGCACATGAAGATGGCGACATTTTACTGCAGGCCTAAATAGTTTACTTTGTAGTAAAGCACACATGTACATACATACATACATACATACATACAATATAGAGACAGATACACATACGTATAATTCATAGTTGTCTGGGAGCTAGGCACACGTGTGAAAGCATACCTATTTCCTGGAAAGGCTTCCAAATAATCAATTTGTTTGGAGAATGTAATTTTTGTCAAATTAAAATAGCTTTATTTCTGTTTATAGAGGAAGAAATATTAATTATAGCAGATTGTTAAATAATAGGAAATGCTTAAGTGACTTTAAAAAAATAGGAGAAATGATAATTTTCAATTAAAGACTGATTTGAGACCATTTTGCAGCCTAGTTTGTATTAGATTGACCCAGATAACTCCAAAATATACCATCCAGCTGGTTTACATGAGGTTTTTAAACGTATAGTATATTATTAGGGCTATATATTTTATTAACCATATACTATACTATAGGATGATATATCAATCATACATTATTATATATTAATAACTATCAGCAAGTCCTACTTTCTCTCTCACACAGAGCAGTAATGTAACATGAGCCTCTCACAGACCTGATTTCAGGACAAAGGTCAAAATGACCTAGGTTTCATGAATGTTTTGAAAGTTTTAAAACCTCAGTTTCATGATTCAACATTTATAATACCATAAAAGTTGAGGTGAAAGTCAACCAGTAAAAAGTTGAGGTGAAAGTCAAATCAGTAGCAAAACTCCCATAATTTTGGGGAGAGCAGGAAAAAAAATACAAGAAAAATATAGGTTTAGATTTAAAAGACTTTAAGAGAGATCCATTCCCAGATTCCTTTTGTCCAATCATAATACATTTAAACTGAGCTCTCTGGTTCTCACCTGGAATTTTAAATGTACTTTGCTGTCCCCAAGCATTTGACGGATATCACAAATCCTGTCGACTCATTCTTTAATTAACAATTACAGCTAGCCTGCCTCACACCGTCTCTGCACTGCTGAATTGACAATTTTGGAAACCCATCCATCAAGTGACAGAGATGTTGAAATGCTTAACCAGCTCTGAAAGATGTGAGGGCACTCTAGAGAAGGAAATGGGGACAGAACAAAAGGGTAAAGAGAAAAGAAGCAAAGCAATGAGGGAGAAAGGGAGGGAGGGAGAGAAGCAGGTGAGAGGAAGAAAGGAATCTATCAGATCAAATCAGGTATGTATGAATTTCAACCTGTTTAACTACATGGTTGATTTGGTAATATGAAGTATCTGAGCAATATATGTATATTAAAGTATTTTCTATTAAAATAGAATGAAATTATGCTATAGTGCTGGTAAGAAGAGATTTAATTGCATTTTACAGCCACAGTAGGGTCTCTTCCCTGGAAGTGAGATCAACTGTTTGTATTTGAGAAAAATAAAACTAATATTTAACTGCAAATCAGATAGAACCTGCTTTGTGTTCAAATTCATATGTAAGGCTAGATGGACCTGTAGCTGTCCTGAACCAAAACTGACTAGTGATTAATTTAACTTTCAGCTACATATTGATCTTCATGAAAATAGGCAAATAGTTAATTATCTCAGTTTTGTGAAGATCAAGCAGGTACTGGTTAATCCATCTCAAACCAGTGTCAAAAAAATTATAAATTAAAACAATGGAAAGAAACATTAAACAGTATCCAAACAAAGGTGTGAAATCATGTCAAGCATATTCACTAAATGAAGATAAAAGCCTAGAAATATCTGAAGATGACTTTTAAGAGAAGTAATTAAGCATGAGGAGCACTTAGAAGAGCTCAGCTTATTGAGCCTAGAAAATCACAGGGATAAATATCAGGGAGGGATAAGAGCTATTTAAATTAAATGACAATGGTAGCAGAAGAACGAGCAGGATCTGAGCATTTGAATATTTTTTCTCAGATTACATACATAAAACACAGACCTGGCAGTGTTCTCTCCTTAGGGTCTAGTTACACGTTATAATTAGCACCTGCTAACTCGAAAGACTGTTAGGCTGTACCAAACTAGAATTATAGACAATTTGGGTTAGAAGGGACCTCATGAGGTCATCTAGTCCAAGTCCTTGCTCAGAACAGGACCAGCCCCAACTAGATCATCCCAGCCAAACGCTCTGTCTAGCCAGGTCTTAACCTCCAAGGATGCAGATTCGGATAACCTGTTCCAGTGTTTCACTACCTCCCTAGTGAGAAAATTCTTTGTAATAGCTAATCTAAACTTCCCTTGATGCAACTTGAAACTATGGCTCCTTGTTCTGTCATCTGCCACTGCTGAGAACAGTCTAATTCCATCCTCTTTGGAACCACCTTCAGGTAATTGAAGGCTGCTATTAAATCCCTTCTCAGTCTTTTCTTCTCTAGACTACATAAGCCCAGTTCTCTCAACCTCTCCTCAGAAGTCAGGTGCCCCAGCACCCTAACCATTTCCATTGCCCTTTGTTGGAGTCTCTCCAATTTGGCCATGTCCTTTCTGTAGTGGGGACTCCAAAGCTGGACACAGTACTCCAGATGTGGCCTCACCACTGAAGAATAAGGCAGAATAATCACTTCCCTTGATCTGCTGGCAAGATACCTACCAATGCAGCCCAGTATGCCATTAGCCTTCTTGGCAATAAGGGCACATCATTGGCTCATATGAAGCTTATTGTCCACTGTAAACCCCCAAGTCCTTTTCTGGAGAGCTGCTGCCTAGCCAGTCAGTCCCCAGCCTGTACTGGTTTCATAGTTTCATAGTTAGTAGGGTTGGAAGGGACCTGAGCAGATCATCACGTCTGACCCCCTGTCATGGCAGGAAAGAGTACTGGGGTCAAATGACCCCAGCAAGGTGCTTGTCAAGCCTTGTCTTAAAGACCCCCAGAGTAGGAGCCAGCACCACTTCTCTTGGAAGTTGGTTCCAGATCCTAGCCGCCCTGACCGTGAAGTAGCGCCTCCTGATATCTAGCCTAAATCTATCCTCTGCCAGCTTGTGACCGATATTTCTTGTTACTCCTGGTAGCACTCGGGGGAACAGGGACTCCCCCAATGCCTGCTGGTCCCCTCTGACTAGTTTGTAACAGGCCACTAGATCCCCCCTCAGCCTTCTCTTATGGAGGCTGAACAGGTTCAGGTCCCATAGCCTCTCCTCATAGGGCCTGCCCTGCTGCCCCCTGATCATGCGAGTGGCCCTCCTCTGGACCCTCTCCATGTTGTCCACATCCCTCTTGAAGTGAGGCACCCAGAACTGGACACAGTACTCCAGCTGCGGCCTGACCAGTGCCTCAGAGGGGGAGGATCACCTCCTTGGACCTGCTTGAGATGCATCTGTGGATGCATGACAAGATGTGTTTGGCCTTCCGGACTGCATCCCCATACTGCCGGCCCATGTTCATCTTGGCATCAAGATGGTGCATGGGGTTGTTCTGTCCTCAGTGCAGGACTTTGCACTTGTCCTTGTTGAACCTCATGTGATTTCTGTTGGTCCAATCCTTCAATTTGTCTAGGTCTCTTTGAATCCTAACCCTACTCTCAAGTGTATCTATTACTCCTCCCAGCTTCATATCATCTGCAAACTTGATGACACTCTATGCCATCTTCCAGGTCATTTGTAAAGATATTGAACAGAAACAGCCCCAGAACCAATCCTAAGGCCCTCCACTTGATACTGGCTGCCAACTAGACACTGAACCATTGACTACTACCTCTGAGCCCAATGATCCAACCAGTTTTCCATCCACCTTACAGTCCATTCATCCAACCCATACTTTCTTATCTTACCTGTGAACATTTTGTGAGAGACAATATCAAAAGCCTCGCTAAAGTCAAGGTATATTACGTCCACTACTCTCCCCACATCCAGAGCCAGTTGTCTGGTCCTAGAAGGCAATCAGGTTGATCAGGCATGACTTGCCCCTGGGGAATCGGTGCTGGCTGTTCCTGATCACCTTCTTGGCCTCCAAGTGCTTAGAAATAGATTCCTTGAGGACCTGCTCCATGATTTTCTAGGGAGGGAGGTGAGGCTGACTAGTCTGTTATTTCTTTTTTTCCCTTTCTTAAAGATGGTCACTATATTTGCCCCTTTCCAATCATCCAGGACCTCTTCCAATCACCATGAGTTTTCAAAAATGATAGCCAGTGGCATCATTGCATCCTTGGGTGCATCCCATCTGGCTCCATGGATTAGTATATGTCCAGCTTTTCTAAATAGTCCCTAACTGGTTCTTTTGCCACACTTGGCTGCTCACCTCCTTTCCAGACTGTACTGCCAGATGCAGTAGTCTGTGAGCTGACCTTGCCTATGAAGACTGAGGTGAGCAGCCACATTATGGGTTAACATCCTCTCTAATGTACATAGCTCTGACCTGTTGTTAGATGGCTGGTGAGCAGGGGCATGGCTAGGAGCTACCAAGTAGTAGAACAGGCTCCTCTGTATAGGTGGTATAGACATTCAGGTTGAGCCTGTGCCACCTCCCGCAGACCCCTTGCTCTAGGATTGGGCCTGCATCACCTCTGCCTACCTGGACTGGGCCTATGCTACCCCTGCCAGCCTGGAATGGCCCTGTTTCATCCCTGCCCACCCAGATGAGAATCATGTTGCCCCTGCCAGCACTCACTGCTGGCAGCCAGGTGAGCGGTGATGCAGGAGCCAAGAAAGAGCCCAGGGGAGGGTGAACACAAAGTGGGAGGAGAAATGAGGTGATATACCTTTGAGAACAGAGGGGAAGGTAAGGGCATTCTTATCTGCTTTGGGACTTCATCTCCAAAGAGACTACCCTAACCACCATTTATTGGAGTGGGGAGTGGAACTCAGATGTCTCCTTTGTCAGGTTAGTACCCCATTCACCAGTCTATACAACTACTTTTTTCCTCTATCTTGTTTTAGTTCAATGAATATTTCTTTCTTTGTTTTTTTTAAAGGTGAGACAACGTCATCTCGGAGACTGATGGAACCCAACCTCAAAATAAAAAGTATTAGTGGCTTGGTCACTCCACTGAGCAGGAGACATTGGCTCAAATCCTCCCTCATAACCAAATGCAACACATTTTATTCATGTTTATACCATCCAATAATTATTTATGAAACTTTTATAAATAGAACCTTAATATTAACCCTCATCTGTTCTCATGAAACCATAACTGTTGTTGCTCTCATGGGGTAACTTGTTACCCTGCAATTCGACATTGTTGGTTTCATGGGGTAACTTGCTACCCCACCTGCATGAATAAAATGGAACCAGTGACAACAGAATAAATGTACCAAAACTATTTATTAAACATACAGATTGTTTGAAATAATATTTATGATCATTTGAACCCAAAATATTATTTAACTGGAACTATGAACAAAATTTAAAGTTTTTTTAGTGTTTCAAAATGTGAATGAACAATATGCTAAGTCTGCAGTTCACACAGTTTTCAAACTAACAATTACTTCCAAAATCATTTCTTAACTGTTTAAACTAAATATTGCATTCCTCACAAAGCAGCAGTGATGTACTGTGGTGCTCACAAGCAAATTGCTTACAATCCTTGCATCTTTTCTGGGTTTTGTGGTCATCTGTCCCTGGACAAAAAGCACAATGTACACTCATGCTTGCAGAAAGTTCTACTGGGGTGCGTTGTGGCAATTTGTAATTTAGGGGAGTTATACCAGACTTGACGGACTTATATAGATAACATGTATCCATCATTCTTCATTTCATTTGTCCATCGATCAACTGTTCACCAAGCTCTGCAAAAAAAAGCTCCATCTTCTTAAATGTGATCTTTGCTTCCAGTTTGCACTGTGGCTTAGCCAAATGAGGAGGCTGGCAATGGCAGCCATATCCAGCATACTGAAAAATAGTGTCTTTGGCCACCTGCTCATTTTCCATCTGCAGGAGGTCATACAAACTAAGTGGTCAAGGTTATCCACTGCACCCTTGTTTTTATTGTAGTTAGGCATGATGTCCCGCTTTCTTTGCTCTCCACCAGTTGACAGGTCATGGTGCGTGCTTGACAGCAACAGCACAACTTTGGACTTCTTCGGAACATAGGAAATGAGGGTGAATTCCCCATGAAAAGCAAAAATGGATGAAAAATTTTCCCTTTTTTGATTTGCTTGCATTTCATTTGAGATACTGGACTTGTTTTTCTGAATTGTACCCACATAGGTCAAGTCCTAATATAGCAATCTTTCTGCCAAGTCAGTACTTGTGAAGAAATTGTCACCCACAATATTCCTTCTCATCTTGTAGCAGGGATAAATCAGTTTTTCAATGACCTGGGTACCAAGATAACGCTGGCAACGGAGCTTCTGGTTGCTTGCCCAGGTAGACGTCTCCAGACAGGGGGAATGATGCTGCTGCATCACAGCGCCACCACATTTTCAAGCCATCTTTGGCAGGCTTGCTGAGCATATACTGGTCTCAAGGGACAGTGACCCATGAACACAATGAGCTGCTTATCAACCATCAGGTGTATTCCTAGAGTATACCACTTCCTGAGCTGCTCCACAAATCATGTACAAATATCTCTGAAGGTATTAAGTTTGTCCACAGCTCTCCTTTCCTCATGGGTCAGTTTGTTGTCAAATCTCAGGTAGTTGGTGACTTGACAGAATAATTTTAAAGTTATGGTGGCATGGAAGTAAGGATGCCGGGTGTGTTGCTCCCACAACCCCTCTAGTGCCTTGTGAACACCCTGGTATAGTTCACTCAGCAGTAGGAAGCCAGTGTAGACTTCCAGCTCTGTTTTGTCCAGCTTTTTCCATTCCTTTCTATTTTTAGGATGGCTATCATTCCACTCCCTGAATCTTCTCTCTGCCTCTCTGTTTATCTTATGATAATAGTCAGGAGCCCTTGTGAAAGAAACAGGTGGAATGTTTCCACCACTGTGTCTTTATTACTTTCTCTTGTTGGCCCAGCACTTTCATAGACTATGTCTTTGGGCATTTTCCAATGACGTTTTAGCTGTGGACTTCTTTCCCCACACGCTGCCATTCCTTCCTGTAAAGGTGTCATCATCTGCAACATTTTCTGCGGGTGGTAGCAATGGTTCTGCTCCACATCCTGCTGTAGCTCTCGTCAGTCTTCCACAGCAACCCCAGGCTGGTCCTCTTCCCTTTCCCACTGGAAGTGTTTGCATCGCTTCTGCTTGTGGCACCAACTCCTCATCTGAGCTGGATAAAGCTTCCTTAGATACATGGTCTTCTTGCTCTGAACAATCTCCCATATTTGTAACAAAGTCAGCATGCCTTGGGTTAAGATTTCATCAGTGGATGTACGCTGTCATCCCTGGTTACCTGTGCAAGACAGGCTTCAGCACTGAACATGCGCTGCCTTTTCATCCTGGACTGCAGAAAAAAAAAGAAAAAATTGATTACTGATGAATGCATATAAATAAAAATCAAAGACAAGCCTGTCCACCTACGCTGATACAGAAGCAATTCAAACCTGCCCTATGGAAGCACAGGTAGCATTTCTCCTCCTGGGCACAGAAACCAGAGACCAGCATCCACCCTTTGCAGGAAAGCCAAATGTGGACGGAAGTCATTTGGAAACCACACGTGCATGGGGCTTATTGAAAGCAGGTAACAGGGGCATCGGGGGTGTCAAGCCCTTACCACTGAAGGGGACTCCATAGTGTATGCTGTATTGCAGTATGATGTTCTATTTCTTTTCTGCTGTCCTTTTGCTCCTTGTACTCACATCCAACAAAGGCAGGGCAGACTAGCTTGTATGTTATGAAAGGGGCAGGTGAGGCAGAGTTTTGTCATGAGAAAAGAGAGCAGAGGTGCATTTGGGCATGAAAAAGGTGAGGGGGGGTGGTTGGCAAAGGGCAGGATGTTTTGATGACTTTGCAGCCTGCAAACAAAGGGATTACCACATGTTCTGCAAAAGCAGAGTGGAGGATGGCCATCCATTAGTTACCATGGATACCCGAAGTAGACATGAATGAGGTGTGAATGCTGACATTTCAGATGCATCCACCCAAAATGGCCAAACAGGACTAGGCCTGTCATTTATATGGAAATTGCATTGGAGTAACAAGTTACCCCAATTTGTTAACATGGGCTTGGGGTAAACTGTTACCCCATATGGAAAAACACATTCACACCTGGGGTAACATGTTACCCTGGGCAGTTTTTCATCCACAGAGAGTGGTGACAATGTCCTAAAAAGAAAACAAATAGAATTAATTAACTTTAAGATGCTGTACAAAATATGCATCTGGGGTATGAAATTACCCCATGGGAACATATAAAGGTTAAAAAAAGTAATGTTGCCGTACTTTAAAGAAATACTCTCTTTTTACGTTTATTTAAAACAATACATGCTCACCTCACTTAAATTTCATCTGTTTTAGATTGATTCATTGGAACTGTTAATGTAAGTAAGGCTAATGTGATTTTTTTATATTACAGGCATATTCTACTATTTCATTTCTGCATATGAAATGTAGAAAATAAGTACAGAGAAAAATGGTATTTGATAAAAATATTTTGTTTTTGTGGGGAGACATGATAAAGAATGATCATTAATTCTGAGTAGAAAAATTCATTATGTATTACATTTTCTACTTTTCATGCTTATTACCAGTCCATGCAAATGAACTATATTCATGATCACATTTTATATATCAGTGACATTGTTGATCTATTAATGCTTGGGAAATGGATATAAAGCATTCATATCAGCACAGCTGTTGGCAGATCTTATGTTTAATTCAAAATGCTGTTGACAAAAAAATGAAAAGAAGTTCAGATCTCAGCAATGTTACAGGATATACTATCTAACTGGTTTTTAAAAGTTTTCACAAAATTTCATGATTTTCTTTTGAGAGCAGCACAAAGTATTTCCAGTATGTAGATTATGATAAACTTCTAGATTCCATTTCATGGCCACACCTCTCTGGTATGTTCACTATAATTAAAACTCTTTTTAGATATATTCAAAGATTTCAAAAGACAAGTTCACAGCAATTAGCAGAGAAAAGAAAACTGCAGATGTTGTAGTAAATGCTTCATAGCATTCAAAGTCCAGTCACAGAAACTTTTCTTTTGGCCTTGGGTGTTAAGCATCTATCTATTTCTTTATCATCATTGTGCCTTGTTGACAATTTAAATTAATCTCTGTCAAATTTTAAATAGGTTCTGGAATGCAATTATACATCTCATGATTATTCATGGATAACTTTTGACTTGTCACCAAGCAGTTTATCAAATATTCTGAGCAAAGCTTATGCTTCCCTTTTGGACTGTGCAGCTAGGTGTTTAAACAGTCAAATTTCCCTCACAAGTTTTACACCAAAAAAATAAAAAAATAAAAAAAATAAGACAAAATGCTGAAGGGCCTTTAAATGTAGTAAATTAACGTGGCTTCCTTTTTGTTTCTTCCATTTTTGTTTTTTTAGCCAGGCAAGCTCAGAAGCCAATTAAGTGTTTGTCTCCTTAGGGAAAATGACAAACAATACTATGGGGTGGACTCTACCTTTCAGAATTAAAGGCTCATTCCAGACTCATTATTTCACTGAGACTATGCCAATCAAGTTTATTGTATTGGCAAGCTCTAAAAAGGGGGATAGTCTTCTTGCATAACTCAGACAAGCACACTAAGACCAAAAAAAGGGGTCCAGGAATGGATTGATAAGATAATATGGGTCTAAAAATCCTTCACAGATTCAAGGAAGGAAAGAAGTCAGAGAAAGAGGAAATAATTAAGATGGAATATGATAGAAGTCTCTACAAAAAAAAAAGAGTGGCGAGTCAAATCAATTGATTTCTTTAAAATAGTAACGTTAAGTGAAAAAAGAAACTTGTGTTGGGATGAATAATATGAACATTTTGAGAGATTTGTTTATGAAGGCATAAAGGAAATTTCTCCTCCATAGGCAACTGCTAGGGGGTGCACGGAAGTGCATGTGCCCCGCCTCCCTGATGGGGGAAGTGCCTTCCCAAAGGCTGACACTGATGCTGTCGCTTGGGCAGGTGCCCCCCTGACAGGGCTGCCACCGTCAACGGCTTCTGCGGGTGCCCCCCCCACCCCCGATTCAGGAGGCACCAGTCACTCATGTTCTCCTCCACATGCTTGGGGTATTTTATAGTGTAAGGCAGCAAGCCCCAAATGGAAGTCTTGCTACAAATTAGACCTGAAGTCATCAAATTGATCTTGTCATGCTGAACAACTATTAAACACATTCATAGTACAAGCCAGTAATTTTCCCTGGTGGCTATTTCCCTTTTAATTACAAAATCTAAATCTTCCATTTGGTAAAAGAAAGATTTAAATCTAGATACTAAAATTAGCTCCACAAAACATATGTAAATCAACTATGGTAAGGTTTCCAAAGTTACTCAAAGGCTCTGAAATTAATATTGACCCACTTTCCATCAATTTACCCCCAACAGCTTAAATTGTGCTTTTATTTATTGCTGTTGTTTTTGCTCTAACTCCTAGTCAGACACCTAAGCCCTACAGAACCCAACATGGAAGGTTTCAGGTAGAAAAAAAATCAACTACATGTCCTAAATTGTGCTGCGTGTATTATATTACATGTATTATGACCTGCAAAACAAAGTGTCCCAGTTGATCCTGATTATCTGTTCAAACACTAATACAACATGAATTTACAGGAAACAAGAAATTAATACCATTTCAATTTAAAACTCTGCAAGTCAATTAGTCTGAGTGAACTTCGGTGTTAGCTTTAAGAGCCCCTGAAAATGGACCTGCCAACAACTAATGTTTTCTCTCTTTGAAGTCATTCATCCAATAAAACTGTAAACTAGCCAGCAGTTAATATTTAATAATCTATAGAAATGATTGCAGAACAGTACTTTCCATGTATGGCCAGTCTCCAGAAATTAAAAACTGAGAAACCTAAAAAGCAGAGCACAAACAGACAAAAAAACAAAAATCACAATACAGAATTGGGTTATATCATGACTTTCTTTATGATATAGACCAAAAACTTTAAAAAAATAAAAGCCTAAATCCAGTGGAAGTTGGCTTAGGTCCTTGACAAGCTGTAGATTGCAGAGCAGGTATAATGTATGTAGCCATTTACTTCTAAAAGAACATGGGAAACATTAAATGGAGAAAACAGGTAAAATAATTGCTAACAGAAATGGACAATTTAATAAAAAAGGATGAAGAAATTAATAAAGAGAAATATAAAGAAGAAATTCTAACCATCCAAAACCATTATAGTTCAGATTCAGAATGGTTTGGATACATTTTTCTACCCCCAAAGTAATTCCTAGCAGTTGTTGGTTTTTGTGAATTACATACAGATTTTCAGTTTTTTTTCCAAGTTTGTGTTGTTTTATAGTCATGTAAAAATGCCTGTGGTGCATAATTTGATATCCCTTTCCCCTATTAGTGAGGCCTTACAAATATCCAGTATCGATCACTGTAATTCCCGGGCAGTGCTCCCTTCAGTGATAGCAGTGGTTTCTTCTACTGTTATGCTGTCTATGATTGGCATTTTTCTATTAATAGAAATGCCAATTCTTTCTAGATTTTCTCAGAACTGAGTGACATAAGCAGCAATTGGAGAAATGACAGCAGAACTTCAGGTTTTCCAGCAGATCCAGCCAAAGCTTGAAGTTGCGGGAATGTCTTGGCTGTCAATATATCAAAACTGCAATTTGGCAGTAGAGTCAGCCTTCTATCCTCCCAAGACTCTGGAACAAAAGACTGAGCATGAAGGTCACAACAAAACCTGTTCCCTCTCAAAAAAGATAATATGCAGACAGATTACAGGGGCCTGAAATAGGAAACTAGACAGGAACAAAGATCCTGTGAGAAATGATCGGCTGATGAGAGGCTTCTAGAAACCTACACAATTATACTTGCTACACATGCAGCTAGCAGACTAATACTTGCATTAGCTAGCAAATTTAGTATTTGACTTATTTTTTTCTGAGCAGGAGCCCAGTTCCTTGTGTGAAACATGAACATGAGTTATGAATTTATATAGCATCCCTGAACTCTATCACATCACACAAATTCCCTAAAGTGGCAGGGATTTAACAATTTGACCTGGCAGTATCATATATAATTTGGTGGAGTCTTTGTAAGGATTAGTAAATCTCTTTGCCCTTTTTTATTCCTCACACGAAATTTCAACAGAAGTTTTGTAAGTTTCCAGACAATCTAAATAGCAGGCTATAAAACAGTCCACTGCACACTGTAATCAGACATTTTGAAACTGGGTTGAAACTCCATAGCCACTAAAATTTCAGAAACCTCCATCCCATTAAGAGATCTCTCTTCTCAGAATGACATTAATGTGCAGATCAATGAAGCCTAAATGGAGCCAAAGTTAGAGCATATGTATCCAGAAAACAAACAAAAACCCATGAAAATTGGAAGGATCCTTAGAAAAATGTATTGAGAAACTTTCACAGTTTGAAAAGTGCTCAACTAGGGAACCAAATGAAAGGGAAACACCCAATATAACAGAAAAACAAATGCTACAGAACACTTGGACAAAATGACTACACAATTTATGCCAGGCAATTTATGAAATATGCTGCGCTAACTGCCAAGAAAACCAAACCAAAACAAAACATGCTTGTTCTGTAGGTTTTTTATTTGGTTACTGAATTACTGAAAGGAGTTGCATTTTCAACAACAAACATACAATTGATTAGATGACTTTAAGAAAAGACACTACTCAACGAAGCATACAGCAGGGATGTGTACCATCCTTGCTCATTAGATCTTAAACTGGGTCCTAGTGGGTGAGTGCAGCCAGAAGAAACAAAGGTAGTCCAAACTGAAGTATAGTCCTAAAACATAAAATTCAGTGTGATACCTAATGCCTACATACAGTTTGTCATTAAAATATCAGTGGGTACATCTACATACGCAATGAAGGAAGAGCAATAAGCTCTGGAGCAGTTAGTGCCTGAGTCAACTGCTCCTGATTGGAGTGTCTACACATATGCCTGGGACCAGAACACCTTGAGCAGGGCAGAGCAGCCCCAGGCTGGCAGGCATGTGGGGGTCAGCCCTGAACTCCGAATGGTGACGCTGGGTGGCAGAGGGGCTGGCTGTGGAATGAGGGTAATAAAATGTGGGGCTAGGTGGCAGGCAGCCCCCGCACTTTAGCAACCTTGTGCCCCAGCCAGCCCCTGTCACTATCTACATGTGTTGAATGCACATGTAAATACTCTTCAGTAAGATAGTACTGTTCCAACAGTACCATCTTATGGTGGAGTTAATTAACTTACTGCACCATAATACATGTAGATGGTGAGGCTGTACTGAGGAGCTAATCAGTCTACTCCACAGTAAAGTGCACATGTAGGTGCACCGTGTATATATTTAAATTAGCATAAAAATGGCATCAGAGAAATCACTTTTTCTATAGTTACAACACCAAATCACTATATTATTGCTGATGTTACTGTAAATATATGTTGACTTTTTATATGACAATCCATGTGTATCTATTTCTGTGTTGTCAGGTATCCAGGTTGTAGCCATATTGGTCTAGCGGCAAAAGGAATCAGAACTCATGGTAGAGGTGATATCTTTTATTAGACCAACTACAGTTTTTGCAAAAAAAATCTTCAATTGCAAGCTTTCAGGCATAGGCACCCTTCTTCAGGCATAAGAGAAAAGATTGTAAAGTTCTCCCACGTAGAAATGAAAGTTCGTACTTCATAGGAGAGTTAAAGGTATGGTAAAATCTCCTGATTGGCACAGTTCATTTTATGCAGGTTAGGCTCAGAGAAAAGTTGGTTGTAACTTGCATTAATTTATTACTGCAAAGGATAGAATTTGATGGTAGTGGCATGTAAAATGGGAGCTATCCATAGTCTTTGAATGATTAAAACCTTAACACATTGTTTTCCTTTGAGTGGCTACTAACAGACATTTAAAGAAGAATGTTAAGGAAAACAGAACAACCTTCAGAAGCCATAAACTGATGTAGCTCACCTGCAGTCACTGAAGCTACAGGACTCTACATCAACTGAGACTCTGGACCACTGTGACCTTAAATTATTTGTATAAATTACATTAAAAATCTACCAAAAATCAGTATCTTTTTATAGTTCTGTTTCTTTGTTAAGTCATGTCCAAAAATATGACTATTGGTTTAATGAGGTACCTAGGACTTATCTTCCTTTTCTTTGTGTTACATCAAGCCCAACGTATTTACTGGGAGCAAAACTACTGCCAGTGAACAAACAGGTCCTGTTACATAGATCCAAATTATCTTATTTAGGCAGAGTTCTGTATCTTGTGACATTAGGCACTCTCTGAAGTCTTTTGTTCTATTCCAAGCAGTTTGGGATTTTTTGCCACTATCCTGTTTGAACCAAGAATTTCAGAAAAATGTCAATATAGACAAAAGTTCATAAACTGACTCACACTATTTTTAACTCCAGGAAAGGCCTGGGTTTGATCTGAACATTTGGAAAAAATGTTTAATCCAAGACTTCTTTTTCCCTTAAGAAACAATTGAGACATTCATATAGTTCCAAGTCTGATAATATCCCAAAACTTATAAATATGCAGAAATATCTCATTAATGATTAGACAGTATCAGGGAAACGATGCCATATTTTTTAATGTTATTCTTGGAAATTCTCTACTATACAATTGCAATGTTAATCTGATTATCATCAGTTTTTGGACTGATGCTATTTCCAGTTATCTCTGTCAATATTTTCTTAAAATATCAATATACAGAAGTCAAATAATTACAGAAGACTTCCCATAACTGCAGACAAGAATAGTTTGGGTTAAGCTTTCTCTTTTCTTTGTTATATCATTTTTGATATACAATGCATATACTTATCAGTATATATGCATACACAATTCTAAACAAAAATCCATAGAAGAAAGGGCATCACATTGTACCCTTCTATTTGTTTTAGAATTGGCCACCATGGTTAGGAATATTTTCTATTCCCTTTTCCTTATGTCACTGTGGGTGCAGACAGGAGTGACAATTTTCACCAGATCTGGCCACAGAAAGCAGTCTATAGCTATGACCAAGCACAAGCGCACAACTGGTAGACTGCTTCGAAAATGGCTGATTGGGTGAAAATCTGACCCCTTATTATATGAAGGCTCAGATGAAGACATCTCAGAACAAAGCATCTTCTGTAACTTCTGTCTTTGCTGTCTGCCAGCCTGTCACTGTTTTCAGAATGGGAGGAGGGAAAAGGAACAGAGGTAGTCTGGTCTGGGATTTTTTCATCCCCCACTGGAGGGTGGGGCAGGTGTATTGGAGACCTCCTCTCTCCTTCCCCTGAGGTGGAGGGGCTCCATTTCACCCACCCCACCCTCTAATGCAAACGGGGAAACCCCTGTAATGAGCTCCCTCTGCTTCCTGTGCCCCCACCCTTTCTGAAATGGGAACAGATTGGGAGAAAGGAGGGGCTGTTGCTAGGGGAAACTGGAAAAAGCAGAAAACAGAAAAAAATGCAGGCTGATGAAATAATGAAGATCATGTTTTGTATGATGGGGGCAAAAATTGTTATCATTTGGCTTTTCCAATACCGAGTACTTCAGTTAACCTCTATACACTGAACAAAAGCGAGTTAGATTGAGTGGAGGTCATACATATGGATATGCAAATAGTGAATCTAATAAGAATTAGAACAGAAAGGTTGTATAAGTCCGCTGGGTGAAGACACGCTGGGAGTGTCAATAGATTTATACCAGAAGATAGTTTGGCCAATATGTCTTCCTTACAGTTAAGATTGTAATCAATAATTCAGAAGACCAGAGAGTTTTAAAAACAACTGTATTACAATAAAGCTATTAACTTGGGAGTTGTGTGCATTGTAGACAATGTTCCTGTTGCTAGCCCATGCAACAACTTCAGCCTCTTTCTTAATCAGCTAGTAAAATAGCTACCAAATATTGACTCTAGATGAATTTTATACCAATATTTATTGAACATAGCTATGCCAAAGTAAACATTTAACTTGAAAGGTAATACGTGGTCTGGCTGATGAAAACTATAGTTCAGTATATGTATTGCTACATGCTCTGTATTATAAACAGTAGCTCTGATATTAAGATTTCCTATAAAAATGTAGAGGCTGTCTAAGTAAATGGTTGAAGGTATAATAGGCAATAAGGAATATGTTCTATTCTCTTACATGCATTATTATACTGTAGTCTTATATTGGGATACCATCGATGAATAATGATTTTTATCGGAGGTGGTAAAATAATGACAAAAAATGTTAGCTTTTACTGGGTGTGTCTACATGTGTATTTGATGTGGGACTAGTTTACTTTACTTACCTCACTCTCCTGAGCCTCCAGCCCTGCTGCCTCTGGGCCAGCCAGGACTGGTGGCTACATGTCATCCTGGCCATCTGCGATGATGAGCAGTGGCTGGAGGCATTCTGCATGACCCAGGCCACCTTTCAGGACCTCCTGGAGCAGTTCTTCCTGCATCTGGAGTGGCAAGACACTGCCATGCAGCAGCTCTTCCCCATAAACACCCAGCTGGCCATCACCTAGCTGAAGCTGGCCATGCCCACCAGCCTCTGCTATGTGGGCCACCTCTTTGGTATGGACAAAAACACTACTAGGGAGGCCATCCTGGAGGCATGCAGTGCCCTCCAGGATGTGCTGGGGCACTCTATACTTCACACGCACAACCCCCTGAAGGTGCTGGCAGGTTTCTGTGCCCTGGGATTCCCTCAGTGCATTGGGGCCCTGGATGGGACCCACATCCCCATCACCTGCCTGCCCCACAATGACTGCCCCTACTACAGTCAGAGGGGCTTTCACTCCATGGTGCTCCAGGTCATCATTGACCACTGCAGCACCTTCACCAATGTGAGCTGGGCAGACAGTGCCCAAAACACCTGCATCTTCAGGAACTCTGGCTTGCCAGCTCTGGTGCAGAGCAGGCACTTTGTGCTAGGGGTGCCAAAGCTCTACCTGGGTGCCACTGTGGTCCCACCCCTCCTCACTGGGGACCTCGCCTACCTGCTCCTGTTCTGGCTTATGTAGCCTTACACTCACCAGTGGGACCCTCACCACACCCAGGTCAACTGGTGCCTACGCCAGCCCCATGCCCTGGTGGAGTGCACCTTCTGCTGCCTCAAGGAACACTGACACACCCTCACTGCCTGCCTCCAGTTCACTGGGGACAACATTCCCCAGGTCATCATTGCAGCATGTGTGCTGCATAACATCTGTGAGGCTGAGGGGGAGCTGTTTTGTGAGGTCTGGGCAGAGGAGGCACATTGGGCAAAGGATGCCTGGCAGCAGGAGCACCAGCTGTAGTGGCAGTGACAGCAGTGCCCCCTCCCCCCTAACGCCCCACACAAGCTGCAGACCCTCCACGGGGGGGGGCAGGGCACCAGGTGCAAGAGGGATTGGCTGACCACCTGTTCCTGCGCTCCCACCTGTAACCCATCTGGACAGACACCCACAGACCCCTCACCTCACTGCCCACCCGAACACCATGCTCATTGCAGACATTTCTCATAAAAACACTTTATTACCCTCACAACAAACAGACACCCGTTTCCCTCCTGCCTCCCCCACAACAGAGCCTGTCCCCTCTCCCTCTCCAACAACAGGGCCCTTCCACCACCCACTGCACCTACCAACAATAAAACACCATCTGCCCCATGCAGACTATGCACAATGTTGTTTGTTTGTGTGCTCTGGCCTGGCCTAGCCTGGCCCTCACCCCAGGTCCCCCACCACCCAGCCCTCCCCACTTGGGCCCAGTGCCACCAGTCATCCTGGCTTCATGTGGGTGCAGAGCCAGAGCCAGAGCTGCCTGGAGTGGAGCCAGGACCATGCATCAGCACTGCTAGTGGGAGATCTACTTGCGCCAGGGTACCAGCAGCCTCTGTCACCCCTGGATGAGTCCCCTGCCTGTAGGACTTGCTGCAGCATGTGCACCCGTGGGGGAAGAGTCAGAAGGCAGGGTGCTGGCCACCTGTCCCCAGGCTTCATTCCTTAGGCTCCCCCACCCCATGGCCTCCCACCCCAGAAGGTGGAGGCAGCACTCCATCCAAGCCCACAGAGGGGCCTGGGCAGCAGGTGGCTACCAGGGGCAGGCAGGGCTAGGGTCAAGAGCAGGGCAGTGGGAAGCACAAAGATCCAGACAGTGTCCAGAACATGGTAGTTATCCACAGTGGCCTGCACTGACCTGGCCATGACTGCACCCCACTCCCACAGGGCCTCCACATGTTTGTGCTCCAGGGTCAGGAGCTGCACCCTGAACTCCTGGTCTGCTCAGTCATGCACATCCTTGCACCAGTCCCATGCCTCCTCATGGGCTATATCCACATGTCTGCCCTCTGGTCCTCCACAGCCAGCCCCAAATGGTCCAGGAGGAAGTTCAAATCCTTGGTTGTCCTCCTACAGAGCTAGTGCATCCACAAGACCCTCAGATTGGGGCAAGGTGATGCCCCACAGCACCTGCAGGGTCTGGGCAGGCTGTTGGGGTTGGCTGCAGGCAGTAGGCACTGGCCTGGTGGCCAGGAGCTGGCTGCAGCAGGGCCCAGGTGCTAGCAGGCCTGGGAGGAGCCTGAAGCAGCCTTCAGGGCTGGATGGCATGGGCCTGGCAGCCATTCAGCACTGCAGTGCCAGGCAGTGGCACTGGGGTACATGCAGGCTGTCACACAGAGCCTACAACCTGTTCAGGGGCAGCAGAGGCCAAGAGTCCTCCCAGACTCCCTGCTGTTTTGCTCCAAGGCTCAAAATGCCTGCAAGCTTTTAAAGGACCTGGGGCTGGGGCTGCCATAGAGGCAGCCCAAACCTAGGGCAGGAGAGGCTCTAAGCCCCAAGGCTCTGGGGCTGACCTCAGGCTGGTCTCCTAATGGCAGGGCTGACCAGAAGCAAATCTGCTCCCAGTCAGTGTTTACATTTGCTTTACTGTGTAGTAAATACAAGCACATACATTTTCTACTTGCATTTGCAGGTAGCAAATTTACTCAGGAGTAGTGACGTTTACTGTATGGTAAGCATTTCACATAGATACACCCACTGTAACTTAAAAGGTGATTTACTTCAGTGGTAATAAAGGATCTATTTTTGAGAAATGTGTAATGACTACATTTCATAGATTTCATAGACATTAGGGCTATGAAATGTGTGTGTATGTCGGGGGGGTGGCCCTCTCCCCAGGACCTCTTGAATGTATATCAACAACATTTTATACAAGGAGGACTTTGACTGCTGTGGTTCCCCTGCTTTACCTGTGGCAGGTTAGAGTATTAGGTCTATGTTGTGTCAGGGTTGAGGGTAGTCTTATGTAGAGTTTAGATTATGGTTGTATGGAATGGTTTGGATAGGCATAACCCTGTCTCAGGCTGGGAGTTGGATTAAATTATCTCTGAGGTCCCTTCAAGCTCTAATTCTCTATGACTATGAAATAGAGCCCCTAGAACATGGACATGCAGGTCTAAGCATATTTGATGATACTGCTGCTGAGAAAGTTCAAAAGATTCTTCTGAATACTACCAGAGAAGCAGGAAAACTAACTTATATCTTAAAGGAAAGTTTTTCTCTAAGAAAAAAGTTTTTTCTTATAAATAAGCTTTTCTAAAAGGAATTTATAGACATAGAAAATATAGGACATTTCATTTTTAAAAGGGGTGGCAAAATTGTGAAAATTCAGTCCATCATTTTTCCCAAGTCTGTCATGGGGACTGATTGCCTCAGAAAAAAAGAAACACGTCTATTCACGAAAGAACAATCACATTCCAACAAAAGTATTTATGAACCCAAATTACATGAGCTTCTATGTAGATCAAGGCTAGATTAGTCTACTGAACCACCTGTCCAAGAATAACATATTCACCTTGAGTTGCTATTCAAGAATTTGATCATGCATTTCATTTAAGGTTTGCTTAGGACATCTACTTTTACATGTTGGTCTGAGGAGCATGTTTTTTTTCCATCCACCATTCTGTTTTTTAAGACTGCCAGAAACATGGAGGGAGGTGCAGGGGAAGAAAAGAAAAGCAAAAAAGAAATTCTCAGAAAGCTGAGGCCCATGATCCATAGCTATGGACATTTTTACATTTTCACCGGGGGCTCAAATATTTTTTTCAAGCTGAGGCTGAAGCTCTGAAAGTGTAACATGGAATTGTTTGATGCTACAAAGTGTGTAATAAAAATAACTGAATAATAGTAATCTAGATATGCTACGTATACTTTCATATTACATCAGATTGATCACCATATTCAGGTATAAAGTGAAGAAGTACTCTCATTTTAAGAAGCAAATTATCCATAGAGCACTCTACTGAGTATTGAATTTGTCCAATTAACTCCACAAGTTATGTAAGTACTGTGAATACCGGGTATAGGCAGAAGTGCAGCTCTCTGCCATAACTCATGGCACTTTACAGGAAGTTCCATGAGTTTCAGTGGTCTCCCGGACCCAACAGATATTTGCTGTTAGGTCCCGCAGGCTGGGGGATCCAGCTGCAATGCTGGAGCAGCTGCGAGTCTGCAATTTGGAGTGGCTGCCCTGCCCCTCCTCCCTCCCAGCCCCAAAGCTGTCTTCAGAATGGGGTGGGGTAGAAGGGAGTGGAGAGAACTCAGGCTGGGATTTTCTCAGCCAGCACTGGAGGGTACGGCAGGTGGATTGCAGCCCCCCACCTCCCCTGCCAGTTGAAAAAACCCCAAATGGAACTCCCTCTGTGTAAGCCCATCCTTGCTCCCAGTGTGCACTAACACAAGTTAATGAAGCTTTGGAGCAATTTCATCTGAACTCTCATGTAATTGTCATGGGATTGTGCCTTTTTAAATTGCTCTGCAGCTGTGCACTTCTGTAAGGGCCCACTGTGTATCAAGAGCTCTTCCTTGGAAGAGCCATACTGCTTGCTATACCAGCATTACCTTGAGGAAACCAAGATAGCTGATCTGAAGTCTAACTGATTACAAATTCTGCTGCTGTCCCCAAGGTCTTGTGGCTTCTGTATGTAGGAACACAAAAATTATGTACAGTAGCAAATTTGCCAAGAATCCGGCTGCTGCTGTAGAGTTATTTTGAATTTAATGAAATTTTCTCTTAGAATTCAAAGCCTGATCTTTGTAATAGACTGTAACTTACCAATTCCCTTCACAAGTAGATAGTGAGGGAACAGCTAAGTGGTGAGAAAAATCTAGTGTTATCCTCTCTAAAATCCTCTTTGAGTTAATTTAGATGATTGATGAGGTTACTGAGATTATTTTGAAGTTTTTCACTTTTCTACTGGCTGTCATCACCTCTTTTGTAGGGATGGTGGCAAAAAGGTTTTAGCTCACAGAGGCAAAAACTGAAGAATTTATGACAGGCGAGCGACTTAAATTTTCTTTATCAAAGTTTTATGATATTTGATTTAAAAATGCTAGAGCAAACACATGAACTTGTCAATATCAATATACATTTTACCTGAATAAGAACTGCAGGATACACCTATAGTCTTTTACATTTTCAGAAGAAATAAAATGCAAATACTCATAGGAAAAAATCCTGTTGCCCTGACTCACATTGCTAATAGCATTAGAGTCAAGAATAAAACTATCATCTGATATATTATCTAATTGCTATTCTTTACTGTTGCTATTGTTTCCAAGGGCCTGTTAGGTCCTATAACAATGTGATTCAAATAAGTACACAACTGAAATTCCCAGCCTTAGCTGTAGCCCATGCCTTTTAGGAGACTTAAACATTTTTCAAGTGTGCAGACAAACTGAACCCTTGTTGGAGTACATGGGAGACCTAACATTTTGAAAACATTTTAAAAACATTGATGTTGATTTCTCCAAGTAAAGTTCCAATCCTGTTGCATTCAGTGGGAGTTTTGGAACTCAGTTGACTAGGGCCAGAGGGCCAGGATTTCATTCTCTGTGATTCAGCTTTGCATCTCCAAAATACAAAATACAATACTTTTCAGATACAAGGAAGTACTATTATGAGGACAAATTCACTACTAGTTGTGAGGCTCTCAGGACAGTCTATATGTTACAGCACTTTGGAGAGGGCTGCTTGCAGACATGTGGAGCCCACCCCTCTCATTCTACATACATCAAATTCTTCAACATTTTTGAGATCTCTTCCTCTAGAAGACTTGAGTAGAAACAGGGGACACAATCAGTGGCTGTGTCCAGACATGCATGGATGTTTGGCTCCCCAGGGACAACTAGAGGCAGTGCACCTTGTGCCGCAACTAGTTGTCCCTGGGGAACACCTGTGCCATGCATGCTCTGGCACGCAGCAAGTTACACCAGGCGGGGTAGAAGAGCCTGGGGCCAGCACTGGGCTGGCCTGACCAGCCTTACCTGGGGTGCTGGACGCCTCCCAGGGCTGAAACAGCAGCAAACCTGCTCTGCAGAGCCTGAATGTCAGCAGAGTGTGATTTTGGCCAACCAGGATCTGGCTTTTGGGTGCTGCATGCTGCTGCCATGTGCGCCACCCCATTTTTTTCCCCATGGGTTTTTTTTTTTTGAGCCCTGAATATCCAGGGGTCAAAAAAAACAAACAAACAACCACTGCACTGCTTCTTTGTAGCATGGAGAACAACTGAACATACAGTATGTGATGCCACAGATGTGTCTACGATGCTACATACTGCACAGCCGTGCACGTCTGGACACAGCCAGTGTGGCCTTCTGCTTTGTGTCTGGCTTTGGTATATACAGGGTAGGAGCAGGTGGGCAAAGTACACTCAAGTGCGATGCTCCAGAAGTGGTACAGATATGACATCACAATTGTGGCATAGTAGAAGACAGTCTATAAATTAAAGCTCTGTGTCAGGTCAGGAAAAGTCATTCGTAAAGCAAAAAAACAAATTACTTCATAATAGATTTTTTCTTCCAGCGACATAATTCAGTACAAAACTTTTAATGAATCTATGCCTACTGGTAATGGTTTGGAAACATTATATGATATTAATTACTGCAGGGTATTGGAGTTGAACGTGTTGCCACAGGCAAATGCTTTCTAGAAAAAAAGGAAGACAGTAGTATCAAAAATATTTGAAAAAATAAGCATGTTCAACTCCAACTAATTCAATTGCTTTTTTCCTGGCTGATTTAACAGATAGCCACTTTTCACTGATTAAAATTGTAGTGTGTATGTTTAAGAGCCTGGGGAATAGATTCTTTTCTATTTCACTTATGCTTACAATATTAGTTCTCTCAGAAGTTGCAGTGTGTCATTTCTAAATAAGGTGAGATGTATTTGTAAATTCCCATAAAGCTTTCTATCTCATTATTCATCTTCCCCTTTATCTCTATCATGGTTGAACTATAAACATACTGGACAAAATAAAAGAAAAATAGTTCTATTAATTCAGTGCGACAGGCAGCTCTTTAGTATGACACCAATCAAGCAAGCTTGACAGTAGTTTTCTGACAACATATTAGTAAATGGAAATTGGTTCTCTCACAATACAGGCATTTCATTCCTCCAGACTTGCCATGATGTCACTTGTGATTGCACCACACTCAATAACAGCATTTCTTTTGGTTCCTATTTCACTCCCTTAAAGGCGAGGATAATAATAAAAAGAATATGTATGAGTATTTGGAACAGATACACTCATAATGGTCTTAGACAATGGGTAATCACAATTAAACCCCTAAAAGGATGGTCTAAACAGCCTGATCAGTAGGGCTGATTTCAAACTCCACAATAATTGCTGGAAAGGCAGCCTGAATTGCATCCGGTCTGTACAGCAGCAGAGCTTGAAATGTGTAGCCGTGAAATATGCTCAAACACTGAAAATGACTGGAAGCTGAGCTGGTATTTCATTTAAGGGAGGTTGATTCATGAGCTTCAAAAACCTTGCAGTCTACGGAAGGGGCAAAACAGCATTGGCTAAACAAACTACTAGTTTGTAACTTGTGCAGTCCTTAAGCACCCACATGATACTACTTATATACTTAAATTCTTTGCAGTAATTTATATGTATTAAAGCTGTTAGGAGGTTACTGGTATCAATCAAAGGCTCTGTAAGAAAATATATAAGTAAAAGCCTGATCTAGCAAATACTTACTCATCCAGGTAAACCTACCAAGTACCAACTCTGGAAGACAGCATTAAGTACCACAGAAAACAAAAGTGAAATCCTGCTCCTATTGTAGTCGATGGCAGTTTTAGCATTAATTTCAGTAGAGCCAGAATTAGTGTTCATGAACCCTGCGGAAAAAACAGAGGCAACTGAAATACAATTAGTTGTTAAAGAATTTGAATATAAAATTAAAATATAAGGGATGGTGGAGGAGGGAACTGCATATCCTGTCAGTTACCAATTGTTTAGCAGGATAAATCTATATATTAATTTAACCAGGAGTGGAATAAAGGGGAAGAGAGCTATTAGCATTTGGATGTAAAACAGAAGAGCTCTTCAGAGGTCTTTACAACGTATCAAATAAAACTTATTAATATGAACCTAAAATGTTAGGGCTAAGATTTTTAAAGGCACAAATAGAAGTTAGACATCTTATGCTGATTTCCCTAGCAGCCACTGAAAATCTCTGAGGGGCCCTGGAGATCCAGTCCCAGAGTTAAAGTATATGACTGTGGGGCAGTGATATGCTGGTGCCCTGCCCCTGCCCATTTTGTTGCCCCTCACTCCCAAGCCACAGCCTGCCCCACCCCCGTCCCAGCCCTGCTGCTGCCCCTCACTCCTGACCCAAACCCCAGGCCTGCCAGTGCCCTTCACTCCCAAAAACCAGCACCCTGCCCCCCTGGGCCATGCTAGTGCCCCTCACTGCCACCCCACACTCACCCCATCCCTGATGGTACCCCTCACCCTTGACCTGCAAACCCCTGGTGCTGCCATTGCCCTACCCCCTGATGCACAGTTCCCCACCACCCTAGTGCCCCTCACTCCCAAGCTACAGCCCCCTAAACCCTACCAGTGCCCCACAGCCTTATGCTCTCCACAGTCCTGCAGTGACTCCCAGCTGCCCTGCCCCTGCAAGCACAAGCACCAGCCCCAGTGCTGCTGGGCCAGCCATGCAGCTCCCTGCTGCCCCTGAAGGGCCCTCCCACCCCCTTTTCTTGATGGAGGGGCAGGCACCTCCCCCACCCTGCTGCAGCCCCAGACCCACCCCCCCACCACACATGCGCCCATTCATGCATGTGAGTGTGTGCATGCATGTATGTACACCCCTCCCCACCCAGTCTCCAAGCCCTGGCCCTCTAACTCCTCTCTCAGACCTACCTGTATCCAGCTGCTGAGGCTACTTCCACCCCACAGCCTTGTGTGTGCACCCTGCCTCCAATCAGCCTGCCCCCAACCCTAAGCAGCTCCTTGGTAGGACAAGCCAGGAAGTACCAGGAAAAAACTTTGAAGCTGAGCAGAGCAAAATCCCAGACATTTGATCATATTTTTAAAAACTGCCTGGATGGAGATCAGAGGATCTAAAAATGGGACATGTCTGGAAAAACCCAGATGTATGGTAACTGTACACATGGTCTCAAAGCCAGCACATGGCCTTAGACCTGGTGTGCAGTCCTATTCTCAGCACACTGCATCCAATTTGGCATGTGGCCCCAGAATCAGGACATGGCCTGGGACCTGGCGTGAGGTCCCAGGCTCAGTGCAGTGGATCCAAACCGTCACATGGCTCCAGAGCCAGCATGCAAGGTTAGATTCGGTGTGCAGTCCCAGACCTGGTGCTCAGGGTTGGTCTTTGGGCCGTATCCAGAGTGCAGGGCTACAGCAAGCTCAGGAGCAGGCTAGACTTCCTACCTGTTGCTACTCACTTTTACCACAAAAGTGACAGGTATGTGCAGGGGGCATGCTGTATACAAGAAGAAAAAAATATTTATCTCTGTGGTTGAGAATAGTAGCCAAACTTTCTGTTTAAGCAAGTACTGTGGAATAATATTAAACTATCCCATTATATCTCTTTCTGCATTGAGCTAATATATTTAGGAAAGAGTAAGAATGAAAAATGAAAGCGTAAGAACACATTGAAGTTGGGTTGGAAAAAATATCAGAAAAAAAAAAAAATGTTTGGTATGGCAGAATTTTTTTTGGATTTTCTTGGCCCCAGAGCCAGTATGTGGGGTCAGGTCTGAATTAAACTTAATCCTGTTAATAACTTGTATAGAAATCTGTTTGAGATGGTTTGCTCTGAAAAAGTTGTAATGTATGTATATACCTGTTCAGGTCCACACAATTTTTCGCAATATTTCTGTTAACCATGTTCACATTATTATCATATTGTGCAACTCAGATTATCTCAGTAGTCTGTGGCAAGAGAATGAAGGGTTAAGTGCCAGGGCAGGCTGCTGCAGCATAAGATAAGATGAAGCTTTAGCATCAACAGAGCTTTGAATGACTGTTGACATAAAGGTGAGCTGCCTGACACCCAGGAAGTGTCCAGAGGAAATAAACATGACAATGGGAGAGCAGGGCTAGAAATAAAACAGACTGGCAACTCTTAGCCAGAAGAGTCTGGAGACTGAGACAAGTGGAGGAGCTTTAGGGATCTGGAAAGATTGGAAAGGAAACATCTGAGTATCTTTGCAGGTGTTCAGATCTTCATGGGCTGGACTGGGGACCGAGGGACAACTTAATCCCTTTGGAGGAGACAGAGGACCTCTGGTTCGGGGGCCTGGGCTGGCTTCAGGGGCTTCTCTTAGGGTAAAAACAGATGTTGCCTGACATCTCATTTGTGCTGCCATAAACATTTTTATGGTGAGACAAATGGTGAGCTAATAGATGTACTCTCTGCCACATGACATAAGAAGAAAATCAGTGGTGCGACAAACAGTAGTACAGCAAAAGTCGTATTATCCAGCACGTTACCATTCAGAATGCTCCACTAACTGGCATCTGTCAATACAAATCTTCCTTTCAAGGCACGTGGAAAAAGCAAAACTGGAAGTCCCACTTCTGGTTTTGCTGCCACGAGCCAAGTCCCACTTCTTCCTTGTGGTCCATGGCCTGGGGCAAAGCAGCCTGCGCGGGGCCCCCCTCCCTTACTCCCAGCACACTGGTACCAGAGACTGAAAGCCCTAGTTCACTGGACATGGCATATTTGATAAACCAGCATATTTGATTAACTGACATCCCCCATTCCCCATGGATGCCGGATAACAGAGCTTTTATTGTAACAGACTCCACCATTTTATTGCAACAGATGTCTATAAGCTCTGTGGCAGGAGAGTACAAGCAGCCCAAGTCAAGACAAGCAGTCTGAAAAGGAAAGATTGGAGACCATATGCCGGGCCAAAAAGGAATTAGAATTTGGATCTGCGGTGAGATGCCTGGCCAATCAGTGTTTTCCTCTGTACTCAGCTGATTCTGGCTGCTGTTAGAAATATGCAGAAAAGGCACTCCAGCAGAGCATGCCAGGATGCCTGCTCACCAGTCCTCTAGCAGCAGAGAACAAGCAGGGTATGCTTGTAGTAAACATTAATTACTGCGTGACTGCTCAAAACGTTAATAACTCAATCACTTTAACAACACATAACATTTCATGGATTTAACATGTAATGAGTGCCCCATGCAAAACGGCCCCACATTCCACAGAAGACATTTGTTGCCAGCCTCAGGCACCAGACAAGGCCACATCAGCACTCCATGACAATGTGTTTCAGGCAATTCTTATGCATTGTTATTACTGGACTGGATAACCAAATACTACCGAGTCTGTCCTGCATGACATTCTCAGAAGCAAGCTAAGAAATGTGTTCTAAAACTATTAATGTTGGTATACAGCTGGATGAAGAACTCAAAAATGAGTTACCAATAGTTCACTCTCAAACTGGAAAGAATTATCAACTCTGGTACCAATGGAGTCTGTCCCTCATCCATTCAACATTGTTACTGATGAGTTGGATGATGAGATAGGGAGTACACTTACTAATTTAGCATGCTTAGAGGAGGCACTTTGGAGGAAAGAATTAGAATTCAAAATTATCTTGAAAAAATGGAGAAATAGTCTAAAACACTCAAATTGTCTAAAGACTTTTCAATATACAAATATGCAATTGTCTAAAAATTCAGGGACAAATACAAATTACTACTATTTTACTGAAAAAAAAGGGAAACAAATGGTTAGGAAATAGTTCTGCAGAGAATGATATGTGGCTTGCAGTACATCATAAACTGAACATGAATCAAAGGTGGCATCATACTTTTTTGGAAAAGAGAGCGCAGACAACAGACAGTAATCAGAGATCTAGAAATTGTGGTATGTCAGAAAAGGCTAAAAGGATTCGTTAGAGCAGAGCTCTGTCATGTGTATAGGTGCTCTCCATTGCTGACCTCAGGCAAAAAATAAATTGAAAACCAATTTGAATGCAAAAGTAAGGAACAAGAAATCTTCCACAAACTGTATTAAGTATGATTTAAACGGGGACTACAAATTCTTATCGCATTACCTGGATAAGGTTTTGTGACCCGCTTTGTTCCTAGAGGTTTACTGATAGTTTGCTTTTCTCTCACCATTCCCTGTGCCTCTCTCCCCGCCCCTTGTCTTTTGTATTCTGATTTATCTCTCCTTTTTACACTTTGTTCTGTATATCCTTTCACAACATCTGATGAAGTGAACTTGGGTTCACGAAAGCTTGTGCTATAATATATCTATATTTAGTTAGTCTATAAAGGTGCATATCTACCCTGCCTTATTATGTATAGTTGATCTTGCTTGGGTCAAAAGGACAGATTAGATATCCTCTTGAGGCTCCCTCTTGCTCTATTCCTTCTTGATTACCATAAAAAAGAAAGTAGTCTCTTTATTCTTTTCCCTAGCCACTTGCTTGTTAAAACCTCTTTCAGTTCACATCTTAGGTTCCCACACTGTTTTATTCCAAGCAAAAGACTCTCAATGAAAGAAAATAAAAGACCAAAATTGATATTTCTGGGAGGAGAGCTGTGGCTCAGACCAGGAAGGGCTCTGTTAGGACTGGGCACTCCTGCCTGTTTTAGGCTTAACTAGCTGTGCACGAAGCATGTGGTGCAGTTCCACCTGGCAACAACCATGCCACAGCACCCTAGTGTAACAAGGGACCCTGCCAAGTTACTCCTAGAGTGAGAAACTAGGGACTGTACATTTAAGGCAAGCTCCCAAGAGGCTGGAAGAGGCAGGCTGTGGGCTACATAAGCCCTGCACCAGAGGCAAAGAGGGCAGTCTGACCTGGGCAAACCTGGAGGAAGAAGCTCACTACTGGGGAGAAGAAAGAAGCAGTGCAGGAACCTGGAGACTGATGCTGGCTGTACTAGATGAAGGAGCTCTCTGTGCAGAATGAGAAAGCATACAGGAGGCTAGAGAAACTGTGAAAAGGCCAATGAGGACCTGAGCTGGGAGAAGCTGGCAGAAATGAGTAGAAGCCTGGGGAGAGCTTAGAGAAAGACACCCCAGCCAGACTTGACTGCATTTGGGTTTTGCTTTATGTTACTGTTTAGGGTGTAGGGTATGGCTGAAAGGAAGGAAAGCAGGCCACTGAAGTTGCCCCACAGTGGGGCCAACATAGTTGAATTGGTGGGTTGCTAGAGGTCCTGTGAACAATGTCTCTTTCACTCTGGCAGCGTGGTTGGTCAGTGTGGGGCAGGGCAATAAGGGCCACTGTGGTTCTCCAGAAGCAACTTCCCAGAGTTAACAGTAACAAAGGCAAGGCAGATGAGACTGAAGTGGTATCTGGAGTGAGACCCAAGCAGAAAGGATGGGATTTGAGTGGCTACAAGAAGGAAACCTTCCCACTACAAGTGGCAGATCCTATGATATCCTGAAAGGGTCTCATAGAACACTGAGGTGTTACAGGACCCTGATTGAAAACCACTGTCTTGGACTGTTTGAGCTGGTATAAAACAAAGTAAAATAAAAAAGTAAAATCTACAAACAAAAATTATTAGGTAAGTAAAATTTATTCTTAAGTTATGTCATTATACCCTATCCTTGGGAATTTAACAATCTCTGACTTCGCAGTGTTACCTTGTTGGTATGGTGTTCATATTCATTTTTATTTAGTATTTTGTCCCTGCAGGGGAAAGCTGCATTAGAAGCGGGTCTGGTCAACTGGATACTTGAAAAAAAAAAAAGGTTTAAACCCATTGTATGGGTCTGCTAATAATATCATGAATGATGATTGCAGGTTTTGTTTTACTCTGTTTTTGAATACTACCTCTGATTGCTGATCTGTACATTTGTTTTAGTTTAACGTTTGCAATGTTGATATTGGTACAGAATTCCACAATGAGGTATCGACCACTATGTGGGTTGAGGTTGTGGATTAGGGGTGTGTGAAATAGGCCATATTTGATTTGGATTCAGCCCAAATCGGGGACAGTGATTTGATTCATTGATTTGGATCACTGTCCCCAATTTGATTAGGCCGAATCCGAATCTGAAGAATCGATGCTGATTCAGAGAATCAGTGATTCAGCCATAGATACAGCTTTAATTGTTTTATCTACATACCTCAAGGTACCAGGCATGGCACACGAATGCTGCCATGGTGGGGCAGATGGGGCATCCCACAGGAGTGGGGATGGCGGGGTCCTGTGTGCTCTATGGCAAACCCAGAAGTGGACTGGAAGTACTTCCCACACATGCCCTCCCAGCTCAGTGATTGGCCATGAGGGGATCCTGGGTGTCCTCCCTGACCCAGGAGGCACCATTCGCTGAGCCAGGGGGTGCAGGGGATGGGACAATGTGCTCCCAGTCCACTTCTGGGTCCACTAGGAAGTGCTTCTGGTCCACTTCCAGGTCTGATGCTAAATGGCTGGGGAGCCCCCCACACTCCTGTGGGATGCCCCATCCACCCCAGCATTGCAACATTCACATGACACCTGGTACCTTGAGGTATGTAGAAAAAAAGGTATGTGTGTATGTCCGAATTGTCAAATCTTTCCAAATCTCTCAGAATCAATTTGGATGGTTCTGATTCAATTTAGAGAGATTCAAGGGTCTCCCAATTCAATTTGGATTCAGAGATTTGGCCACCAAATTGGGCGGAATCAAATCTGGGACTGAAGCTTCACACAGCCCTATTGTGAACTGGACAGGAAGTACACAATGAACAAATTTCATAATTTTGCCAACTTTATAATTTAAATGAACTTCAGATAAACATTTGAAAACAGAGGCTTTGTCACTAGCAGATTTGATGAGCTTGAAACTCTTAATACAACAAACTTCATTAAATGTGCTATGGGGTGCTTTTGGATTCACTCAAGTCCCTTGTCTACAAATCCCCCTGCTGGCTGGGAGGTTCCCTGGGATGTCTGTAGTGTAGAGGCATTTCCCCACCTCTGAGCCACATGGCTTCAAGAAACTTTATAGCTACTTCTCAATAGGCAGGTCCAATTCAGCACTGCTGGGGAACTGTTTAGTATGGCTATGCAAAACTAAAGTCACTGATTGGATCCAAAGGAGATTTGGCCTGATTCAGTGCTGAATCTCCAAAGCCAGATTGAATCAGGAGACCCATTAATATCTCTGAATCAAATCAGAAGCCTCTGATTTTTTTCAGAGATTTGATGATTCAGACATAGACATAGCTTTATATGTGTTTTCTACATACCTCATGGTACCAGGCGCCTCATGAATCCTGAGATGGTAGGGTGGATGGAGTGTCCCACAGGAGTGCGGGGGGGAGGCGGGGTTCCCCTGTGCACTCGACGACAGACCTGGAAGTGGACCAGAAGCACTTCTGGTTCACTTCTGTGTTCGCCATAGAGAGCAAGGGGGACCCCCTTCCCCTGCCTTCTGGCTCAGAAACTGGTGCCTCCTGTGTCTGGGAAGGCACCCGGGGTCCCCCCCATGTCCAGTTGCCAAGCCAGGGGGGCAGATCCCCTGTGCACTCAGTGGCAGACCCAGAAGAGGACCAGAAGTACCCCCCTATGCTCCTGTGGGACACTCCATCTGCTCCACCCTCTCAGCATTCAAAAGCCATGCCTGGTACCTCCCGGTATGTAGAAAAAACATTTAAAAAACTGTGTCTATGGCTGATTCTCCAAATCAGAATTGAATCTTCAGATTTGGATTCAGCCTAATTGAATTGGGACAGTGATCCAAATCAACAAATCGAATAATTGTCCTCCAGATTGGGCCAAATCCAAATTGAATATGTCCTGCTTTGCACACCCCTATTTTTTGGGACAAGCAAACAACACCAGGGGCCATATTCCCATCTCATTGTTAAAGTTCAAATATGTTTTTGTGGCACTACCCCCCTGCTGCTGGGGTGTAGGCCGTAGGGGAGTAGTGGTGTTTCCTGTTGCCCCAGAGGATGGAAGAACCACATCTACTGGGTCATTCAGGTCTTAGATCTCCATTATTTGCTTGGCATCCAGCCATGCCAGGAGAGGGCAAAACGATGGTTGGCCAGCACAGCTAGAATATATAGTCAGGTACATACATGGCATGCCTGGCGAGCCTCTACATACTCCCACTGACCATCTGACAGCAGTTGCTGGTCAAGGAAGAGTCAGAGAGCATGTCTAGAAGGCCAGTCTCCCTGATAGCTACATTTCTGAAATGTGACATGGGGATGCTACCATTGCTTCTGATCAGATGGGGAAGGGTAAGCAGCAACAAGTGCCTGCTGCCTTTGTCATGGTGCAGACATATTGCTCTACAGTAGAAGCCATCCTATCCAGGAAGGACCTGCATGATTCCACAGTGGAATAGGAAGATGCAAGGATCTGAAGAACCAATACCTGGACCATCTCTGAGCCCCTCACCAGTCCTTGTACCGATTCCAGGAACTGGTAGTCCTATAATCACAGAAATCTGATGGAAGAATTCTCGGCAGCTCCCCTGACTGACCCTGCCAGTGTTCATAGGCAGCAAGCCAGTTCTCAGGGGTGATGATTTGGCATGTGGATGTCTCAACAAGGTCCTACAATACTTGATCTTGGTTGTTCCAGTGACATTTTCAGTTACTGAACATCTTTGTCCCTTTGTGGTCTTAGAGTAGCACCAGTGCTGGAACCTCTGAAGTTCTCTTACAGTGAGGCAAATTCTGTAGTAGTAGACAACAGTCAATCCTCTGGATCACGGGTACACATATGAGGTCCAGTCAGATGCCTGATGAATCCATTTGTGGTTGACAAGCCCAAGCTGCGAGTGACACAGCTTGTTATAAGTTTCACATATCCATATGTTGTCTAAGTTGGAGTTCAAATTTACAGTATGCTGCCTTTTTCTTCATCACTTTGCTTCCATTCTGTGGATCAAAGCCACTTCATGTTGAGCTGCACCTAGTGCTAGATGTTCCCTCCAGATCAGACAGAATTCTGCATGCTCCTCCCAGCTATGGGGGTACTGAATGGCTTCATATAATTTTTGCACACATCATGGTACTGCCAAAGAGGGCAAGCCCACTTTCTAGAGCCATCTTGAATCTCACTATACAAAATATTCTTGGGAATGTGGTCTTCTCCCATTCTCCTGACATGGCCAATCCATCACAACCTTTTCTTCAGGATTGTGTCAGTCCTGCATGCTCCAGTACCTCTGTGTTTTCCCACTTTATTTTCAGTATTTTATGCAGACATCTCATGTGGAAGCTGTGCAGTCTCTTAATATGCCATGCACATTTCTGTTATAGCCCAAAATCCTTAGCTGCTTTTCCAATTCTGTTAGTTCAGTTTAAGGTCAAGAGTCCTGTTAATCATACAACCCAAGTAGCAAAAACTGTTGGAGACACAAAAAGATTTATCCTCCAGAATGACGTCAGGTATTGTTTCTTTTGCCCTTGGTACATGATCAGTCTTCCTGAGACCAATTGCTGTCCCAAAGCTCTTGCCCGATTCAGAAAATCTGCCCAAGAGATTTTGAAGGGAAGGTTCACTGACAGCCAACCAAGTCTGTGTCATTGACAAACAGGAAATTTCTGAGAACCATTTTTTTCACCTTGGTTTTCACCCTAAACCAAGAGTGAAATGGCCTTGAGATTGTGGGAATTCTCAACTCCCAGGTTAAACACTGACAGGTTTACAGGCAAAAATAGACTGAAAGCAGAACAGGCCTTGAAACTGTTGCAAGCTCCTAACATAGAGGAATGAGAGGAAACATAGAACCTCTGGGAAGGAAGTTTCGTAAGCAGGTGGGGATCACCTGCTTATGAAGTCCCTCCCACCCTCTCCTCAGCCTCTCCCCCCACCCCCCCAAAAAAATAAAACAACTACTGTTTCCGTAAGCTGTTTTGTCAGCACGCACCTTAGAGTCATGGAAGGGAATCACTTACTGGACTGCCATCCACTGAGGCTGGCAATTCCATAAAACATGCCTCAGGCTCCAAAAACCTTCCTATACCTGAAGTACAGCTTCATAGTTCTGCTGGACCTCTAGGAACAAAATAGCTGAATTGATCATAATCTGTGCTAAGATAAGCCTTCCCCTGAAAACCCTCCAATGAAGAATGATGCCCCATCATCTGCAGAATTTTCCAAACCCATTTTTACTACATGCCCAAGCTCTGCAGGGGACCTGGAATCCTGTAGTACAGCTTTGACTGACATTCACCTGCACCCATATCCTGGAACTCCAAAGATGACCATGTTCCTTTCCTCCAGACCCATCTTCACCTGGCAACCAGAGAAGATTATATGGGACTGCCACTGGTTGTAACATCAGTGTCTTGAAGGAAGAAGTGAGCAGGGATGCCGTGTGATATGGAGCTGTGTATTAGTCCGTCTCCTCTCTTCTCAGGGTTTCACCCCCTCAGCCATCCTCCTGCTATACTCAGATGTGCCTCAATAAAAGTATTTGATTGCATGTTTTTGTATTTTGTTACCTGAAGAGCTGTTCAAGGGATGAACCCCAGCTGTGTGGGCAGGATCTCTGCTGAGTGCATCCCTAGGTAACTAGGCAGACAAGGTTCTTTGGGTAAATCTGATATATTTTATTAGACCAACCTATACCCCTACACCGCTAGTACTGGCACACAGAATTCAACTACTGTTAACTGATATCTGCTGACCAGAGGGTAGGTGGCCCCCTAAAAACCCATTGATACACTCCAATGCTGCAGGATATCCATTGGGGAAGGGGGAGGGGAAGAGTCAGCATTACTAGTCAGGGAAGTTTGGATATGGACAAGGTGGATCAGATTTCCAGTCAGCACTTTAAATATTAATTCACCCTTACCTAAGCCACCAACCACCTAACTGGCCCAGTCATTGAGCAACTTAACTGGCCCATCAAGCCATCCCTGGTCTGGTAACTCATGAACAATTGCCATGACAAGCACAGGTGTAATTCTTACCTCTTCTGCATTTGGAAGAAGAGAATTCACCCCTCCTCCCCCTTCCTCTGGTAAGTTGTAGGGACAGGGGGATTTTTTTGCTATACCCAAGTCATTAGCATATAAAAACTAGGTTTATAACAAGGGAGAAAGGAAGACCCAAGGCCTGTAAGCCTCACCTTGGTGCCTGGGAAGATCTTGGAGAGAATCATCAAGGAGCACATCTTGGGGGGGGGGGTGGGGTGCAGGGGGGATTATGGTCAGGGGAAATCAGAATGGGTTCAACAAAGGCAGATCCTGCCTGACCAACCTGATTGCCTTTTATGACCAAGTAATGAAATCCTTGAATGATAGTGTCACCATGAATGTAGTCTTTCTGGACTTTCAGACGGCCTTTGCCACTGTCTCTCACCCCATCCTCATCAATAAATTA
>NW_017729031.1:69796375-69797813 GCF_001723915.1 Gavialis gangeticus
ATATTTTACAGTTAGGGTGGCCAAAATCTGGAACCAGCTTCCCAGGGAAGTGGTCCTCACCCCTACCTTAGGCAAATTCAAGAGGAGTTTGGATGATTACCTGTCTGGGGTCTTGTGAACCCAGCATTCATTCCTGCCTGTGGCAGGGGTCAGTCTAGATGATCCATTCAGGTCCCTCCTGACCCTAGCTAGTATGAAACAATGAAGCTATGAAACACTGAAATTCATCTCATCCTGAGATTTTTACAAAGAATACAGCACAATTCATCATTGCATTAAAGAGTGCCAAAGATATTGATTTCCCCAGACTTAATCCTACACTAATGTCAAATACAGAATTAAATCTTTTCCTCACTTGCACGATATTTTGAGTCACAAATGCACAATTGTGACACCATAATCATTTTATCAGATTCCAAATTCTTTCCTTGAAACTCAAAAGCTACCATGCAAATGATCATACATTTTCTAGAAACAAAAAATTGAACTGCACTGCAATGTATACTGATATTCATCTAATTCTTAGTATAGAGGAGTAAATCTACTTACAAATATCAGAGATGAGACTTTATGGGTTAATATGAAACCTTGTATTCCCAAAATTTTGCATATTGCTTTTTATCTATTTTTTTGGATCTTTTATTCAAGCCTCCACACCAGTGGTCATTGGTGTAAATTCTGTCCTATTTTTGATACTTAATTAAAAGTTGCTTTGTTGTTTTGGAATATTCTATGTATTGTTTTGATCAACTCCAAACATGATTATTCCCAAACACTTGAGCTTTGTCTGACAGATCATCATGTTGTTCACTTCTTCTCTCTCTCACTCCCTCCATCTTTCTATATGTGCATTCTTTGTTACTAAATGTTTCATTTTTTCTTCTTCATCAGGATTTGCCCAAAGCTGATATACTTTCCTTCATACATTTATACTGTTGCAGAATGCCATCTTATTAGTGCTTCCAACTTGCTCCTTTTATTTAATCTTCTGTCCTACTCTATCCTCTTCACCAAGCTTTAAAATTATTACTTTTTACATTTTCTTGACATTTCTTTTGGTTTCATCGTATTCCTCAACATAAGACCAATTCCAAAGCATATGATCCTTGCTATACATCAGTTCTCAATTGCTTTGCTATAGTGATAATAAAATTACTACATCCTTTAGTCTGTTATATGGTAATGCCAGATTAGTTCTTAAATACTAAAAAACACCACACAAAAAAACCTGTTATATCTTGGTTTCCTCAAAAAAAATTGTATTGCACTCATACATGTCTTTCAGTTTTTTTCATGCCACAAGTCTCTCTGTTGCCAATCCTCTGAAAATATAATGGTCCAAGTTACATTTGGCTCTCCTTTGACTTCCAATATTCTGAACAATATTCCAATATTCATTGTGGGGATTACGGAGACTTTGTGGGACTCCAAGCATGAT
>NW_017729031.1:69800328-69803468 GCF_001723915.1 Gavialis gangeticus
ATCTGCTCAGGTCCCTTCCAACCCTAGAAACTATGAAATTCTTCAAGCAGTAATACTGCAAAGCACAGATACATTTCTGTCTATAGTTAAGAGTTAATCTTAACTACTGATTTTAAATTTATCCCAGGTAAACTCAGTTTAAATCAAGCCAAAAAGTTTTTACCTTAGACCCACTTTTTTTACTCTCTCAAGATTAAATTAATTTATACAAATGTACATAAGGACCTGCCAAAATTGATTTCACAGTTTTCACAGAAACTGTGATTTCAGCCAGGCTCCACAAAAAGGAGACTTGTGAGCCTAGAGTTACAGGGCAACAAGCCCACTACTCTCATGCTCCTTGGACCAAGGGGTGAAGCCTGCCCCACCCTAACATTAAAAAAAAAAAAAAGACACTGATGAAAGGACTTCTAGACAAGGCATGGAGAAGTCTTGATCCTACAACATTGGACATAGGAGTCCATCAACCTGGCTACTGGGCTACAGTTACAGGTTTCTGCCCATGCCCCTTGTTGGGCTGATAGCCTTGCAGGGAAATGGATAGGATCAGGCCATGCCACACATACAGACAGTCCAACTGCTTGGATTGAAGCAATGCCCAGAATTGGAAACTTGGCTCTGCAAACCAACCCCCTGAAGGTGCAGGTAACCAATGTATTTGCCCAACTAAAAAACAAATAATACAATTTAATATAATTTTTCTTAAGCACTTAATAGAATACTTTCAAAGACATAATCTGGTATAGAGTCATTATTAAATTGCCATGTACAGATGGAGATAATGCTATCAACAAGAAAATTCCTTGTATGTTTTGTCCACAAGTGTAGATGACTTTGAGCAATCAGACTTTGTTAGATAATATTATTTGTAGATTTAATCTGAACCACATAAGCTTCACTGGGGAATAAACTCATGGTAAGCAACTCTGATTTAACTCGCTTATTGAAAACACTCACTATATATTTATATTATTATAAGAAATAAATTGGAATTGCTTGAATATGCCCTCATTTGCATTTTCAGATGAAGCCTACTTTTTTTTCCATTTCAATATCACTTTTACAGGCTCTGGAAGCCCAGATAGTTCAGTTAAGCATAAACTAAGGATGCTAACACAAACTAAATCAGCCTGTTCAAGGATACAAATTCACTCTGACCTTTGGACCTAATTCCATAAGTTATCTGGACAGTTATATAAGTTACATAGATCCATAAGACTACCAAACTGAACATATTGGAGAAGAAATTAGCGACCTTTTAAAACTGGGGACTAAGACATCTTTTGCCTTACCCTTGTGAAAGAGTAGGATGAGTTCAAAATTCACATATGGCATACATTGACCTTTGCACTCCTGATATGGAATTGTGCTCCATGGCTAGGACTTGTACATAGTTTGCAGTTATTAGATAAAGTGATAGTAATGCTCATTGATCATTTCCATTATCTCATTTATCATTTACATTATACAGGAAAACCTTCCCCTTCTATATGATTGTCTCCTAAAACTGATGTGAACTGAATGTTCGGTCCCTTGACACAGACCCAAGACACAAGGCTGATGGATAAGTATTTCTAAAGTAACTTGTCTTCTGCGTACAAAAGAAGCATATTTCATTCCTCAATATTCTTTTCTTCTGCAGTAATATACATTCATGCATTTTAATTGCAAGGTCTTACACTAGCTATACCATGTATAAATCTGAAAGTGATAGCTTAGTGATAAAATAAGCCATGTACACTCATTTTTATTGACCCAGGACAAGACTGCCGTACTAGTCCAAAATTAAACAAGGCATCATGACTCACATATATTTTAGTCTGTTTTATGGCTTTTTTCCTCTGAGCCCTCTCCTTTAACTGTCAGTTGTGATGTTATCAGCTTTACTCCATTCAATTCAACCTATTCCTGAATGCTTAATGTTGTTATTTTATTTTAGTTAATATATACAATATACTTTCACTTGTCATTGTCATGCTGTACCACAGGAGAATACTGATCTAGCATACTTGAATGCAGTGTTGTTTTATGGCGTATACTTCCAAGTGCCAGAAACCTAGGATATTGTATCTTGGTACACATCAGGCATTTTGCATGCAAACAGCCAACAGAACATCTAACTAGTCACTGCACAACAGATTTTTTGATGTTCTGAAAAATCAAACCCCATCTTCCATATTCTCTTGCCCTTATTTTTAAAAGGTACTGAACAACTCCATTATTTTGGAATCAGCAGTTCCTGAGACAGCTGAAAACCAGTGAGAATAAAACCATCTGTCCTGTACTTATTCTATTACTCTACTCTGCTAATAATATGTTGATGTCTTTCATCTTAGCAAGTCTCCTATTTCTCTAGAGCTTAATAGTGTATTTATGTAGTATTTTTCTCATGTGGAGTTATTCAGTCATATTTATCATCTTCCCCTAATCCAGTTTCTCATTGCCATGAAGTTCTTTATTTCATACATTTTTTCTGACTTCTTATTTAATACTACTAAACTTTTTGCATAAAATTTGTTTTGTCATCTGGATTTATGCATATAGCTACAGGACTAGATTCTCCAGTCAATCAATCTTCTTTGCAGTTTTCAGAAAATTAAAAAGGGCCAAGTATTTTCTGTAGCTGGAACTTGTCCCATGCATGAGAAAGAATCCTAATGCATACACAATTAGGGTTGGAAGGCACCTCAGGAAGTCATCTAGTCCAACCCCCAGTTCAAAGCAGGACAAATGTAACTAGCAGAGGATGGTTTTGATCAATTGACCCAGGGGTGGGCAAAATGCAGCCCGTGGGCTAGATGCAGCCCACGAGGCCATTCTATCTGGCCCATGGGACCCCTAAAAGCTTTAGAAAATTAATATTTATCTGCCCCTGGCTGCCTGTCATGTGGCCCTCAATGGCTTGCCAAAACTCAGTAAGTGGCCCTCTGAACGAAATAATTGCCTGCTCCTGAATTGACCTCTGGGTTATGGTCCCAGTGTGCTTCATTGAGCCACTGTTCTGCTTGACATTTATAATTAGCATTATAATGCCATTTATAGTTGGCATTAAGTCATTATAAACAGTCCCTAGGCCATCATACTCTTGGTCTTGTGTTCATGCCAAGGCAAGATAGGTGGAACAGGAGCACCTGTCTACT
>NW_017729031.1:69808468-69821591 GCF_001723915.1 Gavialis gangeticus
GTTGGCATTAAGTCATTATAAACAGTCCCTAGGCCATCATACTCTTGGTCTTGTGTTCATGCCAAGGCAAGATAGGTGGAACAGGAGCACCTGTCTACTCTGCCCGTTGTTATCTGGCAGATGGTCCCTTGGAAATATTCAGTTTTAATATTAATAACATTTATTACATTGGTCCTGAGACAACAGCCAAGATTAGAGCTCCACTGTATGAAGTACAGAAGAGTAGACCATCTTTGGCCTGAAAAGCTTAACAATATAAATAAACAAAAGAGACAAAGCTGAAAAAAAGGGCCTGAAGAAGAAGTGTGAATAGCAAAATAGTAGCAACTGTTAGTTCTGAGGAGAGAGTATTAGCTAAATGGAATGACAAAAGAAGAAGAGACAAGCAGGAAACTACAATGAATAGTTTGATCTAGAATGAGGCTGAGAAGAAAAAGGGTGAGAGACAGGACACAAGTTGGGATTTGGGTCAAACAGCCAATCAGTACATGTCACAGAACATATCTACACAAGATGCCTATTCTACTTACTGTGCATTAATGTGTCATGGCAACAACCATGCTAATTCACAGTAGAATTAGTCTACTGTGCATTAAGCATCACAAAAAAACCCATTCACCTTTGCTACTATGCATTAGTGCAGGCTAATGTGCCTTTATGTAGTACCTTATATTAGAGGTACTAAACTTAATGTGCAGTAGCAAAGGCACATTAATGAATGTGTAGACGTGCACACACAGAAGAGTCAAAACTGTGGACAATTAGTTTCTGTTTAATCTGCTTCTGCATCTGCACTCTCAACTTCAGTTTCTGGTCAAATCCGCCTAGGAGTTTCTTTCTTTAAGAGCACTAGGTCTCAAAGGAAAGGTCTCACAAAATGGTCCTAAAGGACAGACATACTTCTGCACTTAGTAGATGTAGAGTGGAAGGGTGAGAGATACACTGTGAGATATGTGAATGTGCTGAATCTGCTTGTATGAATCTAAAGTTATTTTCTGTTGACCCTGCTAATGCTGATACATGGATATAGTTTTAATTAATGTTTACAATACATTCTGTGCCTATCAGTTTGACAGCACTTTTTTCCCCACAGTTGTGGCTAGAGTAATTTATTTGCAAGTGCTCTGGAGAAACATAAAATAATACTCCCATGCTTTGTATGCACAGTACTTTCTGACCATTACAGTTTTCAAAACAAGACTGGTACCTGGGTGGATCTAGGATTTTGAAGAGGGGTGTGATGCAGATTCAGACAGCACTGCAGAGGTGATGGCAACCCCTTGGTTCCTTTCACTCCCCACTTCACCTTGACACAAACCATGGCTGCTTCTAGCTTGAGCTGCCAAGGCTGGAGTTGGGAGACAAGCCAGAAGCTCCACTTTCCTGTGGCCCTTATGCCTAGGTCCCTTGCAGAGGCTGCAGTGGACAGGTCCCCTTTCCTGCACCTGCTCTAGGCCCAGCTCCATCTCCCCCATCAGCCCAGGATCTCCAGATAGATGGGCAACTAAACTGTGACTGAAAAGGACATGTTAGTCCACAAAACTGTTGTGGTCTGACCCAATCTAAGCCCTGAATATATAATATATAAACAAACTGGTATTCATGTCAACCATGGAGCTGCTGTGATGAATTTGTCACCTACAAGCAACTTTCACCAACTTTGTCTGGTTAGAAGGCTTCAGCCCTTTTTCTAGGCTCTGATCTGGCCACTGTCATCCACGAGTTTGGAACCTCAGGACTAGACTACTGCAATTGGCCCTACATGGGCCTGACCTTGAAAGCCATCTGGCAAAACACAAAACAGTGGGGCCCACCCTCTGATGTGGGTGGGTCACAAGGAACAGAAACTCGTGCTCCAGAGTCCACGTTCGTAGCTTACCAGGTACAGTTAAAGGTACTGGTTTTGATCTGTAAGGACCTACACAATCTGGGTCCTATTTACCTAAGGGACACCTTTTGGAACTGCTGCAAGACCTTTTTCTGGCAAGCATTTCTGAAACAAAATTTAGGAAGAGGGGTTGTTTAGGAAGTCTCTCTTTTCTTAATATTCCAGTTCCCTTTAAAATGGCTTTTGTTCTCTTCTCACTTTGGTTTTAAGTTACTCTGTGTTCTTATTGTAGGGCACAATGAGCCTTTGCCAACATACAAATTTAATATATTTGTGCTATTACTGTATTTTATCTCTTTTTTTAAATTGACATTTCAGGTCAATTTGCCTGTTAATCATTAGAGCCCATATCTACCGAGTAAATTGGGAGTAATCATTTTAACAAATTTTTGGCTTGCCAGCTTTCTTAATAAAACAATGTTCCAAAAAAATTAAATTCTGGCACTGTCCCACCGCAGAAAAATGTGCTTCAGAAGCTTTCAGTGGATAGTAGGAGTAATAAGGATATAGTCAACAAGTCCATAAGCAACATGAATTTATGGACACAGAATCCTGTGCTGGTACTGTAGCAAGCTCAGGGGGTCCAACCCTGGCATCTGACACCCCTGGTGGTCAGACTCACCAGATGTGCTCTCCAGTCTCCCTCACCTCCTGTCTCCCACCTGCCATGCCTTTGGTGTTAACAAAGATACACTGGAGAGACTAATTCTGGAGGCCCATTAGGTCTTTCAGGGACCTCCTTCTTTCCTCCATCATTGGGGTTTCTCCAACCAGAAACTCAGTCTTCAGGGGTTTTTCACCCCAATCTCAATCTTGTCTCTCTCCTTCTCCTTTTAAGCCCCCATACCCATGCCCATGCCTCACAGGTGTCACCTGCAATTCCATGAGGTCTCCTAGCTCAGCCACCAACTATGCCCCTCAAGCCTCAAACCCTTTTTCAGGCTTCAACTTTCCTGGCTTTACCCTTTCCTTTCCTCTGACCGAGGACTTGAGCCATAACTCAGTGCCGCAGACCTCAGCTCCTGGGTCTCGAACCTTAGCATCCCTACTCAGAAAAGGCCCCCACTCTGGCCTCCACACCAGCATCATAACCACAATCCAAACCTCTGGTCAGAGCATAAGACCTCCCCCCTGCCCCCTGCAAAAAAAAAAAAAGCTCAACCATAACACAGAGCATAAACCCTCAGCTACAACTCAAACACAGATCCCACCTTGAATATCTAACAGCTGCTGTGTTCTCCCCCCCCAATACCCATCTTGTTTTCTGGCAAACAGCACTATCCATAGTTCCTCTCTCATCAGCTTGCAGGTATAAACTATCTGCCTAAGGCCAAAGGCTTGGTTTAAATGCACCTAAGTCCTGACCCCTCCAATCACCTGACATAGCTCTCTGCCTAGAGGGCTCAGCTGCTGACGACTCCTTAATCAACCACTCTGCATTCTGTTACCTGCAGTCTATGTCCTGCAGCTCAGTTTAAGCAGGCTTGCTGCTTCTTGCAGCCAGATTTTCTGCAAGTGTGCTGGCTCTTCCTATCCTGCTTTGCACTCTTCTCTCCGCTAATGGGGATAGGAGTCCCCTATTACAGGAACTTAAAAGAGTTAAAGCCACATCTGAAAACAATAAAATGGAATATCAGTCATGGAATGACTGTGTTGCTCCCCACATACTATGCAGATGCTGGATAATTCAGTTTTCTCCCTCAACCAAACCCAGCATATAGGTCCCTTTATGCAAATACTGGTACTCAGACTTTTGTTTAAAGGCAGAAAGAGCACCACAGCAAAATTACATGCAGCAAGCAGCAACACATACAAACATGCCAAACTGCTCTGGGTGGGTTGACTCCTGAAGAAGATGTTGTTCAATAATCCTAATTAACCTACTTAACATTAAAAGTATAATAAATTGTATGAAAGAGAGGATGCTTAGAGTTTGTCTTCAGTCCTTCACACAGAGTCAGTTTTGAAATCAGGAATAAAAATAAAATGCAGCACTTGGGACCTGGAAAACTGATAACTTGTGAAGCATTCCTTTCTATTATTTATTCTATAAATATTAAAACCAGTGCATTTCATGAGTAGAGTATGTTAGTGAATCACTCAAGGATATACTAGAAATAGCCTTTTATTTTAAAGGTACACTTCTGTATGCGTGTCATTTTAATATTTTGAGAAAATACAACTCAAAATATTAAATTTTGAAAGATGCTAATTTTGGCTCAAGCATTTTTAGGGGTTTCAAAACAAGAGTTACTAAAGGAATTAGAATTTTTTAGAATGATACCTGAAGAGTATGGATTTGTTGCTCAAGGACTCAATCCATGCATTCTGGCAAAGCTGAGAAGCTGTGTTTCTAGACCCATCGGTTACAGTTCACTTCAAATATGACTTCGAATTATATCAGGAATATTTGAAAATATGACAAATGAATGACAATCAATTCTTTTTCCTTGATGGATTCCACATATCCTGCAGAGATTCATTATACTAAAAAAGGCTCATCTCTTCTGGACTCAACATTTCACACAAGACAAACTTAATCCGATCAAGCAGCATTCTGAAAAATGAAAACATAGAAAACTAGTTGGTATTATGACATTAGTAATGCCACTTGTCAATCATCTTTTATTAAAACTGCAGTTTTTATTGTGAAAGAAAATTAAAAGTGAATCATGAATCATACAAAACAAACTAAAACAATCATTAAGCTCAAAACTAACATATTTATTACACAATCTGGAGTGCCAACTGATGTAAGCACAGTGCATTATCTCACCAGTCCCACTGTGAAAAATAGGCAAATACTTCTTTAGACGAGTATCAGTTGGAGATAACAGAGTTTACATTAAAGCCTTTGTAAATAATGTTAAAACTTGACACAGCAAAGTGAAGTGGTAACATAATAAGAAAATGTCCTAAGTTTAGAACAACTGATAGTATCATAAGAAAAAAAATAAAGCTGATTGAAAACAACAAGATTCAACACAGAGATATACTAAATTATTAGTTTACTGACTTCTTATTCATGTTTCATATTTATTAACTCTTGATTTCTAACTGTTTCAGTATTGAAATAAGGTATTCTTCTCACCCAAATGCCCCCTTACCTCCCCTGGATATCATTTCTTTTCCTTATATCCCTCAACAGTCATCCTTTCCCCTTGTCCCTTCTATACCTGTGTTATAATACATTCAACATTGCCTACCATGACAGAATAGAAACTGGCAGCAGAGGGTAGTAATCATGACAAATGTCTCAAAGTATTCAAATGCAAAGTACTTCCCAAAAGCCAGAAACTCACCGTCTTCTGACTTACCACCTCTTTCAACCTCCACTATCCCACTAGAAATTACCAAATACCATACAACATGCTTTCGAGTCAGTTCCCTACAGCTCACAATGTGAGGTCAGAGCTTCAGCTACCATCAAGAGCCCATTCCAAGGAAAGTCACACAAAGATATCTTAACAGTCACATTTTCTCCATCCTATCTTGAGGCTGCTACATCCATGATTAATCCTTCTATACCAAGTTAGGCCATCCTAAGGCTTGCTATATTTTATGCAGGTCTGTGTTGGTAGTTGGGATCCAAATATACAGCTAAATGTAGGGTAGCAGATTGCCATACTATCTATTTCCTGATTTGCCAGAAGCATGAGTCTCTATAATAAATTTGCAACATATAAAACATCCTTCTTTCCCTGGGCTGGAACCTCCCTGATGTAGGTGAGGATCTGCTCTATAGAAGGCAATGGGAAAGAAGTTCTATAACATTAACATAACTAATGTAGCACGGTGCTTCCTGACAATCTCTTGTTAAACAGCAACCCAATGAATGAGCATAAATCTGCAAACTAATTCATTATTCAGATAATAATAATTGCACATATTAACTCAGTTAATAAGCAACCTGATGAAACACTGCGTTATGAGATGCTTTGAAACAGTGCTTCACTGAATGCAGTACTTTGTAATCTGTCACAATTTCCTTAATGCACTTATTCATTTAAAATATAAATAGAATGCTTATTAAAACTAATAAATAAAAACCAAAATACACCCTGGAGTATTCATTTGCCTGCCTGTACACAAATGCCAGGAGGTTGGGGAATAAACAGGAGGAACTTGTCCTCCTGCTTAAGGCAAATAATTCTGATGTCACAGGGATAATGGAGACCTGCTGGGACTCCACCCATGACTGGACCATGGGTATAGATGGCTATACCCTGTACAGGAGAGACCAAGGAGGCAAAAGGGGCGGGGGCATAGCTCTCTATGTTAAGGAGGGCTATGCATCCCTGAAAGCTGATATTGGTGACCAGGGTGGATGGCTGGAGACCCTCTGGGTTAAAATCCATGGGGAACACAGCACAGAGGACATGATGGTGGGAGTCTACTACAGACCTCCCACCCAAAGTCAAGAGCTTGACCAGGAGTTCACCAGGGAATTGGCTGAGGCCACATGCTCCAGGTCCATGGTTGTCATGGGAGACTTCAACTACCCAGACATCTCATGGGAAGAACGCTTGGCTAAATCCGAGCAGTTGCAAAGCTTCCTCTCATGCATGGATAACCTCTATCTGACACAATAGGTCTACGGGCCAATAAGAGGTAAGTGCTGCTTGACCTGGTACTGGCAGCCAGGGACGACCTAATCAGTGACCTAATGATCAACAGGAAGCTGGGTGACAATGACCATGAGCTGATCACCTTCACCATCCACCATAAAGCTGGTAAGTCGGTCAGCAATACAGAATTCATTGACTTCAGGAAAGCTGACTTTGACAAGCTCAGGAAGCTTGTTAGTGAGGCACTAAGAGACCACAACCCGGAGGGAAGGGAAGTTCAGGAGGAGTGGCTGCTCCTTAGTGGAGCGATCCTCGATGCACAAGCTAAAGATATTCCATCTTGGAGGAAAGACAGCAAAAGGGCACAACAGCCCCCTTGGCTCTCTAGGGAACTAGCAGACCTCCTGCTGCTAAAATGACAGACCTACAAAGGATGGAAGATGGGATCCACCTACAAGGAGGAATATTCCGCACTGGTCCGGTCCTGCAGGGAGTGAACCAGGAAAGCCAAGGCTGTGACAGAACTCCAACTAGCTATCCGTATCAAGGACAATAAAAAGTCCTTTTTTAGATATGTAGCAAGCTGGAGGAAAAGGAAGGGCAACATTAGACCCCTGCTAAACTAGAAGGGACAACTGACGACCAACACCCAGGAAAAAGCCAACCTATTAAATGGGTACTTTGTGTTAGTCTTTCATCAGTCCCTGCCCTCCATCAATGTTGACCTTGTGAAGGAACACCTTGAGAGGCTGGACACCTTCAAGTCACCCGGCCCTGACAATCTACCCCCCACGGTACTCAGGGAGCTGGCTAGCATCATAGCCCAGCCCCTGGCATGAATCTTTGAGAACTCCTGGTGCTCTGGTGAAGTGCCTGAAGATTGGAAGAAGGCCAATGTGGTGCCTATCTTCAAGAAAGGGAGGAAAGTGGATCTGGCTAACTACAGGCCCATCAGCCTGTCCTCTATCCTGGGGAAGGTCTTAGAAAAGATTATTAAAGAGGCCGTTCTCAACAGACTGGCTGACAGCAACATCCTGAGGGATAGCCAACCCAGGTTTGCTGTGGGTAGGTCTTGCTTGACCAATCTTATTTCCTTTTATGACCAGGTGACCTATCACCTGGACAAAGAAGAGGAGGTTGATGTCATATATCTTGACTTCAAAAAGCCTTTGTTCTGGTATCCCATGATCACCTCTTGGCAAAACTGGCCAACTGTGGCCTTGGGTCCACCACTATCTGATGGCTAGGGAACTGGATCTGTGGTTGGACCCAGAGTGTGGTGGTTGATGGAAGTCAATCTTCATGGTGCCCTGTGACCAGTGGGGTCCCCCAAGGCTCTGTCCTTGGACCTATATTGTTCAACATCTTCATTAATGATGGGGACATTGGAATCAGAAGCAGACTGGCCAAGTTCACTGATAACACCAAACTCTGGGGTAAAGCATTCACCCCAGAGGACAGGAGGGCAATCCAGGCTGACCTTGACACGCTCACGAAATGGGTGGATGAGAACCTGATGGTGTTTAATACTGAAAAATGCAAGGTTCTCCACCTGGGAAGGAAAAACCTGCAGCATGCTTATAGGCTCAGCAGTGCTACGCTGGTTAGCACTACAGATGAAAGGGACTTGTGGGTCATGATTGACCAAAAGATGAACATGAGCCTTCAGTGTGATGCTACAGCTAGTTAAGCAAGCAAAACACTGGCTTGTATCCATAGATGCATCTCAAGCAAATCTCTGGACATCATTCTCCCCTTGTACTCAGCCTCGGTGAGGCCGCAGCTGGAGTACTGTGTCCAGTTTTGGGCTCCGCAATTCAAAAATAATATGGAGATGCTTGAGAGAGTCCAGGGAAGAGCCACGTGCATGGTCATAGGTCAGGAAAACAGACCTTACAACAACTGGCTGAGAGTTATGGGACTCTTTAGCCTGGAAAAGCACAGGCTCAGGGGTGATCTGATGGTCACCTGTAAGTTTATCAGGGGTGTTCATCACTATCTAGGGGAACTATGTTCACCAGAGCACCCCAAGGGATGACAAGGTCAAACAGTTATAAACTCCTGCAAGATCATTTCAGGCTGGACATAAGGAAGAATTTGTTCACTGTCTCAGCTCCCATGGTCTGGAATAGCCTGCCACCGGAGGTGGTTCAAGCACCTACATTGAACGCCTTCAAGAAAAATTTGGGTGCTTATCTTGCTAGGATCCTATGACCCCAGCTGACTTTCTGCCCCTCAGGCAGGGGGCTGGACTCTATGATCTTCCGAGGTCCCTTCCAGCCGTAATGTTTATGAAATCTATGAAATCTATTTATTTTTTACTTTTAAGTCTGTAAGTAAGACAGGAGCAAAGGGTATTTATTGTCTATTGAATTTTCTCAAGTAAAGGACTATCAAGTATATTCTGGATCATATTCTTGAGAATGGGGTGCCCATTTTGATCACTCTTGCCAAATTTTTACTGTAGGGACTGGCCCAGGGAGGATAACCCCAGTGCAGGTACAACCCTGCAGTGGCATATGGCTGTGGGAAAGACATGTACTCCATACACATTTCTTGAAGCAAATGTTACAAAATAGTAATAATGACTAATGAAAATAAGGGTAAGCCAGGATACCCTTCTTGGTGGCCAATGTCAAAATCAGGTAGCATGCAAATGAAAGCTTTAATCCAGCTGCATGGTTACTATCAGTCTTTAATATTTCTTGTATCACTTTCTATATGTCTTGTTTCAGTGATAAGGTGTTCCCTTCATCAATAGGCCTCATAACCTTTCTTGTTTTCTCCCTCCCTCTCTCCCTCTCTCTCTCTCTATATATATATTTTGAAGCAATACCAGCTCAAAATTTACTATTTGGGTAAGTGTTTGAAAACACATTGACTTCAAATTCATGATCATATGTCAATCTTTTAAAGTGTTTAATGAATTATCAAACTGAGTCATGAAAGTTTATAGCATGACTGATAGATTATAAAACGGGAATCAGCAAGGTATATAAAACACTTCCTAAAATATCCTGTAGTTTGAAAAACAGCTTGATAAATAAAATATTAAGAAGTAGTGAACTCATAAAATAGAAACAGTTCTATTTTTAGGCTTGACAATATAGATTCTCATAGCATTTTAAATGAAACAATTCAGGCTTCCAGACACTTCTGTGCATATAATGCCAAAATGTCACTTACCATAACTTAAGGCAGTGGTGATGCCTATACTTTTCTTAGTTCAAGATATTTTCTTATTCATGCTCATATCTAAACATGTTTATATGCTAAATATTAACATATTTATATTAAATTGCGTAATACTCAAATTATTAATGCACAAAAAGTCTCTAATGGAATGTCTATATATTTTGTAGTCTGCAAAATGAAACAAAATGGACCACAAGTTAGCAAGCATATTAAACATTATGTCATTATGCCATGGTTGACATTAAATAATTTATGCAGTTAGATTATCATAATAATGCCAACTGCATTTAGCATGATGAATGTCATATATCTAAATATGACTTGGATTTCAAACTCTTTGCACACAAGCCATTTCTTCTGATTCATTGTATGTACTACTGAGCACACTACTTTCACTTGACAGTAGGAAATAATCATTCAAAAGTGAACGTGGGACCAAGTCAAAAACACTACAAATAATAGAAAAAGTTTTGGTAAGACTTTTTACCTCTCAACCTGTAGCCATCTTTTCAAAGATGTACTTGATTTGTCAGGAGACTGCTCCTACAAGGAATCTGCTTTAAAAGTTGACTGAGTAAGCCTATTTCAGTCAGGAAGAATGAAGTTAGATACTTTATCCACTACAGCCATGTCTCCCAAGTCCCCGCTCTCATAAATCAAAATCCTTACGCCTCTCTTTTGATCACTGTCAAATGTCTCTGGAAAATCAAGGGCATGGGAAAGAGCAAAAAAAAGGGGTTACATTTAGAAAGTAGGCTCACAGTGCCAATATCCTGGTCTTAAATAGATGTGGGTACTCTATGGCATCTCATTCTCTTTGTGCCCATGTACAGTCTAGGCTAAGGAGTGAAACTGTAGCATCAATTGCATCATTGCAAATGCTGGCATCTAGGGCTGCGCAAAGCTTTAGGTGCTGATTCAGTTTGGAGGAGATTTGGCCTGATTCGGTGGCTGAATCTCTGAATCGAATCAGGGGACCAATTAAAAGGTCTGAATCAATTCGAAGCTTTCCGAATCAATTCAGAGAAGATTCGGAGAGCTTTGGTGATTCGGGCAGTCCCACCCACTACAACAGGGAGCTGGAACTGGACTCCACGCTGGTAAGTAGGAAGCATGGGAGGGGGGGCAAGAGAAGGGGGGATGCGACCGGGGGGGACCCCCACAACCCCATCCCCTGCCTGCTTCCCCAGTCCCCTTGGGTACCCCTGACCCCACCCATTCTTCCAGTCCCTGCCCCCATGGCTGCCCCACCTGGCCCCAGCCCCCAGACTTTTCAAAAAAGCCCCCACTCACTGGGTGCTGCCAGGTAGGGGGGCTGTTCCTGCTGCCCCACACTGAATGCGGGGGCTCTGCCATGAGCTCCCTGACCCTCACCCACTCTCCCAGCCCCCCCACAGCTGCCCCAGCTCATGACCCTTTTGTTTTTTTCTTTAAAACCCACACTCACCAGCTGCTGCAGCAGCCTCAGGACTTTTGGAGGCTCATGCGGAGTCCCCCACACAGTGCGGGGCAATGGGTGGCAGCAGGGACCACCCCCCATGGTGCAGCAGCTGGTGAGGTGGGCTTTTGTTGTTGTTGTTTTTTTAAAGGGCTGGAACTGCGGTGGGTGGGGCAACCATAGGGGGGCTGGGAGAGTGGGCAGGGGTTGGGGGACTCATGCCAGATCTCCCCCATGTGGCGTGGGACAGTGGGAGGCAGTGGGGATCACACACACACCCCCCTGCCTGGAAGCAGCCGATGATTGGGGGCTTTTTAATTAAAAAAAAAAAAAAAAAAGAGCTGGGGCAGGCAGGGTAGCCACTGAGAGGTGGGCAGGGGATAGGGTCTGTGTGATTCAGAGATTCGGCTGATTTGGCAGTAGCTGAATCTCTGAATCAGATTCAGCCGAATCAATTTGGGACAGTGATTCAAATCACCAAATCAAATCACTGTCCCCTGAATCAGCTGAATCCAGAGCGAATACTAGCTGCTTTGTACAGGCCTACTGGCTTCCTGCCATTAGACTGTCTAAACTTACTAATTCAAATTATCTAATATATAGTTTGCACAGTCTTCACAGGGGGGTTCCCAGAATTGCTACTGCTCTCACTTACCTCTCCACCTTCCTAAATTCTATTACTTTAGAGCATCTAACAGCTCCAACAATGTTGGCTGCTGATTTTTGCTACGCTCGAATCTTGCTATATTGTTCACTGTAGTGCATGCTACTGGTATTTATATGCAGTAGCTACTGATGAGTCTGTCTCAGTAAGCTGCTAATCTACTGCAAACATATGTTCAAAGGCCTGACTGCACACAACATACAAAGGAAGTAAAAGGAACATATTATGAAAATGAATGGAAGTTGGGGGAGTTTGAGGAAAAGATGAAATAACTAGACATCAGCAGGTGAAGAACTTTGTAAAGAGCTAAGATGTTTAGAATGAGAGCAGGCTGAGAAAGCACTCAGGTAGAAAAAAAAATGGGGACACCGAGAAAGAGGGACTAGAGAGTGAGGCCAAAGGGAAGGGTAAAAAAAGGAAACTAGAAAGGAAGAATGGCTGAAGGTTCAAAAGGATTTAGATGCACTCCATATAAGGATGTAGGCAAACACTGATCCTTTTTTTTTTCCTTTCATTGGCAAAGTTTACCTTATGCCACTTCCACAACAAGAAAGTTAATGCCATGGAAAAGAGTTATAATATATTCCGCATCTCGACAAAAGGCCTCATCTTATAATACTTGTTCTGATTAGCTGATGTCTGTTACTGAAACAGAGTACAACTATTCTTGTTTCTTCTAATTAAATGGGAAAGGTAAAACTTCAGGCAATTAAACTGATTAATAATTAAACCATATCTGATCATGGACAGTCCTGGATGCAAAATCTTTCAGTTTCCTTTTATATTATTCATGTAAATTAAACAAACTAAAAAGCTACTTAGAAGATAAGGTATATTTAATTAAAAAGAGTTTGTATTTGTAGACTTTTCATTGGAAGCATTAAGGTGTGGGCAGATATGTACTCAAACAGGTATAAATGAAAATGGATTATTAAATAAAATAGGCAGACAGACCCATCAACAATCTAACCTATATTAGATTGCCTGGGAAAGGAGGCCATCATGTCTCTTCAACACAGGGCAAAGACACTAGCATCGCTTTTGGCTTCACTTCCCATAAACCTTCTCAGCTGTGCCTCACAGCAGTGGTTTAAACATACCTACCCACAGAGCCTTTCTGTCTATCTGTCTGAGCTACCAGCAGGCCAGATGTCGGAGGAGGAGGGAGAAAGAGGGCCTGCCATGAAAATTCATGGTCTTTGGCCCTACTGGCCATGGCCATTGGCAACCAGCTGCCCCCAGAACCCTCCCACTGCTAGTGAACTTCTATCCCCTGATCTACTGGTGCCAAAACTTTTACCACCACTGCATCTAGACCTGCCCTTACTGCAAGACCCCTCACCTGCCTGGACCTATCACTGCTGCCAAAC
>NW_017729031.1:69826591-69837775 GCF_001723915.1 Gavialis gangeticus
GCTGCCCCCAGAACCCTCCCACTGCTAGTGAACTTCTATCCCCTGATCTACTGGTGCCAAAACTTTTACCACCACTGCATCTAGACCTGCCCTTACTGCAAGACCCCTCACCTGCCTGGACCTATCACTGCTGCCAGACTCCTTGTCACCATTGAAAAGTTGGCCACTCCTTGCCTCTGACAAGAGCTGGTCTATGAGGAAGCCCAGGGCCCAGATCTGGCCCAGGGCCCCAGGTGAGTTTGAGACCCCTGCCTTACGGGCATTTGGTTCAGAGGCATCTGGCAACTGTGACCACTTGCAAGAAATAAGTCAGGAATGCCACATCAGGTTCCAGAGTTATTGTGCACTGAGCAAATGCAGAAAATAAACATCTTCCACTTCCTAGTATGCAGACATTTACTATGGAACATTGTCAAGCAGTGGCACTGCTCATGACGATCACAGCAAGAAGCCACTTTCCTTATGATACTTGCTGGTCATAAATTTGACATTGGAAAGAAGTATGTGGAAAATGAGGGCTCTGCTCTCTCAAAGTCATAGCAACATGCTAAGAAGATGACTCTGAGAAGTGATAGACAAACTTTGTGAAACCACCTGTAGGTGATCGATCCCAGGTTCCAATCGTGTAGACTGGCAGAAGACAATAATATTGAGGATGTAGGATGGTAAGCAATAGAGACAAAACTTCAGGGTAACTAAGTTAACTGCTAGGCTGCTTCTGATGCTACGGAGGCATATCACCCAATACAGGGATTCTGTTCAGTATACAAGTGAGTGGTATTTGGATAACCTAATCTGTAGCCAACCACTTCAATACAGGAAACCCTCACCATTTGCAGGGGATCTGTTCTGGAGATCCCCACAAATGGCAAAATTCGTGAATACTGATGGGACTCCACATCAGACCCCACAACTGCCCCCCAGTGAGAAGCTTGAAGTGCAAGGCTCCCCCACAGCACCTAGGGATCAACCATGCCTGCCTCCAGGGGAGAAGATGCTGCCACAGCCGCCGCCTCCCTCCCCATCCTTAGCACTCACTCTCCGCCCACCTGGCTCTACCCTCCACCTGCCTGGTGCTGCTCTCTGCTCCACTCTCCCCAGCTCTGCCCTCCCCCACTCCATGCCTGCTTACACAGACGCAGGAGCTTAGTGCAGCGCCAGAGGGAGCTGCCGCGGCACTCACCTCAACCCACCCCATTGGTGCGGCACACCACAAATATTCAAACCTGTGAATAACAAATTTGCAAATAGCAAGGGTTTCCTGTATAAGCAAATCTACCACTAGATCAGATATTTGAGAAGCCATCTTTTCTAGATCAGAGTTTTCCTTGCATAGCAATCTGTAGTAAATAGCAACTACCTTTAATTATGTAACAAGTAGCATATTATGTCAAGTCCATCAGCATAACTGGGGGATGAAAAGGTCAATAACCGTGGTCACCAAGTCAGAGGTGGTGCAGAAATGGCATTTCCCCCTGTAAGGATCATGTCATAGGCAGTCTGGGCTAAAGCACAGACCACCAAGAAGGGCCAAAGACAGAAGCTGGGGGAAGCAGAGTCACAGAGCGGGGCAGGAACTGGAGTCCAAATTACCAAAACCAAGGGCAAATTCCAGGGCATTGTCCAAGTCATATGCCAAGTCAGGGTTCTGGAGTGAGGGACCAAGGTAAAACTGAGCAGAGTTCTCAAAAGCCAGAGTCCAGAAGCAGAAGTGAGAAGGTACAGAAGCCAAACAACCAAAGAGCACAAGATCCAGGCAGGCTTTGCACAGCAGACCTTCAGGCAGAACTGCTGGCTAACCTGCTGTCTGCTGCAGATGGACTTATATGGGGAGCCTTTAACCCCACCAGCCAAATAAGGAGGCACTAAGAGTTGCCAGCTAGTGCATCATCCAGGGTGAGGCTGCCTGCCAGTTAGAGCCTCTGGTAGGTTTGGCCAAGTGGGCAATTAGTCGATGCTGTGCTACATGTTAGGGTCCCTAGCATCGTTCCTCCTTCCAGGAATTCTTTGGCAGAACAGCCCCACACCACAACAGCATCCTATGTTGGCCATAGGAGCTGGGACACCGCAGCAGCAGAGGTCTTTGAGTCCCCAGGATAGGTTAAAATGATTGCTCTTCTCCCTCCCCCACTCTGCCTCCCTCCACTCTGAGGTTAGTATCCTTCCCCCCTACCCTGACCCCAAGGGTGCAGAGGAGTTTCACCAAGGTGCAAAACCTGTTAATCATACCTCTGATTATACTGTTCAGATACCACAAATCACTACTGCTACTGAAAGGTCATGAAATAACATAAAAATAAATTTAAAATAAAATTGAAATGACATTTCTAAAAAAGCACAACATCATATTTTAGACTGAACAATCTAAAATGTATTTTTTTTTATTTCATATTTTTTCCTAAGGAATTGTAATCAAAATTACCACTTTCAGAGTGTTCAGGTTTAGCAAAAACAGTGTTTTGTGTTGAAAAAAACGGCCAAAATATATTTTTCTAATCAACTTTACAGCTTTTACAGCAGTATACAGCATTCTGTATACTATGAAAAATAGTCACTGGTAATAAAACCTGGCTGAAATTTAACTGTTATTATGGGCTCTTTTCTGCAAATTAACAGATTCCTGCTAATCTGAATTTGGCATTGATTCAGTTGCACCAGTGGCTATTTTTGTTATTGTGTATCAGAGCAATTCTATTATTGTGTATCAGGCTGCTGTCCACATTAGCACTTGTGAAAGATGTTTCCATTATTAATGACAGTGTGAAAGGCACTGCAGAATATATGGAACTTGTAACTGATGGAACAACAAACCTTTGTACTTCTGAACTACCTCCCTCAGTACATGGTATGACTTTAGCTCTTCGCAGCATTATGTAACTAATAACATTTCTTGATGACACAGTGGTAGTTTGTAATCTGTATATTTCTGAAGGCCACAGTAAATGGGTTGCATTGCTGCAGTGCTGAGAACAAAGCAATTGCAGGAGCTTAAGTTAAACTATCAAAATAAATTTGTTTTCCAGCAACTACAGCCTCTCCTATCTTGCCTTCCTCTCTTAGAATATGCAAGTAAAAGAAAAAGCAGGTATCCGTCTCTGTGTGCAACTATGACTTCATTTTGCTATTCTGGCTATACCACATACTGTGCATAGAAATTATTTTACAGTTGGTAATGAAGCTTGACAAGACTTCAACTATAACAATGTGAAAATCATGGTCAGAGTCAAACCCCATGCAGGGTACTTCTCCAAACATCTGTATTCCTGCTGCAGTCTCCTCAACCTTCCTCTGACTCAGTTCCTTCCCTTCACTACTATAGTAGTTTTCCATTACCAATTCAATATCTTATTCTTACTTCTTTCAGAGCATTTCCTAATTGAAGGACATAAATGTATGAGACCAAGTTGTGTTTGAGGTTTTATTTTTGCCTTGTTTTTGAAGTCTGTTTCATCGTCGAATCCCCAATACACTGCGCGCATGTTGTGAAATAAGGCAGCATGCCAATAGCTGTAAAAATATTTTATTTACTCTATTTAGGGCAAAATGAAAGAAGATAAATGGTTCCAAATGTAAACCAGAGATGCATTACAGAATAAGGAATTTCTGTATCAGCTCATGATGGTACACTTGGGGGAAAGAAAAAAAAACAAACACGTAGCTGGCTGATTGATAAAAGCAAGATACAAGTCAGGAATATAACCAAACGAAGGATGAGGCAATTTCAAAAAACCCAAAAACATGTGATGTTTTCTTTTGAAAAAAGGGAGCAGTTATACTGACTTTGTAAATAAGTCCATGAGGTTTCCACATGTAAGTTTAAAAAACAGGGGGAAAAAACCCCCAAAGAATCTAGAAAACTACATATTAATAGCATCATATTTAAGTGGCAGACTTAACTTTATGAAGGAATTTCATTAAAGCAGCATATGACCAGATCAGTTTAATGTGACGTAGTCTCACAATGAAGTATTAATAACTGGCTGCCAATAATTGACACACTACAGGAAGGCAGCAAGGAAAAGAATAAATGTAAGTCAGCAACAGCCTTAATAACATATGAGCTTTTATACTTCTTAATAAACTTGGAACAAGCAAATGATGGGAAGAGAATAGTAATGTTGTGAAATTTTAAAAAAATGATAGTTCAAAAGGAACTGAAAAAAATGCATCTATTATTGACACAGGTTCTGAAGGTAGGGATCAGGAAGGCTCAATGCTCTGAACACCTGCCTTCCATCTACAAGGAAGGAAGCCTGATGACATTATGGAGAACAGCTCTGAAGCAGAATCACTTACACTTCATACATCAATGAGCTGCAGATGCAGCTGGGATGCTGTGCAGCTGCTGATTGTCCCAGCCACTAACCCTCCCAATCTCTCATTTCCTCTGCCACAAAGAGAGAAAAAAAGTAGATCTTCACATACGCAGAGTTTTCAGAGCTTGCTCCTGCCTGTGCAGTTGTACCAAATGCAGTGCCCTTTCCACACACAAGAATAGGAAGAGTAATGCGGAGAGCAAACTGGTGAGTGATATTTTTGCTTTTTTTTGTTTTTATAGTTTACTTGAGATGTCCTATTTACTCAGGATTGCAACATAGGCATTTTTCTCTACAGTCTACATTTTACTGATTTAAAGTGGTTTCTATGTAAAATGTAAAAAAAACCCAACCCAACATAATCCATAATCAGCAGCGCATAACATTAATGTTCCTTAGTATCGGTCGGACTTTCAGCATTGTTGAATGGCTCCTCTAAGGCCCCTGGCATACCTGTAATTAAAGGCATTATGAGATCTGATGCACAATCCCCATAGTTACACTTTCTCACATGTCAGACATGGATAGTAGGAGGCATGTATGTTTGTAGGATTGAGCATCAGATCCCATCATTCCCCACTGATGGTGTAGGGGCAACCTGAGATCCCATGGTTGAGAGCTGTGAGCGGCTGGTGGGACTCCCAGCCATGGGGACACAGTGGAGCACGTGGCACCAGTTTTGCCTCAAAGGCTGGGAACCCTGATTGGAGTCTAGGACTCCTTTTGTGCCCCCACAGCTGACAGCAGCATCTGATCACAGCTCCCAGCCTCAGGTGCATATCAGAGACTGATGGGCCTCCAAGGCTGGGAGCAGCAATCAGCTGATCAGCACTCTCAGCCTTGGGAACTCATGGGAGTCGGAGGCTCCCACATGCCCTGGAGGCTGGGAGCCCAAATCAGCCTGGCCACATGTTCAATAAATGGTGTGATATGAACCAGTCACAAAGGATTATTCCTTGTTTTATCATACTGTTACTGGCATTAATGTGTGGCCAGGTAACTACTTAAGATGTGATTAACTGAACTGGTTAATCACATTTTAAATGTAATGTGGTAGGGGCCTACAATTCTTGTTTTCCATTTTTCAATTTTGTAATGGCACCTTTATTACCTGCTCTCTTGGCAGCTTGAAAATATAATGGGTTCAGCTTAAAAATAAAGGATCTACAGCGGGAAGTGAGATGTGTTGAGCAAGCAAGATATCAGAATCTCACTCAGTCTCTGCCTTCCCTACAGCCCTGATCTTGCTTTGCCAAAAATCAGCAAGAATTTTACTATTTCCTTCAAAAGGGATAAAGCTAAGTTGTGACTCAAGTCAAATACTTTTAAGTATGCACCTCCAGTTAATGTTATACTTCCAGCCAATATACAGTATGGAGTGAAGCATAATGTAGTGCGTTAGAGACAAAGTTATGGGGTGAGGTGGATAAGATTTATGGATGTTTCCTATTGCATGCAAAATCACGTATTGCTTTTCATATTTCTGAGGCAACAGAGCCAGGGAAGGAAACTGAGGGACCTGTCTTTCCTTCGTCCATGTTCAAGCTGATTTTTGTTTTTTGTTTTTTTTCAGCCAAAATATACCCAAAGGTTTCTGCTGTTTGAACCAACATTATCTGCTTCTCCCAGAACTGCAGCCTTTGGAGAAATTTTGGCAAGGATTTTGTGACAATGCACCAACCAGGGAACTAAATGAATTGCCTGGATGGGCACTTGCCTGCATGTAAATAACTTCTCCTGCAGCGTGTGGAGATTCTTGAAACATCCACAAGTTCAGGGGAACTGACCTGCTTCTTACATTTAGAGTTGGTGGTTTCAGGGATTACAAGTGCTGTGGCAGAAAATCTATGAGTAAGAAGGTGGAGTTTCTTGTCTTTTTTTCCTTGAGGGTTTTTTTTTCCTTAATAGCATGGAACTCCTCATTTTCATCTCTTTTCATCTTCCTCTCTTCCACAGTCCTTCTTTATAAAAAGGAGAAATGACACATTAATACTAGGGCCACATCCAAGTAAATGCAGTTGTCAAGAAGTATAGCTTGCTTAAAACCTGAAATTAGTATTGTGTTTTTCAGGATACCAATGTCTTTTTAATCCAAAATCTTAATTGGATCAAGAGGACAGATTCTTTCCAAAGACAGACTTCTCCAGAAGTTTAATGCAGTCATTTTCAACCAGGATGCCATGGCACGCTGGGGTGCTTTGAGATCCTTCAAGTTGGCTGGCTATTGCCCAATGTTAACACTGTTCGCAAACATGCTTCACTAGACAAACCTAGATATTTCAAATACAAATCCATAGTTGTGGGCTTCTTTGCAACAGGGGGAAAACAACTGTTCTATTATTCTCTGTATTAAAAAAAAAAAAAAGAACGGAAACTAAGAGATGGCATTTCCCAAGGAATACCTCAAATCTAAACATACCAAGAACCACAGTTCAAATTATGGGGGAGCTTGGGAGGAGGCTGAGCCCCACCATAAGAGATGAGAGGTCTTGGGGGGTCTGTCGTGGTGACCGACTCCTTTTGGCTTCCAGCTGTCACCACCACAGACCCCACAAGAGTCAGAATGTAATTCGAACCCTGCCAAGAACCACTGGTGTAATAATTACAACAGGTATGATTATTGCTGGGACTCTTTGAATGAATTGCTGCTTACCATTGATTTGGTAATATTCAAAAATGGACATTAGCAAGGAGCAAATATTGTATTTTTTGCATTGATTTTTGCAGTGGCAGTTGGTATATTGAGATGAACTGAATTATTAAATTTATTGTAGTGATTTTGCTTCTGCCCCTTTAGCTAAGTTTAAGTCTAATAAGTATGCTGTAGATTGAAAACTTTGGTTCATACAATATTTAATTTTGAGTTTAATAGCATTTAAGATTGAATTAGTGTTGTTTAGCTTCCATCTTATTTGGGACTTGCTAGGAATAAGACGTGTACTAGGACCAGAAATATTACTCGGCAAGTAAAAAGGAATTATATTTTAAATGAAATAGAAGCAGAAATTAAGGATATGCTACAAATTAGAGTGACAAGACAAAAATATCTTAAAATAAAGTTTATAATAGAGTAAAATGATTTTGAGAGTTTTGTAATATAGACTACAGATGGCAGTTACTGTGTTCAATATATTCAACATCAATTACTGAATATAAGCTAAATGACAGGAAAGCAAGGTTTGCAGCTAGATTCAGTGGGAAACATTTAATGAGAACTCCTTTGTTAAACCATGTATGCATAGTGGTGACACACCTTACCATTAGCATCACTATATTGCTTACCAATGTAATCCAAGTTGTTCCCTACCAAATGATGATATTTTTAATGAGAATTACATCTCTTCTGCATTGTGGCTGGCAATCTATTATGGCTGAAATTGGCATTTATAATGCTCAAACAAGGTGAAGTTGTTAAAAAGGTTACCAGACTGTTAGTATCCATTAGCTCTTTCATTGATCAGGCAATGTTGTCTCTCAGCAATCATTAGAAAGAGAAAACATGAACAAGTATCTGTCATTTGTGCCCAGCTATTTTAGACTTTTTTCATATCCTGTAACCTTAGGAGAGACTGAATAGCTTGGAAGGATTGGTTATGTTGAGCTCAAAGTGAGATATCCAATCTGCATTCTTACTTATACTAGTAGATATATGGGTATGTCATTTTGCATAACAGCATCCTTCACTGGGCAGAGTAAAACACTGCTTGGTAACTCTTGTGAAACAGTGTATTATAGTTTGTAACCCGCAAGGTACATCTGTTCATGAAAGTATATTAACCACATTCAGCTTCAAAAAGAAAGGCAAGTGAGAAGAGTTACTAAGAAGAGAAGAGAGAAATTGCCAGAACAGAATTATGCTTATTTCAATCTGACAAATCCCATTCTTTATCCTACAGAGCTCTTCTGACCAACAGCTGAAGAGTTTGAAAGAACTGGGTTCAGTTTCTTGCTTTGCTATTGACTCCATGTGACACTGGACAAATGGAATTTTCAAAAAGATCATCGTGATTGAAGAGCAAAAATCTCACTGAACAGCAGTGGGACTTGTGTGCTTAAATCACTTTATCACTCTTGAAAATCTACACTTAATCCTTTATTGTACAATAATAAATAATAATAATAATAATAATAATAATAGAATGATACTACTTTGGTTCCTATTTCTAAACTGAGAATAATACTTGAGTGGTGTTGCAAGGATTGTGTTCATTAATGGTTATAAGACTACCAGCTGCTAGTGAGTTGGAGTTCTTTCTGCCTTGTACTTGTACATTCTAGTATAATCTGTGCCTTCATCACCAAAAGGACAGACTAGGGCAATGGGCTGTTGTTGATGACCATCCAGAAGTTGCAGGTGGAGGAGAATGCAGCAACACTAAGCCCACCAGGGGATGGGGGGATTACTGCCACTGCTGGCCCACTCAGCAACCCTTGCAAAGCCAGCAGGCCAAGGCACTTAAGGGAACCCACCCCTGCCCCAGCCCTGGAATGAACTGTAGACAAGGCCAGGGCCCACAATGGGACACTTGCCTGCCTATACACAAATGCCATGAGCTTGGGGAAATAAACAGAAAGAACTTGTCCTCCTGCTAAACTCAAATAACTATGATCTCATATGGATAATGGAGACCTGGTGGGACTCTAACCATGACTGGGCCACAGGTATAGACAGCTATACCCTGTACAGGAGGGATCGAGTGGACAAAAGGGGTGGGGGCTCTCTATTTCAAGGAAAGCTATGCATCCCTACAAGCCAACATTGGCACCCACGGTGAAAGACTTGAGACCCTCTGGGTTAAAATCCATGGGGAACACAGTACAGGGGACACTATGGTGGGAGTCTACTACAGACTCCCTACCCAAGATCAAGACCTTCACCAGGAGTTTACCAGGGAATTGGCTGAGTTTAACTACCCAGACATCTCATGGGAGGAGTGCTCAGCTAAATCCGAGTGGTCACAAACCTCTCTCTCATGTGTGGATGACCTCTATCTAATGCAGGAAGTCTACGGATCAATGAGAGGTAAAGCGCTGCTCGACCTGGTACTGGCAACTGGGGATGACCTAATTGGCGGCCTAAGGATTGAAGGGAAGTTGGGTGACAGTGACCACAAGCTGATCACCTTCACCATCTGCCGTAAAGCTGGCAAGTCAGTAATACAGAAGTCTTCGACTTCAGGAAAGCTGACTTTGACAAGCTAAGGAGGCTTGTCAGTGAGGCCCTAAAAGGCCACAACCTAAAGGGGAGCAGAGTTCAGGATGAGTGGCTGATCCTCAAGGGAGCAATCCTGGATGCACAAGCAAAATCTATCCCATCTCAAAGGAAAGGCAGCAAAAAGGCACAGCAGCCCCCTTGGCTCTCCATGGAACTAGGGGACCTCCTGTGTCTAAAAAGGAAGACCTACAAAGGATGGAGGACTGGAACCACCATCGATGAGGAATACTCTGCTCTGGTCCAGACCTGCAGAGAGCAAACCAGGAAAGCCAAGGCTGCAATGGAACTCCAGCTAGCTACAAATATCAAGGACAATAAAAATCCCCTTTTTAGATATGTGGGGAGTTGAAGGAAGAACAAGGGCAACATTGGACCCCTGCTAAACCAGATAGGACAACTGACAAAGGATGTCCATGAAAAAGCAAACTTGCTAAGTGGGTACTTTGCATCAGTTTTTCCACCAGTCCAGTGGGACACCCCTGCCCACTGTGGGTCAGGGAAGCCTGGGTGAGGGAGATTCCTTACCCTCCATCAAAGCTGACCTCATGAAGGAATATAGGCTGGATACCTTCAAGTCAGCTGGCCCTGATGGTTTACACCCACGGGTAGTCAAGAAGCTGGCTAGCATCATAGCTCAGCCCCTTGCACGAATCTTCAAGAACTCTTGGTGCTCTGGTGAAGTGCCCAAAGATTGGAAGAAGGCCAATGTGGTGTCTATCTTCAAGAAAGGGAGGAAAGTAGATCTGGCAAACTACAGGCCCATCAGCCTGACCTCAATCTTATGCAAGACCTTCCCCAGGATAATCAAAGAGTCCATCCTTAACAGACTAGCTGACGGCAATATCCTGAGGGATACCTAGCACAAGTTTGTTGTGGGTAGGTCTTGCTTGACCAATCTCATTTCCTTTTAAGACCAGGTGACCTATCACCTGGACAAGGGAGAGTTGATTGATGTTGTATATCTTGACTTCAAAAAGCCTTCAATCTGGTATCCCATGATCACCACTTGGCAAAACTGGCTAACTGCGGCCTCGACCTCACCACGATCCACTGGCTGGGAAACTGGCTCTGCGGCAGGACCCAGAGGGTAGTAGTTGATGGAAGTCAATCATTGTGGTGTGTGGTGACCAGTGGGGTCCCTCAAGGCTCTGTCCTAGGGCCTATACTGTTTAACATCTTCATCAATGATGTAGACACTGTTGTCAGAAGTGGGCTGGCCAAGTTCGCTGGTGACACCAAACTTTGGGGTAAAGCATTCACACCTGAGGACAGGAGGGTGATGCAGGCAGATCTTGATAGGCTCGTGAAATGGGCAGATGAGAACCTGATGGTGTTTAATACCGAAAAATGCAAGGTTCTCCACATTGGGAGGAAAAACCTGCACCATGCTTATAGGCTTAGCAGTGCTACACTGGTTAGCACTACAGATGAAAGGGACTTGAGGGTCATGACTGACTACAAGATGAACATAAGCCTTCAATGTGATGCTGCGGCTAGTAAACAGAGCAAAACTCTGGCTTGCATCCATAGATGCTTCTCAAGCAAATCCCGGGATGTCATTCTCCCACTGTACTCAGCCTTCGTGAGGCCGCATCTGGAGTACTGCATCCAGTTTTGGGCTCCGCAGTTCAAAGAGGATGTGGAGAAGCTTGC
>NW_017729031.1:69842775-69843063 GCF_001723915.1 Gavialis gangeticus
ACGGCAATATCCTGAGGGATACCTAGCACAAGTTTGTTGTGGGTAGGTCTTGCTTGACCAATCTCATTTCCTTTTAAGACCAGGTGACCTATCACCTGGACAAGGGAGAGTTGATTGATGTTGTATATCTTGACTTCAAAAAGCCTTCAATCTGGTATCCCATGATCACCACTTGGCAAAACTGGCTAACTGCGGCCTCGACCTCACCACGATCCACTGGCTGGGAAACTGGCTCTGCGGCAGGACCCAGAGGGGAGTAGTTGATGGAAGTCAATCATTGTGGTGTGT
>NW_017729031.1:69848063-69854248 GCF_001723915.1 Gavialis gangeticus
ACTAGGGGACCTCCTGTGTCTAAAAAGGAAGACCTACAAAGGATGGAGGACTGGAACCACCATCGATGAGGAATACTCTGCTCTGGTCCAGACCTGCAGAGAGCAAACCAGGAAAGCCAAGGCTGCAATGGAACTCCAGCTAGCTACAAATATCAAGGACAATAAAAATCCCCTTTTTAGATATGTGGGGAGTTGAAGGAAGAACAAGGGCAACATTGGACCCCTGCTAAACCAGATAGGACAACTGACAAAGGATGTCCATGAAAAAGCAAACTTGCTAAGTGGGTACTTTGCATCAGTTTTTCCACCAGTCCAGTGGGACACCCCTGCCCACTGTGGGTCAGGGAAGCCTGGGTGAGGGAGATTCCTTACCCTCCATCAAAGCTGACCTCATGAAGGAATATAGGCTGGATACCTTCAAGTCAGCTGGCCCTGATGGTTTACACCCACGGGTAGTCAAGAAGCTGGCTAGCATCATAGCTCAGCCCCTTGCACGAATCTTCAAGAACTCTTGGTGCTCTGGTGAAGTGCCCAAAGATTGGAAGAAGGCCAATGTGGTGTCTATCTTCAAGAAAGGGAGGAAAGTAGATCTGGCAAACTACAGGCCCATCAGCCTGACCTCAATCTTATGCAAGACCTTCCCCAGGATAATCAAAGAGTCCATCCTTAACAGACTAGCTGACGGCAATATCCTGAGGGATACCTAGCACAAGTTTGTTGTGGGTAGGTCTTGCTTGACCAATCTCATTTCCTTTTAAGACCAGGTGACCTATCACCTGGACAAGGGAGAGTTGATTGATGTTGTATATCTTGACTTCAAAAAGCCTTCAATCTGGTATCCCATGATCACCACTTGGCAAAACTGGCTAACTGCGGCCTCGACCTCACCACGATCCACTGGCTGGGAAACTGGCTCTGCGGCAGGACCCAGAGGGTAGTAGTTGATGGAAGTCAATCATTGTGGTGTGTGGTGACCAGTGGGGTCCCTCAAGGCTCTGTCCTAGGGCCTATACTGTTTAACATCTTCATCAATGATGTAGACACTGTAGTCAGAAGTGGGCTGGCCAAGTTCGCTGGTGACACCAAACTTTGGGGTAAAGCATTCACACCTGAGGACAGGAGGGTGATGCAGGCAGATCTTGATAGGCTCGTGAAATGGGCAGATGAGAACCTGATGGTGTTTAATACCGAAAAATGCAAGGTTCTCCACATTGGGAGGAAAAACCTGCACCATGCTTATAGGCTTAGCAGTGCTACACTGGTTAGCACTACAGATGAAAGGGACTTGAGGGTCATGACTGACTACAAGATGAACATAAGCCTTCAATGTGATGCTGCGGCTAGTAAACAGAGCAAAACTCTGGCTTGCATCCATAGATGCTTCTCAAGCAAATCCCGGGATGTCATTCTCCCACTGTACTCAGCCTTCGTGAGGCCGCATCTGGAGTACTGCATCCAGTTTTGGGCTCCGCAGTTCAAAGAGGATGTGGAGAAGCTTGCGAGAGTCCAGAGGAGAGCCACATGCATGATCAGAGGTCAGGAAAACAGACCTTATGATGAGAGTCTGAGAGCCATGGGACTCTTCAGACTGGAAAAGTGTAGGCTCAGGGGCTATCTAGTGGCCACCTACAAGTTTATCAGGGGTGTTCACCAGGATCTGGAGGAAACGTCTGTTCATCAGAGCACCCCAAGGGATGACAGGATTGAATGGTCACAAACTCCACTGCAACTGATTCAGGTTGGACATAAGGAACAACTTCTTTACTGTCCGAGCCCTCAAGGTTTGGAATAGTTTGCCGCCGGGGGTGGTTCAAGCACACACTGTTAATTTCTTCAAGGCACTTTTGGATGTTTATCTTGCTGGGATCCTATGAACCCTGCTGACTTCCTGCCCCTGGGGTAGGGGGCTGGACTCTATGATCCTTTAGGAGCCCTTCCAGCCTAAATGTCTATGAAACACTTTCTGTTGGGGGTGGGTTGCTGGAAACAACTCTTGTGCTCCAGAGTCTATACTGGCTCCCAGCAGTTCTCCAGGTGCAAACCAAGGTGCTGATTTTTACCTATAAGGCCCTAAATGGCCTGGGCCCTACATACCTAAGGGACCATCTTTTCTTTTATGCCCCCACATGATCTCTATTGTCAACTGAGAGCAGCTTCAAGCAAGTGCCATCAATGTACCAGAATCACTTCACAAAAAAGCGTGGGAGGTCATTCTTGGCAGTCACTCCTCAGATCTCTTATTCCCTCCTGCTTGAGGGAGGGGGACATCTAGTGTAAGACCTTCTTATCTGGATAAGCATTTAGCAAACAAGGCTAAGCTGAAATATTGTTTAGGGGAGGATTGTTTTATTCTATTACTTTAAAACTCCATTTGCTAGATCTGGAGCTCTATGTACCACTCAGACTCCTTGCCACACTGTGCCCCATACCCCTGTTTCCAGGACGCCCATTATAATTCTAAACAGCTAGCTGGAACCAGCCTCTGAAATTTGGGACTGTTCCAGCTAATCCAGGATATATGGTCACTACTTATAAACCGCTCTAAGCTTATGTTGGGAAGGGTGTCATATAAATCTAATAAATAAATAAATAAATTACCAGGTTCTAGTCTAAGATTGGGGTTCCTAGGCACTTTAGGTATCTATAATTATTAGTACTACTGAAGAAATAGCATTTATCTGATAAGAGAGAGCACATAGACATTCTTCAAAGCATATAAAACAAAGCAATGAACCTTCTGCAAAGCCTATACATTCACCACATTGGCAGGTGCCACATCAAATAAGGTAATACAATTCCATTGGTTTGTCTAGGTGGCTGGGAGACTATCTAACTGGCTCAGGAAGTGGCTAAAGGATTTTAAAAGATTTTTCATTTTATTGTCTCTAATCTGTATGCAGCCAGGCTGGGAGCAAGTTACAGTCTATGTTGCCTAGTCTTTGGTAGTTCATGTGAAATGAGATACTGGATTAAGTAGTGTTAAAGGACAAAACCTCATGCATTAAAAAGGCAGTGTTACAATTAATGTGAACTGACACCCTTGTTGATAGTTTCCATAAAAGCAAGGGCATGTAAAATTAATATATTTAATAATCCCAGGGCTAATTTTGTTAAGTTAAATTTGAGAAACATGATGACCTATGTCCATCTAATATTTTAGAAGCATTAAGTTCACTTGATTTTTAAAGGAAACAAATTAATGCTGCTTTGTTTTTTGGGGGTGGGAGGTTGCCTTTTGTTTGATTTCTGTCTGTCAGCTACTTGGGATTACACTTTAATCACTATGTCAATTAAATTTCTCATTACTAAGCAATTAATACTTGCATATTTTAAATGCTAAATCTATAATGGCTTTCAAGAGTGAGTTGGGCCAGCTAACATCACCTTCAACAGCCAGCAGACCATTTATAGTCTGACAAAAGAAAATACTAATCTCATGAACCCTGCTGATGCCTGCAACTTTCTGGGGGCATCTGGCAGGCATGAAAGGATCAGAAAAGGCTGCTTGATACCTGGAGAAGCTCTGATTGGAACCAGAATTGCTTCAGGTCTAAAACCGCATGATAGAGCTGTCTAAGCATCCAGCTGTAAAATTTGAGTCATTGAGAACACATCTAAGGCATAGGAACTGGACACTGATAAATTACATGGAAAGTGGGAGAGGAGGCTGTTTGAGTGGCTGGAGAATTTAGTCAGACTTCTGGCAAAATAATCCAAATGCCAGAGAGATCTTTAACCAATGCTCATGGTTACCTTGGATAATGTATAATTTTCTGACCAAAAAGAAGAAAGTAGTAACATAAATATTACTATGAAGTCTTGGATGTACTGAAATATAAAAGGAAATTCTAAAATTAAAAAAAAACCTAAAGTGTTTTTTTTTTATAGCAAAGTTTGCAATTCAATTGAAGACATATTATTAAACAGGGTGTATCTACATGTCACCCTATGTGTTGGACTTCATTTGTAGTTTTATCTTTTATATAGGTTAGCATAAACTGACACTCCATTTTGTTTTATTTAGCTATCTTACTGTTTTTATATTTTCTTGTTTTGTATGAATGTGGTATGTGCATGGTCAGGCAAGAAAGGAAATGGAAACTAAAGATGCAAATGGAAAGAAAAAAAGATAAAAATATCACACCTGTAGAAAAATGGCTGAAGATGCAGGCAGATGACCTTTGGATTTAGAGTGTGGATGTCTTTGCTTTGGGTTATCTGTAACCACAAAAGCTGAGAAGAAAACCAGTCATCACAGATGTGCAGGTGACACCCCCAGTCTAACGAATAAGTGACAAGCATGCATCTGCTACTATAAAAGATGAGTAAGAGAGAAAAGACTTTGCAGGGGGACAACTTCTGCACAACAATGAGGCATCAGTACATGTCCAACAGACCCCCAGCCCCCTTTTCCTTGTGCTCAGCTTGGTTGGCCACCAAGCTGACTTGAGTACTTAAAGACTAGTAACATCAGAATGGAGTGTCTATGTTAACGTGTGCCTATAAGTGCAGCAATTTAAGCAAGAAGGATATAATGGTCTGTACCAGGCGGGAGAAACATCCTAGGGTTGCCGTGCTCTCCCCTAGCACCCTCTACCATGCCAAGTTTGCGTTAACGCACCCTCGTTCTCGCCTGCCACATCTTGATCTTAGGAAAGTTAAAGGGAGGTTGCCTCTTGTCTTCCTGGTCATGGTTCCTACTACCCCAAACCTTGTTCCGAACACCCCAGCCTTATGGGCTATGCGTGGCTCCAACCACCCCTGTACCATGCCCCAAGCTTCGCAGATAGACCAAACAACGTCCGGTACATCTCATTCGCTGCGCCCTCTCTGGCACTCAGGCTCTCTGCAGCCCTAGTCTTTCAGTGTGCCCCACAGGCACTCTGGCTTCCGCAGCCTTGTCTCAGACCTGTGCCCCACAGGCGCTCTGGCTTTTGCAACCTTGTCTCAGACACGCGCCCCACGGGTGCTCTGGCATCTGCAGCCTTTTCCGCGCTGCCCCCTTTACTCTGGGGTTACTGCAGCCTTGGGGCTCAGGTGGCCGTAACTGTGCCTGACCCCAGCTCTCCTCCTTGGGGTCTCAAACCCCCCCGCAGGTGGGCTCAGGTGGCCGTAGCCATGCCTGGCCCCTTTGCTCCAAGGCTGGGGTCTGCACACCCCAAATGCTGTGCCTTCTCTGGCACCTTTCTTGCTGCCCCTCTCTCTGGGGCTGGGGCTCCCACACCACCGTGGGCCCCCTATGAGGCCTCCTCCATCCCCTTATAGCCTCTCCCAGTCCTCCAGTCTTACAACAACAACAAAACAATAACACAAGCCCCTGGGCTATAACACGAAGCTAAACCGCTCAGCTGACCTCCTTTGAGTCACCCTCCGTGGGTGCTCCATCCTTCATTAGCACAACTGACTGCTCATGTTCAGGTCTTTTCCCTTTGCTTAGTCAGGCAGCACTCCTTCTCCTTGGCTGCCAGCTGAGATAACCCACTTCCAGCCTGTGCTTTATAGAAGTCAGCCCTGCCCCTTCAGGTCAGCTGACTCTACAGGTGTGGGCCCTTAGCTCCTCCTGATTGCCCTGGCAACCGGCACCTGGTGGGCATTCCTGCTCTTCCAGTAGCAGGCACCTTAGTGCCCTGCTACATGGTGTAATATTTTTGTGTTCAATAAACATGGCTTAAACTGTGCACATGGTGCAGTAACCACCCATAATGCACCCTGCTTTAGTACTTTCAAAGTGAAGTACGAAAGCATGGTGCCATAGCTGCGTTGCCATATGGTGACATGTAGATACACCCAACAGATTTGTAAAGATAACCAAGCAATAAGAACTACTAAACAAAGATTCTCTAAGCTTCTGATATCAACCTTAATAACCAGTTCATATGCATAGAACTTTCATGGAAAATTCCATCTATTCATGATAGTTTAGTTGCTTCTTATAACAGAAGCAAGTGTGTGCCTTTTATATGCATATCTTCTTCTGACAAGTTTTGTAACAGGGCTGGTTTTGAAGATTAAAAGATGGAGGTTTGACTCATTAGGCAGCTTCAGTTTAAGTCATATTTTAGGATGGGGTTGTCTATACTGAAATGATATATGGGAAGAAACATTCCCCTTGAAATAACCAATCTTTTTTATCCAATTTGCAAAGAACTAGATGAGGCCAAGTCAGGACATGCTGGAACTGGATT
>NW_017729031.1:69854321-69856451 GCF_001723915.1 Gavialis gangeticus
CACCACCCATTTACTATTCTTTGAATTTGTTACACTTTTACAGAGTTATACTTCAGCACAAAACTCTAGAATTCTAAAGCATGAAGTGCTTCTAAACTCATAAAGGATTTTTTATTTCAGTCTTGATGATTTCTTGTAGTGAATATGTTAATTCTGTGCACTTCAGTGTACTCATTCTAGAAATCCTAAGTCATTTCACAGTCAAGAGAATTGGGAGAGATGTATACATTCTCTAGTATTCATTTAGGTATCATAACCTGGCATCATCTGAAAATCCTGCCCATCAATCTCCAAACTCTTTTTAGGATTTGAAGGGAAACGAAATATAAATGAGATCCGGACAAAAGATTCTCAAAAAGCAGGTGAGATTTGAAACAGAAATAAATCTCATGGAAGAGAGATGCCTTCTTCCTATTCTAAAACAGGCAACAACTCAAAAATCCATTCTTCCTTGGAAGAGTTAACTCATATTTGGGTTACTAACACAGAAAAAATAGATAAGTGAAGGAGAAAGGACACAGGGGTTAGGAACAGAAGTTGTACATAAACCAGTTTAAGTGACCAGAAACTGTTTTAAATTTATAACAGAACATAAGTCCAGTGTGCACAAACCAGTTTCAAAATGGCCAAAACTGGTTTCAGATAAACTTTGTTGAATGTACTATCAGACTGAACTGATTGAGCTCAGACTAGTTTTATGGAACTTCTGTCTGAGACCACTTCCTGGTCTAAGTTAAACCAGAGCCCCCAAGCAGATGGGCATGCTCTGCAGCCCTGGGCGGGGCTGTGCTCTCTGCTGCAATGGAGCAGAGCTTGCTCCACCACTATATTCCCTAGCCAGAGCAGGGGTAGGGACATGGCCAGATGCTGCCCCCCCTAAGGTGAAGGGGGCAGGGAAGAGTTTTATTCCCCCCCTCTGCCCCCTAACCTACTAGCACAGACCTGCCAGGCATTTATCTGCTTACTGCTCCAGCAACAGCCCCAGCATCAGCCTCAAGTTAACTGGCCTAGGAGGGGGTTTAATTCTCCCTTGCCTGTCCTACTAGCATGGACACCTGGTGCTCCCACCTCACTGCAGTAGTGGCAGGGGCAAAGGTGTGGCTAAATCCCAGCTGGCCAGTATGGCCCCTCAAGCAGAGGGGGCAGGGAGAGAGGGTTTACTCCCTCCTCTGCCCCCAGGGTACCACAGCTAGGGTCTGCCAGCCCCAACTCACACCAATCGCTTCCTGCACGCGGCAACTGGCAGAATAAACTCCCACCCTGTTCCCTTGCCTAAGGGGGCCATAACAGCCAGCCTCTAGCTTTACCCCCACCCCTACCACTGAAGCTGTGAGTGGGGAGGGACTCTGACAGGGGTAGCACCCCTTGTCATGGTTTCCAGAGGAGTGCAGGCCTCTTTCTGGCAGGAGAGCTGCTCTGCAGGCCAGGGCAGGGACAGAAGCAAAGCGGGGTGCTCAGAGATGCCACAGATTGCATGGGATGAGCAGAAGCACTGGGGCTCAGAAAGGTGGCCATAGTCCCCCCAATGTTCCCCCTAGTGCACCCCCAATGATCACCCCATGTAGTCTACAGCAGCTTTGACTGCCCACACTCATAGCACAGCCCCCCTGCCAGGAATAGGTTTGCACTCTCCAGGAAACCATGATAGGGGGAGGGACAGGGGGTTCCCTCCCCAATTGATGCTCCAACAGCAGGGGCAGTGGCACAGCCAGAGGCAAGCCAACATGGCCCCCTTGGGCCAGAGGGCAAGGAGGGTTTTATTTCTCTCTGGTGTCTGGTGGAGGGAGCAGGGAGGGGGAGATATTCCACTCCTCACCCTGCACAGGGAGTGATCAGCAGTGGTGGTCAAGGCTGGCAGACCCCGGCTGTGATCCCTTGGGGATAGAGGGAGGCAGAGTGGGGAATAAACCCCCTTCCTGCCCCCTCTGCCTCAGGAGCCATGCTGCTTGGCATCTGGCTGCACCTTTGCCCCTGCTGCAGTGAGCGAGGAGCACCAGGTGGACCCCAGCTTAGGTCCATGCTGATGCACAGGGAAGGGGGAATTAAACCCCCTCCTTGGCCAGTTCACTTGAGGCTACTGCAGGGGCTGGCCATGCCTCCCCAGCACAGCTTCCCTGCAGCTGAGAGCTG
>NW_017729031.1:69861451-69863156 GCF_001723915.1 Gavialis gangeticus
ACCCCCTCCTTGGCCAGTTCACTTGAGGCTACTGCAGGGGCTGGCCATGCCTCCCCAGCACAGCTTCCCTGCAGCTGAGAGCTGCTTTAGCACCCCCCAGCTTCTGGCCTGAACCACTGCAGGCATGTGCCTGCATTTCCTGAATGTCTATTCACTGCAAATTGTTTCAAGCTAGGCAGGTTAGATCAATGTGCAAAGATTGAATCAATTTAGGCTCTGGCTTTTTGAATGTCTGGTCCCTAGCCAGATTATGGAGGAAATGTCAAAATGTGGCCAAGCTGAGCAGAGGTGCATGCTACAGAGTCATTTCTTAATTGCCACTGAAAACAACAGCAAAATGGACCTGTAGGAGCACAGACAAAGCAGCGAAGCACCCAGGAAAAGACTAGAATTCCTTAGAAATATTAACAGAAATATGGAATTGCTCACATTGCATTACCCTTGAAGGCAACAGGACATAAAATATGCTCAATGAAATGCTGGTATTACTAAAGTCAGTTGGAGTTAACCCAGTGACTTGAATGGGTCCAGGGTATCATCCATCTTTTTTGTACTTCCTTCTTATTGGGTTGTCTCTTAGGAGTGTACCTGGAAATAGCCTGATAGGTATTGATTTCTTTTCTGTATGCCTTTTCCCCCTCTAAGACTACTAAAGAGGGGGAAAAAGCTGAAAAAGAAAATACTGGTATCAACTGTAAAGAAACAAAAAAATCTTGGGATTAAATACAAAATATCCATAAAAGTAAAGGGCATATTAGATGTGAATTTTAAAACATTAAGCAAGTGATGAATATTGATAAAATATCTAAAAAGAAAAAAGGAAAGGACAATTTTCATTATACTGACTGAGTTGTTTTCACGGTTCTTCCTTTCTTCCTGTCTTCTTAAGAAGAAAGATGAGATCCACAGTTTGCATAAAGAGTATCTCTTCAAAGCATGTAGAACAAATGAGTTATTCTAGCTGAGGATTAGGCTCTATTTGTAATTCCAAGTTATCATGTTAAATTACTATGTTTAATAAGAATGCTTTCATGCTGTTTGGTCTAAATAAATGCAGGAGGGTTTTTTTTTTTCTTCTTACAAAATATGTGAGCATACCCTTGGGCTCCTTGCTCAAATATTAATGAAGTTACCTTGATGAAAATGTAAAGCAGATATTAGCTTACTTCTTCCTGGTGACTAAAATAATGAGCTTACAATCCCTGATGGAAGGAGTCCAGAATTTTAGTGTTCACACAACTGAAATTGAATATTAAATTTAAAATATTTATTATTTAGGATTAAATGCTTGAAGATTGGTTAATTCCTCCCTTTCAAACAACAATACCTGGTGGTATTTCACCTTATAAAGAGTATGATGTGTCTTCTATAGTGATGTAATTGAACAATGATACATCATAATTACCTAGTTAACCTCTCTCTGCCACATGCACCCCCTGACATGTGTGCCCCTCCTCCAGTGCCTACACCCCCTGGCACCTGCCTCTGCCCCTCTTCTGCAGCCTCTGTTCCAGCACCATTTATCCTCTGGCTCTAACCCTGCTCCAGAGTTGCTAGTCACAGCTGTTGTGGTGGCAGGTCTGGCCTCAGCCCCAGAGCAGCATCAAAGCTGCCACCATCACTACTGATGCTGGTGTGCCAACCATGGCTGGAGTAAACAGATCAGAGGTAGAGCATGCCTGACTAATCTAGTCTCCTTTTATGA
>NW_017729031.1:69868156-69874653 GCF_001723915.1 Gavialis gangeticus
GGTTTGTAGCAGGTAGATCATGCCTGACTAATCTAGTCTCTTTTTATGACCAGGTTACAAAACACCTGGACGCAGGAGTAGGGGTAGATATCATTTACTTAGACTTCAGGAAGGCCTTCGATATGGTATCCCACGCCATACTGGTGAACAAGTTAAGAGGCTGTGACTTGGATGATTACACAGTCCGGTGGGTGGCAAATTGGCTAGAGGGTCATACCCAGAGAGTGGTGCTGGATGGGTCGGTATTGACCTGGAAGGACTTGGGCAGTGGGGTCCTGCAGGGCTCGGTCCTTGGACCGATACTCTTCAATATCTTCATCAGTGACTTGGATGAGGAAGTGAAGTATACTTTATCCAAGTTTGTGGATGATCCAAAACTGTGGGGAGAAGTGGAGACACCGGACAGCAAGGAACAACTGCAGGCAGACCTGAACAGGTTAGACAAATGGGCAGAAAACAATAGAATGCGATTTAACAAGGAGAAATGCAAAGTGCTGCACCTAGGGAGACAAAATGTCCAGCACACCTACTGCCTAGGAAATGACCTTCTCAGTAGCACAGAAGCAGAAAGGGATCTTGGAGTCCTAGTGGACTCCAAGATGAACATGAGTTGTCAGTGTGACGAAGTCATCAGCAAAGCTAACTGCACTTTATCATGCATCAGCAGATGCATGACAAACAGAACCAAGGAGGTGATACTTCTCCTCTATCGGGTGCTGGTCAGACTGCAGTTGGAATACTGCATGCAGTTTTGGGCACCACTTCAAGAGGGATGTGGATAACCTGGAGAGGGTCCAGTGGAGGGCCACTCATATGGTTAAGGGCAAGCAGGCCAAGCCCTACAAGGAGAGACTAGGACACCTGGACCTCTTCAGCCTCCACAACAGAAGGTTGAGAGGCGACTTTGTGGCTGCCTATAAATTCATCATGGGGGTGCAGAAGGGAATTGGCAAGACTCTACTCACCAAGGCACCCCTGGGGGTCACAAGAAATAATGGCCATAAGCTAGCAGAGAGCAGATTTAGACTGAACATTAGGAGGAACTTCTTCACAGTTAGAGTGGCCAAGGTCTGGAATTGGCTGCCAAGGGAGGTGGTGCTCTCCCCTACCCTAGGGGTCTTCAAGAAGAGGTTGGATGGGCATCTGGCTGGGGTCATCTGAACCCAGCACTTTCCTGTCTATGCAGGGGGTCGGACTCAAAGATCTATTGAGGTCTCTTCCGACCCTAACATCTATGAAAGATGCTTCTGGTCCCAGGCTGGAGCTGGACATGGGAAATTAGGGGGAGAGGGGGTTCAGAGGAAGCAGGGGTCAGCCGGGGGGGCACAGGTAGTTGGCAGCAGTGGCTTTGGGGCTGAGCCCAAGCAAGGGCTGGGATTGGAGCCGCAGCAGCTGTCTGCACTCTACCTATTGTCTTATACTCAAATCCAAGATAAGGCTTTAAATGGAGCAAAAATTCCTCATCTTAGATTTGAGTAAATACAATGCAGTTGGAGCCCCTTCTAAAGGATACGTTTCAGAAGGACAGCACATGTTACCTTGTGTATCAGTGAGCTAAGAGCAACGGAACTATAGTAAAATCACTCCAACTTTAACTCTGCATGAAGAAGGGTTACAGTTGGAGTGGTTTTGCTATACTTGAATATTTTCATCTTGTTTACATGTAACAATTAGAGGGAAACAGCTGATGCCCTTTTAAAAAGACTCCAAATGTACTAGGGTCCACAAAATCGGTTCAAATTAAGTAAAGCATTCCCATTGACAACGGCACACTTTGAAACAGGTCTAAAGTTTTAGGTTGAGCCCCATATTTCTTGTTTTGTGCAAGCTCCCTCTGAGAGAGCCTGCCAACTTATACATAGCTCCAAATCTTATGATAACTATACATTTCAACACAGATGCTGCATTATAAGCTTCAACACTGTCATCTTACTTCCAGAGCGTACTCGTTTCTTCTACAGGTATTACAAACAAAAGTCTTAGCATATAGAACAGAAACAAGCCAATAAAGAATAGTTAGATATCACCAGTGCCACATGACTACTGCTTTGAAACCAGTATGGGACAACAATATGAAGACCCATAAGGCCTATGGACACTGAATGACCCATAGAATGTGGCTGAATAACTTCATCTACAGACATCTTGACCAGCTAGAAATATTATTAGCCACCAGAAAAATATCTGATTTTCTTCATTTATGTTTTTCCTCTCCTGACTGGTTCACTCAGTAAAATGTCTAACCTAGCATATATTGGAGAAAAATCTTGCTCTACTAACATTTACATACACCTAGAAATTCAGTGAACTAGTTTTTAGTTCAGGATGCATGAATTAGTCCTGACAAAACTAGCAAATCTTTACAGTCTCCCCTAACTTTTTCCCTATGACTTACAATTGAAGCAAGGACACCCAAACCTCAAATGCCATGCTGCCAGAACCCAACTTTTCACAAGCCTCCAACAGCCACCGACCTGCTTTCAGTCTTCCAATTCTTTATACCTGATGTGCTATTCAAATACCTGAACAGCATTCATTTATTACTTCACTATTATGCAGCATAAAAAGTAAAATATGTCTATGCTCTGTAATCAGAAACTTTGGAATTGTAGTCATTTCTCAACAAGCTTCTCCCTGAAGTAATTTGGTCAGAAGACATGCAGTTCTTGTATGATAATTGAAACACCTGGCTGCCTGATCACAAATCTATTGTTGAATATAATCATTAACAAACTTGCAGAAGATTTCAGAATTAAAAATGGTCTTTCATAGGAACTGTCTGGTGCCACACAGTGTTCTGAGGACAAAATTAGACCCCTGGATATCCAGGGGTCAGAAAATACCCTGGGGCAACTGGAGGCTCAGGACCTCCACAGAGACGTTCCAGCAGCCAGCCAGAGTGTCTCTATGGCGGGCCGTTGCCCCACTGCTGAAGCATGCTACCTGCCTGTGGGGGGCAAGCAGCAGTGCAGGCTTCAGGGAGCTGGACCCAGCTTCATGCCAGGTAAGTAAAGGAGGGGTGGCTGGAGGAGGGGGGAGGGAACCATAAGGGGGGCCCACCTGGGCCCAGCCCCTGCTCCCTGGTTCCCCCCCCACCTGGTCCCTATTCCCCGATTACTCTCCCCACCCCCCCAACCCAGCCTTAGGAGTCTGGGACTCAAAGAAAAATGCCCCACACTTACCAGCAGCAGCAGTGGCCATTGGGGTCACTGGGGCCTCCTAGCAGAGCCCCCCCCCCGCACAGCATGGGGCAGCAGGGACTGGCCCTGGCTGCCTGGAACCAATGCTGCACTACCCCATCTCGCAGGTTGGCCCAAGTCTGCAAGGTGCTGCATGGCTCCATGTGCTGTCAGGCAGCTGGGGCCACTGTGGCTGTTACCTGGGGCCTGGCACTGCTCAGCCTGAGTGGTAGCTCCTGTGGGGGGGGGCTGTAACCCCTGGTGGGGGGCCTGTAGCTCTGCTGGAGGGGCTGTGGCCCTATGGAGAGGCTTTGGCCCCTGTTGGGGGCAGTCCATGAGTTGTGCAGGGAACCCACCCCTCCTGAGCAGCCATGACTGTGGCAGTGCACCCCCTGTGAAGAGGTGCCAGCAACACTGCCAGCGGTGCCTGCAGGCAGTTGCCATTCGCTACCCCCCACCACGGACACAACCGGTGGCATCTGTGGACAGTTACTGCTGGCCACAGCAGCTGACACTGCTGGCAATGTTTGTGGGTGGTCACCATTTGCCACCCCCTCTCCTGTTGCTGACAGTGCCGCAGCCACCTGTGGGAGCTCCCCACTTGCTGCCACCATGCTCCCACTGCCAACAGTGCCACTTCCACCTGCGAGAGCTCACCATGCCCCCCCAGCCTCAGGGGCACACGGTGTTCATGGTCTTAAATTACAAATTGCCACAACACACCCCAATAGAACCTTTTACAAGCATAAGTGGACTTTGTGCTTCCTGTCCAAGGAAAAAGGAGCACAAAACCCAGAAATGAGGTGAAGATTGTAAGCAATTTGGTTGTGTGCACCACCACTGTGAACTGCAGACTTAGCAAATTGCTCATTCACATTTTGAAACTCTAAAAAAAGCTTAAATTTTGTTCATAGTTCTTGTTACATAATATTTGGGGTTCAAATCATCATAAATACTCTTTCAAACAGTCTGTATGTTTAATAAATAGTTTTTGATACTTTTATACTGTTGTCACTAGTTCCATTTTGTTCATGCGTGCGAAGTAACAAGTTACCCCAAGAGAACAACAACAGTTACAATTTCATGAGATCGGATAAGGGTTAATCTTAATTACTGTAAATTATTTACAGAAGAATTGCCAATTCAGGAAAATTACATTACAGAAAGTGTAATTTCTGCTTAATTAACAGGGCATCTTTTTTGTCTTCCCCAGCTCTGGTCTCTCTTTTTTTTTTAACCCTGGTAAATTGGTAAATTAAGAGAGATTATTACAAACTAATTATATAGCTATTGTGCACCGGAACTGAGGGAGAAAAAGTTTCTGACAAACAGTATATTTTAAGAATCAAAGGGTATTAACTATTCAGATCCCCTTAGTGAAAATACAAGCTACTTGGCTAACATCTTTGCATTAAGCAGAGAGTATTTATGAGTGTGATGAAGTGGCACTTACTTTTAAGAAATGTTCTTACCAAAGTCTAAAAACATGACTGAAATATGCCTTCTTGTCTAAGAAACAGGGCTTTAACTCAGTTTCCTATAATTTGTGTGATACTTTTTTGATTTCTAAATTTGACCAATAACTAGCTCAGCTTTAAATGGCAACAATTAGATTTTGGCATCAGATTGGGTAGTTGGATGTCTGGATAAAGCATGAGTTAGTTCACTAGGTGACCTCCTCAGGTCTCTTCCAACCAGGCTTTTGTATTATGTGACTAAATGGGCAAAAGGCAGCTAAATTTATCCAGGTGCAAATCTCAAGTATAAAATGTAAGCTTAACATCCTTCCAAAAATGTTCAGTGTTTATGTTATGTTAGTGCCCACTCACACTGTCACATAGTCAGATATGTTTTCAGGTATCATTATCATCTTGATATTATGTTTCAAGTCCCCTCCTACCATTTTAAACCTCACTTTCAGTCTCAGTTGCATTTAGTTTCCCTCTTGAAAATGCAGAGGAAAGTGTATAATTGTTTCAATTGACGCTTGGTCACAACTTAGTTTTTTGAAAACCAAATGGTCACACATACTGAGAAAATTATTGTTATTTCCTCTGCTCTTCTTAGCAATCAGTTAATGTAATAAATGGTCTCAGATTCTAGAGCAGTTTGATGCTATTCACCAGCAAGGAAATAGCTAACAATCATACCATTGGCTTTTCCCTGGCTTTTAAACTCCAAGTGCTTCATTTTTATTCTTTAATCACTCTCTTCCTATTTGCATTCTGTTCTTGTCTCCTATCGCCTCCTGCAATGCTCCCCAAGTTTCAGATGCAGTTAAAATTGTGTACAAGACAGAAGGTCTGCTTCATAAAGGACTTCTAGATTTTAGATCAACTAACATTTACATTTTGCTTTATTTTCATTTTTATTATATAATATTTTTTCATATGTCAATTAAAAAGTTTCCAGATGAAAGAGCAAAGTATTACAAAAAATGTTTCAGCATTGTCAGATTTCCCAAATTTTCCCCCAAAATCAAATCCCAACCCTATTGAGCATTGTGGAATATTTAGATTCTATGGAATATACACATTTATCATATCTCTGTCAGATTTTCTTTAATGAATTCTACACCTAACCTTTTCTTTCTTATTTTCTTCTCATTCCATCCTTCCTGGTACTTTGTTTTCCATATTTCCTCTTACTACTGGAACAGCTCCCCTCTATCCCTAAGTGATCATTTTAACAATCTACCTGGAGAAACATTTCAGTATCAACTTTGTACAAGAATACAATCAGCACTGCTTCATGGCCTTCAGAGTGATATTTTCATGTTCTGGCTTGCCAAGTAGCAAAGAAGTGAGGAACAGAAACAAATCATGTAAATCACTTTCAATGAGAATGGCTTTTTTGGGGGGGGTTGCCTAAGGGTTTCTGGGTATGGAAGCATTCAAATTCCTAGGTGGTAATCCCAGAATGTATAGAAAAAAAATCCCCTTCCAACAATCTCCTGCCTAGAGCAAGAGGCCTGGACCTGATGATCTCATGAAATCCCTTCCAGCCCTAAACTTCTGTGAATCTGTGAATTTCTCAGAATGGTATGAGTTCAATAAGCAAGCAAAGGATCTCTCTTAAAAACAGATGCCTTGCCATTGGATGGCACCAGAGTTCTTAAGCTACAGCCATCTGACCACACAGGATATTTTAGGAATACAATTGTCAGTAATAATAATTTATGCCTGACTCTTGTATTTGCATTGATTTACTGCATTTTTATTGCTATGACTTTTAACAATAAATACATGCTGCAGAAGATTATTTGGGTTCTTTGACAGTAACAGACTGTAGCCCTTTAAATTCATGTAGGTCAGTAAC
>NW_017729031.1:69879653-69883476 GCF_001723915.1 Gavialis gangeticus
ATTCATGTAGGTTAGTAACAGTGGTCGAAGGAGGTTAAAATAGGAGCACATCATGGACATGGTCCCTTTTGCAGAATATGTGTGTCATCGCTCAGAGGCAAACAAGGCCATTTTGTGAGTGATGACCCCATGAAGCAAGTCAATCTGCTCTCCCTGGTCTCTGGAGGACATTGCAAACCTATTGTACATTGAAAGGTCTGCAAGGTGAATAGCATTTTCTCTTCCCACTTATGTGCTTTGTTTTGTTACAATTTAGCCATTTGTCCTTTGTGTCTTTCCATTTTTTCTTTACATTAGTCAAAAAAGTTTAATCACAGCTTCCTGATAAAGAAGCAGCACACCTATTTATGGTGGAGTTACAATTTTCATCATGAAGATCTGATGGCTTGAATCAAGTTGAGCTAAGTAAAATGAACTAAAAATATTACCTCTCTACAGGACAAAAATCACTACAGCAAGGCTAGGGACAGACATTCAAAAAGCCTGAGCCTGAATTGATCCAACCTACCTGGTTGGTCACAGGTTAGTCCAACCTACCTGGGTTGAACTGGTTTGCAGCTGCACAGACATTCCCTCTGGACTGAAGAAATGCAGGCATATGCAGCCTGCAGTGGTTCAGGCTAGAAGCTGGGGGGTGCTAGAGCATCCCTCCCTACCCTTCCACACAGCTGAGCTGAGGGAGGGCATGGCCAGGCCCTGGCAGAACCCCCAGGCTTTTCCCTGCTTGCTGCTTAAGGGGAGGGAGGAAGTGTTGCCAGACCCTAGCCTGAGACTAGCACTTTGAGGAAAAACAGGCGCATGCAGTGCATGCATCTGTTGATGATACTGAGCTTTTCAATCTCCCTCTCCCTGCTTCTTTATACTGTCTGCAAACCTGACAGGCAAGGGAGTCAACAGGGGGCTGATAACACAGCATTCATCAGGCAATCAACAAAACAAAAGCCTCTCTCATTAGTTCAAGCTCTTCTGAAACAGTTTTTTCCAAGGAAGGAATGGAGGGACATTACCAGCTGACCTGTTGATTAGCTTCAAAAAGCCCTAAGTGGACACTGTTCTGCCTGCCTGTCCCAGTGAGATAGGAAACATACACACACAGACACCTTTCAGCATTAGCTAGCACACCACATGCTTAGGGTCTGTGGGGCTGGGGTCTGTGCTGTGAGAGATGGAAGGGGGGGAAGATAAAGGGAGGAATCCCTGATTGAGCAGCAAGCAGCAAGGGGGGGGAGGGGTTGAGGCAGAGGGAAGCAAGGCAGACCCTGCTGTGCCTGCAGTCTCTCCCAGAGTTCTGGCTAGGGAGCAAAGGGGCAGGGCCATCCCTGTTCTCTGGAGCAGACAGCACAGCCTAGGGCTGCCTATACAAAACAACAGCCTATTCAAGACACTGAAACTATCCAGGTAGAACAAGCAAGCAAAGATTTCTGTAAGTAATGTAGCAACAAACACCCACTGAGATGGCAACTTTTAGGCTCCTTCCACTATTTTAAATACAAAGAACAGATGGAAACCCTTGTAAAGTCACAGGATGCCACAATATCTGCTTTTTCAATTAAACATCATTTGACTGTCCTGATGAAGGGACTCATCAAACAATAAGCTACATTGTAAATTTTAATACACTTGAGGGACCGCTTGGTCTCAAACTCCCAGATCTAGTTTTAAAACTCTCTTAAAATGTTTAAAATTAAAATATTCGCACAGAATTTTTATGGAACATTAAGGGCTGGATTGGGGCTGTAAACTTTGGGGTGGCTGGTAAGGACCATGTACTCTAAAAGCAAGAGCCTTTTAAGAAATCACCAAGAATTTCTCATGGTTTCATGATAATGAAGAATGGGGTCAGTGATTTTGTTTAGCAAACACACAATAGTTGTAAAATCTTATTACTCTTCACTTTGTTGAATCTTGTCAATGGCACACTGCAAAGATTTCCACAACGTGTACAAATGTAGTATAGGCAGTTTCTGAAGGGGAGTAATAGCTCTTGTGTCAGATCTATGAGCTACAGAACTTTTATTTGAGCATGTATTAGTGAAGATAGTGAATTAATAAAATTCCACATGCAGGACCTGTGGAATCTGTGTAAAGATCTTAACACTTCGGCTGTATGTACACCACGATATCTGATATGCACATACATTATGCAAATATGAAGCATTTGTTGTGCAATTTTATGTGGCATGTGAGTTCTGGAGTGTGTCACATGCATGACTTCCTGAACTTGCACCTTGTATGTTTTGGAATGTGTTTCACTTACTTGTTAATGTATTTAAGTTTACCTGCATGGTGAAAAGACTTCATTTAGTGTTCATAAACTCAGCACTTCTAAACCTTCATCCGCATGGCACAGTATTGCTAAAGATATAATTTTATACTAATCCTTCCCTTCAAACTGAGACTTTTCCATAATAATAGACAAGAAAAAATAAGGAAAATTATTATACATTAGTTTTGTTTTGTTTTGCTTAGCTTTGGTTTTTCAAAAGACAGGAAAATGCTAAACACCATTAAGAATCTTACAAATTTGGATCAATCTTCACAACACATCTGTGAGTTAGGTATGTGTTATCCTGTTTTATGGTGAAACGGAGACAGAATTTAAGTGATTTGCTTAAGCCCACATTTGTCAGGGCTGAAAACAGAATGAGAGTTGCTGGCTCCTTTGTTTTGCTCAAATGGCAAACTATATACTTCAACTGGGGTGTGAGTGAAGAAAGAAATGAAGGAAGAAAAGAAGAAAGGAAGACATATCTTAATGTGATTAAAGTGATTGAAGAATAATTCCTAAAAGAAAAAATCTAACCCCTGACACTATGATAATATGCACAAAAACATGCAATCTTCTTACATAATAATGTTAATGCACCTTATTTGGCTAGCACAGATGGTCAAAAACTCTGAGACTGAATCAATTCAATCTTCACAGTTAGTCTAAGCTGCATAGATTGAACCAATAAGCAAGTACACAGACATTCACTTTTGATTCTGGAAATGCAGCCACATGCCTGCAGTGGCCCAGGCCAGAAGCTGAGGGGTGCTACAGCATGCCTCCCTGCTTGGCAAGAGCAGACAGCTTGGGCCAATGCTAGCCTGCCTACCCTGAGAGGAGAGGTGTGAGAGGGAGGTGAAAACATGCTGGGATGCTGGGGAACTGCAAGTTAACTTGAATCTGGAGGGGATCTGGGACAGTTCAATACACTGATTTAACTTAAATCAATTAAATTTGTTACTACACCCTTCCAGGTTTATCTTAAACTGGTTTTGGCCATTTTGAAAGCTGTTTATGTGAACTGAACTTCTGTTGTGTTACAGATATGAACCAGTTTCTGATAACTTATGCTAGTTTACGTGTAATTTCTGCCCCTAGCCATAAAAGACATGCTGAAAATAAAAATGAAAGGACATTAGTTTAAATGAATATGTTTATATGAACACAGGTCTCCGTCTTCTGCATTATCACTAAGAATGTATCACCTTTTCAGACACACCATTATACAACAGGCTTTATCTAACCCTCTATCTTGTTTGCTCTGTTTGCTCAAAATAGAGGGGAGTGCCCTTAAAAGGGATGAAGTCACATCTTGCCTCAAAGTCTAAGTAAAAACAGTAAAAAAAATTGTAAAAAATCTTATGATCCATTAAATGCGTTGACAAAAATTATCATTTTCTGGTTTTTGTTCTGTAATTTTTTTTCCTTGAACTGTCAATAGGAAGGGAACTGTTCTGCTATCAACTCCTCCTCCCCCACCACAGCCAGCCATATTTGTCACAAAAAACTTTTCATGTGAAATGTTTCTATTTGCTCTAGCCTGTGATGTTCACT
>NW_017729031.1:69888476-69927874 GCF_001723915.1 Gavialis gangeticus
GTGTGAGCACAGTTGTAACTGAGTCCATGATTGGGAGGCTATGCTCTGTGAGGCAGTTTGGCTTGTGTAAATTTAACATAATCATGGTGGAGTTTATAATTAGGAATATAAGGCTTGGAACAAAGCTTTGTGGCAGGGGTGAGGGTAGGGTAGTAGATACCCTTTGTTAACAGATTTTTCATTTTCTTAAAAAAAGAAAGAAAGAAATGAATAAATAAAAATAGCTGATGATCAGCTCCTTTTTTCTACATTCAAGTTTCTTCCTTTTCATGCTTCCTACCACAGGAAATAAAAACTCAAAAGACGGAAGATTGATGTGAAAAGATCTTCCTAACTGTTTTAGGAACATCCCTATCAGTCAGAAAAACACTTGGTAGTAAATTTGTGGTCATGGCACAGTCAGACAGACCAGCCTTTCCAGGACAGGAGAATGGGTGGATCCATGAGCATATTCAGTGATGTGTATTCATGTAATCCACAACAGGCTGTGCACCATATATAGGAAGTAAACCACGTATTTTCAGAATCTGTGCTCTACAGAAATACCTGCGAAGAATGTCCATAGGCATTAGACTGATTTTCCCCTCAAAACACAACAGTATCTGTCCCTTGTAAAGGAAATAACTTCATGGGCCAGCAATCATACACACTATTTCTGGATGTACTACATCCCTACTGTAAAACCCAAGTAATTTGAAATTTCACTTTAGAACAAAGACCCAAGGATTTTTGTAGGTGATATCTTGTAGGTGAACTTGTTGGGATAGACTTAAACAAGCTTTTCAATCTTGCGTGTTTCCTGGACCATCACAGGTACAACATCACTCCAACACTTCAGAACAGAACTTTTTTGATTAGAATTCTACCTTTCTAATTCATTAAAAAGCCAGATCCAAATAACTGATGTGCAAATAACTGATGTGCTAGGTCGGTGTTCTGACTTCAAAATAAGATGTTCGTGCCTACTCAGAGGAATTTATCAGAGTCTGCAATTTTGTAGTAAAGGAATGCAGCCAAATTTTATGAGAAAGGTTACCACATGGCACAGAAACTGTGGGCTAATATCCTCATACATTTACTGCAATACAGGAACAGAAGTTGAAGGCAATTTTTCACACATCAGTTCTCCTTCCCTCTCACTCATTTACAGTTCTCACTGAAATCATAAAATAGAAAGTTTTGTTCCTCAATCAACTTTCATTCTCATGCTCATTCTCCTTTTATTTGCCAATATAAAAAGATTCTCAGTAGAAGCAGCAATATCAGTGCAGGCAAATATTACCCACAGCTGCAGAACATGTCACTTGTGAATTAATTATACAGTCATGGATCAATAAAGCAGGCAGATTATTTAATTGAAATGAACAAGACCAAAGCTACTTAATGAAAAAAAATGCTGAAGTCACTGCAAAGACTGAACAGAAAACCACTTCACAAGGTTCTGTACTTTATTTTATCCTTGTTTTAGGTAAAGAATGAGCAACATGAGAGAATGATATTAAACTGTAGGAAAATATGAGGGAGGGGTCATCAGACTGTGGTATTAAACACAGGGCCTTGCTCTGCCCAGCACAGCAGTTCACCCCAGTCTGCCACCTCCTTAGCAGAACACAGAGACAGGCACAGGGGGGCCAGAACATCCCAACTGGGATCACTCCCTGCCACTGGGGTGGCCAGCTGACCTCTTACCCTTTTCCATATAAGCCCTTGACCCAGAAGGGGAAGTGTCTGGGCAAAAAGCTGCAATCTTGTATCTAGGCTGTTGTACCCCGATTGTGCTGCTACTGACTCTGATGGATTCTCTGGATACCTGGCTGAGCTAACCTCCTGATTTTGCATGCTGCCTGACCCTCTGTATACCTGACCTGGCTCTGGCCTGACCTCCCTGATAGCTGACCTGGGTAGCCTCCTCATCGTGTGCTCTGCCTGATCCTCTGGATCTCAAACTCAATTCCCCAGACAGATCTCCAGGCTTCTCCTGGACCCTGAAGTAAATCCCAGACCTGGCCTTTCCCTGGCATGACGTGAACCAACAGATTGGCCAAAATAAGACTCTACCCTGATTTTCATCAGTAAAAAAACTCTACAGCAGGATAGTATTTGTATTTATAAGTACTATCCTACTGAAGAGTTTATTAGTTTACCCCAGCCTAATAGCCCTCCACCTATAGATGGCAAGGTGTTTACTGCGGAGCTAATTAGTCTACTCTGCAGTAAAGTCTCATGTAAATGCACCCTCTCTGGCTCCATGTCCTCTAGGAAAGAAGAATAAAGATACCCTGATATGACTACTCTGAATGAAGCAACAATAATGAAAAAAGCCCATAAAAAAAGCAACTGGATGGGTAATATAACACTCTACTAAAATACTGGGGAGCCCTGGTTTCACTTGGGTGGGAACAGGAATCTGAAGGGAGCAAATAAACTAAGAGGAAGTGTTAAAATATATGGATTAGAATAATTTGTGTGTCTTGAAAAAAAAGGGGGAAGGGGGAGGAATTAAAAGTATGGTGACAAGGCAAGATGAAGTGTTACTGCAGGCACAGTGTCTGGGATCTTTCTGGTCTACTGATTACATCCAGTTCCATAGGCATGTTGCTAGATCGTTCAGGATGCCATATTTTGGGGGTAGGCAGGTCTTCTGTGTATTTTCTGTGATAGCTGGATGCTCTTATGGTTGCTAGAAATAAGAAGGAAGATTTTTTTTCTTTTAAGTTTCAAAGATACAAAGCTTTATAACAAAATAAAAAATTCCATCAATACAAGGTCTTTTTAAGGTTCATATTCATTTATACAAATTCAAGAGAAAACTCATCATTCAATATTTTTATTTATGAATTCAGTATTTCATTAGCCAATCCTGAATTACATTTTCCTCCCCATAGAATTAATAAATTGTCTCCTGTTGGAACATCATTTTTTAGTGTGTTCGTTGCATTGATTGTGTCTTCTTTCTGATTTTAACTGCATCTAAACAGGAAATGGAACTAATATGCAGTTGTGTCACTTCTGTGGAAGACCTTGAGAAGCCATGTAACTAGCCAATAATATTAGTTTATATTTGACTAGCCAATAATATTAGTTTATATTTAACTGACATACTGTTGTTACTTTAGCCTCCCCTTATTCCAATGAAATCTAGGTAAAATTCAGCTGCCTACAAAAGGCAGCGTTTGAAGAATAAATAAAACTATTCCCCAACTCTTGCAGATATTTTAAATATTGATGTTTTGTAGTATGAATAGTAATAAAGATAGACTGAGAGAGGAGAGGGAAGTACAAGTGACCCAGAACTGGAAAAAACAATTAAGCACATTCTGAATGAACAGGTCAAGTTACTTTAAACTGATGGAACACATAGAACAGTGGATTAGCTAACAAAGATGGATCTTTAATGCAAGTATTTTTGTATAAGCCTTTACCATTTCAGAGCTTAAAATTTTATACGTAATTTCCATCTTCTAAATGTTAGAAGTAAATGTAACTGTGAGCTACAGTACTGAAAGTATTAGATTCATTTAAATAAGAACAGGGCAAAAATGTATTACTTCTTCATGACCTTCATATTATGTCATATAAGTTATTCTGGGGAGAAAATGAGATAATTTTTTCAGTTACTTTTTTTTTTGAAATTCTGCATGCATATTCTGTTGTATATCATTAACCAATTAATTGGAAGAGAAAACCAAGGTATTTTGTTTACCATTGTATTATATTTCATCAACTAAAACGAGTTTATTACCTGCATTCTTTGTGTACATTTGCACTACTGCTACTCTAGTTAAGTTAGTGAGGGGAGCATCTGCCTGCTGGAATGTCATTTGTCAAATTTAAACACAATTATTATTAACCTTGGCATTATTCTTCCAAGGTTAGACATAACCTGGTTAGTGCTTGAATCAGCATCACAACTTTTACACGAAAAAATGCCCTAAAATTCAGAATTTCTTGTAGAAACAAAATAGTTGACTTTTGGCAAACTTTACCCACCTCATATCTGGGCAAATTCACTCAGGGTCTTAAGATAGAGGAGAGATTGTGGTAAGCTCAAGTAGTCCCTATTGTTAAAGTGATGGTATTTATTTCTGATAGCTTGAGAGATCAGAATAGTATATAAATACTCTTGTAAGGTTTCTCAGTTTTTTAGGGAATACAAGCACAAAGTGCATTGAAGGGCTACACTTCATAGATGTAGATGTGTTTAATTATATTTTATCAATAAAATAAAAGACAGTGATTACTCAGAATTGAAAGAGGGCACTTGTGCTTGAAATCTTGCCTAACATCTCTCCCAATTGTACAGTTAGTCCACCAAAAATCACCAGATCATAGTGCTGAACAAGATTACTACAATTTTCTTATTAAGTGTATTTTGCTGCACCTGGTTTTTTAGGGGATGTTTTGTTAAAATCTAGTCCCAAGACATTTTATGATTTTTCAGTGTGGCTTGTATATTTAATTCATTTAGTCACTTGAAACCTGAGGCCATAGTCTGGAATACATAAACAGGTTTATAAAGGTATTTAAATGCTAAAACTAAGCAAGCATTAATATTTATAAATAGAAAATCCAAGATCTGAACAAACAAGTTGAAATATATAACATTTAATCAAATGAAATATTCAGAAATATTTGTCTGAAATGCTAAAAAAAATCAGTTGAATGGGATTTTAAAAATATTTCTGAATTACAACATCCCAATTTTATTTACTTGAATCCCCGCTTCCTCCACAAAAATCCTTTCAAGTCCGTACAATATTAACTAAGTTCCCTTATGGTATATTATACCTCATTGGAATCATAATCTGGGGCTGATGCCCTTCTTCCCAATGAAGGCCAAGCTTTTTGTTCAGATTACATTTCCTATGGTGTACTGGCAGCCATAATTCCCTTGCTACCCAATCAGAGGGAAGATTGAATCACATCACGAAACACACAGTTCAGCCAAGAAGCTGTCTCACATAGGAAAACAGGAGCATTAGACATGTAAGCTACAACTATCATAAGCAGGGATCCTAGTTTTCTCTGATTAAAAAAAAAAATCCCCAAGTTTTGGTTTAAAAGAAGTAACCCAAAATCCACATTTTTCCATGATTAACATGAAGCACTACTAATATACATACACATAACACAATATATGAAACACAACACAAAATATATACCATATATGTGTTTTATATATATTGTGTGTATAGTGTTGTGTATATGTATATTAGTAGTGTTTCATTTGAATCACTGTAAAATGTGGATTTTGGGTTACTTTTTTAAACTGAAAATTGGTGATTTTCTTTTATTAGAGAAAACCAGGATCCCTGGTTATAAGGCAATGGACAAGTACAAGGAAGTGCAATTTAATGATGATCTGACTAAAAATGAAACATTTTGGGACAGCTCAAGAGCTGAAACATTTCATACTATATCAACCCAAAATAAAGATTTTGTTTCAGGTTTCCCAATGAAAACTCATAACATTTCAGTTCTGTGGAAACTATACTTTTGACAAACGTCATTTTGATTAGTACCAAAATCCCAGTTGGTGCTATTAAAGATCTCTTCTGTCTTCCATTTCCTCTGTTACAATGTTTAATATGCTCCAAGTCAGTTATCAGCCATCCTTCTCATGGTAGCCAGACCTGGTTTCAAGGCACTAAACACATCATTATAGCGTGGCAGCTTGGGGAATCCACTTGGTCTTTTTACATTTTCCTTGTGATTATATATTTAGTAAATGTTCCATATCACTGGATACAGATTTTATCTGCTTTCAATCAAGTGAGTACTATCAATCTCACCAACAGACAAAAAAAAAAAATTAAAATCATATTTCCTAACATTTACAATGTTATGACATGAGCTGTAACAAGAGGGGAGGTTTGTGAAATGTGAAGAAAATTTAGATTGATTTGATGATCATTTTCTCCATAACAAGGCAATCAACATGCAACATGTAAAACAACTCTCATTATTGCTATTTCATTTTGTATGTCACCCTGCAGGGATATGTATTCAAGTAAAAACAGCAACAAAACTCTTCCTTTTAGAAATTACTTTGAAGGCTGGAGTTAAATAAATAATTTATAATTGCCTTTTATCTCACAGCCATCATCTTTTAACTGCTGAAGCTATTTTCACACCACATGTTGAATCATCTTGGCTGCATCCACAGAAACATAGACATTTATTTCCCCAGGGACAAGAAGCAGAGGCACAAGGCTACTTTTCCTCAGGGAATGCCTGTGCCACATGCCCTCTGGCATGTGTCAGGTTACTCCAGGTGGAGGAGAGGCTGCGGCCAGCACTGGGCTGGCCCCAGCAGCCTTACCTGGGTCCTGGGCACCTCCTGCGGCTGCAGCAGTGCAATCCTGCAGCTTGGAGCCTGGCTGGCAGCTGGAGTATAGCTCTAGCTGGCCAGGCTTTTGTTTTGGGCAGCATACGCTGTCCCTGTGTGCACTGCTTGGTGGGTGTGTATGTGTAGGTTTTTTGACCCTGGGATCTCCTGTGGTCATAGATGTAAGGTCGGAAGGGACCTGAGCAGATCATCAAGTCCGACCCCCTGCCCTGGGCAGGAATGAATACTGACCCCTGGTAAGTTTAAGCTCATATGACCACAGCTAGGTAATTATCAAGCCTCCTTTTAAAGACCCCTAAGTTAGGAGCCAGCACCACTTCCCTTGGAAGCTGGTTCCAGCTCCTGGTCACCCTGACCATGAAGTAGTGCCTCCTAATGTCTAGCCTGAACCTACTCTCAATCAACTTCTGGCCATTATTTCTTGTTACTCTTGGAGGTGTTCGGGGAAAAAGGGTCTCACCCATTCCCCTCTGGTCCCCCCTGGTAAGTTTATAGACTGCCACTAGATCCCCTCTCAGCCTTCTCTTGTGAAGGTTGAACAAGTTCAGGTATAGTAGGTCAAAACAAACAAACAAACAAACTATGCTGCTACTTTGCTGCGTGGACAACACCTCAATGTGTAGTATGTGGTGCCACAGACATGTCTACAGCACTACATACCGCACAGTCGTGCTTGTCTGGATGCAGACCCTGAGGCCAAAATCAAGACAACTAATTCTTCACTTTAAGAATCCTGAAAGCCACACTGATCCTAAGTTTCAAATCTAAACAATATTCAGGATTTTCAGGATTTCATGAGATTTATGTTAAAACTATCAAATTTTCCTGATTTTATAGTGATATTTTTCATGAGTTTTACAACAAAACCATATATCAGACCAAGTTCATTCAAAAACATGAAAAGTAAGTTCAAACAAATGTAATTTGGGTTTTGGATATGCAGAGGGTGGAAAAAAATCAAACACAACCAGACAAAGCCCTAGGAGTTTCTCATGATTTCATACATTTTTGCAAAACTTTGCAATTTCTTTACTCTCTTTACCAGCTAAAGGACTAAAATGTGGCTGCTTTATTGTCAACCAATGTCATTAAGAATTCTACTCTTTTTGTTGCAATCACCATGGCAAACTATATTTTTTTAGATCCTAGCCGTGCCTCAAAATGTGGTTGATCAGTTACTAGCCTTGAGAATTCAGACAGGGAAAAATAAACTGGGTTCTTTTAAACCCAGACCTCAACACTAGTAATAAAGATTTTGGTGATCCACTTCAGTACCTATATGATACTCAGAGACCACAGCCATACTCTTGCAGGCACCCACAAGACCAGGCCTTAGTGCAGGAGTACATAGCATCCTCATCATGCCAGGACACCATTGAGGCTGATCCATACCACTTGAGTGGAAAGGGGTGGGGTGCAGGGGAGGAGAATCCCTATAGAAGAAACACCAGCAGAGTTGCCTGGTGTCCAAGAGAGACCACTAAACAACAACTGTAGGTAAAATTCCATACAACAAGTCATGACAGGCAAGTAGATCCTGGTGTGGCAAAACCCAATTAGCAGGGCACTCCAACAGTACTTTTGGAAGGAAGCTATAGATCTGTACCTATGATTTAGCCCCAAAATTTGATGTGTAACACCTGTAATTTCTCTGACTGCTCCTGCTGTTAGCTGTACTTATTCAAGCTATTCATTAACGTATTGTAATTATGTAAGAGCTTGGTGCCAAATTTATTAAAATTCAGTGACGTGAATAATTCCATATGCTACAATCCACTCAATAGTATGAATTCAGAACTCTGAAGCATACCTTTGTGTGAAACATTTTGGAACTACGTCAAAATCAATGGAGGTAGCATTTACATAACACTACCCTGATTATTTATAGAAGACTGGTCTTTTGATTTCTGAATGATGCTGTCCATGTAAATATGATGATTCACGGACAGCAATGAATTTTCTATTGGTAGCCTTTTCACTGATATGGATGCATATAAACAGTACAGTATTTTTTCTCAGTCTCTCAGCTTTAAACAATGAAAAATCATCTAGACTTTAGGAAAATCCTTGAGATAATACTCTATTAATTGAAATGAATGGAACTGTTCTGAGTTTTGTTGTCAGGGAAAGTTAAAATCAGACTTTTAAAATAAGAAAAACTTTAATGGTACCGGGTTAAATAAGAGCTGAAAGTCTTGCCTGGTAATTATTTACACTTCACTGCAACTGTAATCCAAATTTTAATGAGAGTTTTACTAATTCCCACCTCAGTGTTTAGCATTTAAAGAAGGTGTTTTGCCTGACAGTAATATTGGCTGCATGTTCCCATGTGATATCAACAGTGGGGAAGGACAAAGCCAATACTAATAAAAAAATAGACCACCTCTTGGGCAATGTTTATCATGTACATATCAAACTGTTGGGATTTTTTAGAGAATTCTTGCATGAAAATGTGAGTGTTCATTTAGCCATGGAAATAAGTGTGAACTTTTCTCCTACTTTCGAAAGACAAGTATGATGCTATCATCAATAATAGTTGAATTAATAAAACGAGAATCTAGACTGTGACTGGCTTTCAGAAATGCAAAAATGTAAAACCAATACAGTGTGCTCTGTATCTGTTTTTCTGGGTCTTTCAGAAGAGCAAGATATTAGGCACCTTAAATCCTTTGGGACAGCTCAATAGATACCTCATCTTCTGAGAGGTAATTAGCTTTATATATGCTTTTCCTCTGAATTTAAACTTTTATTTTATTTTTATTTTTTCCACGCCTTTATTACTCAACTTAGATATAAAAGGCTCAAAACATTCAGGGCCTGATTCTCATTAATACCCCCCTCCCAACACTGCTCAGGCAGGATAAAAGAACCTCAGTTTAGCCTGGGTAGTATGTGGCTGGAACCCCCTCTTCAACGGAAAGGGTGTTAGTGGGTGTGAGTGTGCTGTGGGAGCGTGACTGCTTAGCTTCAAACCAACTCACCTCCCTCACCTACAGAGCAGAGACCAGGGACACCCAACGGTGTTCAACTATTTACAGATTTATTTTACAGTACAGTGTCAATAAACTTATAAAACATGTACATATATACTATTTACAAATATAAGTTCACAAAACAATAACTCTTGTTGAACATAAACACAGGTGATCTCAGCTGGATATGGCAGATAAAGGCACAATATCAGAATAGGCTGATCCTCTTCGGTCTTCCAATTAGTGTACAGCCCCTACCCTCAGCAAGCAAGGGGCAACAGTAAAACACAGGTTAAACAGTAGGTCAGATGACAAAACTCGGCATGGATAAATCACTAGTCTAAGCATACATAAGTGAGATTACATTAATAAGATTGACTATATAAAGATAACAAATACAGTAAAAGCAAATATTGAGTAAGGGATGCTCTAGCAGGCCCTTAAGCAAATGAATCACTAACAGGCTAAATAAGGCAGCCCATAATCATCTCATAATACAACATTAAATATGCAAGTTTACAGCAAAGGCCCCAAGAATATAAGGAACAAGATGGTACAGCAGTCGTGTCCAAAAGGACTTATACCACACGAAGAGCAGGTTACCATATAGATACACTATCTCCCTCTTCTAGGCCACATGACTAGCATGGCACAGTGGCCACAAAGCCACCCCATGATGAATGAGGGCCCTTAACTCCCTCTGCCACAAAGGGGTTGTCCCCCATCTCATTCTGAGGCTTCCCTTTGATCACCAAAAGAGGAGGGCCCCTCCTCCCCTGTTGAAATCCTTGACTCCTCCCCTTCTTGCAATCCCCTTTATGGGTAATTCACAACTCCCAGCAGTTCTGGTGAGCTTGACTTGTCTTTCTCTCTATGCAGCTACCTGGCTTGTCGGCCCTCTCAGGCCTGGTGCGCTGCTCTGTGCACTGAGGGGCTACCTCCTTCTCTCTCTGGGTTGGATGCAGGGTTCCCCCTCCCCTCACTGGGATGGTCATTCTGTCCTGCTGCCACTTGCCACAGGAAGGCCCAAGCTCCCTCATGCAGCTACCTGGCCTGTCAGCCCTCTCAGGCCCTGTGCACCGCTCTGTGCACTGAGGGGCTCCTGCCTCTTGCAGGGATGGGAACCCATGTTGCCTCATGCAGCTGTGGGGTCCCTTCAGCTCTTCCAGGCTCTATGCACTGACCTGTGCACCATGGGGCTTCTACATCTTGCAGAGGTGGGGACTCGTGCTGCCTCATGCAGCTGCGGGCATCCCTCAGCTTCTTGTCTCTCCGTGCACCAATGCCATGGCTTCCTCCACAGCAGGGTTGAGATGAAGCCACTTACTGCCTTCCACTCGGCAGAGGCATCTTCAGGGCACTTCTAGAGCAACTGGTCCACCTCGCTGGTCAGCTCCACCAGCTATTTTTCATCATCCCTCAGCAAAGCCACCTGGTGTGCTGGGCAGGCAGGTTTTTATCCCTTCTGGAGGCTCAATCCCCAGATTGAAAACAGACCAATGGAAAAGTCTGAGGGGTTAGTTCCCCCTCAGGTTCTCTTCTTTGCCTCATTCCTGGGTCAGGCTGGGGCAAGCTTGTCTCCTCCTGATTGGTGAGGAAGGGGGGTGCCCCCACCAATTGGCCTGAGTCAATTGGACTGAAACCAACAAGCAGAGCTGCTGGTGAGCCCACCAGCCAACCTGTTGCATCAGTATGAACTGCAAATTGGACATTCACTGTCAATGTCTTTACGCAAGATGAAGCTACAGAAGACTGATACTTACATCATGCTTTCTCCACTGTATCTTTCATAACTCACAATGGGGAAGAATGCTGTAGATTTGGAGGGGGCAGGAAAATGGCATAATATTGTTGAAGTAAATGATAAGTCAACCTACATGAAAACTATTGAAAGTCAATAAAACTATTAAAGGTTTTTCTTTCCTACCCTATTCCCTTCCAAAACATGCCCCAGGCTTAATGAAATATTGTAACCTACTATCTCTTCTCTTTCTTTAGAACCAAGATTTTTACAAACAGATAGAAACCCTTTGATGTTAATTCCTTTTAGTTACACAGTATGCACCCCTTCTAAAAAGCCTGTTATGTGAAATTTCTATAGCTCAATATAACAATATGCTGGGAAGTTCTGCTATCCTTTTTTGACCAAGAATTTGGAGTAAACAAAGTCAAAAGTACTGCTAGACTGGATGAGAACCAATATTTGCCAGGACAAGACAATAGTTATTTACATGAACCCAAGTAGATCCTCAGCAAAACCAGATACATTTAAACCCTCCATACAAAGTCTCATATATATGTACTGTCAGGGCAAAGTTCAATAATAACCACTGATTAATTAAGTACAATGGTACAATATCTGTGTACAACAGAGGTGAATTTCCCCCTTGCATGCTATATACGCTAAAATATGTTCCTGTTCCTATTTGGGAAGGACGAACAGACAGACAGACATTTGGTTCCAATTTTTTCACAGCAGCCAATCTTAGTTTAGCATATCCCAAGATATGAGCTGTATTTCTTCCTTGAATCTATCAAATCCTAAAGAAAGACAGGGAGCAATTTCTAGAGTTATTCCTCTTGTAAACTAATACTGATCAAAAAGGCTGCTTGAAATTAGAATAAACTCCCGTTGGTCCCCTACCTTACTGCTTACTTCCATAGGTACAAGAGGACAATCTGTTCTGCTCAGGCACATGCACATCTATCCCTTATTTAGATTACACATGTCTACAACATTCAAAGCAGGAAGAGAGGAAGGAGGAAGAAGAAAGACCCTGAAGCGCAAAGGCAACTCCAGTTCTCCTCCCTTCCCTCCTGTGAACAATGAAGTCTCCTTTGTTCCTTCCCTCTTCCTTCCTGTCCTTCTCATCTGGAAGAGGAAGATGGGTCTCCACTGCAGCTCTCCCTAAGCCTGAATGGGGGTTATGAAGAGCTCAAGAAGAAAAAGAGCTAAGACAGTGGGAGACAGAACTGACTGGGTGCAAGAGGTGGAGAGACATATTTGATGGACTATGTGAGAGACTTCAAGAAGAACTGAGAGGGAACATTGTTCAGAGGCACTTCCCTTTAACTCAGGGGTGGGGAAAATGGCCAATCTGGCTGGTATCCAGACTCCATTCCCCAGCAGCCCCTGCCTCAAAAGGGAGAGCTGTGATCTGTAGCCTGCATGCTCCGGGCAGGTGTGCACAAGCAGGGGATCATGGCTCTGCCCCTGCTCCAAACCAAGCTGTCACCACTGCATGGATCTGGGGAAGAGCCACAATCCCCTGCTTGTGCACCCCTGCCTGGAACATGCAGGCTACAGGTTACAGCTCTGCCCTGGCTCTGGAGCAAGCTGCCCCCATCCCAAGTTCCAAGCAGTTCCAGAGCAGTCACCTTCACTGTTCTGCTGAGCACACTGCCCTGGCTGCTGAAAATGGTCTGCGTGGCACCCCCAGCTTGAGCTTTTCCATCCAGGTATGACTGGGGTCTCCATAGAGACTGGCCCCAGCCATAAGAGCAGAGGCAGCTGGGAAATGTAGTCTATGATGGACTGGATCTGGTCCATGGGCCAGACTCTGCTCATCCCTGCTTTAACTAGAAGTAAAATTGGATTGCTGATCAAATTAGTTGGTTGAGTAAGGTTGGGGTGCTAGAGAGCTACTGGACAAATGTGGGAGATCGGAACAAAGTGGACTGGTTTACAGAGCAAAATTATTGTGACAATTGGGGGAACCATGTTGATTTAGAGGGAAAAAAGAGAGGTGGTTGTCCAGTAGTATATGGGCATGTGTACAAGCGACCACTTGTAGTGTCAAAATGCCAAAAATCTCTGTTTTCAATGTATTTGAAAGTAGATAATTTTTTTTCTCTCTCACATACCTGCAAAAAAAAGTCCCAGTTTGTGTTGTGCTGAGCCACTAAGGAGCTGACTAGAAGGTGGAAGATGAACAGCTGATCATAGAATCATAGAAAATTAGGGTTGGAATGGATCTCAGGAGGTCATCTAGTCCACCCCCCTACTCAAAGCAGGGCCATCCCAAACTAGATCATCCCAGTCAAAGCTTTGTCTAGCTGGGTCTTAAAAACATCCAAGGATACAGATTCCACCACCTCTCTGAGTAACCTGTCCCAGTATTTTACTACCCTCCTAGTGAGAAAATACTTCCTAATATGTAACCTAAACTTTCCTTACTACAGCTTGAGACTGTTGCTCCTTGCTCTGTCATCTGCCACCACTGCAAACAGTCTGGCTCCATCCTCTTTTGAACCCCTCTTCAGGTAGTTGAAAGCTACTATTAAATCCCCTTTCAGTCTTCTCTTCTCCAGACTAAATGAGTTCCCTCAGCCTCTCCTCATAAGTCATGTGCCCCAGCCCCCTCTCCATTTTTGTTGCCCTCCCCAGGACTCTCTCCAACCTATCCACATCCTTTCTGTAGTGTGTGTGTGTATGTGGGGGGGGGGTGTCCAAAATTGAACAATTCTCCAAATGTGGCCCCACCAGTGCTGAATAGAGGGGAATAATCACTTCCCTTGACCTACTGGCAACACACATACCAGTGCAGCCCAGTATGCCACTTGCTCTCTTGACAACTGCTGATTCATATTCAGCTTATTGTCCACTGGAACCCCAGGTTCTTTGCTGCAGAGCTGCTGCCCAGTCAGTCAGCCCCCAGCCTGTACTTGTGCATGAGGTTGTTTCATCCTAAGTGCTGGACGTTGCACTTGTCCTTATGGAACCTCATGATAGTTCTTTTGTCCCAACCCTACAATTTGTCTAGATCACTCTGAATCCTAGTCCTACCCTCTAGCATATCTACTACTCCCCCAGCTTGGTGTCACGTGCACACTTGTTGACGGTGCACTCTATGCCATCTTCCAGGTTGTTGATGAAAACATTGAAGAAAACCAGCCCCAGGACTGACCCCTGGGGCACTCCACTTGATCCATGTTGCCAACTAGACATCAAGCCATTGATTATTACCCTCTGACCCCAATGCTCCAGCCAGTTCTCTATCCACCTTCCAGTCTATTGATTGAACCCATACTTCCTTAGCTTGCCTGCAAGAATGTTTTAGGAGACTGTATCAAAACCCTTGCCAAAAATCAAGGTATACCACATCCACTGGTCTCTCCCTATCCACAGAGCCAGTCATCTCATCATAGAAGGCAATCAGGTTTGCCAGGCAAGACTTGCCCTTAGAGAATCCATGCTGACTCCTCCAGGTGCATAGAAATGAATTCCTTGAAGATCTGCTCCATGATTTTTCCAGGAACTAAGGTGAGGATGACTCATCTTTAATTCCCTGAATCCTCCTGTGTCCCTTTCTTAAATATTGGCATTATGTTTGCCTTTTTCCAATCATCTGGGACCCCTCCCCCCCCCATTTCCATTAGTTTGCAAAAATGATGGCCAGCAGCTCTCCAATCACATCAGCCAACTCCCTCGGCACCCTTGGGTGCATCCCATCCATCCCCATGGACTTGTACATGTCCAGCTTTTTTCAATAGTCTCTGACCTATTCTTCTGCCACTGTTGGCTGCTCACCTCCTCCCCAAACTGTGCTGCCTGGTGCACTAGGCTGGGAGCTGACCTTGCTTGTGAAAATGGAGCCAAAATATGCATTGATTACTTCAATCCTTTTCTGTGGTAGCTACTTCGTCTGTCACAAAATTGCCTTCCCCATTCAGTAAGGGACCCACACTTTTGCTGATCCTCCTCTTGCTATCAACATACTTGTAGAAACCCTTTTTGTTACCCTTCACATCCCTTGCTAGCTGCAAGTCCAATGACACTTTGGCCTTCCTGTTTTCATTCCTACATGCCTGAGCAATACTTTTGTACTCCTCCCTAGTTGTTTGTCCAAGTTTCTACTTCTTATATGCTTCCTTTTTGTGCTTGAGTTTACTGAAGAGTTCCCTGTTAACCCAGTCTGGTCTTTTGCCATACTAGGCTTCCTGCTCATTGGTATGTTTTGTTCCTGCATGCTCAGTAAGGCTTCTTTAAAATATAGCCAACTCTCCTGGACTCCTCTCCACCTCAGTCTGGCTTCCCAGGGGATTCTACCTATGAGTTCTGTGAGGGAGTTGAAGTCTGTTTTTTTCTGAAGTTCAGGGTCCATATTCAGCTGCTCTCCATCCTTCCTTTCCTCTGGCTCCTGAACTCCAGCATCTCGTACTCACTGTTGCCCAAGTTGCCATCTACTACTATATTACCCACTAATTCTTCCCTGTTTGTGAGCAGCAGCTCAAGAAAAGCACAGCCCCTAGTTGGCTGCTCCAACACGTGCACTGGGAAACTGTCCCCATCACTCTACAAAAACTTCCTGGGTTGCCTGCACACCACTGTATTGCCCTCCCAGCAGTTGTCAGGGTGAGTGAAGTCCCCCATGAGAACCAGGGCCTATGATAAGGAAACTTCTGCTAGCTGTTTGAAGAAGGCCTTGTTCACCAGTTCCTTCTGGTCTGGTGATCTATTTCAGACCCCCCACCATGACATCACCCTTGTTGCTCTCCCCTTTAACCTGAACCCAGAGACTTTCAGCAGGCCTATCTCATATTACAAAGTGGAGCTCTGAACAATCATATGGCTTTTTTACATAAAGTGCAACTCCTCCTCCTCTTCTCCCGTCTGTCCTTCCTGAACAGTTGGTACCTATCCATGAAGTGCTCCAGTCATGCAAGCTATCCCACTAAGTCTCTGTTATTCCAAATGTGTCATAGTTCTGTGACTGTGCAAGAACTTCCAATTCTTCCTGCTTGTTTCCCAGGCTCGATGTATTTGTGTAAATTTACCTGAAGAAACTAGTCAATTGTCCTGATCTACCAAGAAAGTAGATGTGTAGGGGGTGCACACGCACCCCCTGAGCATGGCGGTGCACCCCCTATGAAAAGGTACTGCCAACATTGTGGCTGCTCACTGCTGCTGGTGGCATCTGCAGGCAGTCAGCAATCACAGTTGGCTGCCACTGATGCTGCTGGCGGCATCTGCAGGTGGTTGCCAATCTCTGGTTGGTGCTTGCCACCCCCCCCAATTGCTGACGGCACCGGTGGCATCTGTGGTAGCTCCCAGATTACCGCTGCCATGCTTCTGCCACTGCCATCATGTTCCCACCACCACCATGCCCGCCCCAGCCACCGGATCATGCATTGTTCATGAGAGTGGCATGGGGGAGGGGTTAGAGGAAACCTTAAATATCATCCAGTCCAATCCTCTGCTTAGAGCAGAACCATCCCCAACTATATCATCCCAGCTAACACTCTGGCTACCCTGGTCTTAAAAACCTCCAGGGATAGAGATTCTAAAACTTCTCTAGGTAGTGTGTTCCAGTGCTTTACTACCCTCCTCCTAGTGAAAACATTTTTCCTAATATTTGAATGAAAATTCCCTTGCTGCAACTTGAGATTGTTGCTCCTTGTTGTGTTATCTACCACCACTGAGAATAGTCTAGCTCCATCCTCTTTGCAACCATACTTCACTGAGTTGAAGGCTGCTATCAAATCTCCCCTCAGTTTTCTCTTCAACAGATGAAGTAAGCCTAGTTCCCCCAGCCTCTGCTCACAAGTCGTGTGCCCCAGTGCTCTGATCATTTATGTTGCCCTCCACTGGACTCTCTCCAATTTGTCCACATACTTTCTGTAGCGGGGTCGCCAAAACTGGACACAGTACTCCAGCTGTGGCCTCAACAATGCTGAATAGAGGAGAACAATCACTTCCCTCAATCTGCTGGCAATACTCCTACTAATGCAGCCCACTGTAACCTGGGCAGTACTCCAAGAGGTACCCCCTCTCCAGTTGAAGGGATCAAAGCAGGTGCACAAGCGCTGTGGGAGGTGTAGGGACTCTCCTCCCCCTATAAAGGAGAGCCAGACCACCAATGGGGACTTAACTATATACCTTTTAATGAGGGAACAATACTGGGAACATAACAGGTATAAATCAAAAGGTATAGTGGACACTACAATGCTCCAAGGGGGCAGGATTCAACAAAGGTTAGACACTTACAATCATTGACAAAAGACAGGGTTAACAAAATATAAAAACACAAACAGAAAAGCAAACAATACCGGTTGTTGAAATACAAAAAGGCACAAAATACAAAATGACAAGGAAATATAGGGCCTAGGTACCTGGAGGGAGATAAAGGAGGGGAAACACAATGGCCCCTTTTCACAGCAAGAAGATTTGCTTCTTGTTAGTTTACTCACCCCAAGCCACCTCTAGCCTGCTAGGGGTCTTGACCTTCCTGGAGCCCTGGCCTCATGTTGAGCTGCCTGGCCTCATGTCAAGCTGCCTGATTGGAGGAGCTGGAAGCAGAGCTGGGAACTTCTCAGGTCACTGCTTAGATCCTGGCTGGAGCGGGGGAGCCTCTCCTGCTGGCTGCAGCCTCTTTTAGGGGATCCTGGAGTCCACTGGGTAGCCTTTCCTGCCAGTTGCACGCCATGCTGCTGAGGGTCCCACTGCTGCCTGCAAGTCCTGCTCCTTCGGGATCTTCTGGGGCAAGTGCTCCCACCCCGCTGGCTCAGCTCTTGCCAGCTCTTTGAAGTTCCTTCCTTGTGGTCCCTCACTGGTCTCCCTTGAGTCAGCCTCATTTCCCCTTTTATCCCCCTCCAGGTGACCCAAGGGGCCAATCAGGGGACATGGAGGGTGAGTCTCTGGGGCCTGATTGGTGAGGAAAAGGGAATCCCAAATCCTCCAATCATCTTTTGCCCTTTCAAAACCTCTGGGCTAAGTCACTGTCAGCTAGCCCATCACACCAGTATCCCATTAGCCATTTTGGCAACAAGGGCATACTGTTGGTTCATATTCAGCTTATTATCCACTATAACGCTGCTGCTTAGGAAATCAGCAGCAGAGCTGCTGCTTAGGAAATCAGTCCCCAGCACATACTGGTACATGGGATTCTTCCATCCTAAATGCAGGATTTGCACTTCTCTTTATTGAATTTAATGAGATTTATTTTGATCTGATCCTCCAATTTGGCTAGGTGCCTCTGAATCCTAGCCCTATCTTCCAGCATATCTACTACTCCCTCCAGCTTCATGTCATCTGCATAGTTGCTAAGGGTGCACTCCATCCCATCTTCCAGGTCCTTGAGGAAGATATTGAACAAAACTGGCCCCAGGACCAACCCCTGGGGCACTCCACTTGATACTGGCTGCCAACTAGACATTGAGCCACTGATTACTACCCTTGGAACCTGACAATCCATCTAGTTTTCTATACAATTTACAGTCCATTCATCCAACCCGTACTTCCTTAGCTTGCTGGGGAAAATGTTGTGGGAGACTGTACCAAAAATCTTGTTAAGGTACTGAGAAAAGAGGTCTCTATACCAACAAGATGATGAGACTGTAGCACTCTCTCAGATGTAATCTGGGTAAGACTGATATGATGTCCCAGCTGTAGGGGTGTATCACACACCCCTGCAGCTGGGACACCAGCTTAGCTGTGGTCTCTCAGTCATGGGAATGCATGGAGCAACCCTGTGACTGGGAGATAACATGATCTTGGAGTCTGCAAGCTATGGAAGTGCATGAGGTTGCACAGCTCTGTCATCTGAGAGCTCCAAGGCTCATGTTTGCACATGGGGCCCCACAGCTGGGAGCTCCAATCAGAAGACAGGGCTCCCAGCCACAAGGGCCCCTGGGCCAACATTCAGTTAATGGAGTGATAGCAAGCAGCTACAAAACTACTACATATATTTTGTGGAATAACTTTGCATCTTATTCCTTCTTTTGTCATGGGGCCAGGTGACCACTTAAGGCATGATTACCCGGCTCAGAATTCCCAAGACTGACATTCATACCCCCAGACCAAGATCCCCAAGACCTGGACATTGGTATGCTCCCCTGGGGTAGCCAGCCAATCACCACTGCCCTGTGCACTTGACTGTTCTCCACACTCTTTGGCAGCCAGAGCGCCTGCAGAATATGCAGGGATATGTGGGATGCTTACACAGGGGCACCCTGGCTGCACACCACTGTCTATGCACCACCCAACTGAACACTGTACAAACCCTGAGCACCCTCTAAGTTTGTACAGCTTTCTTCTGCTAGGGAGCAAAATCACAAGAGTTCTCATGGACTTCTCATGAATAGCTATACTATTCAACCTTCTTATACAGAAAATATATCTTGTCATATGAAATAAACGATAGATTACAAAATGTAATTTTTCAGAGTATGATAATTTATCATAATTAAGGATATGTTTTTTTATTTCTGTTTTATTTAATTCCATGTAGTACTTTTTAGTCAGTGTATAAAAAAACATTTCTGATAACTTTTCAAGAAAACAAAGATTGTGGGAATAATATAAATATGATGAGGGCCTGTCATTTTAAACTGATCTCAACCACAGAACATGAATTCTCAATGTACATGCATACAAAGTGAAAAGGATATCTTATCTCTTAATTCAGCAGCAGTGAGATCAGTACTCTGACCAGTTTTGGTATCCATACTTCAAAATATTAGAAAGGTTTCCTTTAAAAAGCCACATAAAAGATTCAAGGGCTGGAGAAAATTCTCTCACAAAAAGAATTAGTTTATCAATGCCATGCGATCAAAGGATAGTCTAATAATGATTGTAAATACCCAAGCCTACAAGGTAGGAGAATATCTAATCCAATTCAAGTGGATTCTTTAACCTACCAAGTAAAAGCATATAAAACCAGAAAAAGCTCCACTGACTAGAAGTCACAAGGTGAATGAATTCAAACTTGAATGAAGTGCAGTTTATGTAAGCAACATGAGTAATTGATCTTTGAAACAACTTACCAAGAAATGTGTTGAACGTAAATAATAAAGCCCTTCAAATAAAGATTCCTAAGAAAGATCATGTTCTCCCTTACCCTGCAATACCAACTGACTGCCCTTATTTGGAAGTCAATACCATATTGTTGAATAGCAAATGCCTATAAGTGATCCTGGCAAAAATTACATTAGATTTTTTTTTTAATCTGCCTTAACCCAAGAGGATATATCCCATATGAACACACTACAATGGGATGGTACCTACTAAATGAGGTACGTACAGAATGATGAAGGATTTTTTCCCTGCCAAAACCAGGAAATATGTCCAGCATGTTTGCACTATAAAATACATAGTTTCATAGTTGGTAGGGACAGAAGGGACCTGAGCAGATCATCAAGTCCAACCTTCTGCCATGGGTAGGAAAGAAAGCTGGTGTCAAATGATCCTGGCTATGTGATTATCTAGCCTCCTTTTGAAGACCCCCAGGGTAGGAGTGAGCACCACTTCCTTTGGAAGTTGGTTCCAGATCCTAGGCGTCCTGACTATGAAGTAGTGCTTCCTTATGTCTAGGCAGAACCTACTCTCAATCAACTTGTGGCCATTGTTCCTAGTTACTCCTGGTAGTGCTTGAGGGAAGAGGAACTCTCCCGTACCCCGCAGGTCCCCCCTGGTAAGTTTATAGATGGCCACCAGATCCCCTCTCAGCCTTCTCTTGTGGAGGCTGAACAGGTTCAGGTCCTGCAGCCTCTCTTCGTAGGGCCTTCCCTACTGTCCCCTTGACTTTATCCCCTCTTTTTCCCTGCCACTGAATACAGCAAGTGGGAAGGGTAAGACATTGGGGGGGGTGGTCTCTGGAGCCAGATGAAAGTAGTGGCTCCAACCAGAACACGCCAATGAGCTTCACTGTGCATATGCCACCAACCAAACAGAGTGTGGCTGCACTCCCTTCATCCCTCTACTAAACTTGGCGCATTTCTGATTTTAAGAAGTTTGGCCCACTAGGAAAAATGTTGAATTCTATTACTCTACAGAAGACCAACCACTATATATTTCATAGAAAGATGCCCTTAATCATTACAACTGCCAGGTATGTTGACACTGTGCAGGTCTGGGGGTGACACTACCCTCTTGCTGGGTGCCTCAAACAAAGAGGTTGTTACAACTTTGCAGCGGTACAAACTCTACAGCTGTAAAATTCTAATGGGACTGCTTCTAACAGGATTTATAGAGGCATTGACCACAGGTGGAATGAGTATATCTACCTACATATCATATCAAATGGATTATGAAATTCTTACAGGTAAGGTTATAAGGGTTCGGATTTGCCCATACACATGAAACAATTTCAGTTTTAAGAGCAGATAAGGGCACAGACAGAAGTGACAATTTTCAACTGATCTGGCCACAGAAAGCAGCTTACAGCCATGACCAAACACAAGTACATGGCTTCAGACACCTTAAAAAATGGCCAATTGGGTGAAAATATGACCCCTCATTGCATAAGGGGTCACATAAAGACTCTTCAAAACAGAGTCTTTTCTGTAACCTGTGCCTGCATTGCCTCCCAGCCTGTTGCTGTTTTCTGAATGGGAGTGGGCAAAGGAAGCAAAATGAGTTCAGTCTGGGGGGTTTTCATCCCCTGTAGGGAGATGGGGAGGGTATATTGGAGTTCCCCCTCCCCCAAGGTGGGAGGACTCCAATTCATTCACCCTACCCTCCACCACTGGCTGGGCAAGCCCTAGAATGAGCTGCCTCTTCTCCCTTTCCCCCCTCCCATTCTGAAAACTTTGCAGCCTTGCATGGAAGAGGGGCCATTACTGGGAGAAGCCAGCTATAGTCTGGCACCCAGCAGTTAGATTCCCCTCCCCCCTAGAATGAACAGAGAACTTCTGTTTTGTCCAAGGGATCATTGCAACTCAGAAGGCTTCCTGCAAAGTGTTCTGAGTTACAGCGGGGAACTGCACTTCTGTCTGTACCCTATAACTACATAGAGTTACTATATATAGATCTAGGAAATAAAATTAAATGTAAGCAATATTGTGTTGCTTTCTAAAGTGCATACAGATCAGATGCTTTGATATTGTTTGCAAGGTTTATTCAGACAGAAAAACATGACAATTAAAATTGTTGCTAATATTTAAAAAAGCATAGAACTTTCTTTTTAAAGGTAAGTTTCAAGAGGTTTAAATATTCCTGACTTCAAAACTGAGCAACGTCTTTGGTCTTCCAATCCGGGTAATAAACTTGAAAGAGCCCTATGTGTTCACAAGGTAATTAGGTTAAAATGAATCCATTTGCGTAGGCTTACATGTGTACAAAGAACTGACCAATCAAGGTGCTGAAGAGAGAAAGCTGCTCAGATATCTAATGCTGTTGTGAACCAGGATAGAGTTTGCAATTAAAGCAAAAGCATTTCAGAGAATTCCTAACATCTTTTATTAATCACAAAATTGTAGTACTGTAAGAATTGCTGCTTGTTGGGAATGTATTACTTGAAAGTATCCACAAGCATTTATTTCCCTGTTCCTTCATAAAAACAGGACTTTTGAACTAAGAAGCTTAGCTTGCACTGGGTTTCCGGTAGAGCTGAAACAGCTTTTAAAAGTCTTAGAAAAATGCCAAAACTTTCCTCTTTTTTCTCTCCAGAGAAACATTTCCTCCCTTTCCATTTCTGTCTTAGGTACCAACCCCTCATGCTGAGAATTGGAACGTATAAGGTCATACAATTGAAACTCAGAGTCTTCCAGTCTCTACTGGGATTTAACTGGCTAAGCCTCCTATTTCAAAGACCTTATCTACAGCTTAGTTCTAATGTCTCCGAAGTCCTATTTTTCTTGAAGAAACATGGAAATGTATCCTCACCCTCTCATTGCAAGTCATTTCTAAAACAGTATAAATAAATATAGAACAGCTTTAGCCTGCATTTTTCACTTAGCTGATTCAAGACCATGCTTGGTAGTCTAATGGAATAGGTAGGAATGTCAGCATGCCCATTTAGCTACAAAAGAACAATATTAAAAACTCTCCCTTTTTCCTTTATGAATTGTTTCACACATTTGAAAATGCATTAACCTGATTTCTACCTATCAGCAAATTATGAAATATCAAGCACAGAAAAAATTTTAGTCAAATAGTGAACTGTTTCACATGAAATTCTGCCCCATGCTTCCTAGCAAATGAAAGTTCCTTTAAAAAGATGACTAAATATATACTATTTTTCTTGTAAGAAGAAATCCTGTTTTCACTGAAATACGCTAGCCAGAAGCAGTACCGTCCTGATTTAGCAAGGGAATACAAATCTGTTCTCATCCTGGAGTCTTCTGGAGGAAAGCAGTTGAAAGTACAGGGAGACTGTTGTTATTCAAAAGACACCCGAGTCAAAAGTGTTTTAGTTTCTTCATATCTTTTACTAAATTGCATATTCTCCTTATCATAGTAGGGTTATGCTGGAGGGATGTCTTAAATTCCTTAGATTTATGATACTTTTGCCTCATCTGCAGAAATGAAAAAATATGATTTTAAACAATTATTTCCTTCTATTAAGAAGAGTAGCTCTCAGTAACTTCTTAAAATAAATTAATCCTTCAATTGCATTCTTAACAATGCTATTAAGAAGGTATAATGATTATTTTCAGTTTAAGTATTTATAAATAATAGAGAAGATCTCTCAAGTATCTTGCAATTAATTGACATGTGCAGACAGCCAGATTAAAGATCAAACATTCCTAAAGATGGCCAGCAGAAAGACAGGAATTTAAGCAGGAAATGTGAATGATAGGTATCTATTTAGTGACAGCATGATGCGAATTGCATTTGTAAAATCTGCTGAGCAACTGAGAAACAACTCAAGTTGTTAATGGATGGAATTTTTTTGCTGGTTTGAAAACAATGCCAAGCATTTTTTCTTTACCGAAATATATACATTTAATTCAATATGGTTATAGAAGCTTTGCAATTCAATCCATATTGAAGCACTTGAAGACATTAACAATGCCTGGGAAGTAGATATTCTTGTGCATTTTTTCAGGTGAATAAATTGAGGCAAAGATCTCACAAGAATCACAAATGAGAGGTTACTGACAGAATCAGAATTAGTACTCAAGAGCCTTCTCTCAGGCATCTTTTTAAAATTCTGAAGTCAAATATTTAGTTTTTCCATTGGCATCAAGAGGCCCAGGATTTTACCTCATTTTTCTACATAAAAATCCATGAGATCCTATATACATTTTTTTAAAACTCACATTTCTTACAGTCACTTTTAGTCTATATGTACCATGTTGCCTATGAAGCTTATGATCAAAAAGCATGCTTATTATAAACTTATAATAATTCCATTTAAGTCAATTAGTGTACTTCCATTTACTTCAAAAATCTAAAGATCATCTTTATAGAAAAAAAATCACCCATTAAACTGATTAAAAAAGACAAAGACATCAGTCAGCAGTTTTACCAGTAAAACACATTTGTATTTTAAGAGCAATGTGTACTTTTAGGCATAAGGAAATTAAACTACTTATTGGCACAGCAGAGATTCTTGTAGATTGAACTGATTACCAGCCATATGTTTCCCCACAATGTTTTTCTATTCCAGTACTTTTGATGAAAACTGCCTGTTTCCTGTAAACTTTTTAAGGATTATATATAAGTGCATGCTGGCTGGGGACTTTTGTCCAGTGGGTACTTCTGTGGTCAGTACAACTATTGAATGTACATTTTCAGTAACAAGATGCTAACATCACAATGAACTAGAATCTATGAAAATTATGAAGAATGAGACTTTAAGCTCTCTCTGTCTAGGTCTTTGATAGGAGAAATAGTTCCAACTAAAAAACAGCCTCGTGCCATTCTGTGGAAGAACAAAATTCTGTGCAGGAAGAACAAAATTGGGACCTAAAACATACAAAGAAAAACAATAAAAACAGACTGAACTGCTAATACAATTAGAAATAGAAAACAAAACAACAGGTTGAAAATTTGCCATTTTATTAAAAACCTGTGTGCAGTAAAAGCCAGAATTCTCCAATAGAAATCAGTGCTTCTATTTGCCTGATGAAGGGTTTTTAAACTCAAAAGCTTGCTAAGAAATTTTTTTCCAACTATTTAAATTGGTCTAATAAAAGATATCAGATTCACCCAAAGAACTATGAAATCTACATACACACAAAGCTAGGCACTTTTCTTCTTAGCACAGATTTGACCTTTTTAAACCTACTCATTCTAGTTTGCACAGATTGACAGCTGCACTGGTTGAGTTTAATAATGGCTATGATAATCAGTACTTCTAGCACTGATCACTTGTGGAATAGATTTTATTGATTTTTTCCTCATCTACATTTCTCCTTTCACAGTGAAATGTGGTATAGACTGAGTGGCCAGGAATTTGCTTATTTCTTAAGTACTATAGGGCAGGCAATACGTTACACACACACACAAACTTACGGAACATATATTTTTGTTACAAGGAAGAAATATAAGTTATAGAGATATAAGCTTAGATTTGAAAAAGTTTCTTTTCAGATCTCCTGGGAAGAAATTTCTGTCTTTCTATTTCTATCTCATAAGCACTGACACATCCAAATTAGGATGGGCTTCCTTTAAGAATTAACAAAGCAGAGAATAATTGTGCTTAATTTTTCTAGGGTCGATGAGAAATTAGTTTTCTTTAGTAAGCTGATACAGTTCACTAGCCAATGCACATTACACTGGAGCTAAGAAGTGGAACTGAACCACGCATGTCCCAACTGACCTCATATTCCATTAATTTTAACCACAGGAGTGGTCAGTTTTTTGCTGCTCCCAAGTAAGTAGGATTAAGCTTTCAACTCCATAAAATCTCCAGTAGCAGAGGCAATCCAAGGCACGTGTTGACTCAATGGTTTTCTTAGTCGTACTTATCCTCTGGTTGAGGTCATATGCATTTGAGGCCATAGCCAATAACTCCTAGACATAAGTTCTTTTTGATGTTAACTATTCCCATGCAGGACAATTTTTACCATCTATGGGTCTACAGAGCAAAAAAGTCTATAATGCAATTGAGATAAAGATTCATTATACGAGGAAAAATGATTCTAGTATGAAAAGGAGAAAGTTAGAAACAATTTTTGTCTTCATTGTGATGCTTGATATAGTGTTTAAACAAAGACTCCATCTTTAATTATTTGACTGTTTGTAATGAGTAGTTTGCATAGAGTTTAATTGATTTGTTAAGAAGTCATAATGTGCTGAAACTTAACAAGTTTTTTTTTACAGGTGTCTAGAAAATAAACTTAAGGGACACCTGAACAATGACCTTTTTATCCAAAAAATTGCTAGGAACAATTATTTTCTGAGGAGCCCAAATTGCATTTGCTCTATTCATATAAACAGCGCTAAACAAGGGAAACTGTATTTGGCCCATGAAATCAGTACCACATACACTGCAAAGTTCAGAGTGCAAATTTTATGAAAATTAAGATTCCCACCTGTGATCAGCTGCTTAATCCTTTTTGATTACATAAAAGACTTATGTCATTCATTGCAATTTGAATACTATAGCTTATAACATCATCAGTTGACAAAAAACAATTTTCCAGATCAAGATCTATCATCTGTTCCCATCATTGGCAAACCACACACATCTTTGTCATTCTCTATTTGAAAAAGAAAGGTGGGGGAGAAGTCATGGTTGCCATGATAATATCAAAAACTTAGTTCTGTAGCCTATCACATTTTCAAAAAGGAATAATATTACTATAGTATATAATCAATACTATCACAGAATAAGAAAAAAAACTACTTTATCCAGTTTTCAAAAGCAGTCACAAAATTAAGAGTGATATGGTCACACTTAGATCAAATATTTTAACCCACAGGCATGCAACACTTATATTCCTGCAGTCCTAACAGCTCTGTTTGTTGGTAAGCCATTATACTTAGGAAAATTGGAAGCTCAAAAAAATGTTAATATATGTAATTTTGATAAAAGATATTGAAAATTTTAAATTATATTACATGAATTTAGCTGCAGTGTTTCAACTTTTTTCTGAAAGTACTTAAATGACACACTCATTTAAAATTAAGACAGAAGGTATTTAGCTGATGTACACACACACATCAGATCCTTCATTATCTATTATTGCTTTTGGAACAACAGGCTGCTAAGTATTTAGCAAATGATACTCTGTCTTCCACTCACTATTATTTGGGCAGACTGCTGGCCCTGCATTGATCCCTACTGGAGACAATAGAACTCCATGCGGACATTTCATTTTGCACGTGTACTACAAAATGCAGGAATAGAGTTAGTGTCAAAATATTGGTAGACTATTCCCCTATTGGGAGGAGCTATGGGATCTGGGAAAAGGGGTTGGTGGGTCCAAATGGAGGTTGGTAGGGGGGGAGGGGCCAGAGTCTGGCGCTGCTCTCCAAACATCTGCAGAAGTTTGCTGGATCAGGTTAACCCATTCCCAATCAAAGTTAGTTCTACTACTTAGGTGAACTAACTTAGGTTGGGCCTACCATTTTTTGCCCAGTTTAAAGCCCCCAAATAGCACATTGGAGCAGCCTCTGCACTGATGTACAGGCACCCAATATTATTAGCTGGCATGGTTGGTTTTCTAGTCATCATGGCTGAAGCGAGCTTTAAAGCAAGTCTTGACTGAAGGTCTGGGAGTTGTGCATTTTGGTGCATTTGGCAGGGGAGTATGGAAGAAAATGTGAAAGGTGTTTGTGAATTCAAAAAGGTCCTGATTGCAGCTGACATGGCTGGGGGGGAAAAAGGAAAATGGTTAAAAGTGAGAGCAAAGTCATAGGACGGGGTTAAAATACAACAGGTTATTATGGGGAAAACTATAACATTTAGAATTGGTCTTCATTCATTTTAAATAATTTTATTGTTTATTAAGAACATTCCAAATTCAGCACAGCAACTGATAGATGAAGATATATCATATTGCATTTGGCACATTAAATTAGTTTTGCATATAAAAACATACTATAGAGAGAAAAAATTAGAAGTGCATATACTAAGTAAGATATTTCAAAAATCAAATTTCAGTTTAATTAGTCTCATTACTTTTCATGAGGTTCCTCTGGAAAAATTAATTCAAAACTTAAATCATCAAAAATACCTCAAATTATTATAGTTTTATAACTAGTGATAGAATGATGTTGTAGCTTCGATGTTCCAGTAATTATGCAAGAAGCAAGGGTTTTGCAGAGTAATATCTTTTATTGACTAGACCAACTAATAGTTGAGATAATGTTAGATAAGTTTATGACTGCAGCACATTCTTCTTCAGGTCTGTGGAAGGAAGCAAGCATAGCGATTGTTAAAAACAGTGGGTAGAGCTTTGAAATTGGAGGGGGGCATGTCTAGGATCCAGAAATTCTAATGGCTTTATGGCAGGGGGTGTTGATTGTAGGAGCACTGGGGATGTCTTGGCAGGTTAAGTATCTATTGCTAAGGAAAGGGTCTGTCCACCCACTTGATGTCTGTAGAGCATTGGGGAGTTTGCTTCTGATGATAAGTTGGGCAGGTTTAGGAGGTTTGTTTGAAAACCCAGAGTGGAGGGGCTGGAAGTATTTTTCTTAAGGCCTGATCTTTGTCAGATATAAGCTGTAGTTGGTCTGATGTTTCTTTTAATCAGTTTCTAATGTAGGATGGCAGGTAACCACTAGGAAAGTGCAGTCACTTCATTTTGAATTGCAGCAGGTTACTGCAGGGCATTTGGGTGGTGCTTTCAAAGATTCAGACTATTTCTCTACTGGAGTGTCCTCACTGTATAAAGACAGATTTTAAGCTGGCCAGGTGGGCAACATGAGTGTTCCCTTCAGAGAAGATCCAGTGGTATCTGAGGGCATTTCTACACATGCTTCAGGGGTGGTGTAAAAGGGTGCTTTAATTAGAGTGGCTCCACGAGCTACTCTAATTAAAGAGCCCACAGCTTCTTGTGTACGAGTGTCCCAACACTTCAAAATGGAGACGGGGGTTCTTTATCTAAAGATCAAACAAGCTATAAAGTGCCCCAGCCACCATTTTGAAGTGTGCGGACTCTGATAGATGAGAGGCACAAGCTGGCTGGAGCATGCTAATTAGCATGCTCCAGCAAATTCAATTAATCAAGTCTGCTCTGATGCGCTGTAATTACAGTGCATTGGAGCAGCCTCCTGACATGTGTAGAGGCATCCTGAGGGACTGATTATAGATTACTACTTTTCTGGTATGTTTGGGATGATAACCGATATTGTGGACAAAAGTATGGGGGGGAGTTCATGGGATTCGTGTATATGTTGGTTTTTAGGGTGCCCTCCCAGATGTGGATCATGATGTCTAGAAAGTTGCTTTTAGCTGGGAGTATTCCAGACAAAGTTTGATTGAGGGATGACAAATCTGTGGTCAATAAGCGAGTCTAACTGTTCAGTCCAGATGATGAAAATTTTTTCTCCAGGTGGTTCATGAAGAAGTTGACCTATTTAGAAGCCATCTTTGTACTGATAACTCTACCCATGGTTTGGAGGAAGTGTTGATTGTTGAAAGTGAAATTGTTGTGGGCAAAGATTAAACGATTTGTGAAACATGTTAAAAATTTGATTCTCTTCTATGTTCTAGTAGGTATTTCTGGTAGACAGCTGTCCTTTCAAGGTGTGAAATGTTAGTGTACAGGCAGGTGACATCCATGGTTGCAAGTACGACCCTCTCAGAGAGGTGGCTGATGTTCTGAATTTCATTAAGGAAGTCTGTTGTGTCTGGTCAAAAACTTGATATAAAAGTGACGAGTGGTTTCAGGATAGTTTTTTATGAATGCTGATAGTTCTTCAATGGGGGTAGTACAGTTGGATATGATGGGTCTGTCAGAGTAAACTTGTTTGTAAACCGTTGGGAGCATATACACATGTCCTGGGATAAGTCAAAGTAGTTTTTTCCTGAAATTGGTGTGGGAAAGATGTAACCATATCTTTCAGTTTCAGAGCAAAAGCTGCTGTGGGGTCCCTAATTCCTTTATAGCAGTGGCGCACAAACTTTTGGTCCTGTGGGCCAAATGAGTGGCATGAGGCTGGTCCATGGGCTGGATTGGATTCCACACTCCAGAATCAAGCATTGGGACCCCATATCACTTCAACCCAGTACCAGGATTGGGCCCAAGTGTCCCTTGTTACCCCCATGCTGCCACTGATCAGTGCCCTATGCTGGGATTGGGCCCCTCATTGCCTTGCATGCCCAACGTAGGACGAAGGTCCATGGCCCAAAGAGATCCCTCACAGACCCATGGGAAGCCCTTCAGGCCAAATGACACTGTGACAGGGGCCAGATATAGACCAGAGGTTGAGCACCTCTCCTTTATAGTATTTGGTGTCAGAGAGTTGTCTGTTGGTCTCACTGATGTAGTCTTTTAAGTTCAGGATAACTATAGCTCTACTTTTTCCTCTGGTTCAAGTACTATTTTGTTGTCAGATCTTAGAAACTCTATGCTATTCTTTCTGAGGGACAGAGGTTGTTGTGGTCCTGGCTTTTGTTGGAATTTTGAGCACTGTTGCCTTTCTTCCTGAAACAGTTCATATAGTAGTCCAATGTATGGTTACCTCTGCTGAGAGGTGTCCAGCCTGATGTGTTGTTACTTTTTGTTTTCTTAGTTGTAGACAGAGGGTTGTCAGAGATAGTTGTATCCTGGCTGTGTAAGTGTTTTTTCAGGCAAAGTCTGTAGAAAAATTAATCTAATTCTTCAACATATTAGTATCTTGTCAGGATTTTCCTCTGGACAGAAGTTCAGGCCTTTGGAAAATACAGATATTTCAAACTGTGATAGGGGGTGTTATGATAAATTAATGTTGGTGTTCGGACTACTGCTGTCTTGATTTTCTCCTGTGCTGCTGATGCACCTGTGAGGCAACTCCTGTTGTGGTTGTGATAGCAGGTTCTATTTTTTCTTCTTATGCCTGCTACAGCAGGGAATTTCTTCCCTTTCCAACTTCACAGCTCTGCTTACTTTTCTTAACAACTGCTGTGTTTGCATGCCTCCTCAGACCTAAAGTAGAATGCCTTGCATTCAAAAGCTTGTCTAACTTTATCTCAACTCTTTAATTGGCCCAACAAAAGATATCACCGCCTCCCCAAAAGAACATATGCAAGACTACTTTCAGGATGCAGTGTACATGTAATAAATGCATACAATACTAGTTTTAAGAAAACATACTAAGCTGAAATTAGTCTGAAAATACCGTCAGTATTTGATACTGAAGCAATTATTGCCAAGTTTCAAAACATCCTTGTTCTTGTAATAAAATACGACAGTTTAAAAGTTTTAAGAAGCTTTCTGAGAGCGAAGCTAAAACATAAAGAAAAATATTTGTTTTTTAAAATAATTGACAAACATTCAGATTTGTGTTAAATGTTGAAAACATACAGCTGCTAATTAGTATCACAGTAATTAGAATCCCTGCCTTACCCAAAGTATTTTCAATTCCCATATGTTCAGAAACCACTTTCTCCCTTTCAACTACAAATTCTAATTCTGTTCAGGTAATAAAATACTAATTTTGGCATTTGGGGATTTATTTGACTCTAGACTTACTTTATTATCTTAGAACATTATCATATTTTCTACCCTGGCGTATAGACTACAGAAATTGACATAAAGCATCTTTCCCTGGCTACCATAATCATTGTTTGATTGAATCATCTCTAATTTGTTTCAAGCTGTAAACATATTCATGATAAATATAAACTATATCATATTAGGCATAGTTTTAAAGATACTTTACTCAATTTGGTTCTATTATCATCTGTTAAGCTTTGTGTTCATAGTCTTTGATAGTCTGCAAAAATATCATAGTTTATGATGTGAACACTTCTAAAGTTACAAACAGGAGTGAGATAAGGAATTACTTTCATATAAAGCAAAACAAGTAATCATTAGATTACTATATCTGCTCAATAATGATCTTGCAATAAAAAGTTCTGTATCCCTTCCAATTCCACCTGCTGGTTATTGTATATCTTTTGTAAATTCCAAACGTTAGTTTAACCAGATTCAAGAAATACTGCCTTTGTTGGGTATAAGAACATTTTAGACACTGATACTACCTGAACTATCAGACCAAAGCAAAACATTTACCAGTAAATAAATAAATAAAAGCAAAATTATCTTTAAAAAAGAAAAGATTTCTGGCCTCTATCACCAGGTCATTTTGACTCTTCAGTTCTAGATATCTAAGATTTGATTCAGGTTTCACTGAAAAGATGAAGAGGATACTCTGTTATAGAAATAAAATCTTTACATCTCCTTTCTGCATTGATTTACATGCATATGCAAGCCCTTTCATTAATCCCAAACTATTTCATGTAGGAGTACCATGAAGTAATGGAAGATATAATTGAAAAGACAGGCCTTCTATTGACAGACACTAATCTAAAAATAAAACAAAACAAACACATATACCTGGGTGTCTGGCAGCAATTAAAGAAACAAAGGGATGAAACCAACAGAATAAAATAATTGCACAACTAAAAAAATTAATGGTATCACAGTTGGGAAGTTTGTGTCCCACATTGGGCACATAACACAGCTGTTGATTAATCTAGAGAGATATTTAGTGGAGGAAGAGAAAAAAAAATCAAAATGTCATGGTTCTGCAGATAAGTAGCATAGGAAAACGGCAGATTATTGTAATTTAGACGAAGCACTGCTGAGAATCTTGCAAACATCATCAGTTTAAATGAGCAAAAAATAGTGATGACTTTATGTACCACTTGAAGGAGTTGAATTGTCCTTTGATGCTTTTTGTTGCATTGTTTATTCTTTTAATAAGAAAGGGTTTGAAACTGAGATGGTTATTGATTTGATTTTGCTATTTGTAAAACAATTATTCTGATCTTAATCATAACCTCAGATAGAGACAAGAGCAACTGGTATTAAGTGTAGTCCCACTCTTTGGACAAATCAAGTGTTAAACAGAAGATACAATGTCAAGGAAAAGGCACCACTGTCCCATTGAATGTAACACACTTGACAAATCTGATTTAAGATGTACAATATTTTGAAAGACAAAGATAATCTAGATGAAGCAAAATAATATGATAGTAACAACAAGCTCAGAAGTAAAATGGCAGAAGCAAATCTTAAAAACCCACTACAAACTGTAAAATAGCATGAAGAAAATTGAAGTAAATGAAAGTAAGTGAAGTATGGAATGAAATAAATGTTCTAAACAATGTTCTATGCCATTCAAAGAAGAGAAGCAAAATATCTCCTAAGGACACACTGGGTATAAAGAACTTTCTGTTGAGGACTATATAATATAGCATTTGTTTAGTAACTTGGATGAAAGAAATGAGGTAAAACTACTTCAGGGTTCAAGTATCATTGACATAATATTATTATGTGCACAGTGGGGAGGGGAGAAAAAGCAACAGTTGGTACTTACGTAGGTTACTTGGTACTTATGTAGGTTGATTATAATGTTTAAAAAGAAAAAAAAGATCAACAGTGTACTTTGGCATCTCTCATAGGAACAGCGTGCTAATCCAATTCACCAATGAATTCCCTACTTCTCTATAAACATCAAATTATTTAACTTTCAAAATCTGTTCAGAACCTAGCCCTTCATCTTTCATTCATTAGCAAATGGTTTCTTCCCAACTCTTATTAATCCATGACACTGATCACCAATAAAACTAGTATCTTGATGCTGTCTCCAATGCCACACTGGATACTTAAGAGGATCCTCTTTAAACATCTGCAAAGCTACTTAATTCTACTCCTTAAAAAAATCATTCCCAACTTACAGATTCTCCTAATTTTTTTGTATATATTACAGTATGCAGGCCCTAGGTGTGCTGACACTATGGCCTATTAAGCCAACTAATACAGTCTTATTTCCTCCTTGTACCATCTTTTCTGCCTGTATCCAGCTGTTATCTTGGGAAAGGAACCATGAAGAGACAAGATAGGTCAGTGGTGCTCAAACTTTCATCCCCACAGGCTGAATAAGTGGCACAGGGTCAGTCTGCAGGTGAAACCTTTCATGGGGTTGATGCTTGGGGTCGGGCCCCGAGCCACCTGGATCTTGTCCTACACTGCCCAACCTGAGGCATATATCCACACTATCTCCCCAGAGGCCTCTTCGTGGGTTGGAAAATTTGGCAGCTAGGGAGCAGCAATGAATGCTGCTGCTGCTCCCCAACCACATTTTTGAAGCCCTGCGGGTCACATGACATGGTTCCCTGTGGGCCAGGGGTGAACACCCCTGATATAGGCTACAGAGCCTAGCACTGTGGGCTCATGTTCCAAAGTGCCCAGGAGCATTTATACACATGCCTTTTTATCCCATGGCACACTGGAGATGTGGCAGGTTGGAGAGCTGATGTGCACATGTACTGCTTCACGTGCAGTTGTATAAGCAGCGAAATGTGTGTCACCACACAGAAAATTGTGGCGGCGCACTTTTAAGGTAAAACACCTCCGATGTGTTTTAGTTCAAAAGCATGCCATTGCCATTTTCTCAGTACTGGCGCATGTTTTGCCACTTATACAACTTCATGTGTTTATACAACTGTATGCTTTAAGAGCGCCCAGTGCTGGGGCACAACCATGTGTACAAATCCCCTTGGACTCCTACACAACCATTAATGGCAAAATTCCCACTTAATTTGATTGTACAGAAACAAACCCAGAAGGAGCTTCAGCTTTCTCTTCATTCAGGAGCTCCAGTTCTCAGCTCATGAGGCTACAAGGCCTTGACAAAATCTATGAAGTTGTATCTGATTCACAAGTACCAAATCTGATGTAATCCCATCTGTAAAATCTCAGATTTCAGTCAGTCAGTCTCAGAATGGCTTTCAGTGAAATAAATATATATTCTAAGATCCTGATTGTAAAATATTGAGCCATTAATTCACTTTACTTAGCTAGCAGCTACACAGAAGATCAATAACCAGGTTTGCTATGATCAGAGACTTGTTTAATGTTTTAGCCATCTTAAAGAAAATTATTTTTGTTCAGTTTCGTTCACAGAAAACATTGATTGCTTATAAAAATATGTAACTGTGAGCTTTTATTTTGATGAATTTATCAGCTACAGTGCAGATGTTAATGCCTGTCATAATCCCTCACTAGTTATTTACTGCCTTCCTGCCTGTCTTAAGATTTTACAGCCATTACCGTTGCTGACTGAATAGATTTTGTTTCATTTTTCAACTGACATTTTAAAGTCAGTGAGCAAGTTTAATAGGTTGAATTTTCAAAATGAAAAGAAAAAATGTAATCATCTTAAGTAGACTCCCCATTTCTAAGTCTGAAAAACTGCACACAGGTATAAAAGCCATTGATGTAGAGTTGGATTTTTTTTTTATGATACAAAATTTTATTTGGAAAATGGTATTTGAAAGTTAAAAGTTGTTTTCAGAAAATTGCATAAAACGTAGCGTTGTACCCCAACATTATAGGTAAAAGTACCGTCAAGGAAATTTGAAAATTATTCTGGTCAGTAATTTATTCTGGTTTTAGTCTACTTGGAATGATCTAATTTGTTAGAGTGCATAAAATGGCAGTAGAAAGTACATAGTAAACATTGCGGTAATTCCAGTGCACCAACTGATTGTAAATTCAGGTCTGACAATGTAACACCAAAAATCTTGAAGTTATTTACAGAATGTCAACGGAGAAAATAAATCAAGGTTTGTGACATCAGTAACTTAGATCACTAAGGAATTTGCAGCATGACCCTTTAAAGAAAAGTGAAATATAGTTACCTAGAGGGAAAGTAATGATTTTAAACTATATTTTATTACTGCCAGACCCTGAAGAGGCAAAAGTGTTTCATAGCAATGCTACTCCATAAAACTGAAAGAACAGCGCAGTAGCAAAACTCAAGGATTATTGATGTGGCATATTTAGCAACGTTACTGTTTGCTCTCTTCCTGGAGACAAAATAGACTGATTTAATCACTATTTTAATTGTGCCGCTATATAGTATCTTAATAAACTCTAAACACTGAAAGTAATGCACAGATGTACTAATGCACATTCATGTGGTGTGTGGCCATTGACACACATCACATTAATGTGTATTAGCTCATCTACATGTGCACTAATTCAACTTAGCTATTCACACCTAAATTTGATACCTGCATAAAGCAGCCTCACATAGCCTTAAATCACAGTTTTGAAGGCACATTAAGGGTGTGCATGTGTAGACACTTGCCCTCAATTTGCCTTAAAAATGCCAATTTTAGGCTAAGCCTACTTTAAAGAGGTACGTGTAGACGCACCCCTTGGCTAGCTTACAGTTCTTCACCCATGTGATATTCTGGCAAGTTTTCTTCCTGCACATGGACTTATCACTAATATAGGTATGGATGTAGGATTAAAACATAGCTTCTGCTATGAAATAGCCAAAACAGGAGCTGTAGATTAGAAAATCATCGATTAAACGTTAGAAATCAAAGCTGATACATTACTTTAAATTTTGTGCACAGGAAATCCAGGCTGTGTTTCACTTTAAACACTATGTGCAATATTTATACTTCAACAGTAGAATCTTATTATACAAAACCCTCAGGGTTCTGCATCCACTGAGGGCTTTATTCTGCAAAACTTCTTATGCAAGTACATAACATATGGGTTTATGGAATTAAACCCTTACTTTCCAGGGGCTAATCCTCAGTAGGCCATATTGCAGAGTAAAGGGGCATATCTACATGCTCATTAATGCACTATCATTGTGGTATATTAAGTTAGTACCTGTAATTCCAGATACTGACTTAATGCACCATAATCAGAGCTACTGAGCATTAGCCCAGATGAATGTATTTTGGTGATGATACTGCACAATAGGGCTGTGGAAAGCTTCAGTCATTGATTGGACTTGGCAGAGTTTCGGCCCAATTCAGCGGCTGAATCTCTGAATCCAAATTAAATCAGGAGACCCTTTAATCTCTCCAAATTGAATCAAAACCCTCTGGGATACAGACACAGCTTTAAATGTTTTTTCTACATACCTCAAGGTACCAGGCAGATCATGAACACTGACATGATGGGGAAGATAGAGCATCCCCTGAGAGTGCAGGCCCCCCGTGCTTGGCAGTGGACCCTGAAGTGGACCAGAAGCAGTTCTGATCCACTTCCAGGTCCACCACAGAGTGCACAGGGGACCCTCCCCCCATCCGCTGGCTGGGCAACTGGTGCCTCCTGAGCATCCCACACGGATGTGGGGGGGTCCACCACCAAGCATGCGGGGGGGGGCTGTGCTCTTGTGGGACTCTCCATCCACTCCACCATCTCAGCATTCACAAGCCACACCTGGTATCTCAAGGTATGTATAAAAAACACTTAAAGCTGTGTCTATGGCTGAATTGCTGATTTTCCAAATCAGCATCGAATCTTCAGCTTTGGATTCGGCCAAATCGAATCAGGACAATGACACACAAAAATATATATACTTTAGTGTACGCCAAGTTACTGGTATTAATAAAGAAGTAACTTAGTGCTATGTTAATGGCTTGTGAGATACAGATGGTTAAAGCAGATGGTCTAATTGTTGCCTCTGGCTTTAAATGCTATGAAACCTGTTTCCATTCTTTCCATCTTACCTAAACTGATCACTGCAGTGTAGCAGTGTAAGTTAGCCCTCCCAGAGCTTCATGCTACCATTCCTACATTGGTTCAGCACCAAGCTAGTTTGTCTTAAATTATCTCTGGTATCTGTACAGTTAATTTCAGTCTACAGCAGGGGTGGGTTCCCTGGGACCAGCAGAAACCCAGGGTGGGACAGGAGAAACGTGGAGCCTGGGCACAGGGTCTGCCTCACTGCATTGTGTGAGGATCACATGAAGTCCCCAAGAGCCACACTCAATGGAGCCATCAGCCTGGCCCCATCTATCTCTCTCTCTTCTCTCTCCCGTCCCATCCACCATACTCACACACCCTCCACTCCCCTGACCCCCAACCCCCCCACACACTGTCCAACCACACCCCACCACTTACACCCCCTTACCACCCAGACACAATCCACAATAGGACTGTATTTTGAACTATCACGCAGTCACCTCTAAGTACACTTTAGCCACCCTTCCTCCCTGAAAGGACTACTTGAAGGGCAAGGGTAGGGACTTCTGGTGGCAAAAGTCAGGGGTTGGGGGAGGACTTCCAGTCCCAATATGGTGACCAGGGGGTGGGGCAACTGTCAAGGGGCAGCAATACCCATGCAGCCCTTGACAATGCCCCAAAACTCAGTAAGCAGCCCTCTGCTTGAAATAATTGCCTGCCCCTGGTCTACAGTGTAGATATCTGATACCATGTTGACAGGGGGACATATCTAGATTTGGCTGCTCTGTCAAAATCCAGTGAAGAATTATGCTGTCTCTGCATGTTTACAGAAACAGAGCCTACATTGCTTTGCAAGTTCATCCTGTAACCTGAGATGTATTTGAATAACAGATGAGATGCTTTCTTCATTTACAAAGGGTCTTGAGAATAACAATGTCTAGGGGTTATAAAGCTTCTAAGAAGTTAGAATTAGTTTTCTTTAGATGCAAATTTAAACTGTCCATCCAAAATTCATGCCATGTTCCTTTCAACCCGTTTAGATTCTTAAGAATCCAATAACTACTATTAAATTATGTTACAAAGATGACAACCAGAGCAAGCTGGCAGCATTAAACAGGCAAAAGTAAATGAAGTAATTCCAGCCATCAATCAGAGGAACAAAAAATCATTAACCATCATAGGGTGTTGTTATATGTTAATTTAAATATGTGTTAAAGGCCCTTAAACCAGGAATATCCACATATTAAGGCAGGGAAGCACATACTTAAGGTCCTCTGAATGGCTCAATCCTCTTCCATCAAGGATTATCTCTAACTGGTTTTAGGCAGCTTGAGTTGCAGTCATATATGACTGCTCCACAGGCCCAAAATCAGGCGGAAGTGGTCATCAGGGGAATTAGGTGTATATACACAAATGCCAGAAGCGTGGGAAACAAGAAGGAAGATCTAGAGCTCTTGCTAGTATGCAACAACTTTGACCTAGTGGAACTAACTGAAACCTGGTGGGACTCTTCTCATGACTGGGTGGTAGGAATAGAGGGCTATAGGTTGTATAGGAGAGATAGAGTAGGGAAAAAAGGTGGGGGAGTTGCTCTATGTCAAAGAACAGTACACATATTCCCTAATCAAATTAGGGTCAAAGGCTGGTCAAGAGAGACCCCTTCACCCAGATCAAGCCCACATTGCCACACCCCTCCTTCTCTGAGCACAGGCCTGTTGTGCTGCCAACCCCTTACACTTCACCACCAGCCCAGTGTGGAAGAAATCAAACTTCGTGTTGTGATTGAATCAGAACTGACAGAGCCAGCTTTTCTT
>NW_017729031.1:69927885-69935758 GCF_001723915.1 Gavialis gangeticus
CATACAGCAAGGGGAATCACCCACTTGTCTGTTTGAAAGGATTTCTCAGCCTCTCTAAGGTTACAAGTGTATTTATACTTAAGACACAGAAAAAGAGAAAAAATACACCTTGGAGAATGTGCGGGGCAGGGATTCGTCGTCTCCCTTTACTGCAACCCCTGCCCTTTTTCTTCAGGGTCGTCCCCCGATGTCCCACACAGTGTTGCTCACCGTCGTCTGCACATGTCTGGCCCGCCTGCCACGACTTTGATGATCAACTGGTTCAGTGTTTATAGTCCAGCGTGTGCCAGTCCGAAGATGAGACTCCAGGGTCTCTGGGGGGTCCCACGTAGCCGAGGGCTCCGCTGCCCCTACACCCTCTCCTGTTCCACCAGAATGGAGGAGCTGCCCACCAAGCAGTCCCTCACGGGTTTGTCAACACCGGCTTCACAAACAAAAAAAAGGTAGACAGTAACACAAAGCTACCAGCTAGGGCTCCTCACCAGCCGGGGAGCTGCCAGATTACTTTGCTGGGCCCTGGGGTGTTTCCCCATCTGCTGTGGGCATTAGCGCCCTCTTCCAGGTTCCTCTCGAGCCCTTTGGTCCCCTCCCGGGCTCCAAGGGGACCCTCGACCTTCTTAGTTATTGGTGGGACACATTCACTCTTTCTGAGTGCCCCTCTATTAAAGTAAATACGGCTCCCGGCTCCTGCCGGGTCAAACCGCTCTTCAGCCGCATAAACGGCTTAAGGGATGGCAGTGCCGCCGGCTCCCGGCTCCTGGACCCTGCGCGGTTTTCCCTTACCCCAGAAGATCCTGCTGTGCTGCCGGGCCATCTTCACACGTCCCTGAGCGTTCCTGCAAGCCTCAATGCTGCCGCCGCTTGCTTCCAGTCCCTCCTCCTCAGCAGCCATCGTCACTTCCTTTATAGTGCCCCAAAGTGATTTGGGCCCCTCCTCCCTGGCACACCTGTGGAGGGTAAGTAATCCTGCCCAGGTATTTTGTGCCTCGTGGTGTAAGGCGGGTCTATTAGCGCCGGGGTGTGGGGTTTTCGGGCTTGCCAGCCCCCTTCCTCCCCCACATATCCCGCCCCTCAAGACGCTATTAGGCGTTCCCCTAGTTTCCTTTCGCTCCTTCTCCTCCTCTCTCTCCTACCTTAGTGTTTCTTCTCCACACCTTGACAAGAAATCCAAGACCGTGTTGTCCTTTCCTGGCTTATACGCCACCCGGAACTGGAAAGGTTGGAGGGCTAAAGCCCATCGTGTGATACGTGCATGTGTTCAGCCATCTTAGCGGAGCATGGTCCGTGACCAGCGTGAATTCCCGCCCGAGGAGGTAAGATCTAAAATAACCCACTCCCCAGCGAATTGCTAAACATTCCCTCTCAATAGTAGAATACCTCTTTTCACGGTCTTCGAGTCGTCGGCTGGTGTAGGCTATTGGTCGCTGTACCCCCTCTACTTCTTGCGATAACACAGCTCCCAGGGCATAAGCTGAGGCATCCGTCTGTAGCATGAAAGGAAGATCAGAGTTGGGTGTATGTAGAACTACATCCTGACACAAAGCCTTTTTTAGATCTCCGAATGCCTGTAATCGCTTCTCATTCCATTCGATGTTACCTGCCTTGCGCCCTTTCGTGGTTTCAACTAAAGGGTTAGCCATTTTGGCAAACTTAGGGATGAACCTTCGATAGTAGTTTGCCAGCCCAAGGAGTGCCCACATTTGCTTCTTGTTTGTGGGAGCCACATAGTCCCAGATCGCCTCTACCTTGTCCATGAGAGGTTTTATGCGCCCTTGTCCAACCAAGAATCCCAGATACTTGGTTTCTCTCTTTCCTATGGCGCATTTCTTTGGGTTAGCAGTTAAGCCCACCTGTCTTAATTCACGTAGAATGGCCCGGAGGGCTTTTAGGTGCTGTTCCCAGGTTTCTGTATATATCACAATATCGTCAATGTAGGCCGCGGAGTAGCCCTGGTGTGGGGCTAAGACCCAATCCATTAGTCTTTGAAATGTGGTCGCAGCCCCATTCAAGCCAAAAGGCATTCTCCTAAATTCAAATAAACCCCATGGTGTGCCAAAGGCTGTTTTAGGTTGATTTTCTTTCCCTAATGGAATCTGCCAGTAGCCTTTGGACAGGTTGAGGGTAGAAATAAACCTTGCCTGTCCTATACGCTCTACCAGTTCGTTGACCTGAGGCATTGGGAATGCGTCAAACTGGGACATAGCATTTAATTTCCTAAAGTCCACACAGAGCCTTAAGCTCCCATCTGGCTTTTCCACCGCAACTAGGGGACTACGCCAGGGGCTGCGTGAAGGAGCAATAATTCCTTGCCTTAACATTTTCTCCAATTCTTCTTTTATGGGTTGTTGTCGGTAATAAGGAATCTTGCGCCACCTTTCCCTGGCTATTTGCCCCTCCTTGGTAATAATCTTATGTTTGATTCCAACTGCCCTCCCGGGTTGCTCGGTAAAAACATCTTTAAATTCCCTTAATACCTCCTTTACCTGTGAGAGCTGGTTACTTTGCAATTGCTTCCCCACTGCTATCTGTTCTCGTGGCGAGTCACTCTCTTTATCGCTACTAGTTAGTGCCCCCGGTTCTGCCATCTCAGGGTCCCGTGATATAAGTAGGCCCTCTGGCTCATGCCATTCCCTTAAGAGGTTAATATGGTATATCTGTCGCTTTTTCCTAGCACCTGGGCGTAATACCTCATAGTCTACAGGACCTACCTTTTTGGTGATGGTAAACGGTCCTTGCCAGCTTGCTACAAACTTGCTGGTTGCACTGGGCAGCAACACCAACACTTTTTGTCCTACCCTCAACTCCCTTGTTCTGGCCTGACTATCATACCTCTCTTTTTGCTTGTCCTGAGCATGTTCTAGATTAGCTTGGGCCACTTCATTCACTGCCCGCAGACATTCCCTTAACTCCTGTACATGCATTGGGGCCCCCCTTCCCGTGTCTGATTCGGCCTCCCACCCTTCCTTTACTATATCTAGCAGGCTCCGAGGTTTGTGCCCAAACAACTCAAAAGGTGAATACCCTAGGGAAGATTGAGGAGCATCTCTGACCGCGAATAATAAAGGCGGCACCATCAAGTTCCATTTTGTTGTTTCTGCCTGAGTGCACTGCTGCAGCATACCCTTTAACGTTCCATTGAAACGTTCTACCAGGCCATTGGTCTGTGGATGGTACATCGAGGTTTTTAGGTGGTGTACTTGTAGTACCTTGCATAAGGCTCCCAACACTGACGACATAAAATTAGTTCTCTGGTCTGTCATAATCTCCTTGGGTATCCCGAACCTAGCCACCCACTTCATCAGCTCTTCGGCCACCTTGGGCCCTGTGACTGTTTTCAACGGGATGGCTTCAGGAAAGCGGATCGCGTAATCAATTAACACCAGGACAAACTGATGTCCCCCTGCGCTCCGAGGCAACGGGCCAACCACATCTAATGCCACCTGAGCAAATGGTTCTCGTATCACTGGCATTAATTGTAGAAGTGCTTTGGGGAGCTTGTAGGTGCTAACCCTCTGGCAGGCCTGGCAAGCTTGACAGTATCTTTCAATGTCCTCATACGTGCGAGGCCAGAAACACCATCGCGTAAGTTGGGCCTCTGTTTTATGTTTCCCCAGGTGTCCTCCGAGGGGGTTGTTATATGCTAGCTTTAAGAGGGGATTTCTGTAGGACTGGGGTACAACTAGCTGGGCCACTTCTCCCTCAGTCCGGCCTGCCTTTATTCTATACAATAGCCCTCTTTTCAGTTCTACCCAGGGAATTGGTCTTTCCCGTTCGGGGGGCCTTACCTGAGTGGTCAGTCGTTCTGCTTCCATTTCTCAAAACAGCCACAGCTCTCGATCATTTTCCTGAGCCTCTCTGAAATGGCTAGTGTTGGTTAATGTCTCCATTTCCGCCTCATCGGTCCCTTCAGACTCAATTCCTGCCATTCCTTCTCTTGGGTCCTCAGACCATCGGAGTGTGGTTATTATGTCATAGATCTCCGGCCAGTCCAGGCCTAAGATCATAGGATATAAAATATCCTCATCAAGGCCCACCGGCATTTGTCACCAGGTGCCCCTTACTTGCATGTCCAGTAGCCACCTTTCTACATACAATTTCTGTTTATGAAGACAGAGCATATGTACTCCGGGACACTGTCGCGCCTGTTGCCATTTCACCAGTGAGGGACGGACCAGCGACTGGGCGCAGCCTGTGTCTACTACCGCTGTGATGGGACGCCCTCCGACCCAGACACGGATTTCTGGTAGGGGCTGGATCCCCTCCGCTCCTCGGCCTCCTACCCCACAATCCATCGCTTCTGTCTCCATTGGTTCTTCTACCCGTCTCCGGTCTTCAAAGGATTCTGTGCCCTTGGCTGGCCCCATTCGAAGCCCCTGTGGGCAGTTCTTGATGAAATGCCCCTTTCGCCCACACAGGAAGTATACCAGGCTTGTGGGGCTACCTCTTCTATTTCCCTTGCTTTCCTTATCTTGTCTAGCAGTAGTGACTTTTCCTTTATTCCCCCTGCCTTTATGAAGGTCTCCCTGGGCAGTATCGAATTGTTCAGGTAACCACAGGCCTTCCCTTGATGAGGAGGGGCAATGGCATTTGATCCACCGCTGGGTCTCCTCGTCTAGATCCAATATGAATTGCTCCAGAAGGATTTGGTCACAGATCTCCTCCTTCAAGGCTACCTCCAGCTTCAGCCACTTGTTTAGCTCGTCTGTCAGGTATTGCCACAAGATGCGGGGTGCTGTCATTCCTCTCGACTTTTCATTTCGGAAGGTTTGGCGGTGTCACTCCGGTGTAATATCTAGTCATCTCAAGATCTCTGATTTAACCTTATCGTAATCCTGAGCGTCTGCTCTGGACATTGCCCTGTATGCAGCCTGGGCTTGTCCAATCAGTAGGACCCCTAGATGCCTGGCCCATTTCGGCCTCTCCAGTCCTGCTGCTAGAGCCGCTCTCTCAAACGTTTCAAGGAATGCCTCAGGATCATCTTCCCTGGACACCTTTGGCATCCTGAAATCCCATGGCTCTCTCTGGGCCCACACCTGCTGTTGGAGCATGTGTTCTTGTATGCTAGTCTGCCTCATAGATTGTTGTTGCTGCTCCTGAAGAACTTGAGCCATCAAGTTCACCGCCTGCTACAATGACTATGTCACGGTAATTACCTGTGGGTGCTCCATCAGGGTTTATTAGTCTCTGTTAGGAGGCCACTGTCGGCTTCCCGGCCAATGCTCCAGTTGTGCGGGGCAGGGATTCGTCGTCTCCCTTTACTTCAACCCCTGCCCTCTTTCTTCAGGGTCATCCCCCGATGACCCACACAGTGTTGCTCACCGTGGTCTGCACACATCTGGCCCACCTGCCACAACTTTGATGATCAACTGGTTCAGTGTTTATAGTCCAGCATGTGCCAGTCCGAAGATGAGACTCCGGGGTCTCTGGGGGGTCCCATGTAGCCGAGGGCTCCACAGCCCCTACACCCTCTCCTGTTCCACCAGAATGGAGGAGCTGCCCACCAAGCAGTCCCTCACGGGTTTGTCAACACTGACTTTGCAAACAAAAAAGTAGACAGTAACACAAAGCTACCAGCTAGGGTTCCTCACCAGCCGGGGAGCTGCCAGGTTACTTTGCTGGCCCCCGGGGTGTTTCCCCATCTGCTGTGGGCATTAGCGCCGTCTTCCAGGTTCCTCTCGAGCCCTTTGGTCCCCTCCCGGGCTCCCTGGGGACCCTTGACCTTCTTAGTTATTGGTGGGACACATTCACTCTTTCTGAGTGCCCCTCTATTAAAGTCAATATGGCTCTCGGCTCCTGCTGGGTCAAACCGCTCTTCAGCCGCATAAATGGCCTAAGGGACGGCAGTGCCGCTGGCTCCCAATTCCTGGACCCCGCGGGGTTTTCCCTTACCCCAGAAGATCCTGCTGTGCTGGGGGGCCGTCTTCACGTATCCCTGAGTGTTCCCGCCAGCCTCAATGCTGCCACCACTTGCTTCCGGTCCCTCCTCCTCAGCAGCCATTGGCACTTCCTTTATAGTGGCCCAAAGTGATTTGGGCCCCTCCTCCCGGGCACACCTGTGGAAGGTAAGTAATCCTGCCCAGGTATTTTGTGCTGCATGGTGTAATGCGGGTGTATTAGTGCCTGGGTGTGGGGTTTTAGGGCTCGCCAGCCCCCTTCCTCCCCCACAGAGAAACAAAACAATAGTAAATTACACAGAAATTTAGGAAGTTTACTTAAACAAACTATCTATGCACAGGGCAAGATATCAAGATAACCTAAGGATAACCCAAGGTGTGCGGGATTCCTTATCTCAGAACATTTAACTGAATTAAGCAGTATCAGCACTTCTGGTCTTTGTCTGTTTTTCTAGTCAAGTAAGCTAATTAATTCTACACTAGATAGAGCCTCCCCCTTCCCCACATACCTCAGATCCCCACATACCACTCCCAGATCACCTGAAGATCTTGATGCTGTCCCAGAGGAGCAAGCAAGGAAGAGGAACCTGCCCACTACTATTGCAGCTCTCTGTTTACATACAAACAGTAAAACAGTCATGAGTAGCCCCCAAAATTTTAAACAGGTATGCAAAGAAGGAATACATAATTACCATCCTCAAAGGGAATTTACAAAACACCTTTTGCAGACAAGCCTACAAACTTCACTTCACAAATGGATACAAAAAATCATGGACTAAATATAAACATTGGATTTATGGCCCATTATAACCTGCCTGCTGTCTGATAACCCCAGGTAACCTGTCTACATTTTATCAGCTACATTCTATCACCAGTTCAACATTCCCCCTTTCCCTCCCACCACCCACCTCTCTCACACCTTTTGCTCCAATTCCCTCTGATCCTCACTGCCACATATTTGCACTTTCACAGACCTCCATTTTAAGTCCAGAATGTCAGTTATGGATAAAATAGAAGCGCCAAACTACTTCTGCTATACAGTGGAAGGATTTGTACTCTGTTGTTTAATATATACACTAAATTAGAACATTTCTCTCTGAAGAAGATTGGAAGAGAAAGAATGTGTATGGATATGCACATCAAAGAAATCATCTGGCTGGATAGGATAGATATACTAGTAGGTTGTTTAATAGCTTGTATTTCAAGTATTATTTCCTATTATTTATTTTTGTTGTGTACAATGCATGTTTTATGCAGAGGTAAAGCATAAAGCAATTGTGTGATGAACTTTCACTGAACATGACAGGAAGCTGTAAATAAAGCTTTAACTCAGGGGTTAAATAAAACTGCCCTAAGTTTGATTAATGTCTAGGAATGAGAAAAAATGGCCCTGCATTTTTGCATGGATCAGGAGTGATATGAAAGAAAGGAAGTGCAATAATCATAATGTATAATTTGTTTCTCTACCCTGGTTATTTCAGTAAGTGCAAAGCAGTGAAATAAATGAGATTTTTTTTTAAGTAAAAAAAAAATCCAGTGTTTGGTTCTGAATAAGAACATATAAAATAGTTACAGAAGTATGAAAAATATTTTTCTTCAGTATTTAAGTCTAAAATATTGTCCTCTTAGAGAGGCAGGAGGATTTTAAAAATTGTAACTGTATTTTATTATTTATTTATTCATGTTGGATCATCTTGTTGGTTATCAAGAGAGGTTCTCCATATGCCTGTCCTTGGTCTGGTACTGTTCATTTTCATACATGATTTGTATGATGGGATTGAGTGCATACTTAGCAAATAAGTAGATGATACCAAATTCACTTGGTGTGGATGCTTTGCCCCAAAGTTTGGTGTCATCAGCGAACTTGGCCAGTCCACTCCTGACTCCAATGTCCACATCATTAATGAAGATGTTGAACAATATGGGTCCAAGGACAAAGCCTTGAGGGACCCCACTGGTGACAGGACACCATGATGAGT
>NW_017729031.1:69936514-69936793 GCF_001723915.1 Gavialis gangeticus
AAGCTAGTTGGAGTTCAGTTGCAGCCTTGGCTTTCCTGGTTTGCTCCCTGCAGGACCGGACCAGTGCAGAATAATGCTCCTTGGAGATTAATCCCATCCTCCATCCTTTGTAGGTCTTTCTTTTTAGCCTCAGGAGGCCTGTAAGATCCCTGGAGAGCCGGGGGTCTGCTGTGCCCTCTTGCTGCCTTTCCTTCAAGATGAAATAGACTTAGCTTATGCATTGAGGATCGCTCCCTTGAGGAGCAACCACTCTTCTTGAACTCCCCTCTCCCTGGGGTC
>NW_017729031.1:69937009-69950531 GCF_001723915.1 Gavialis gangeticus
GTCAAGCTCAGGACTTTGGGTGGGAGGTCTGTAGTAGACTCCTACCATTGTGTTCCCTGTGCCATGTTCCCCATGAATTTTAACCCAGAGGGTCTCTAGCTGTCCACCCTGGTTGCCAATATCAGATTCCAGGGACTTGTAGCTTTCCTTAACATAGAGAGCTACACCCCTGTCCCTTTTATCTACATGATCCCTCCTGTACAGGGTATAGTCATCAGTACATGTGGTCCAGTCATGGGTGGAGTCCCACCAGGTCTCCATTATCCCAATGACAACATAATTCTTTGCATTGAGCAGGAGGATGAGCTCCTCCTCCTTGTTCCCCAAGCTCCTGGCATTAGTGTACAGGCAGGCAAGTGTCCCCTTGGGGGCTCTTGCCTTGCCCACAGATTGTACCAGGGCTGGGGCAAGGGTGGGCTCCCTTAAGTGCCTTGGTCTGCTGGCTTTGCAAGGGTTGCTCAGTGGGCCAGCAGTGGCAGTAGTCCCCCCATTCCCCAGCAGGCTTAGTTTAACAGGTAATAGGTATGCATGTGCCTAGGATGGTTTGGATGTGTATGTGCCTGAGCTGGGAGTGTGTGTGTAGGCACCTAATTGATTTGTGTGTTTGTATATGTGCAATTCTACACCACACCCTCCTATCTAACAGCGCAATATTGAGATAGTGAGCATTGGCCTGACCCCTCAGGGCAACAATTTCACTATTCTAGGAACCTAACTTTTGTGCCTGGTTTCTTATTTCAATTATCTGACTGCAAATTGTTTAGATTACAAAATAATGTCACTCTTCTTATATTCCTATTATTGATACCCAGTCTGACTAAAACCCCATTGAGGTAGGTGCCATACAAAGAGCATCAATAAAGTTCCAAGGCTGAGTATTTCACAGAGGATTTATTTCTCCAAATCTCAACTCACATTCTTAAAAAGTAACTTAAAAAAAAATCACTTGGGGGAAAAAGTAGAATCTTCTTAAAAACGGGAATCCTTGGGATCAAAAATTTAGTTCTTGTCTTTTGGTTCTAACTTTGCTAAAATAGGCTTTTTGATTTTTTTTTAATAGAAACTTACTCATCAGTAAATTTAGACTCCATACCTTTTTTTTTTATTCCAAAGCTACTAAAAATCTGGCAAAGTTATATATTGCACATGAGATTTCTAAATATATATTTTTTTCTAGGTGGAATTTGCCTTCCTGAATTACAGGATATGTGGTGTCTTATAAAGCCACTCATGTTTGCTTTCTCTAGTGTTAAATGCCATCTAGGCATAGATTATTTTGACACATTTCTTTTTTATCATGTAAATCTGAGGTAGTATGACAACACGGTTCTGTACACTAACTCAAACCATGAAGCATCAGCTTTCCTGCAGCAACTTTCAAAACTAAATTAATATAGCAACTGGCACAGTATCAGCATGAACAGGGCCTGCAGAAGTCATAGGGTGCATCTATACATTGCCATATGGTGACATTGTTACTGCACTGTACTTTAGTACTTCTTTTTGAGAGTGCTTGCTTTTGGAGGTACTAAAGCACAGTGCAGTAACCGCCTGTGCTGCAACATACATGTGGCGCAGTTATTTTTAGCAGCTACTTTGCCATACTAGTGCACTATAACAGGGGAGCACGCCACTATGGCGAAGTAGCTGCTGGTCATGTGTAGACACTCGTGGATGCTACGGCGAAGTAGCTGCTGGTCATGTGTAGACACTCATGGATGCTACATCACTAAAGTTCATTGCTACAGTTACATAGCATCACATGTAGACACACCCATAGGCTAGCAAACAGGCCAGACCAAGTATTCATAGATAATAAAAAACCCAAATAGCTTCTCTCTTCTTCAAAAAAACTGATTGCCTTACATAGTCCAGAGATTGTTAAAAGACACATTTTTTTTCCATTTCAATGGAATTATACCTCTTTTCAAGTGGTTAAGAGAACCTGAAATCTGTTGTTGAATTCTTTACAATCAGATTCTTATAGACTTACTCATATTTAGAGCTGGTAAATTTTTCCAACTACATTTTTCCACTAAAAATCATTAAAATCAAAACCTTCTGTGGAACAGGCTGATATTTACTATTTTACAAAATATAGTTTAGGGGGAAAAATGTCAAAGCATACCATTATAATAATACTGAGTAAAAATATAGAATCTTTCATTGTGCTAGCGAATGCAAAACTTAATGATTCCATCCAAACAGAATGTTTTGGTGGATTTGAAACAATTTGATTGAAAAGTATATGTCCCGGGGGACACAAACAGAGATCCCAGGAACCCCTCCCATGGTGAGACACAAGGCTGGGGTAAGCTCCCAAAACAGAAAACCAGAAGCCCCAAGGAGGGGGCTTACTTACCTTTGGCAGGAAAAGCCATACTGCACCGAGTAGAGCCACCAGCGCAGTTCATCAGCCACTTTTATTTGCAGCTGGGAGGGACGTCTATGGATGACGACATCAAATACCGTCGCCCAGTGGATTTAAAATCTGACAGTGGGGAAACAACAGAGGCAGCAGCTAAACCAGGGATAGGGGGCAAAGCTGCACCCCTGGGATGCAGGGTCACCAGACAAGGGGATCTGCAGGAGTCCAGACAGGGACCCACCAGAAGGATCATGGCTTTCTTAAAAGGGTAAACACCCAGCTCGGCAGGACAGCTGGGCCAAGGAGGATGGTGTCAAGGGATCCTGACGACCACAGACGCTGTACCCGTGAGTGGGGTTAGCTGTGGCCTGAACCCCTACTGTTCCTTTCTTTTCTCCTTTTTCTTTCTTTTCTTGGTTTACAATAGTACCTCGAAGGGCACAGAGCCCAAACCAGGGAAGCATCCCCAATTGACCTGAAAAGTGAAGAAAAAAGGTGGAGGCAGCCTCGGCAAACCTGATGGCTCGGAGATAGGGCCAAAGTGGAGGTTGAAGCAGAACTGGTCCCACACCCTGTAGACACCTGGGGTGACAAAAGACACTGAGGAATGGGCAAGAGGGGACAAGAGCAGGAGCGAACACCTAAGAGACAAGCCAGCGACCCATCATCTGGTCTTCCTGAAGGCTGGAGTGTAGGGGAGGTGGAGCCCCAAGAATGCCTGCAAGGCTCACGAGTTTCCATAAGGGAGAGTCCTGCTACTAAATGGAAGATCAAGTGGTGGCAGGCAAGTGTCGGGGCCTCCCTTGGGGTTGAATGCAGCCCAACACCCAAGTCTCAGGGACGCGCCCCAAGGCCTGAACTGGGTGTGTGCTCCAAGGCTGCTAGAGAGTGCCTATACCAAACTAGACGGGTGCAGTATATTTTTCAAAGATTTCAAAACTTTTGGTTTTCATCATTATACTTACAAAATTGGTTTCACTGTTGCAAAATTAATAGGGTAGTGGGCTTTTGGTTTTTAATCTATATTTATTAAAAATATATTAATTAAATATATTAACTTTTTTGGCTGCACTCAAGTCTTACATCTAGATCCATGTCCAAAGCATCACTCAGAACTACAAGTCATTTGAAGTTAATATGGCTGAACCAATAAACTGGAGAGAATGGGAGCTTTATTAATATTAGTTTATGCTTGAAATATACCAGTCTTGCAGTTTTGGTTTGACCATTATCTAAAAACAAATGTGATAAAATTGTTTAAGTCCTCATCTCAAGTATGTACTTCTAATGTTTACATCACTACTAGACACCTGGAATACCTAAGCTATTTCCATACCCCAGAAGTTCTTATAAGAAAATACAAACCTACTAAATACTGGTCTGTTTGTACTTCTGTCATTCTGAGCAAAGTTCATAATCAGTTCAGCACAAACTGTTGCAGTGCTTCATTCCTCTAATGGGCAACATAACTTGAATTGGGAGGGGATCTGGGACTGAAGTTCCATAAACCAATTTAACCTAAATTATTTAGGGCTCTTACAGATGTGTAGGGAGCCTGCTCCAACAGACTGGAAATCTAGCATGTCAGAACAGACTTGATTAATCAAGTCTGCTGGAACATGGAAATTGACATGTCCCAGCAGCGTTTCTGTGGCATGTATATCAGCATCCCCATGTATCCCTGTGCTGAAAAAATGGCAGCAGTGTGCATCAAAATAAGACGCATTTGATGAGCTTCAGTTCAAAGTGTTCCATTGCCATTTTTTCAGTGCAAAGATGCTGATACACGTGACACATAGGTTCACTAATTAAAGCGCCTGGCAGCACATCCCAGATCACGTGTAAAAATGCCCTTAAGTCTGATACTACATCCATCCAGGTTTATCTTAAACTGGGTTTCTGTGCACTGAACTTCTGATCTGTTACAAGTTTAAGCCAGTTTCTGATCATTTAAACTGGTTTATGTGTAAACTTCTGTCCCTAGCCACAGTGGCTGCTCCATTTCAGGGGCATGAGCATCTCCATAGTAAATGTTTCATTGCCTCCAGTTCAGTCAGAAGGTTTAACATTTAAGCAAAGAGCATCTTTTCCAGAAGATTTTCTGGGAACTCTGCTAAGGAAAGAATACAACAACAAAAATCTACAGCATTTGCAAAAGTCATGCCTCACACTAGTCTCATTGGGATGGTTTGTTGTGGGGTTAGGAGAATTGAGCATGGATACTCCTGAAGGATAGTCCTGAAGGGAAGCTATACAATATTTCTGGAGAAGAGGTTATGGGAGGTGTTCCCGGCGGGTCTCAAGAAGCCACTCTTGCATGGATCAGGATCAGTTGTTCCTGTCCCACCCCTGATCCCCCTCGGGCACTGCTGCTATTCAGACACCACCTCCCCAGGAAGACCCCTGATACTCACCCACCATGATTAGCTGTTATCTTCAAAGGTGGGAGGCTTCCTCATTGTTGGACATAATGAAGAAGAAAAATGAGATTGGGAAGGTATAATAGAATCCCCACTAATGCGTCCTACATGTGTTGAGGGGACCTGTTCCTTGGCGTCCTTCCTAATCCAAATCTGAGTCCTGGCAGGCATTCCTCTTCCAGACCCCTTTCTGGATCCCAATGCTGGAATGCTTCAGCCACACCAAGGGAAGCATCCAGCAGCTGCTCAGCTGTGGCTCCCTTGGCATTCTCCCCACCACCACGCGCTGGTTCCAACTGCATAGAAAAATGGCTGATAAACTGAGCGGGCAGTTTGCTCATCTCAGCTTGTTTGCCCCCACTGTGCCTGCTGGAAATAAGTTTTATCCTGTTATGGGACTGTTTTTATGCTGCCATGGCAGGGTTTCCCCACTGTGATCCTAGTCACATGGAGAGGGCTTGCACCTCTCTTGTCTCGTCCCCCTGGAACAGGAGGTTCTTTCAATCTGGTATTATATTTCAAAGGAAAATGGACAGGAATGCATAAGAATGGCATCTAAAGCTTCCTATGGTTTCCAAAAAAGGTTTAATTTTCATTAATTTTGGGGAGTTTCATACTGAGTAACTTAGTTTGAAAGATAATACAAATTTACTTTTAAATTATTTAAATGACACACAAAAATAACTACATCAAAGCCAATCCAGATGTTCGGCATCATGTGGTATTAAGGGAATTCATTATTGAGCTTACTGAGCTGTTCAGCATTTTTGAAAAAGCACTGAAGAGACAGTCACCAGAAAACTGGAAGAAAGGAAGTACTTTTTCAAAGGCAGAAATAAAAAACAAGAAAACTAGTTGCTTCCCCAGCAGTTTCAACTTCAATCTCTATTAAAATCATAAAACAAATATGAAGAGAAAAACACAAAAGGAGGAACAGATCTTGGGAAAGAGATAGATGAGGAAATTTGGCAAAAATAAATCTAATAAATCAACTTGATTTTTTTTCATATCTACAACATAAAGGGGATGAGAGAAATTCAATGCTGCATACAGTTTGTATTAATGCTGTCTCTACATGTATACTATACTCATCACTGATTGAGTGCTTTGCACTTTTAAAGCCAATAAATTGGTAATGATCTCCTCTCTCTTATCATTGGTGTACAGCTGGGATAGCTTTTCTGACTTTTGTTTTGAAACATGCATTTGTTATAGTGGAAATACCAATCCAAATGCTTCCATATGAAGATAACAAGGTTGGACAGCTTCATTGTATGTGATGAGCACTCTTGCAGGGGTGGATAGCATTTAAAAAGGGAGAAAAAGTCCATCTCATCAAGAGCTTTGATTTGGTATTATGTGGGAGCAAGCATCAGGGTTGGAGAACTGCGTGATGAATTTTCAATGACTACAAGTTAAACCAGCTGGAGATCTTTTGCACTGTAGTATGTGCAACATTTTTGATCAGGCCCCAAGATCACAAAAGAAGGAATAACAAACAGAACATTCCTGACAGTCGTGGGAAAAGTTTATGAAAAAATGTAACTAGTTCAAGTTAAAAGTTAGCAGCCTTTAAAATTAACTTGAATTAAAAGTTAAATATTTTCACTTTCAGCTAGTTAAAAGGTAAGTTAAAAAGAGAGTAACTAGTTAAAATTAAGTTGATTCATGAGAAATGCATTAGAGGCTGAGAGCAATGGGGCTATTCAGCCTGGAAAAGCACAGGCTCAGGGGTGATCTGGTGGCCACCTATAAGTTTATCAGGGGTGTTCACCAGGATCTGGGGAAATGTCTGTTCACCAGAGCACCCCATGGGATGACAAGATCGAACGGTCACAAACTCCACTGTGACCGATTCAGGCTGGACGTAAGAAAGAACTTCTTCATTGTCCGAGGCCCCAAGGTTTGGAATTGACTGCAGCCGGAGGCGGTTCAAGAACCCACTTTGAACGCCTTCAAGACACCTTTGGATGCTTATCTTGCTGGGATCCTATGATCCCTGCTGACTTCCTGGGGCCTGGACTTGATGATCCCCTGGGGTCCCTTCCAGCCCAAATGTCTATGAAACCTATGAAACATGGTGAATTGCCTCTTAGCATCATTTTTCATTTTCAAATCCAATGAGTGGGTTTCTTTTCCATAAGCCCACTAAAGCACACAAATTTACTCAGAACTCACCTTGCTTTACCTGAAAACAATGCTATACTTATACAGTTTTCAAAATAACAATTTACCAACACCTATGTAATGTTAGCTCCTTGTCACCCTGTCCATGTGAAGTACTTTGTAAAAGTCATTGCATCATATAGGTATACCAGAATAACAGAAAGGAGTTATTCATAGCCAAATGAAAACTGTTTCCACAGAAAACCTCTGTTGTCACAATTTGCATTGCTCAAAAGGTAACAAAAGGGTATGAAATACACCTGAATTAGAAATAATGAGCATCTGAAAATCAAAATTAGACTGAAATGAGAAAAATCGGTTTAAATGAGAAGAATGTTCAGTTGCATAGCAGAAACTTTTTAAACATGCTTATTAAACTTCAGCAAAAGCTGCATTTCAAAGTTTACATCTGACAATTTTTCTCTTCTGTCTTGCAAAACTAAGCCCCCACTACTGAACAGTTGCTCTACATGGGCAGATGAGGGAATGCTTGTGTTATAACGGATGAATAACTTTTTCATAGTAGGTGACATCCCAGATAAGTTTCTCACAGTTGAGAAGTAATGCTCATCTTCTTGGGCCCTGGGCTGCTGGTTCTGATCTTCATTAAAAATTTTAAAAGTCATCATCTGCTTCACCCTCACTTACTTCCTCCCACTCTTACTGGGATAAATGCCTCTGTTTGCTTGTGCCTGTTCCCTCTCCGGCAGCCAACTGGCTGCCCTGTTGACTTCAGCAAATGCACAGAAAATGCCAGCATGAACTAAGGAACTCTGGGACTTGTAGTTTTTAAGAGACCATCTCTCATAGGAAGGCACACTACTCTGTGTCTCAAACAAGAAGTCCTAGAGTTTCAATAAATAAATATCATTTCATGTAAGTCCTAGAGAGTGGCAGTGTCAGGAAAAACTCTGGGAAAGCTGGATTTCAATGGGTTTTTTTTAACTTCTAACTTGTACTTTAAAAAAAGTTAAAGTTAACCTTTTTTTTTTAAAACTAAAGTTAAAAGTTGACAGCTGAATAATGTAACTAGTTAACATTAAAAGTTAGCCATTTCTTTAACTTTTTAAAGAGTTAATTAACTAATTAATTCCCACAACTGATTCCTAAAATGTGTAGATGCTGCTGCAAGTGGACTAACAGCACATAGCTCTGACATCAGTTGCTAAAAAACACAGAGGCCTGTGGCAGAATACTTAAACTTCCCTGGCTGGCAAGGTTCTTTGGGTAGATGTGATATCTTTTATTAGACGAACTAAATAGTTGGAAAAAAGTTCTTTGCAAGGTTTCAGGCACAAACACCCTTCTTCAGGCAATGGGAGGCCCTGGACACACTGTTGCCGACCTCAGGATGGCTGTTGTCATACAGCAAAATTTTAAAAACCAGTCTGAATGGGAAGTTGCAAAGCAAGAAATCATCCACCAACTGTATTGTGTTAAGTATGTTTTAAACAAGGACTATGTATTCTTATCCCATTACCTGGATTAGTTTTTGAGACTCCTTGTTCCTATAGGTTTACTGCTTGTTTGTTTGCCTTTCCCAGCATTAACCACCTCCCATCTCTCCCTCAATTGCTTGTGCTTTGTATACAAATTTCACTCTCCTTCTTATACACTGCTTTGTGCATATCCTTTCACAGCATCTGATGAACCAAGTTTCAGCCCATGAAACTCTTGTTCTCTATATACATCTTATTTAGTTAGTCTATAAGGTGCATGTCTGCACTGTTCTGCCTAGCTGTACACCAGTAAAGGCTGCGATTACAAGAGATAAGCAATATATGGGGGTAAAGGAAAGCCAGAAAAATGAGCTTTGTGCTGTCATGTGTTAACTCTCTAGCGCTAAAGCCAGCCAATTTCAAGGTAATCCTTTTATGTAATAATATTTAAAACATATTATCCACATATTGAAGATATTTATAATCTGGAAACAGTAATGCTTTCAACAGAAGGCAAGTTATATTTTGAGAGTGATAAGGCTACAGAAGAAAGCCACTCGGACTTTGAACTTAGAGCACCATATCTTGAAGTAGAGGTAAATCTCTCTCAAGAAGGCAATGATCATGCATAGGCACCAACTTTTATTTTTGGCAGGGGTGGGGGGAGAGCCCTAAGATGATGGGCATGTGGTGGAATGTATTACACATTTCAGGTGAAAGCCCTCTTCTTGAGGGCGGCCAGGGCCCTTGGGCCCCCATCTACTCAGCTGCTCTGTATGTGCCATTAATGTCAATGGGAGCTTCACCACTGAGCAAGCTCAGTAAGTATGGGGAATGAGAGCCTTAATGCTCTACCAGGGCTAGGCAACATATCACTAGAAAAATATCCACAGTTGAGAGAGTTTATAAACATCAACCAACTGGCCATGGCATTGGAGGGGCTAACTTATTGGGGAATAAGTTAAAATAAACAGTTAAAATAAGATGAAGAAACAATTACATCTGGAGACAGAACCATCTATAGATATGTTAAAGACTGTGAGCATCCAAGGCAAAATCATAACACCATAGAAATTAATGATTGTTTTGCAATTTTGTTTTTACTGAGCCTCGATTTCATCCATGGGAAAAGGGGAATTAACCCACTACAAACAGAACTAGAAGAACAAAACTAAGGGAGGGGCTAGTATAGAAACATAAGAGAAAAAAACCCACATTCTTATTATGTGTCTGTACTACTCTTATTTTAGTGTAATGTCAAAGCAATTGACCCCACTACAGAAAGGAAGTGGACAAGTTGAAGAGAGTCCAGCAGAGGGCAACAAAAATGGTTAATGGGCTGGGGCATGTGACTTCTGGGGAGAACCTGAGTGAACTGGGCTTATTTAGTCTGAAGAAGAGAAGACTGAGGGGGGATTTGGTAGCAGCCTTTAACTACCTGAAGAGTGCTTCCGAAGAGGATGGAGCTAGACTGTTCTCAGTAGTGGCAGGTGACAGGACAAGGAGCAATAGTCTCAAGTTGCAGCAGGAGAAGTTTAGGTTGGATATTAAGAACTCCTCACAAGAAGGGTGGTGAAGCACTAGAATGAGGTATCTAGAGAGGTGGTAGCATATCAATCATTGGAGCTTTTTAAGGCTCAGCTTGACCAAGACCTGGCTGGAATGATCTAGTTAGGGATGGTTCTGCCTTGAGCAGGAGGTTGGACTAGATGAGCTCCTGAAGCCCTTCCAACCCTAATTGTCTATGATTCCAACTAAGATAGTTCAGATACAACTAGGAATGTAGCCATGGCAGTCCATACTTCATCAAAAAAAGGGCTGCAAAAATCTGCTTGAGAAGGTAAGTAAATACATGGGTGGTGAGCCTACATATCACTCTGCTCTTGTGTGCAAATTATTACTTGGTACCCAAGCAAGCCAGTTTGAAGCAATATTGACTGTGTTTATACTAGTAAGAGGCTAGGTCTATTTCATCATTGACATCTAAGAGAACTGTAGACTTTTCTTCAGAACTTTTCAATAGGTTAGTTGTTTATTTATTATCGGGACTATTAAGTATAGTGAGGTTATGAAAGTCAGGGGTTTTGCAAATAGCTACTCTGCTGCTTCTCACCAGATACATCTAACACTTTGTTTTTTTATAATGTTAACCTTCTAATCAGAATGAATACTGAACAGTATTTTTATTATGTGGGAAAATACCCATTATAAGACAGACCAGCTAGGCAATATTTTCCCCCATACCTCTCAACTTGCAGGCCTGGTTGTACACACCCATACCCTTTTGCGATTTGTAAATGTGGATTTCCAGCTTAGTAAATTTAGGGACTCAATTGAGGCCAGATGAAAAATTGACTGTATAATGAAAACTGCATATATTTTCATTTAGGATCATAGGGAAGTAGGACTAGAAGGGATCTCACAAGGTCATCTACACCAGTGTTTCTCAACCTGTAGGTAGCAACCCAGAAGTGGGTCACAAGAATATATGAAAGGTTTGTGAACAAATTTTAAAAATAGATGCTACTTTAAAGGAGAAAAATATGGGAAATAGTGAATTTCCCCATGCAGGCTGGCAGAGTTCCAGCCTGCAAGGGGCTCCTGGGGGCTGGGGGGAGCAGGAAGATGGCAATCAGGCAGGGGGCACCATGTGCATGCGTGTGTGCTCACGTGCATGTGACAGCCAGGCAGCATGGAGAGCAGCTCCTAAAGATCCCCAGAGCTAAGTCTATGGGGCAGAGGGAACACAGACAAAACATCAGAAAGGTAGGGGAATACAGGCAACATGTTGCAGGGGAGACAAAGGGGAGCACATGTCCTGCCAGATTTGTGCACCCCTAGTGGACGCCGGGCTACAACCTGGCTGGACTGGCTTGGGCAGGAACCACTTCCACAGCCCAGCAGGCAGAACCCAGCACAGGAGGGCACTAGAGTGGCAAGAGTCATTGCTGCTGCCACTGCTGGGACCCCTGTGCCAGCTGCACTACCAGCAACACAAGTAACTAACAAGGGGGAAGCTGTGCTGCCCTCACTTCCTTCTGCTGCCAGCCACTCACCCTTTATCCCACCATCATGGCCCAGGCACTGTCACTGCCACCCCCACTTCTCTCAGGCCTAAGGTCTACTCTGGAGGGGGTGTGGGGTGGCAGGAAGTGTTGGTGGCCTGAAATGACCAGTAGCAGCAGTGGTAGCTGGGCTATGGTGGTAGAATAGAAGGCAAGCAGCTGACAGTGGGAGGAGGTAAAGGCAGTGCCCCCCCCCACTTCATTACTCCTGCTGCTGCTGATGGCACAGCTGGTGCAGGGGTCCCAGTGGTGACAGCAGCAATGAAGTCTCGTTGTCCTGCTCTGCCCTCCCATGCTGGGTCCTGCCTGCTGGACTGCAGCCTGGCCAGACTGCTACAAGCAGGAGCCACAGCTGCAGCCCCATGCCCACTGTGGGTATACGTGTCCCCTCATGCTCCCCACGCACACTGGGGACTGGAGCCTGGAGGAAGGGGGAAGTGGGTCAGGAGTGAGGGACACCAACCAGGCTGAGGGGGTGTGGGACACCAGCAGGGCCTGGGGGCTGTATGCTACTTAAACTATTTACTTGGCTGGAACTGGCAAATGATGTTTACAAGTGGGTCCTGGTACAAAAAAGAAAGAAAAAGGTTGAGAGCCACTGATCTAAACCAGCCTCTTGCTCAGGGCAGGAATATCCCTGACTAAACTGTCCTAACCTGTAAGCAGGACGAGCTGGACAGAAAAATCTTCCTGTCCCCTGAAAACTGTTGCGATTTAAAGGTTATTCGTGTTCTACCTGGGGCTGAACCCTAGATTTTAATGCTTCTGTTTGTTTTGTTTTTATTGAAGAACACAAGAGCAAGAGGGCCTAACAGACCTGGGCTTTTAGGGTGTTCATCTGGAATTTGCAAAATCCAAGTTTAAGTCTGTGCTCTGGTACTCTCCCAACCAGGCCTTAAAGTCTATCTCTCTCTTTCAATCTTTCTTGTATAAGCTGTCACTTTGTATAAATATTGATAGTCCAGAAAGACTGACTACACTGCAGTCACTTTGGCTCTTACCTGTGATGTGAGAGACCATAGTTCGAGTCCCTACTCAAAATGCATTTTTAATTATTTATACAAAGTGGAACCACTCTAACCCAAGGGATGCAACCTAGAAGAGCCAGTAAAAGTGGTCTAGTAGTTTAGGAACTGCTCTCCGACATGGACTACCGAAGGTTCAAGTCCCATATCTGAATCAGACTTAAAAAAAAAAATGATTTAAGCCAAGATTTAGCGTAGTGTTTCTCAACCTGTGGGCTGTAACCCAAAAATGGGTCACAAGAATATGATCAGGTTGTGAACAAACTTTAAAAATGGATTATTCTTTAAAGAAGAAAATGTAGGAGTAGGAAACTGGCTTTTCCCTTACAGGCTGGCAGAGTTCCAGCCTGCAAGGGGCTGCTTAGAGCCCCACTCCCCCCTGCCATCCCACCCAGGGGTCGGAGGCAGCAGGTCAGGAGTGACAGGCACTGGGTCAGGACTGGCCACTGCTGTCTACAAATAGGTCGTGGTACAAAAAAGGTTGAGAACTACTGATCTAGCAGATCCCAGCTGAGTGCTCAACCCCTAGGATTTAGCTACGTGAGGGCAGCTTTGTCTCAGACCAGAAATTCCATTCTGGAACCAAGAAATATTTATTGATGAAGTTTTGCAGGACCTAGAATACTTTCACCAAAAATCTCTCTATGATCTGTGATTTCTGAACAAAAACATTTTGCCTTAAAATTCCCAGCTTGCTCTACTTAGATCTTCACTCCACTTGAACCCATTATTCAAAACAGAAATATATTCTGTTGGGCAACTAGATTAGTAATTTGCCATCTTCCCTAAAAATAATCCATAGTTGCAAACAAATAGCATCTTTAGAATGAATATAGTTGAGTTCAACATAATCATTTATTAGACTGCAATTTATTTTCAAACCACCAAACAAAAACACTAACAGAATACATTTAAATATAGGTATATTGTATGTATACAAATACAGAGAGCAAGAAAGGAGCACAATATATTTCAGATGGGTATACCCTTAGATTGGCAATTCAGAACGAAATGCCAGGAGTGTGCCCCCAAATAATAC
>NW_017729031.1:69950569-69955224 GCF_001723915.1 Gavialis gangeticus
AGCCAGGAGTGTGCCCCCAAATAATACTATTAAGGCCTACTTGCATGGTAATTTTGGGTGGCTCCTGGAGCTCTTTGTCCCTGCATTGTCCACGAATTGACACTTTGAAGTGGCTTAAAGTATTAATTGTGCTGTTCAAAGTTACACAACTCCAGGGCAGGATTCTCTCTTGATCTGCACAACCAAGCTCCTGTTCCATTAAGTGTAGCTACTCCCCACTGAGGTGTAACTCAAATTAAAGGTGTCTGCTCCAAAATCCAAGCTATACTAAGCTGATCAACATTTGTGCAGCTCACAGCATAACAAAACCTTCAGAAACAAAATTTGATGATCTGAGCTTTAAAGTAGAGGGAGTTAATTGATATGTACTTCTTTGTATACCAGTTTTAGTCTTCTCTATTAAAAAAAAATCTGTGTGTCACCTACTTTTCTCTTTGTAAAGCTTTTTTTATTATTATTTTCACCCATGTTGGGCACCAAGGAATGATTTTAACCACATGGACACTTATTCAAAGCCAGAGCCTGTGCACTGGCCTCTAAATCAAGGCAGTATTTATTAATTTTGTGGTTCAGGAGCCAAATCAAACTCTCAAAAAATGTTTTGGGTCAACCCGATTTGAATATTTTTTCAGAATGTATCGTGACCTAAAAATAACTGCATTGCAGGTGTAACAAAGTATTTTGCTGGCAAGCATTTTTCATAAAAGCAAATCGTATCCAGAAAAACAAATATCTTTATCAGGGTACTTCTGGCTAATTCACAAAAAAAAGGAAGGAGGTATGCTTATATTTCATTTTATCACAGAGAGTAGAAAATACTAGAATCTAGAAAACCCAGGATGCGGTCTCTTCTGCCACTTTGAACTGTCATCTTTCACCTGCCAGGAGACCATCCTTAACATGAAGCTAGAAAAATATTTTCACTTCCCTACTCCCTAACTCAATGACTATTTAAAGTGACCACCTCTACCCTGGTGGTTAGGCAATCACTTGGGAGTGAGTAGGAATTTGAATCAAGGTGTCCTGCCAGGTAGAAAGTAAATGTGGACTTGAGTCTGCAGCTTCTCACACATGAGATGTTGATTCAAATTCCCTAGGCAGAGAAAGAAACCGAACATGGGACTTTTAAATTATTGATGATTGTTCTAATTTATGAGCTATTATGCAAAAAGGGATGAGCTCTTCTTCCCAATTCCCATCCAGTTTTGTGACTCTAGCCTTCCATTTCCTTTGCTTTTCTTAGGAGTGCTCAAAATTAAACATATTTTTTATATTTTCATTCTGGGGAGAAAGAAAATTAAAATCAAACAGATCTACTCTTCTCCTTCCCCAGTTTGGCTGCCAAACCAGAAGAAGAATGATTAAGTAGCCCCACTTAAGTATCCACTGAACAAGAGACTGAAACTGAAAATGAGAGTCATTCCCAGGTGCCTGAGTTAAAGGATTTAGCAGGGAAAGTTCTGATGAATAACTCCACTTATATAGCTAGCCTGAAAAAAGGCCACTAAAGAAATTCTAGGATGATTTGTTTTGCTGTTTCCAGCTCACTGAGTTTGACCTGAATTTGTAAACGGTTTTAGATCTTAAAGTGCAGTTTTAGGAATACATTATTTGTCCTATAAATTATATAATAATGATTACTAATGGTTTTAATATTATTAAATATCAAATAATTTATTTACACTATATATACACACACATATTAGACACACCAAACAGACAATGATTTCAAGGTAGAACTATATGCTGCAGCAGGGATTTAGTGAATGGTTTTCCCAGCACCAGACCCCTCTTTCTAGAATGTCTAGGAGAAATTCCTTTACCCCTTTAACGATAGCTTGTCTCCTTTCATAGCTCCTCACCCCTTAAAGTATAACAACATCCTTATATGTGGCAAAGAATTCCTAACATGGGTTAAAAAGTCATTTAGGAATATAAAAATATAGGACTGGAATGGCTGTCTTAGATCATGAAATCTTTCCCCTGCTGTTGCAAATAGCTACATCATATAATCCCTTTTATAATCATAGAAAATTAGGGTTGGAAGGGACCTCAGGAGGTCACCTAGTCCAATTCTCTGCTCAAAGCAGAATCATCCGCAACTATATCATACGAGCCAAGGCTTTATCTAGCTGTGTCTTAAAAATCTCCAAAGATAGAGTTTCTATAACCTGAATAACCTGTTCCAGTGCTTTACTATCCTCCCTATGACAGAGTTTTTCTTAATATCTAACCTAAAACTTCCCTGGCTGCAATTTGAGGCTATTGTTTTCTTGTTGTATTATCTGTCACCACTGAAAACTGTCTAGCTTCATCCTCATTGGAACCACCCTTCAAGTAGTTGAAAGCTGCTATTAAATCCCCCTCAGTCTTCTCTTCCTCAGGCTAAATAAGCCCAGTCCCTCAGCCTCTCCTCAGAAGTCATGTGCCCCAGAATCCTAACCATTTTTGTTGCCCTCTGCTGGACTTTCTCCAATTTGTTTCCTGAAGTATGAGATTTTTTGGAAATAAGGAGTGAAGAGATTGCAACTAATCTCTTAATATAATTTTTCCAAGGGGCATACGAAATGGAATCTTAAATCTGGATTTAAAGTATTTTCATGAGTACTTATTTAGCAATTCTTTTCCCCTTAAAATATTAAGACCAAATGTGTATCTAGGGTTGAAACAGGCAAGTACATTTCATCGACTTCTTGATCTGCTCAGGTCCCTTCTGACCCTACCAACTATGAAACCAACTATGAAAGCTTTGTGCCAGAAAAATATTTATGGTAGCACAAAGGCCACACAAACAGACATCCATACTCCTTGTGCCACAAATTGATACCAATTTCATTGTGGCCACTATTTGTTCTGTTTAATGGCAGATGTCTGTTTATCTTATGGAATGAGAGCACAGGCAGCCAAGAGCTGCCTGTGCTCTCTAGCCACCCTGGTCAGGTGCTCTGGATGTTTGAGGCACCCAATTTTGCATACTTAGGGATCTCCAGGGTGAATCTCAGTAAGTAGGGAAGCTCTGGCTTTCCCCACTTACAAAGATACACCCTGGAGATCCCAGGGATGCATGTCGGTAACCGAAGAAAGCCAGACTGGTGCTCTCAGGATGTGGGGGGCCCAATCTTGTGCAGAAATTCCTAGGATCCACAAGACCAAGCCACTCAATCCCTAGGGATCTTGTACATATGACAAAAATTGGCTATTTTTGTGGTTCAATTGCATCACACTGTACACATACAGAGGTGGGGGTTTATGATTTAAACGAGTTTGCTACATTGCAAACTAAACCATATCTGCATGTAGTTTAGTCTGCAATGTAACTATTTGTAATGTTGCAGACCGTGACAGCTGACCCCCCCCTCCCCACTCCACCCCCTGCTGCAGGAGAGGTGACTAAAGGCAGAAGCAGAGAGGGGCCCAAACCTTTTTTATTTTCTTCACACAGCCTGCCCGTGTCTCCCATGGCTGGTGATCTGCCAGCTGGCCAAGAGGACCCTGATCTATGGAGAGTCCAGGTTCTTCCTTGCAAACGGGTGGTGCTGCTCTGGGTAGGCTGCTAGCGGGCAAGTGCTGCACCAGCTCAGGGAACAATTAGATCAGTCTGGGTTCTGGCTGTGAGCTGGTGCAGCACCCCCTTGCTAGCCACCCACCAGGGTGGCCCTGAGGAGTGCCACAACCATGGAAGAAAGTTCCAAGGCCCCCGCAGCTCACCCCCCAGCCTCGAGAGGTGGGCAGGCTCTGTGTGGGAGGGAGAAATCAGGCCCCTGGCTACTTCTTCCCCCCCCCATGGAGTCTGCCTGCAGGAGCTGCTGCATGCTGTGCAGCCCCTGAGCTGTAGGGGAGCCCAGTCCTTCCCTCTGTGACAGTGGCACCCCCCCCACCAAGTCTGCCCAATAGGATGCTAGCTGTATGGATGCCAGCTTGCAGGCAGCATCCGCCAGATCCAACTCTTCCCCAAGCCCATGCACTAGAAGCCCACCAGGCACTGCTCTGCACATGGACTTGGGAATGAGTTGGATCTAGCAGGTGGTGCCTGTGAGGTGAGGCACCACCGGTAAAGCTAGCACCCCACCAGAGTGGTCCCAGAGAGTGCCACCACCATTAAGGGAAGGACTGCCAGTCAGGCCTCCAGTAGCTCACCCCCTGGCTGCGGGAAGGCTCCACAAGAGGAAAAATAAAAATAAAAAAAAATTAAATAAATAAAGATTAGGCCCCTCACCATAATGGTGATGGAAGCCCCTAAACTGAAATGGCAGATTTTTAATCGCAATAAAAACCCACCATTTCAGTTTAGGAGACTAAACCACTGTCACATGTTCAAGCATCCCTGAATAACTTATCACATTATCCCACAGCATCAATGGGTGAGACAACAAGCAAAGTGCATTTCTCCCAATAAAGATCAGGTGTTCAGGGACGCATCCTGGCACAGCTGATCTGCTTCATTTGGCAATATCTATTGCTCCCCTTGGAAATAAATAATACAGTTGCAGAAAAGCTTCAAATTGTAGTTTGAGGTTGAAAGATTTTCAAAGCTATTAAATGAATTTTGACACCCAATTAATAAGCAGCAAGCATTCAAATCCTTAAGGCAGCCTTGAAAAAATGGAGCCAAAAATCATTATAGTTTCATAGTTTCTAGGGTCGGAAGGGACCTG
>NW_017729031.1:69955235-69956433 GCF_001723915.1 Gavialis gangeticus
TCCAGTCCTCCAGCACCTCTCCAGTGTACCACGAGTGCTCATAAAGCCATTATAAATGGTAGTATTTCTCAAGAAGTCAGAAATATTGCAAAAGTATTAGTTATATCCTTGAACAAATTCCATGAGGGAAAACTGGGTTCAACAGATGTACACCTAGATAATACCTATAGACGTGTGCTTCCTAATCCCATTAAAATGGTAATGTAGGAATAAAGTGAGGATGTACAACATATTTCTCCAGGCTATCCCCATCCCTCAACATAGTATAAATACTATGAACCCTGAAGATCTCAAGCTCTTTAAAGAATTATAATCCCCTCTATAAATTAAGTCTCAGTGCTCTTTCAGTACTGAACAAAAGTAATAAACAGAAAGGATATAATTCAATTGTCTTCCCTCTTTGCCTTGCTTTCAGTAGTGTCCTACTAGAAAATGGAGCTCATTACTGTTTGTGATATGCCAAACCAATAAAAAGTACCAGATTGCACATTAGAAACAGGTAATTAAGTTGGTATCTAAAGCACAAAAAGGAACAGCTCCCATTTTGATATGCTAATCAATCAGATACTGAGACACTAAAAGCAAGGCATGGATCCAACAACAAGAACAGGAATGAAGATACCAAAACTATGCAGTATGATACTTAGTGTAATAAGTACATGCTAAACACAACAAATCCATGAACAACCAAAACAATTCACCAACATTAAATTAACCATTTTGGTACTCCTATTACCTAACTATACAATTAAACCTTTAAAATTGTTGTAAGTTCTAACCAAGATTTAATTTTACTCTTTTAGCTCATCTAGGACTTGGAGTTTTAATTTAAGTAACAGCCAAAATATACTACAACTTTTAAGTGTGTTGGGGGTAAAGGTGGAAACACAATACTATCATTCATCTAACTATCTTTTATGGGGCAGATGAGACATCTTATCAAAAACAGCAGCTCATTTTTTAACACTGCAATCTTAAAGCAGGTGAAATTCTGGTATTGCAGTACTTCTTCCTCAGCCCCATCACACTCAGTCTCCACCCACTCCCCTTTCATAGAATCATAGAGTCAATGAGTCAGAAGGGACCTAGACAAATCATCAAGTCGGACCCCCTGCCATGGGCAGGAATAAGCACTAGGGGTGGAAGGGGTCATAAGATCCCAGCCAGGTGCCTATCCAATCTCCTCTTGAAGATTTCC
>NW_017729031.1:69956444-69961045 GCF_001723915.1 Gavialis gangeticus
ATCACCCATGACCACAACATCCTTTGCATGCACAGCCTCCCCCCACTGCCTGGAAAATTCCAGATCCAGCTCTTCCTCCTGACATGGTGGCCTGTAGTAAACCCCTACCACCAGAACCCTCTCCCACTGCCTTCCTTGAAGTGTGACCCACAGGGTCTCAGTTAAACCTTCCTCATTTGGAAGGTAGAACTGGTATACTGTTCCCTAACATGAAGCGCAATCCCCCCAACTTTTTTCCCCTTCCTATCAGTTCTGAACAACCTATAGCCCTCTATGTCTAATGCCCAGTCAAATGTTTCATCCCACCATGTCTCCACTAAGCCAGCCAGGTCGATTTTACTACTTGCAAGCAGGAAAGCAAGCTCCTCCTGCTTGTTCCCCATGCTTCTTTCTCTGAACCCTATTAAGGTCTCTCATATATCTCTGTATCTATAGAGAGAGATAGAGAGAGGGAGGGAGAGGGACCTAAATAAGGTTCAGAGAAAGGGAAGGATGGTAACATGGGGCAGGAGGATCGATGCATGAGCAGATCCTTCAAGTGCGGGTGTAAAAATCTATGGGAAAAATCTATGTCAATCTGTAGGAAAAGAATGTATATCTTGAAGGAATGGAAATATTGGAAAAATGAAAAAGTGGGATTGCAAAGATTTTATGTTTTACAATTTAGAGTGGTCTTAACTCCTCTGATCTCAAGTTGGGTTTCCAAGACTGGCATATTACACAAAAATCATTTTGGCAGACAGTCGAGTTTGCACTGGGATAGGGAGCCCATGCAATGTCACACTATTCTGCAATTCCCTAACCTTAATAATATGGTTTTATATTATCATCATCATTGCATATTACAATATTGGATTGAAAGTTTGACACTTTGGATTGCTGAGTACCCTGCAGCTCACTGTAGGATGACTGTAGACTTCAAAAGCTAAACCTGTTGTTATTTCACACAATATGAAAATAGTATCAATTCCAATATTCTGATGATATTGAATAATAAGATAATCAACCTTACTCCATTTCATTACCTGTTTTATACAATAGTGTTTTCACGGATGTCATTAATTCCCCATCTCTGTATTTATGCACACTAGTTTTCTGGGAAAATTCCAGAATGAGTTTTAGATCTACTCTCCACAGATAACCCTAAAACAATTGTATGAACTTCATTATCATCTGAACAGATACAGATTGCCCTTGATTTTCAATGGCTTATAAAATATATTTTTCAACTGACCTCAAAAATTACAAACAATTGTTTAAAAAAAATTTGCAAAGTTCCTGAGATGTACCTAATATAAACTAAGGGGTTAAATAGCCATACTGTAGCAGCTACACAAACCATATAAAAACAAGTTCTGCATAAAAAATTCTACCCAAACACTGGATAACAGAGGCACCCAATTCCCTAATCATTATAAATCTACTGCACATAGATTCATTTTCTTGTAGTTGGAATTAGAAAAGTAATTGGAAAAGGGTAGGTTTTAAACTCTTTTATGCCCATTTGAGTTACATTGAAGTAAATGCTTCATCTGTCTCTTCTTTTGATGGTCCAAGTTCCTATAACCTGTTTTCTCCATTCCCATAAGAAAGGCCCATCCCCTAAGCCAGTGCACACATCTCACTATTCTATGAAAGGTCCTAGACCTTCATTCCTGCTCTTGGATCCTCACTCTTTCATCCCCACAAGGATTATCACTGAGCTATAAATCTGTTGAATAGGAGTACAGACAAGGGCAACATCTCATTTGAAGCAATAAAACAAGGAAAGCAAGAGAACTACTATTTTTATGGATGACATTTTGTTCTAATACCATCGCGAGATAGAAATTATCATATGGAAAGCATACTTATGGCATTTCACATACTGGTTACTACTGACTTTTTAGATATAATGATTACACAAACTTAAAATTACAGCATATTACCTTCAAGGGCATAATCAGCAACAACTGCATGTAGGAAAACAGAAGGGCTTGCTTGTCTTAGATTTATGCATTTATTAGCTAAAAGAAATCTAAAAGAAAAGCAATAAGGTATCATACCAACTACCACTTTCAGGATAAAAAAAATAGTTCAAATTATTCAAATTTAGGAAGAGAAAAAAAAATGTACAAGCCTTAATGCTTCTGGGGTGTACCTTTCAGAGAGATGTAGTTAGCCATGTTAGTCTGCAGTCAGAAGGCATGATAGATATGCACCTTTATAGACTAACTAAATAAGATATACATAGAAAGGGTACACGCTTTCAAGAACCTAAATTCATTCTTCATCAGATGTGGTGAAAAGACAGCATAAAGCAGAGTAGAAAGTGGAGTGAGCGATCAGAATAAAATGGGTGAGAAAGCAGGAAGGAGGGAGGGAGAGGGTAGTGCTACGAGAGGCATACAAGCAAAGAACCTGGGAGAACAAAGGGGTCACAAAAGCTAATCCAAGTAATGGGCTAAGAAAACATAGTCCCTCTCTTTAATGCAATCTGGTTAGAGGATGATATCTTTTCCCACCATTTCACATTCAAGCTTGTGTTTAAATCTTTTTTTTGCCTGAGAACAGCGACCCTGAGGTCAGCAGTGCAGTGTCCAGATATGTTGAAGTGTTCTTCCCCCAGCTTTTTGTACCTTTCAATCATTGCACTCACATTTTTTGTCAGAATTCCTCATCTTAGACACATGTCATTTCAACAATCAGTATATTTGCTATACAGGAGCAAAGAGTAGTGCATCACTAGTAAAATTCAATCTCTGTTGCTGTAACTTTAATTTTCCTAATGAATTCCTCTAGCAAAATCTATTTACCTCCTCTACTTTCATTAGCATGTGATACCTTGTCTCCAAATCCCCATTTATGTTTAGCTTTATTGCATGCAATGCATCACTTCAGTTTTAATTAATTAAATGAGTAATATAGAACATGAAAGTGTATTATCATAGTTAAAGACTTCTCATTAAAAGGGAGCCACAGTCATCTGTAAAGTCAATGAGAGTTAGAATATTTTGAAGTTTGGCAATATGCACTTGAGATAACGTCCCAAAAGTCTATACTGTTGTACTTGGGGAAAGCAGAACACCCCATTATATATCTAGGAGTGTGGGAAAGGGAGGGGAAAGAAGGGAAGACAAGGAGAAGGGGGTTAAAAGAGCAGCATAACAAGATTCACCAAAGAAAACAGAACTAACAACAAATCAACAAGAAACAGAGGAGATCAAAAATTACGCAGAAGTAGAAACAAATGAACAAGGAAACCAAACAAGAACTGAATCAATAAGAACTGAGAAGAACACTTAGAGCCAAACAGCCAACACAGACTAACAGAAACCTGTTTGAATATGCTTTAATAATGGGTTGAACTAAACTTCCACTGTTAGTATTACATGGAGGTATGTTACATGTCAAGGGGGAAGATGTGTGGATACCTTTAAGAGTGTTGTGTACAAGTTGTTACATGGGCGCACGAATTGCAGGAGGGAAGAGCAGAACAATAGGCAATATACCGCTTTCTGAATAAACAAGCTTCATTGTTGTATAAGCTTAACCCCTGGGTCTTTTGGCTAGGTACAAACAATCAAAAAGCCTGAGGCTGAAATCAATTCAGTCTTTGCAGGTTAGTCTAAACTGCACAGATTAAATTGAAACAGAAGGGAATAGACATTTACCTTTGATTCAGGATAAGACAGCCAGATGCCTGCAGTGGTTCAGGCCAGAAGATGGGGGGCACTAGAGCATAGCTGTCTGGCTGTGTATTCACTTCCTCTTCCCGCTGTCCCTGAGCTCTTGGGGATTTGCAGTCCACAATCACAGCAGCAGGACTCTGCAGAGTTTCTCATCACTTCCTCTTCCTGCTTCCAGGTGCCTCTGGGATTTGTAGTCCACAGTTGCAGCCAGCAGTAAGTTTGATCAAGGGAAAGGGTGTTTAACCCTGCTCCCTAGCCCCAGATCCTAGCCAGGGTTTGCCTGGCAGAGGCAGTTCCCCCTGTAGACTAGGCTGCATCCTCAGCCAAGCTTGCTTTCCCCCCCACCCCCATCCCTTGTCAGCCAGGCCTCAGTGCTCCAGTTAGGGAGCAGAGGGGCAGAACCAGCCCTGCTCTCTGGAGCAGACAGCATGGCTCACCTCAGCCCAGCCCAGCCCAGCACAGCTCAGGGCTGCAAAATGCTGGAGAACTCTGATCTAACTTGAAGGGGTCTGGAACAGAAGTTTCATAAACTGGTGTGACAGGAGCACAGAAGGCCTCATACCAGCCCACCCACCTGTCTCTGGGCTAACCGCCCACCTCACTCAGGGCTTCACACTGGAGTATTCCACCCCTGGGGGCTCAGGTGGCCACAGCCCTGCCTGGTGCTAGGGTCATAGTTTCATAGTTAGCAGGATCGGAAGGGACCTGAGCAGATCATCAAGTCTGACCCCCTGCCATAGCAGGAAAGAGTACTGGGGTCAAACGACCCCAGCAAGGTGATTGTCAAGCCTTCTCTTAAAGACCCCCAGGGTAGGAGCCGGCACCACTTCACTTGGAAGTTGTTTCCAGATCCTAGCCACCCTGACCGTGAAGTAGCACCTCCTGATGTCTAGTCTGACTCTACCCTCTGCCAGCTTGTGACCGTTATTC
>NW_017729031.1:69961714-69962263 GCF_001723915.1 Gavialis gangeticus
TAAAAAGAAAAAAAAAGACTTCTTGTTGTCCTTGATCCGGGAAGCTGGTCCTAGTTCCGTCTCCACCTTGGCCTTCCTGACTGCCCCCCTGCATCCATGAACAACCTCAGTATAATCCTCCCTGGTGATGGCCCCCCCTTCCACTGGGTGTACACCTCCCTTTTAGCTAGAAGACATTCCCGGATGCTTGTGATGAGCCAAGGGGGCTTTTGTGCCCTCCTGCTCCCTTTGAACTGTGTTGGGATTACCTCCCTTTGGGCTTGGAGGATCGTTTCCTTAAGGACCAACCACTCTTCTTGGACACCTGGCTCTCCTCCCCTCCGGGACCTCAGTGCTTCCCTGACTATTCTCCTTAGCTCATTGAAGTCTGCCCTCCTGAAATCTAGGGCTGCTGCCTTGCTGCAGGCCTTTGCCACCTTGCGCTGGATGGTGAATTCCAGCAGGCGATGATCAATGTCACCCAGGTGGTCGAGCACCTACAGCCCCCTCACTAGGTCATCACCCATGGCCAGCACCAGGTCCAACAAGGAATTTTCCCTGGTGGGGCTG
>NW_017729031.1:69967263-69974873 GCF_001723915.1 Gavialis gangeticus
GTTTGTGTAGAGGCATTTGAGGTCTCCTGTGGAGGTGTGCACTGGCCCCCTAATCACAGCATTGCCCTGATCCCTGTTTCTTACCTGTGTATATGTTCCACTCGTCGGTCTACGCTGGGCTGTACTTGTGAGACCTGCTTGGTTTAGCGGTCCAAGGCTTCCTCCTCCCTTGTCTTCCTCTTCCCCCGATAAGCCTAGTTTAAAGCTCACCGGAGGAGATCCTCCAACCTAGAAGAGAACACACGCTTACCTTTAGGGGAAAGGTGGAGCCCATCCTACCCAAGCATGTCTCTCGTCGTGATGTGCGGGTCATTGTCAAGGAAGCCAAAGCCCGCCTCAAGACACCATTCCTGAATTGGTCTCTGCGATGCACGTCTCATGCTGTCTTCCATGTCAGCTCACTAGTAGAACAGAAGAAAATACCACCTGTGCACCTATCTCCTTCAGCACACCCCCCAGAGCATGGTAGTCTGCCATCAGGTGATCAGGGCTTCTCCTGGCCGCATCATTAGTACCCACATGGATTAGGACCATGGGGTAGTAATCCATGGGCTGGATCATGGCCTGGATCATCCCCATCACGTCATGAATCTTCGCTCCGGGTAGGCAGTAGACCTCGCGTGTCAAGGGGTCCTGGCGACAGATGGGGCCCTCTGTACCTCTCAGGATGGAGTCGCCTATGATGATCACTCAACGCTTTCTCCTCCAGGACTGCTTAGCTCCTTCGGTCTGTTCAGAGCATGGAGAGTGTGGAGTTGCCTCCTTTCTGGTTGCCTCTTCTCCCTCCTTCTCCTCCAATGTTGCCACGGCCTTGTACCTGTTCTCCAGCCGGACTGGAGGAACTGGTACTGCTGTGTTACAAGCAGCCCTGGTTCTGGAGGTGACCGTCTGCCACTCTGCAGTGGAGGGAACTTCCTGAGGTGCTTCATCCTTGGGTGTGTGGCCCTGCAGGGAAAGAAAATAGCCGTCAGTTTCTTCCTCCACCTCCCTGATTCCCCTCAGCCTGCTAACCTTCTCCTGGAGCTCCCTAACCTGCACCTCCAAGGCCCTAAGGCGGGCGCCTGCAGGACAGGTGTGGGGGTCCCCAATCCCTGCCCCCCCCAGGCCTTGCTGGGCAACCCCCACAGGCCAGGGGGTGGGGGGATGCCAGCTCCCCCATGGGCTCTGTCTGGGTGGAGGCCTCAGACAAGCCCCAGGTAGGCTGCTCCCCCCGGGCAGGGGCCCTGGCAGCACTCTGCATAAAAACACCATCATAGGAGTTGCTGCTTGTTTGTAGCTTAGTGCAGTGCCTTCGCCCCACCCTAGTAGTAGTCTCCCTACTGGCCTTATTGCTCATCCGCCAATGCAAATGCCGGCATGCTCTTACACCCAAAACCACCCCTTTACTGGAGCTCCACACACTGCCCCTTCACTGGGGCTCATCTGGGGTCTGCCACCCCATCCAGCTCAGGTGGCCATAGCTCTACCTGGCCCTCTGCCCTAGGGTATTACACCCTGTGAGGCTCAGGTGGCCATAGCTGTGCCTGGCCCCCTCTCAGGGTCCCTTCAGCCATAGGACTCAAAGAGCCTGGGCACTGCTCCAGGTCCCTCCACCAACCTGGGCCCTGCCTCAGAACTCCCATGAGCCTGGACTCCCCCTGAACTGGTTGAACCCACCAGGGATGTGGGAGCTGGGGTTAAGGTGCCCTAACCTGCCTTTCACCAGGGTGGTAACTGGTATTTCCTGGGGGCTCCCACACCACTGGGAGCGCCACCATACCACCCATTCCCAGCAGGGTGCAGTTTTAGGTCATACCCAGGACCAGAAGCCTACTATCCATCCCCATAAGCTCTTCTCCTAGATCATTCCTGCTGCAGCTAAGCTAAGCAACATTTCTGCCTCCACTGGCAGCAGTAAACTGTAGCCTTTATATGCCTGGAGTTCAAAATGGCTGCCCTCATTAGGCACCTGGTAGCTGCCTGCCTCTTCCTTTCAAGTGACATGCACCCAAAGGTGCCCTGCCACAACTGGTTTGACCCAAATCAGTTAAGTCTGATGATACATTCAATGAGGTTTATCTTACACCAGTTTCAGCCATTTTGAAACTGGTTTATGTGCACCAAGTTTCTGTTCTGTTACATGTTCAAACCAGTTTCTGATCACTTAAAACTGGTTTGTGTGTAACTTCTGTCCCTAGCCTTTGAGAACAAGACACTGCATGCAGCAAGTGTGACCAGGCCAGCCCCATGCAGCACATGCAGCATGCATTGGCTTTAGGGCTCACTGTGCACGTGGCATGCAGGGATGGCATTGGGCACATGATGCCTGGAGCACAGGAGCTGGACCCACTGTTGTCTGTGGCATGTAGCACACCGTTCCAGCTCCCTGTTCTGCATGGAATCCATTTGATGCCAGATCCAGCTCACACGCTGCATTCAGCACATGGGGTGGAGACTGGTACATAAGGTCAGACAAGATCTGCCACACAGGCCATATGTTTGACACCTCTGGGCTTGATTATGCATCCTTATACATAGGGACCAACTCAGACCGCAATTTCACAAATTTCATGAAAAACACAAAATCCAGCATTGGCCATTAAATCAGGCAAAAAGAATTTAGTGAAAATAAAAGGTAGCCCTCTTGGGGAGAAAGGGGTAGTGGGGCTGCTGGCATGAATGGGAGCCTAAGATGGCTGCCGCTACCACCTCTCACCACTGATTGGCTGTAAGAGTATCCTGTTGTATAGCCCTTACCTTCTCCACCAATCCGTGATGATGGGTGGCCACATGACAGCCCTTGGCCAATCAGCGGCAAAGGACAGGGCTCTGTTTTTCCTGGTAACCTGACTTGCCCTGGCCTTCTTGACACTAATCTCAGATTTTCTCTGTAACTCAGCACCTGTTCTCTGACCCCTGGCTCCTGACCTCACCTTATGTCTCAGACTATGTCATTTGGATCTCCCCTCTCAGCTCCAGTAACATGTGCCCCTGCCCTGTAACCTCTTAATTGCCCCCAGGGCCTACCCACAGGCCTAGCTGCCTGTGTCTTGGCCAGACGCTCACACCTGACATCTTGCAGCATTTCACATCTACATAATACCCACTCCATTGCTCCACACTCCTCTTCCAACTCTCAGCTGCACCAATGTCAGATTAAAGCTTGAAGACAGTTGAGCATACCAGACAGCATGTGCTGGGGGGAAGGGTGAGTGAAGCATCCTATTTTGAGACTTAGGAAATATGGTAGCCCTAGGCAAAGCATTTTTTTTCAGTGGAAATATTCTAGTTTGTACTTGCTTAGTTTCTGCTCTATATTCTATTAAGTTTCTCAACATATATGTGTGTGTGTGTGTGTGTGTGTGTGTGTGTGTATATATATATATATATATATATATATAAACACATTTGGGCTTGCTCTTGCAAGAACTTATGCAAATTAACAGAATTTACATATTTGACTTGTTCCCTAACCTAGGTAACTTTGAAGGGATTTATGTTTGCACTGAATCAATGGATACAACTAATTGTACCTAACCATGCTTTCAAACAGGAATGCAAAAGCTTCAGGAACATAAATAGTTTTAACATAAATACTTACATACTAAAATAGGCAAACATATCTACAGAAAAAACAAATAATGTCTTATTTTATAAATACCAGATTCTTACTGAGCGAGGATGATATAAAAAAAAAAAAAAGAAAAAAAATCAGTGAAATTAAGTTCAACATGAATAAAACAAGAGTATAATAAATAACTATTTGCAGTTATGTAAGTCTCTGGACTCATATCTGACATCCGACATTTACATAACAGGATTTATGAGCTACAGGACTCGCTCGTGATACAAGTCAGTGGTATCATACTTACCCAGCCTCACAAGCCAGATGAGTGGTATGGGACTGAATCATGGGCTTCCTCCACCCACACCAAATGCTGGATCCAGCACCTGCTCTGGGACCTGTGCTGCATATGGTGCCCATTCTATCTGGTCTGGGACACACCAGCACCCACCCCTGTCAGTCTGGGTCTGTGCTGCCTATGACATCATTCCAGCCACTCCAAGATCTGTGCTGCATGCCTCCTGGACTGACTGAAATAGGCTCCACATGCAGTGCAGTCCCAGAGTGGAAGGGGGCAGGTGCCACATGTAATCCAGATACCAGATTGGCCAGAATGGATGCCATGTGCGGTGCAGTCCTGGACAGGCTGGAGTCGGAGTAGCACGTACCCTGTGCCCTGAGCATGAGGGTCAATCATTAGACCCAGGGTCTGGATAACAGGGCTCCATTGGCCATAACTTTGACATCTCTGCTGTAAGTGATCCTAATGAATTCTACAACAAATACCTGTACAGACTTGGTGGGTTTCCAGACTCATGTCAGTGTGTGGTGGAATACTTATTTCCTTTAATAACTCATCCAATATACATACAATAGGTATGTCATAGAAGGGAATAGCACCAAAATATTGAATGTCACGCAATTTACTGACAATTCATCCTTTGTCTTTAATTTTCTTGCTCATAGACATACATCTATACCTTGAAAGAAAAAAAAAAAGGGAAAAGGAGGACACTTTTTTGTATTTGAAGATTTAGGATTTGTTCTGGAAAAAGAAACAAAATCTTACAAACATCACCACTCTGACACATTGTCACAAAGGCATAAAAACTTTTTCTTCAGTAGAGAGAGTATTTTTCTTTGTCTTGTGTATGTGAATAACATTCTTGCTGACATGCATGTGTATGTGTATCTATCTATATATAAACATGCATGCGCATGTACATGCATAAGCATGCATTAAAATAAGACAAAGAAAACTCCAGTCCCTAGTTAACTTCTTATGCCTTTGTGGTAGTATCTCAGGGTAATGATGATTGCAAGATCGTGTTTCTTTTCCAGCAAACAGGCTGGATTTTTCAATTACAAAAACATTCGTCCTCTATTTCCCATGCAACTGGACAAGTCACCAGCCCCTAAAAATTTCTGGAAATACCTAAATCACTTAAGCAGGGCACCAAGAAGAATGAATCCTTTACTGGCACATCAGCATCACTTTCTGATGGATTCTTAAGGCATTGACAGTTATGTGAACATGAGAGACTGACACAAAATATAAGGGAAAGAGAGAGCTGGAAAGGTATGTGGCTGCAAATTCTGTCTTCCAGTTCATGTGCTTTAAGAGTCTGCTTTGGTTCTAGTGCTTCAAGCATTATGTTTTAATGGCTTGAGACAATTTCATCAATCTTTCTGCTAAGAGATAAGGTGGATAGTGCTTTTCATACTACTAAATAATTCTAGAATATCTCTGTGGGAAATAGTCGAAAGAGAAAGAAAGGGAACCTTGCCTTGAGCAGTCCAAGCAAGGAGTCTGTTTCTTGTTACCCTTCTTGTTAGATAACAGGCATCTTATAAATATCCAAGATTAATATAAAGATATAAAAGGCTGGTGGGCAAAAAAGAACCCTGAAAGAATATATTTATGAAGCAATAATGACTGTCTTGTTCTTAGTGCTAGGAGGCCAGATTTAGTGAGCCTCAGCAGGTGCTTTGCCCACACAGAATTAGCAGCTACAGTAAGGATGGCTGGGATGTTCAAATCAGAGGCAGATGAAACAGACTTCTGTTGCTAGCTGATGCTGATCCTTGCATCATTAGAAGTGCTGCTGCTGTAGTACCGTGCTTCGCTGAGTTACTATTACAATCTTTTAAATAATCTATCAGAAAATAGCACCAATTTTTTTTTTACCATCTCACCAGATGTCTGCAATCAGCAGACATGACACAGTACTTCTGAAATCAATTTGCTTTCTAAGAAACTCTGCATATTCCCTCCAGTGAGGCTTTAACACATGGCTAGATGCCAAAGTCTCAGCGACTTCAAAACAGCTAATTAGGTACAAAATATTAGCCACACTGGATCATTGTTTTACTAATGATTAATTTTGAGGTGGCACCCAAGTCCCCAATCAAAATCAGAGTTCTACTTTGTTGAGTTTTATACAAACATGATGCCATCCTGCAACAATATGCAGTGGGGTATATCAAACAATGGGAAGATGACATAGCTGGGAAAACCCAGAGGTAAAAGAAAGTTCCACGAGATGGATTTCCATGACAATTTCCTGTGATGCATCCCCTCAATGCCTTCCAACTCTTCAGATCAGCAACAGAAGGACCATCCATTTCAGCAGAGGTTGAAATCTCAATAATTTCAGTCAATCTATTGGTCACTCTAGTAGCCAAACTTCTTCAAAAGGATTTAAGCCCTTGTTAGAAATCCTCTCACCATGCACTTTCATAGTAAATTTCAATCTCTATTAATTTTCAGTTGAGCTTCTATATAGACTTGTCACATATCTATAGGCAATGTGCCTGCAGAGAAAAGGGAGTGCTTCATTCTAGTATATCTGCTTCTAAAATTAAGCCATAAAGCATACATGTTAGCAGTTAGGCAGAGGAAGCTATGAAGACAGGAATCCTGCCCATTTAGGGTGATCTGGTTAATTATTGTTTCCTTGGAGTCTCAGAACAGCAGAGACTTCCTATGTCTGAAGAAGAGTTACTGCACCCACAAGCTTGCTAAGAACTTATTTCCAATTACTCAGTTGGTCTAATAAAAGATATCACACCTACTCAAAGAAACTTGCCTGCCCTGGTACCTTGAAAACACTTCACAATATACAAGATACACAGTATATCTAAGACACTGTGATGTCGTAACAATGATGGTCCAGAAAACATGCAAGAGACAAGGATTTTTGTGGGTCATATCTTTTATTGCATGGTTAGAAAAGACTTAGATAAACTTTTGAAATCAGTCAAATGCAGTCCTGGCTAAATCTATCCCAGCCATGCTGTTGGTCCAATAAAAGATATCACCCACCAAAAAAATTTCCCTCACTGTGAAGGCACTATCAGCTCTGCGGACTATTTATGAGGTTATAAAATACAGCAACCAGCAGTAGATTCATTGTCTATGAATTGATTTTAACAAACATTATTGTTTGTGATCGCAACTTTATTATAAAATACTTAAGTTTTCTTGTACCACAGCAGCAATTCCCTTCTATCTCCTCTTTTACTCCCTTTCTTTCCTTTCTGCGATTTTCATTTTTCATTACTGTTTTATGTACCATGCATGTATTTCTTTACATTTACATTTAATTTGTTGTGCTAAAGCTGAAAAATGTCAATCTTCAATTAGGCAGACAAGGGTCTAAATGTGATATCTATTATTAGACCAACTGAGTAGTTGGAAAAAATTTCTTTGCAAGCTTTCAGGCACAATCACCCTTCTTCAGATATAGGGGGTCTCTGCTGTTCTGAGACTCCAAGGAATGAAAGAAGCTGGTGCATCAGATGTCAGGCAGCTTGTAATGTGTTATAAATCTAATGTCTATATTGAGTCCATGATTTGTTGTGGGATAACCACTCCCCACAACAGAACCATCACCATTTGTGGATCTTATTCCTGCACCTCCAGAAATGTTATACATCTCATCCAGCGCACCAAATGCCCTCATGAAAAATATGTAGGAGAAACCCAACAACAACTGTGCACCAGAATGAAAGCACACTGAAAATCTATCCTGCCCTGTCTGGCCCCATCCCCCCAAGCCTCCCC
>NW_017729031.1:69975778-69977700 GCF_001723915.1 Gavialis gangeticus
CAGCAGCTGGTGGGGGATGGGGCCAGGTGGGGCAGCAATCAGGGGGGCTGGGGGAGGCATGTGGGCCTTGCAGGGAGGTGGTACCCCTCGTGTGGGGGACAAACCCCCTGTTGGGGGCCCAAACCCCCTGTGAGAATACCAAACCCCCTGTTGGGGGTCTGACCCCCTTTTGGAGGGCTGAACCCTTTGTGTGGGGAACAAACCCCCTGTTGGGGGGCTGAAGCCCTGTGGGAGCCTGTGGGAGGGCAGCAAAACATGTATTCATGAACTAATGAAACCTGTATTTAGAGTTCACTTTATTATTATAAGAGACTTGCTTTAACACTGTAGGTATATCAATAAAACATTGTCCAACTGATCGCTGTCTCTTTCTCACTCTCTCTCTCTCTTTATAATGTTCTTTTGTTTTACTTGTGGAAGAACATGGATTTGGGGGTATTTTAGAGGGATTTGGGGATTTCTTTTTGATCTGGGATTTTTCAGTTTTCTAATAGGGAACACAAGAATTCCTGCTAGGGAGGCCAGTGGCAGGACCCTGCCTGCTCAGAGCTGGCACCTTGGACCCAGCAGGCTGTGGCTGACCTCCTGGCCAAATGGAACCAGGAGGACATGCTTTGACAGTTCAAAGCAGGCCACCACACCTGGAACACCTTCCGGGTGATAGCTGCCCAGATGGAGTAATTACTCTATCTTAAAATGGAGTAATTAATTCTGCCAAAATGCTTGTGTGGACAGTGGCTGGGGCTGGCTGAGGCACAAGGGTGCAAAAGTTCAAGGGCTGCCTGTGGCCTACCCCTGCACTTTAGCAATCTCATACCCCAGCAAGCCCCTATGCTGCCCAGTGCCACTACCAGGAACCTGGAGCTGACCCCTGAGTCTCCTGCCAGCCCAGGGCTGCTCTGTGTTGACTGTAACTGCTGTGGTCCCTGCAGAGTTTATTCAGGCACACTAATTGTGTATGTAGATGCATCATTGGAGCTATCCTAGGAAGGAAACACAAACTAACTGAACAGCATTATAACTTGAATCAAATATATGCTATCCAAAGCATAATCAAACTGTAGGAAAAGTGTGGATGGCCATTTTCAGAGAACCCTAGTCAAAGGTGCTGAAATATGACTGAACAGCAAGCCAAGAGCCTGTATCCTAAATAACCTATATTACAGTTGCATTAATAACTAAGGTGACCAAATTAATTAATAGTTATTTTGCTATAATAAATGTATTTTTGCTAACATATTCAAATGATTATAGACACAAAGGCAGCCTTGAGGATAAAGAGAGTAAAGCAGACTTGTCAAGCCACAGGCCACAGTTAGTAAATAAGTGACCAAGGGCCAAAAGGCAAGCTATAAAGAAGGTAAGAAATCTTTCCTTCTGCTATCTCAAAAATATAAATTTCAGTTGATTAACAGGATCTTGATTAAAACAAAGATTGCCAGGTAATTAACAGATTGGGATCATCCACCTAAAAATAAAGGGTGCTGACAGATGGGTGGTGGGGGCAGGGAACCCTAGCACTTTCATAGTTTCATAGTTGGTAGGGTCAGAAGGGACATGAGCAAATCATCAAGTCCGACCCCCTGCCATGGCAGGAAAGAGTACTGGGGTCAAATGACCCCAGCAAGGTGATTGTCAAGCATTGTCTTAAAGATCCCCAGGGTAGGAGCCAGCACCACTTCTCTTGGAAGTTGGTTCCAGATCCTAGCCGCCCTGACAGTGAAGTAGCGCCTCCTGATATCTAGCCTGAATCTATCCTCTGCCAGCTTGTGATGGTTATTCATGGTCACTCCTAGTAGTGCTTGGGGGAACAGCGACTCCCCCAGTGCCTGATGGTCCCCTCTGACTAGTTTGTAACAGGCCACTAGATCCTCCCTCAGCCTTCTCTTGTGGAGGCTGAACAGGTTCAGGTCCCATAGCCT
>NW_017729031.1:69982700-69982953 GCF_001723915.1 Gavialis gangeticus
AAACACCCCCGGCACTTACTGGCAGTTGAACCTGCCATGTGGTTGCCTGGGGCCCCGCCGGCACAGTGCAGGGCAAGGTGACAGCCCCAGGGGCCCCAGCCCAAGTCTTCCTGCTCTGCCCTGCTGTGCTGCCTGGGGGGCTCTGCCAGGATGTCCCAGCGCCCCCCCCCACATACACACACACCCATTCTAAGGTAAGGAGAGGATTTTTTTCCCCTTTTTTTTTTGTTCTTTTTCTGGGTTTTTTTTTTAA
>NW_017729031.1:69983757-69985606 GCF_001723915.1 Gavialis gangeticus
ACAGGATCTTGATTAAAACAAAGATTGCCAGGTAATTAACAGATTGGGATCATCCACCTAAAAATAAAGGGTGCTGACAGATGGGTGGTGGGGGCAGGGAACCCTAGCACTTTCATAGTTTCATAGTTGGTAGGGTCAGAAGGGACATGAGCAAATCATCAAGTCCGACCCCCTGCCATGGCAGGAAAGAGTACTGGGGTCAAATGACCCCAGCAAGGTGATTGTCAAGCATTGTCTTAAAGATCCCCAGGGTAGGAGCCAGCACCACTTCTCTTGGAAGTTGGTTCCAGATCCTAGCCGCCCTGACAGTGAAGTAGCGCCTCCTGATATCTAGCCTGAATCTATCCTCTGCCAGCTTGTGATGGTTATTCATGGTCACTCCTAGTAGTGCTTGGGGGAACAGCGACTCCCCCAGTGCCTGATGGTCCCCTCTGACTAGTTTGTAACAGGCCACTAGATCCTCCCTCAGCCTTCTCTTGTGGAGGCTGAACAGGTTCAGGTCCCATAGCCTGTCCTCATCGGGCCTGCCCTGCTGCCCCCTGATCATGTGAGTGGCCCTCATCTGGACCATCTCTATGTTGTCCACATCCCTCTTTACAGGAAGACGAATTGCATCGGTTTGACCCAGCTCCCCAATGTCTGTATAACTCACACACTTTTTGGCACTTTTATCTAATAGCTGATTCAATCATCTATATGGACATGGAAAAAAACTCACAGTGCTTTAGTTTCAGCTTGATGCACCCCTGCACTGAGCATAGCACATGCCTATCAGTTTGACTGGCCTTGCCCAGTATCTGTATAGCTTATGTGCTTCAGCAGAGATTTTTTTGGTACTTTTAGATAAAAGCTGAAAGTAAAGTGGTGTGGTTTTTTTTCCCTATATCTATAAGCAACCAAAGAGCCTTAGCCAAGGTAATTCCTGGACCCCTTTCCCAGGGCCACTAAAATCTGGTTCCATCCAATTCCAAAAGTTCCAGTGAAGCAAAAACAGTTAAATAAAATGAATCGAGGATCAATTATTAGCATGTCAAATCAACCATCTAAAAATACTGGGCCTGGGGCAAGTGACAAATTGGACCTTTCCCAAAGTTCAGCAGAAAAAACCCACAAAAACAACTCAGCGAAGTCCCCAGGAAGGTAAACATGTCTGGCCAGCAAATTTGTTCTTCCTGAATCCAAGGATGCGTAAGCATTGTCTTCATTAGGACCAATATACAGGTTGCCTGTATATGAGCAGAGGGTGCTGCAATGCGCTGTAATTACAGAACATCAAAACACTTGATTAATCAAGTCTGCTGGAGCATGGTAATTACTGTGCTCTAGCCAGCCTCTGTGTCTCATGTATCAGAATCCCTGCACTTCAAAATGGTGACAGGGTGCTTTAACTGAAGTTCATCGAACAAACTTTAGATAAAACACCTCACAGCAATTTTGAAGTGCGGGGATACTGATACACCAGATGCTGTGGTACTTTAGAGAGGTTCTTGGAGCCACTCCAATTAAAGTGCCCCCACCACCAGAGTATGTGTAAAAGTCCCCAGTAAGTCTTTACTATTACGTATCCTATATAACAGTTGCGAATTGTCATTGGAATAGTCTCATTGATCAATTAATCTCATTCCTAACCACAAGTTCAATCAAAAGGTAAATGTCTGTGCTGACTGCATTGTATTGCCAGGTAACACCCAGTTATATTGAGAATATATCTATTATGTATCATAGTAAGAAGGAAAGATAAACCAAGAGACGGCAAAGTTGTTCCAAGGCCGCCTTCTCAATAGCTCCACTGGTCCTCCCCCCGCTAAAAAGGAGAAGGCACTAAAATAACATACATCAGGTCTTCAGA
>NW_017729031.1:69990606-69994121 GCF_001723915.1 Gavialis gangeticus
GCGCTAAAAAGGAGAAGGCACTAAAATAACATACATCAGGTCTTCAGAACCCAGGAAGTGAATACCTCTGCTGCTTACCCCTCTCCATTGCCTACTGCTGAATTTGGGGGTTTGGGTTTCTGCTGGCAACTAAAATTTGCACCAGGGGGAGAAAAGGTGGCAAACAGCAGAAGTGTTCATCTCCCTGGGTTCCAGAGGGGCACCAAACACAGCAGTTCTGGCAGCTGCATCAATAAGTCACTACCCCACTGCCATATAAGGGTCATCCAATGCAAGAGAATCCAACACAGTCTAGATCCAGCCTGCAGGACAAAATGAGATGGACACCTCTGAATCCTAAACTTCACTTATTGCTGTGATCGTCCAACCTCAACTGTGCATGGCAATAGGATTTCTTCAACAGTGTTAAATACTTAATCCATAATGGAACCAAGGTTTCTCAATTCACCTTAACACTGAAATCTTTGTAAAATTATGTCATCATTAGGGGTGTGCAAAAAGGGCTGTATTCAATTTGGATTCAGCCCAAATCGGGGACAGTGATTCAATTCATTGATTCAGATCGCTGTCCTGATTTGATTCGGCCAAATCCAAATCTGAAGATTCAATCCTGATTCAGCAAATCAGCAATTTGACCACAGACACCGCTTTAAATGTTTCTTCTATATACCTCGAGGTACCAGGCATGGCTTGTGAAAGCTGAGATGGTGGTGTGGATAGAGTATCCCACAGGAGCATGCCCGCCTCCTCCTGTGTGCTCAGTGATGAACTGGGAAGTGGACCAGAAGTATTTCCAGTCCACTTCTGGGTCTACCGCTGTGTGCACAGGGGACCCCCCCCACACCCACCCAGCTTGGTGATCAGATGCAGGGGGACCCTGGGTGCCCCCCCAACCCAGGATGCACCAGTCACCAATCTGGGGGGGCACAGGAGGGGTGCAGGGGCAGACCCAGAAGTGGACTGGAAGTGCTTCTGGTCCACTTGTGGGTCCACTGCCAAGCATGCTGGGGACTTCTCCCCACATGCTCCCGTGGGATGCTCCATCCACTCGACCATCTCAGCATTCATGTGCCACCTGGTACCTTGATGCATTCAGAAAAAACATTTAAAGGTGTGTCTATGTCCGAATTATTAAATCTTTCTGAATTGATTCGGAGGGTTCCGATTCGATTCAGAGAAATTAAAGAGTCTCCTGATTTGATTCAGATTCAGAGATTTGGCTGCTGAATTGAGCCGAAACTCCACTGAACTGAATCAGCGACTGAAGCTTTGCACAGCCCTAGTCACCATGGGTAGATGCTGTGATATTTTTTTACGTCCATATATGCTCTGAGACCTTTTTTGCTACATTTGAAATAGTACAAAGTAAGTATTGGCTGTACCTTGACTATATGCTCCTGAAATGCAGTTCTGACAGTTCCTCACAAAGTAGATTCACAAAAGGATATATGAAAGGGAAAGGGCAACAAGTACCTTTTAACTCTTCTCTCCAAAGCACCTAGATGTTGATTTAAATTTATGGGCCAGGCGGGGTAAACAAACTAGCACAAGGTAAAAATGCCCTCATCTGAATCCTTGCTGTCAGCGGAATTTATTTTGTCTTTGGCAGCAACCCAAGTTCACTTTTCACCTTCTGAGGCCTGATTCAATAAAATAAAACTCTTTGTTTGCTTTCTGCCCGGGCTGTGACAAATCACTTTTCCAAGGCTCACATATGTGCCTGTGTTTTTTGATATTGAGTTCAAATACTGTACATCAAAGAAAGGGCCACTTTTGCTTTAATAAGACATATGAAAGCTTATTAAAGCAAAGGGCATCAGGAAGTTAAAGGAAAAGAATGAATAGGCTCCAAGCAAAGAGAGATAAGGTAGAAAAATATGGAAATGAGAGCATGTTAATAAAAGAGAGATGCATCACCTACCTAATTCTCATTCCTACCACATCTTGGATCCTGACAGTCATGAAAAATGCACCAAATGTTACCTTGTGAGGCTACTAAGATTTTTATAATTTTGAAGCTAGTAACTGCTGTACACTAATTGGTTATGTGTAAAAAAAAAAAAGAATAACATAAATAAAAACAACAGGAAATTCCTCATGAAGCTCTAGCTTAGTCATTGTGTATGTGACATTAGAAAGTACTAAGTGGATCTTACATTTCATCCAATAAGTTAGGATGTTGAGAGAAAAATCTTGATCATCAGTGAATTGGAATTTACTTATTAGCAATACACTTTAGGTACTTGCAATATTTCTCTTTACTTTAATATCAAACATTCTTCCCCTTCATAACAATCGTCAAGACCCAATTGTGCTGATGCCTACAAAGATATTAGCTAACTTGTGAGAGGTTATTTTAGAGTCAGGGAAAGAAAGCAGAGTTATATTTTTTGTATAATAATAAAATGGAACCACACAATTGCACATGCTGAATTTGACCTTAAAGCCTCAGCCTATGGACGCACTACATTTGTAGCTTTTTCAAAAGGGGGATCATTTTAAAAGGGCACCAGCTGTTACATTCCAACTGCTGTGTGTGGACAAGCTGGGAATAATACGAATATAGCCAAACCACTCCAACTTTAAACACAGCTTCCTCCAGGACTGCAAATATACACGTGTCAATACCCTCCAATCAAGTAATAGAAAAATTTTCAATTCACTTCAATAGGTTTTGGATCAGATCTGTCATCAGGATATGTAATCAGGTGAATTTACCACCATTGTCTTTGTTCTTCATGCTACTGACCTACTTGTTGTATCTTGCATTAAGTACTGATATCTCTGAGGTAGGGATTGTATTTTCATAAGTGTTTCTATAGTGCAAGTATAATAACACCTTGACTTTGACTCAGGTGTTCTGGCTGCATCACAACAGACATAATAGAAAATATGTCAAAATCTGTGAATAGAAAGTGACTAGAAAGCTTCTGGTGATGATCTAAGGCATTCAAAATTACTGATATTATAAATAGCCCCAAAAGAAAAAAGGTACTATCTTCAGATGACCCAAGATTGATCAGAGCTAGCATACCACACATGCAGCACCCAAATCTCTTGCTTCTGGAATTTTGCAATTAAGGATACATACAGATGTTCAGGGAGATTAGGAGGAGGTTGGATCATGTTAAAAATGTCCACCCAATCTAAGTTAGTTCACTCAGGTGACAATCTTACACTTGGATCCCTAGTTAGGTTGATCTAAGTGCAAAATGTACAAAAGTTTATGAAACATAGATCAGTCTAAAAATGGATGACCCAATCTAAATTAATCCTATCTCCAAGGTAGGCTAACTTAGACCAGGACTGGTAAGCCAATCTAACTGAACTTCTGTACAGTTAGATGACTGAACTGGGTTGATTTTCCCAGCACAGCTCTCGGACTGGGAAAGTCCAGCTGCTGGCCTGAGCCCCACAGCTGCATTTTCCCTACCTGTTCCCCGGCACTGGGATTTTTAGCTCCCCCCACAATCCCTCCCCCCTCCCCATATGGACAACTCTTCACCCTCACATGG
>NW_017729031.1:70004224-70004515 GCF_001723915.1 Gavialis gangeticus
TCATTAGTGCCAGGAGCTGATTAAAGTCAGTCATGGGGGGTGGAAAGGGAGTGGGATGGGGGGGCAGTTCAGTAGGGGGTTGATGTTCATCTATGGGTGGAGGGGCAGGGGGCTAAAAAAAGCCCCCAGTTATCCAACTTAGATCAGGTCTGGTGAGACCGATCTAACTGAACTTCTGTACAGTTCCCAGGGCAACCCCAGGAGTGGGAAATACCAGCTGCTGGCCCCAGCCCCTCCAACCCCTCCCCCTCACGTACAAAAGTCACAAGCTAGTAGGGAACCCAGACCTAG
>NW_017729031.1:70009515-70014032 GCF_001723915.1 Gavialis gangeticus
CCAAAGACCCCCTTACACCCCAGTTCCCCCAATCACACTTGCCCATTTCCCCAAGACATCCCATTAGCCCTCCCCCTGCCAAGGAGACTTTTCTTAGATCTGGTGTCTATTTTCAGTTAGATCTAACCTTCCCTCTAACCTCCCTGAATGTCTGTATGTACCCTAACTCACTCCACAATCTAATTTCTTGAATTTAAAAGCTCAGAAATAAACTTTGAAGATGCATTAAATAATAATGTCTTACATGATTAATTTTAACACTGTCAACATGTTCTAATTCACACTTACTTGAATTAGTGTAATGATAGTAATTAATGGCACATTTTGCACAAAGGACTGCCTTAACACGTTGTCAGCTTCCTAGAAATAGAGAAATCCTCAAAGGCTTTCAGCAAGACGGATAAATTTTTACACTTGAGAAATGTAAATATCAAAAGCTAATGTGATTTTTATCTTAATTTCCATTTAACATAGCTTTAATTGTCATAGTAAAAAGATCACCTAAATTATTTAACATATTTATTTTCAAAATTAATCATACAAAACTTGATTAATAATGTAACCAAAATTGCTCCATTGATTTTATAATAAATTAAAATATTAATGATAAGGTGAGATGATGAAATGAAAAAGTAGTTGAGAAAAAGTGTTAATTAGAAAATCTAAAATAATAATGAGAGTATTACCAAAGTAGAACACGCAAAATAATAATAGCTTATAATAACTGCAGTGTCAGTGAAGTGTCATTCTAAAATCAGTTTCACTCATTCACTTCTCTGAAGCTTTCAACTTTAAGTATGAAATATTCTCTAACTTTGATATCAGCCAAGCGTAAATGTTTGCTCACAGTCACCTGTTTTTTTCCTATGAAAATACAAATTTAGCAATGTGAACTGGGGTTGAAAGTTGAAATTCTAATTACTCCACTCTGAAGAAATTATGTGGATTTCTCTTATGCTACAAACTTGGAAACATGCTTACAAAGAAGCACACTGTAGTATTTCCTGGTTATAGGAATATGATATTTTTTTCTAGACCAATATCGAGGCAGCATGAAAAATTTGTATCTTTTATTTGAGACCCCTGGCTAGGTTCTAGACTCAGAAATTGTGCATAGAGCTCTTTTCAGAAACTTTTTTGAGGTACAGATTGAAAAGACTAAGAATCTAGGAAGATGGGAAAAACATTACTAAAAATTAGAACTTCAAGGGGTGGCTCCGAAGCCTCATGTCTGGCAGTATCAAGTACAATTGACTTTATAAGAGCTACCCCTAGCTGGACATTTAGCAATAAGTACATTTTAATTATTCATTAGTTCTCTCTTGCTCTTTTGAGAGTAATAAAATTTCCATTGGTTTGTAGATACAGTACTTTGGAATTAAACTCTTCTTTTTATTTTGCCAAGTTTGTGTTCAACAACTAGGCAAAAATAATGTACATTTTAACATTATTTTATCAAATACTTTTGCAGTCTTTCTATCACTTTACAGACAGATGGATATATCATACCTGTCTCAATTCCCTCACAAACACATGATAGGATAAAATGTATGTGAAGACAAGAGGTGTGAGCTTGGAAGGGTGGGGTGTAGGAGGGACAGGACTGGGAATGGATAACCTTATGTTGGGTGAGGATGCATTATTTTTTCCTTTTCTCCCCTCAGCACTTCGGAGATTCTTTGAACTAGTAATTGAATTAGGGTATATACCTCTCCCAGGAATTCCTTTACACAATTGATTCAGAGAGTGGATCAACTGTTCAGGGGAGTGGTCCTTGAGGCATCTGTAGCTGGGGAATCCCAGGTCAAATTACTTAATTGGCCTCTGAACTGATCAGCCCGATCTCTCATAAATGCTTGGAGATGCCCCAGTATTACAGATTCACACAGTGGACTATGCTCAAGGGCACTCCCCATGCACAGAACCTAGATGCAACAACTGGTTCTGAACATTGATGGAATTCTCATGGAGGCTTCCTCCTAATTTTGAAATTTCACATGGAAATTCAGCCTCAATTCAGGAAGAAAAATTATTTTAAACCATGACCTGGCTTTAGGTATCTAGTAAATTAAAACAAAAGTACCAGCTTTCAATTACAAATGCTACAAGCTCCAATGAGAACAAAATATTATGTAAAAAAATATGAAAGACCTATTGTTTTTAGTAACATGGAAAGAAAATATGAAAGCAGGAAAGGCAATTCCAGTTAGATAAATACAGGTTAATCAAGGGGAGAAAAACTGTGAAAACTCCAAAATTTAATAGGAAGGATTCCTTTGAAAAAATTGCAAATCCATAAGCTGACTGGCCAGAGCATGCAGCAACTATAACTAAAGTAGAAGGTCATGTGGCAGCATTAGAAGCCATCTGGATTGGCAATCTGGATATCATATATCATAGAATTATAGAATCATAGAAAATTAAGGTTGAAAAGGACGTCAGGAGGTCATCTCTTCCAACCCCCTTCTCAACGCAGGACCAGCCCCAACTTGATCACCCTAGCCAAGGCTCTGTCTAGCTAGGTTTTAAAAGCCTTCACAGATGGAAAGGCCACAATCTGTCTGGGTAACCTATTCCAGGTGTTAGTACCTTCCTAGTGAGTAAATTCTTCCCAATATCTAACCTAAACATCCCTTGCTGCACCTGGAAACCATTGCTCCTCGTTCTTTCCTCTACCACCACTGAGAACAACTTAGTTCCAACCACTTGAAACAGCCTCCAGGTAGTTGATGGCTGCTATTAAATCCAATCTCAGTCTTATCTTCTCTAGACTAAATAAGACTAGCTCCCTCAGCCTCTCCTCAGAAGTCATGTGCCCCAGCCCCAAACCATTTTCATTGTCCTCCTCTGGACTCTCTCCAACTTGTCCACATCCTTTCTGTAGTGAGGGGCCCAGAACTGAACAGAGTACTGCAGATGTGGCCCCACCCATGTTGAATAGAGGGGAATAATCACTTCCTTGGACCTACTGGCAACATACCTACAAGTGCAGCCCAGTATGCCATTAACCCTCTTGACAACTGCTGGCTCATCTTCAGCTTATTGTCCACTATAAACCCCAGGTCCTTTTCTGCAGAACTGCTGCCTAGCCAGTCAGTCCCCAACCTGTACTTGTGAATGGTATTGTTCCATCCTAAGCGAAGGACATTGCACTTGTCCTTGCTGAACCTCATGAGATTTCTTTTGGCCCAATCCTCCAATTTGTCTAGGTCACTCTGAATCCTAGTCTATACTCCAGTGTATCTATTACTTCCCCCAGCTTGGTGTCATCTGCAAACTTGTTGAGGGTGCACTCTATGACATCTTCTAGGTGGTTGCTGAAGATACTGAAAAAAACCAGCCACAGAACCAAACCCTGAGCACTCCACATGATACTGGCTGCCAACTATACATTGAGCCATTGATTACTATCCATTAAACCCAAAAATCCGGCCAGCTTTCTATCCACCTTACAGTCCATTCATCCAAACAATCCATACTTTGTTAGCTTGCCTGTGAGAATGTTGTGGGTGACCATATCAAAACCCTTGCTAAAATCAACACAGACCACATCCACTGGTCTCCCCACATCCACAGAGCCAGTCATCTCATCATAGATGGCAATCAGGTTGGTCAGGTATGACTTGCCCTTGGGCCTTGGGGAATCCACGCTGACTGTTCCTAATCACCTTCTCCTCCAGATGCTTAGAAATGGATTCCTTGAGAATCTGCTCATGATTTTTCCAAGGCCTGAGGTAATGCTGACTGGTCTGTATTTTTCCCTTTCTTAAAGATGGAAACTATATTTGCCCTTTTACAATCTTCCAGGATCTCTACTGATCACCATGAGTTTTCAAATATGATACCTAGTGACTCTGCAATCACATCAGCCAACTCCCTCAGCACCCTCAGATGCATCCCATATAAACACATAAGTGAGACAGAAGTCCTTCTCTCTGGGACTGTTCTCATTACTTGTATAATATTTCAACATTACTGTGAAACACATAGGATAGTGACACAATTCTTAACACAGAAAACTATATTCAATATTGTGTCTGCAAAGTATAATTAAACACTGAAGCTCTGATCACAAGATAACTACATTTCTGGATTATAACTTGTAAAACATTGTCGTAACCATGGTCAAATGAAAGAATGTTATCATTTGGACAAGTCCTCAGCTAGTCCTGCATCACACTTACCTAGCTATTACCATATTTTCTTGCATATAAGACATGAACCTATTTTTAGAAGGCAGAATATAGGCATGGGAGAGAGATTTTTCTAGAGTCATGGCCAAGTATGTGATAAAGTAAGGTCTCTTGGAAATGAAGAGCATGAAGGAAGCATGGCATCCCAAGAGGATAGTCTAAATAAGGTAGTAGTGTAGCAAAAAACCCAGTTTTTCTTTTTATATATGCATTCCCTTCCCTTCCCCAAATTATTTCTGGCTTTCCTTACTGTCCCTCTCTATTCCCTATAGACAAGCATAAGCGAGCTCAGACTTAGGATAAGCTTCAACATTTTTAACATTT
>NW_017729031.1:70014319-70018946 GCF_001723915.1 Gavialis gangeticus
CCCTGCAGAACCAGCAACTCTACCATTGTACCCCACCATTACAGACGTCCGAAACTGCACATCCTTGCATGGAGCACACATGCTCAGTACACCAGGGGCTGACCCTTGCCTGGGCATGCCTTCTGTCACTAAGGTCACACAAGGTCTGCCCCTACAAAAAGGAACAGTGAAGACAGACCCAGTGGGATGCCCTCTCCATCTGGACCAGCACCATGCCACACCGCCTATCCACCCAGAGGCCCTGCCGGCGACCCCCCTCTGGACAATACCTACTGGATAAGGACCCCGTTCCAGCCTGGACAGGTAGCTATCACCCCCCCCACACACCCCAACCAAGAACTTGGACTCAGCTTCTCTTCCCTACCTGGACTCCAGCCCTTCCACTGAGTCTCTTTCTCCTGCTTCCATTGTGTGTGTGGCATTGCGTGCATGATACATGAATTAGTGATCTGTGTCTAACTTTTGGGGTGTATAGTGTATGTGCTTGAATTGGTGATAGGTATACATGTGCCTAGGCTGGTTTGGATGGGTATGTGCCTGAGCTGGTAGTGTGTGTCTGTGTATGCACCTAATTGATTTGTGTGTTTGTATATGTGCAATTGTGTCATACCCTCCTATCTAACAGCACAATATTGAGATCCTGAGAGTTGGCCCCACAGGGCAACAGTAGGAAGTTCCTGGTATGACAGGACAGGAACAAGGCTAGGCTCAATAACCTTGAAAGACTAGTGGCAAGACTATTACTTCTTTAACATAACTAGTTCTTTATAAGTTCCTGTAAATCAGTTATTATAATCTTTACTGGACTCCAAGCACACTGTGCTAGACTTCAAGCACTCCTCAGAAAATGCCAGCTTTTACTTTACACTTGTTTTTTGACTACAGAAAAATAATTGATAGAAAGACCACAAGAGGTCACAATGATTTTAATTTCTATTTGAAATCTCTGAGTTCATCTAGTAAATAATGTTTTTCACCTAACATTGTTAACATTATATTGCACCCCACAGCACTCTTCAAAGAATATCAAGGCATGCCAGGGTGGTGAAGCTTTGTGCTTGAGAATCACTGCTATAATAATAAAGTGTTGGTTCCATACTACAAGCCTTATTAAGATACTACACGAATGCCATGAAGCAGCTTGCTCCCCTGAGCCAACTCAGATGCTGTTTCAGGCATAAGCTACAGTGCTTAACCAGTAGCAACTGAAAATTTCTTAGCAACTGTGAGAGGGTTAACACAGAACTCAGCCTTTCTGCTTGTTGGACCAGAGAGAAATTGCAGAAATTAGAACACAGTGGACATGTCTAATACTGCACAGAAAGCCTTCCCTGGGAGCATGTCTATACATTCACCCTGAGTTCCCCATCCCCTCTGGCCCCCTGCTGCCTAGGCAAATTTGCTCCCAGTCAGCATCTACAAGTGCAGTATTTACAGGTACTGGCTAACTTCACAGTAACCTAATTTACTGCACAGTAAATGTTCCATGTTGGTAGACAGTGATGCTTTACTGCTCAGTAGATTAGTCTACTGTACAGTAAAGCGTCTCATGTAGATACACCCACTAGGTTCATCTACATGTGTGCTTTACTGCTAAGAGACACCAGTGAGGAACATGAACAACAGAAAACAATTTTTTTAATGAGTACAGACCACAAAATAGGAAGTGGGTTAAGCAAGAACAGCTAGGAATTAAGGAATACAATTTAAGAGGAAATTGTACTCATCTAAAAAAATTACTTCCTGACAGTGAGAGATAAAAGGCAGTGGAAATCATCAAGGAAAGTAGTGAAAGCCCCAGTATACTTAAAAATACTTAAAAACAGACTGGAGAAATTGTTAGAACACGTTCTGTATGAAACAGTCTACTTTATTAGCTGTGAAATGGACTAGATAATGGACTTTTTCTTTCTCTAACTTCTATAATTCTCACCAAAAAAAAAAATCAAATAAAATTGTCATAATTTCAAGCTAAGAGTTGTGCCTACCAATCCACTGTACTTACTCAAATATCTAACAAGGTTTCCCTTCCCCCACAACCAATCAGCATGGGGGAAAAAGCTCCTCATCTTACATTTGCATATATATAAACCTCGTTAAATGCATTGTTCATCATGAAACTCCTGCCAAACAAAGCATGTGTTCAGAAATGAAAATCAACTATGAAGCTAATCAAATGCAGCCAACACTGAGTATGACTATAAATCACATGGCCCATATTGGGCAAACACAGTGATGGGAACCTTTTGTTGTTGTTGTTTTAGTCCTTGAAAAAATGGATGGGTGTTTCCTCCATAGTGAACTGGCACCTGGTCTGGAGATACTGAAATACCAGGCCAGAACTGGGAAGGCCAGAGCCAGTCCTGACACCCTACCCATGGTGCAAAAATGCTTGATCTTAGCCAAAGGCTGAGATGCTGATCACAAAAGATAGGATAGTGGAGTCCTTCTGAATAAGATATGTAGTAATGCCCATTGTGCTCAGTCTCACTCAGTGCCAACACTTTTTCAAATCATAGGAAGCTACTACACTGACTACATTTTGACTTCTTCACTCCCAAGTCTGAGGTGCACCTTTCTTTCCCATTTCCAATTATTCCTGTTTCTTCACCAGCCTGAAATTTCCAGCAAACATCACCAAACAGGGCCCCAAACGGTTTACCCAGAATCCTCTCTCACACCCACTCTCAGCCTGTTGCATATGATTAGTATGGCCCCACCCTCCATGCGATGAATCCAGATATGGCTACCTTGCACCTCATTCTAATATCATCAAAGCCATAGTCTGTCAGTCTGTAACACTTTATTCACACTCTGATTGATTGTCTCAGCAGCCAGTGTGTTCCAAGAGCATTCGGACTGCAGGTGGCAGTGCCATGGCAGACTGCTGCCATGAGAGCAGAGACAGCAGGGATGGGGGTGGGGGCAGAGAAACACAGCTGACCTCAGCCCCCCTCCCCCGATCCATGGAGAAGCCAGAGGCAGTGGGTGCAGCACAAGGCAGGTGGGAACTAGTGTTGGACCCATGACAGCAGTGTGAGGGAGGGGAGGAAATAGGCCTGGGCCCACTACAGTGTGAGGGTAGAACAGGCCCTGATGCCACCATGACAGTGGGGACAGAGGGGAAGGACTAGAGGGGTGAGAGCAGCACATCTGACCTCATCCTCCCCCCCCCCGCTCCTGGGAGGCAGGACAATGGAGCAGACACAGCGAGGGATGAAGCCAGCAGTGGGGGATGAGGCCAGCACCCCCTGCCCTGCTCCCTGGATACAGCAGCAGCACAGGGTGCTGGGTGGTAGCGCTTCATCCACATCCCCCCATCATTCATGGGGAGGGAAGGCAGGCAGACATGGGCCAGGCAGACAGGGGGGACGTGGGTCTGACCCCAGAATGGTGCCAGGGATGGTGGGGGGGCAGGCAGGGTGCGGGGAGTCACACCGGGCTCAGCCCAGCCCCACAACAACGGTGAGGAGAGTGAGGGAGAGCATACTGGGTCCATCCTGGCCCAGCCCCAAAATGGCATGGGGGGGGTGCCAGGCCCAGTCCCATGATGAAGGGGAGGAAAGTGGGAGTGGCCCTGGCCCTGAAGGTGTGTGGGGAGGGGAGGCCAGATGCAGGCCTCTGTCCCCACCCACACCCCTCCTGCCCATCATTCTTGATGGGCAATAGCATTCTTGTTATTCACAGGACTCATAACAAAAACACCCAGTTCCAGTCATGAGTGGGGGGTCTAATTAGCATGTGGATCCTTTGTGGAGGGTTTCTAAAGTAGAGCACATCCAGATGAGCATACACATGCAGTTTGCAATGTCTCAAAGCAGTATGATATTGGGAAATCCCAGTGTCAAAAAATTTGCTGAAAAAAGCAATTTTTTCCTGGTGGTGCACACACACAGCAGTGGTGTGCACCACCAGGAACACAACCTGGCTGGCCAGAGCCACACTCTGGCTCCAAGTGGCTGGATTGGCACTGGTGCTGCTCAAGGAGGCCTCCAGATCCCAGGTAAGGCTGCTGTGGCCAGCACAGGTGCTGGACCCAACCTCCCCTACCCCATCCAGGAAAATTTGCCCCATACCAATGTCACATGCAGGAGTATGTGTAGTGACAAAAAGCAGCAGCACAAATTTGTGCCTCTGCTATTTTTCTCATGGCACTTGCACACCTCTGCATGTGGGAATGAGCCCATACTGAGAAGTGCTGAACTATGGGGTCACTATGGCTTGAAACACTAGGTGTTAAATCTGCTAGGGCCCAATGAACTATATGCTAATTCTTAAGCCTTTTGGCTTTGGACTAATATTATGCATACTTTGTACTATATACAAGTAGGTACAAAAGGGGTGCTTAAAAGTGTGTTTATGGAGTAGCTGCTCATAGATTCATAGATTCATAGATTAAGGGTCGGAAGGGACCTAGTAGATCTTCTAGCCCGACCCCCCGCCAGGGTGGGAGAACAACAAAAAAACCCCAGAAAGAGAAACGGAACTCAAATGAGTCCAGCCAGGTAGGCATCCAGCCTCTTCTTAAAGACCCCCAGGGTAGGGGCCAGCACCACTTCCCTTGGAAATTGGTTCCAGCTCCTAGCCGCCCTAACCGTGAAGTAGTTTTTGCGGATGTCCAATCTAT
>NW_017729031.1:70019518-70033816 GCF_001723915.1 Gavialis gangeticus
GTTTCCTTAAGGAACGACCACTCGTCTTGGACACTGAGTTCCTCTGCCCTCAAGGACCCCAGTGCCTCTCCCACTAATCTCCTCATCTCAATGAAGTTGGCCCTCCTGAAGTCTAGGGCTACTGCCTTCCTGCGGGCCCTTGACACCCTACGCTGGATGATGAATTCCAGCAAGCGATGATCACTATTGCCCAGGTGGTCAAGAACTTGGAGGCCCCTTACCAGGTCTTCGCCTGTGGCCAGGACCAGGTCCAACAGGGCACCTCCTCTGGTGGGACTGTGCACCTCCTAATCACAGTAGGGAACTTGCTTTCATTTGTTACTTTTAGTTGTCTTCAAAATTTCTTAGCTAAGTAGGTAGAAACTGAAACCTTGATCCTTAATGGCAGAAATACTAATATTGTCAATCAATATTCCATAACAACGGCACTTTTGTATTGCACATCAACTAAACATCTAGTTATTTTTTCAGAAAATAGTACCACATATGATACATATAGGACTAAAGAAGGAACCCAGCTGAGCGTTCCAGCATTTTCCTCATGTACAGCTTTTACTCTGCCTCGGCTACTTTCAAAAGCAATCAACAAAAAAATTCACCATAAATAGTTTCTCTCATGGCCTTTGTGCTGAGATTCATAACTTCTCTTGCAATTACAGTGCATGGAATTGTAAATGTTTGTCTGCCTTACAAAAACCATACAAATAAAGACAGATAGAACAAATGATGCTAAGCCCAAATATTCTGCAGTATTCTTAACAGCATTGGACAGGGGAATTGCCTACAACATTTTCAGCTGGCCATTTTGGCCTTTTATGGCAAGGATTTGAACCTATGGCTTGCAGGCCAAATCTGGCTCATAAAGCCATTGGATCAAGCTTGTGGACATAGGGCTTTGGCAAGGACTGGGAGGAAGGGTGAGGTGTTTCTGTGCTGCAGCAGAGAGAATTGGCAGTGACAGCATAGAATGATGCCACTAAAGCTGTTTTTTTCTGGCTGGTGGTCTGAAAAGATTGCTAACCACTGCTCTAGGGCATGGTCTGTTGTCCAAGGAGCTGGGAAATTAGTCACACTGTCTTCTTGAAAGACAGATCATTATGTTAGAAGTTGAAAGAGTGACCCTGAAAAAAATACCACTACTGCTACCTGCAAATGCTTACTGTTTCTTATAAAACACCTGTAAGAAAAATCTATTAAATATGACCTAGAACTGACTGCAAACTTCTTTTTGGAAGGGTGGAGGCAGGCTTGAGGAGAAAATGATTTTTTTATATCCACATATAAATGCTGAGATGGTCTGAGCATCTCAAAATGCAGCATTTCTAACATTCTCAAAATATAACAGGAAGATTTATTTTTGATTTTAATAAAGCATTATAATTAAACATTGAAAAGCAGCTAATTTGTAGGAGGAATCAGAGAGACTGGAAATACCTATTATAGCATTTACCTTCTTCCCTTTAACCTCCTAGTCCAAAAATGATCTATTGAACAACACAAATAAATTGGTGCACTGCAATATACTTATAGGGACATCTTAACAGCTTTTCTGTAAGAACTTAAAAAGTTCCTCTTATATACGCTGGCATTCAAGTAAATAGCTGTGTACAAGATTTCAATATTAGAGACCTGCAGTGAAATCCTGGCCTTGGCTGAATCTGGCACACTATTCTTAACATTATGGCTAGGGACACAAACCAGTATAAAGTGATTGGAAACTGATTTAAACCTATAACAGAACAGAAGTTCTGTGCACATAAACAAGTTTCAAAATGGCAGAAATTGGTTTACAATAAATCTGGATGAATATAGTATCAGACTTAACTGATTTAAGTTAAACCAATCTATCACACTTCTGTCCCAGATCCCTTCCTGACTCAAGTTAACTCACAGTCCCCCGGCATCCCAGGATGCTTTGTACCTCCTCCTCAAAGGCTCCCTCACAGGGTCAGTGGGCTAGCCTTGGCCCAAGCTGTCTGCTCCAGCCAAGCAGGGCTGGTCCCCACCCTGGTCTATCACAGAATTGAGGCAGCAGTGTCTGCTGCCTAGTCTGTAGTCCTGTGTATGCTGTCAGCCTAGTGGGGGGAGGCAGCGGAACAGAGCCCTCCCCCAGCCCTGGACCACCAATGGTCTGCTAGGCTTGCCCCCTCCTGACCCTAGGCCAGGATGAGTCACTGGGGGTGGGAAAAGCACTCCTGTCTCAGGGCCAACACCCTGAGCTGGGATCTGCCCACATGGGGGAAGCCCCATTCCTGGGGGTTCAATTCCACTGCCCCAGCCCAGGTCCCCGTTGCCTTCTCCTGTGTGCACCTGGCTAGCTGTAGGAACACCAGGCTGGCTTCTGAGAACCATCCCCTTGCCAATATCTGCCCCCCAGGAAGAAGGGGAAAGAGCTCCTATGCCTTTGCAAAGCCAGGGTGGGCCCCCCCTCCCCTGCTGACCTGGATCAATCCCACTTCTCTCCCCACCCTCCCTAGCACCCCTGATCCCCAGTCACTTTCCCCCTGCTCCCCTCCCCCATTTCCTGTGGCTGTGCACTGTATGTACCAGGAAGCAGAGAGGGAAGGGTAAAACTGCTTGTTCAGCCCCTGCTGAACAGGCAGATTAACCCTTCCCTGCCTTCTCCCTGGGCAAGAGCCCCACAGCCACAAGTCATCATGGGGTGAAGGGGGGAGGGAGGGGAGTGAGCAGAGATCTGGGGTCCTGTGGGGGCTGTAGGCAGTGGGCCCAATCTAGGCCAGCGGAGGAGAGGGATAGAGCCTGGCTTGGTACCAGGACTGGGGCTATGCACCATGTTGGGGGGAAGAGGTGGGGGCAGAGAGGAAGCAGGGTGTTGGGGTCATGTTCTCAACTAGCATCCACTTGGCCTGCAGGCTGGAAGGTATGCTGCAGCACCCTCCGCATTCTGGCCTGGGTCAATGCAGACTTCTGCCTGTTTTTCCAAACTGAAAACTGGATGTCAGTTCAGTTCCTTATCAGTTCAATCTACAGCTTAGAGAAAACTGCAAAGATTGAATAGATTCTGGTTCGGACTTTTTGACTGTCTGTACTTAGCCTATGTGAAAAGTCTGCAGCCAGTATATAAGTTGGTCACGGCATTATCACCCTCCCAACAACTAACTAGTTATAGAACACATGGATACGTAAGATATATAAGTAAATACAATATGTGGCAGAGGTACACAGAGCTGCGTTACTGTAACCTACCTCCCTGACACTTCAGTGTACAGCACCCATATGCAACAATGTACCTGATCTAACAATAGTATGCTAGGGTTGAGAGCAGAAGCAATGAAACTTGATCATGATCATATCATGATTTCTGCTATCAGGATTAATACCCTTGGTAAAGTGTTTACCTTGCTGCGACCACCAGGCTTCCACCAGCCGCTCTTGGGCGGCTCTGATCTCCTCGCAGTTGTCCCCGCCCCTTCCAGGCTGGTTCGTCGCTGGAGTAGTTCTTCCTTCCGCGTCGCCAACCCCATTCTCGCCTTCCATGACTTGATGTTCCTTAGTAGGCAGGGCTAGTTAGCAGGTCCCTCGGTGGCCTGGGCTAGGCCCGACGGTTGCTCACGGGGCTCCACCACCCCTACACCACAGCCTCACACCACCTTCGATGCACTGCTTTATAGTTGTCTGTGGTCTTCCCCGCAGGCCTCAGCCACCACTCTGTGTCCTGGGGCCAATAATGGGAGACACTGCTAACCCTGGCAGTGCCACATGCCCTAACCCTGTCACATGAGAGACCTTCCCATTGTTGCCTCTATCGAGGTTTCCCCACAAGACCCACCATGGGGCACACCCCTGGTCTCCGTTCCCCTAACTCAGGGACTCTGGAATCCTTACTGCACCACCACTGACCCACCACCTACTCCCCGTCCCTGGACCCTTAAAGGAGGGGAGGGCCCTCCCCTCTAACCGCTGCTTCCCAACCAGCTCAGACCCCTCATTCAATGTCCAATGTCCCGGCAGCGATCCCGCCCCGATTACCCTCCTGCAGGGTTGTCCTCAGCTCTAGACCTCTTGGCTCGGCGTCCTCCAAGCCCACCATCCTGACACTCACTTTTGAATCCTGCGGCACTCCCGGGGTTGTTTCTGCCTTCCCTCACTCAGTCGGCCCATCACTCCTCTGGTGATCAGCTGAGGTCTTTGTTGTGGTGCCTCCCTCCTCGGCCACCAACACCTCCTGCTTGCTGGATCTCTGGAGGCTTGCCCATGGAGCCCACTCTGCCACCGGCATTGGCTGCAGCCTGTTCTCCGGGCTATCCACCCCCTCTGCAGCAGCGGCCATCATTTTTAACTCTGCCGGCCGGCATCTGACGCTGACGTCATCGGCCAGCCGCAGCTGTACAAAGAGACGGCTAACAACCCGTGCGGGTTCCTCTCTCTGCTCCACATGTGTTCCACCCTGGGCTGCAGGTAAGTGTCCCACATTACAATGGTTCCCGGTACACTTGCTTTTTATACATCCAGAGAAATCCCTATATGTGCATGCCTCATGATTGTTGTCTGACAGCCAGCGGAAATGAGGCAGTAGTAGTAAATTATAAATGGATTTGCTGAATGGTAGAGTTTACTATTAAACAAGATGGATGAATCATTGCAGTGATGGCAGAAAAAGCATTCTTTATACATTCTAGGGACAAAACAATTGAAGCACAAATGAAAACTAATATTGTTTTTATACATGGGCCATATGGTAGGCTGGGTCAGAACATTCAGTTAGTTGTCTCTTATACCATTGCTTCTGAAGATATGAATTTTAAGCAAACTCAAGATAAATAAATACATATTGCAGGGGTCATTATACATAAACTCAAACTGCTAGAGAGAAAAAAATAATAAGTGGCAAAACAAGTAAGCATCTTTCTCCTTAAAGGGACTAAAGAGAATGTTAAAAAAGCAGAAGCATCAAACAAATATCAGAAGAAGGAATCACCTCACATTTCTGGCCTTGATGCAGTTATCACTGGGTAAATGTCTTAGCCTGTGTTGTACAAAGTCACACTAGATGATAATTTTCCCCTTTTAAGGTTGAAGGGGAAAACATTCACTATTTAAGTCACATTTTTCAAAATGTGTAAATTCTAATATTGTACTTTAATTTGAGAAAAATACAGCTAGTTTCCACAACTCGTGCAGCCTACTGATATTAACCCACTGCAGAAAGCTTCCCTTTAAAACACAGAAATGGAAATTATGGGCCCAACCTATTTATCAAGGGGACATAAAATAAACCTCCCTCCAATGCATTCAATGTTTCCATATATGTAATTTTGCATTCTAATTTTCTGAAAATTAAGCCTTTACAGAAAGCCATAATTATTTCTGGTTTGTTTATCCCTTCTCATTTATCACCAATATTTGCTTTCAATGTTATTTATTCTTAAAGAAACATATTTATTCAATTCTTTGCTCCAAAAAGTACAGCTTACGTTGACAAATTGAAAAACAGCATTAGTGTCACATAATAAATGTAAATAAGCTTCAGTCTGAAACAAGCCCCTGATTTTCTATTTTATCCTCTGCACTATTAACCCCTATAATGGAGGTGGTTGTAAATAATATTTTTCAGTGTTATGTGGGTTTTCATTACCAAAACTATTACAGGGCAGAAGGTGGTACGCAACTGGCAACAGTATGAACTCTGTTTATCATGTACATACAAACTAAAATAATGATCTTTCTGAGATATAGGTACAGCGACATAGCTAGCTTCTGATTCAGATCATAATCCAAATTAAAGAGCAAAATTATATGTTGATGTTCTATGAACAGGGTCAGCTAACTCAGGGGTGGCTAACCTGTACAAAAGACAGCTTCTGTGTGGCATGCAGAAAATCAGGGAGGGAACAGACAGCATAGTGGCAAGCAGGGCAGGGACCAGAAAGCAAAATAACAGATAGGCAGGAAGCACCAGACTGGGGAGCAGAAAGTAGGGCAGCAGATTAGGCTGGGGAAGGGTAGAAAGTGGCACTCAAGGAGGGTGCAGAGGTAATTTGTGGCACATCTGGGAAAAAGGCTGGCCGCTGAGCTGAGTCATGGATGTAATAGCCTATGACTGCCTGGCTGTAAGGTCAAAAGTTCTGTCTGTTTCTATGAGGCTGGCCTTGCCACAAACCAGCAATGTAGCATAAGTGAAGCAAATAAACTGGAATGGAAAGAAAAAATTAAAAAGTGAACTAGGAAAGTTTGCTAACAACACCAAACTATGGGGGAGCGTGGTCACGCTCGTAGACAGGCTGGCAATCCAGGCCAACTTGGGCAGGCTCGTGAGGTGGGCAGACCTCAACCAGATGTCATTTAATACGGAGAAATGTAAACTGCTCAATCTGGGGAGAAATAACAAAGTTTTTGGGGAGTGTATGGGACAACTTCCTGGTGCAAGTGCTGGAGCAACCAACTATGGGCCATACTCTTCTTGACCTGCTTGGTGATCACAAACAGGGATGAATAGGTGGGGAATGTAGTAGTGTATGGCAACTTGGGCAGCAGTGACCATGGGTTGATTGAGTTCAGGATCAACATTTCGAGTTACAACGTTTTACACTTAGATTTATAAATTGACTCCCTGTTTCAACTTTATGATGTCAGTTTCGACTTTACAATGCTTGATCTGATGCAACGCCATGCCAGCGAACAAGTTCACTGTGTCGTTCATTTTCCTGGAGAACATCTGTGCAAACTACCTTGGACACTTTCTTTAAGAAAGCAGACAAGACTGCAGAAAAACCTCCAGCCAAGACTCCTGAGAAGACTCCAGCCAAGAACCCTTCAAAAAGTCCAGCAGTCACCTCAAAGAAGTCCTTCCAAAATAATATAGCTACATTGAAGTATTTATATTACAAATAGCAATTATATTGCTCATCTATAATTGATGGAGTACAAAAATCTGGGGTATTTTTAGTGAAAATAGGGTATTGGGCCTTGGTTCAGGAACCAATCCCCCATTTAAAATATTGTTTCTTATGAGAAAATTGGCTCCAAGTTACAATGTTTCGACTTAAGACGTGGTTCTCAGGAACCAATTGTGACGTAAGTCCGAGGACTGCCTGTATTAAGAAAAGCTGGACATATACAAGTCCATATGCCGGTTGGGATGCACCTAAAGGTGCTGAACGAGTCGGCTTATGAGATTGCAGAGCCAATGGCCATCATCTTTGAAAACTCATAGAGATCAGGAGAGGTTCTGGTTGATTGGAAAAAGGCAAACATAGTATCCACCTTTAAGAAAAGGAAAAAGGAGGATCCAGGGAACTACAAGCCAATCACAGCCTCACCTCAATCCCTGGAAAAAATATGGAGCAGAGCCTCAAGGAATTCATTTCTAAGCATTTGGAGAAGGTGATTAGGAACAATCAGCATGGATTCATCAAGGGCAAGTCATGCCTGACCAACCAGATTGCCTTCTGTGATGAGGTAACTGGCTCTGTGGATGTGAGGATACCAGTGGATGTGGCATAGCTTGATTTTAGTAAAGCTTTTGATACGGTTACCCACAACATTCTCGCAGGCAAGCTAAGGAAGTATAGGCTGGATGAATGGATCGTAGGATGGATAGAAAACTGGCTGGAACATTTGGTTCAGAGGGTAGTAATCAATGGCTTGATTTCTAATTGGCAGTCAGTATTAAGTGAACTGCCCCAAAGGTTGGTCCTGGGGCTGGTTTTGTTCAATGTCTTCATCAACAACCTAGACGATGGCAGAATACACCCTCAGCAAGTTTGCAGATGACACTAAGCTGGGGAGAGTAGTAGATATGCTGGAGGGTAGGGCTAGGATTCAGAGTGACCTAGACAAATTGGAGGATTGCACCAAAAGAAATCTCATGAAATTCAACAAGGACAAGTGTGAAGTCCTACTACTAGGACAGAACAATCCCATGCACCAGTACAGCCTTGGGTCTGACTGGCTGGGCAGCAGCTCTGCAGAAAAGGACCTGGGGGTTACAGTGGACAATAAATAGAATATGAGCCAACAGTGTTTTCTTGTTGCCAAGAAGGCTATTGTCATACTGGACTGCATCGGTAGGTATGTTCCCAGCAGGTCCAGAGAAGTGATTATTCCCCTCTGTTCAGCACTGGTGAGGCCACATCTGGAGTTCTGTGTTCAGTTTTGGATCCCCCACTACAGAAAAGTTGTGGACAAATAGGAGAGTCCAGCAGAGGGCAACAAAAATGGTTTGGGGGCTTGGGCACATAACTTATGAGAGGCTGATGGAACTGGTCTAACTTAGTTTAGAGAAGAAAAGACAGAGGGGTTATAATAGCAACCTTCAACTACCTGAAGGGGGGTTCGAAAGAGGATGGAGCTAGACAGTTCTCAGTGGTGGCAGATGACAGAACAAGGACCAATCATCTCAAGTTGCAGCAGGTGAACTGTAGGTTAGATACCAGGAAAATGTCTCTCTCAAGGAGGGTGGTAAAACACTGGAACAGGTTACCCAGAGAGTTTGTGGAAGCTTCATGCTTGGAGGTTAAGACCTGGCTAGACAAACTTTGGCTGGGATGATCGAGTTGGGGATGGTCCTGCTTTAAGCAGGGCGTGGGACTAGATCACCTCTTGAGGTCCCTTCCAGCCCTAATTTTCTTTGATTCTATGATTCTTAGACTTCAAACATAATCTCCAGATGAAGGCATTCATCGAACTCCAAATGAAGGCATGCATTCTACAGGTCTTCTGCTCCCATACAGCTATTCAGATTTTTTTTTCTGGTTTGCTAATATTGAATCCTGAACTTGAAATGCACTAGCACAGATGATATTTCATTAAATATTAGTGAGACAAAAATCCCCAAAATACTGTTTGATGTTTTGTGCATAGTTTAAATATGCTGTCTAGTGCAATTTAAGGTTAATCATCCTGAAACTTACCAGCTGCTGCTGTCATCCTTCACACCATTACAATTCAGAAGATTTTTTTTTTTTTTTTAAATACACTTAGATCAGTATTAAATTAAATTATCATTCAAACTGAGGAATGAGACTCTGGGTGGCTTCAGGGGACAACTCATGTCTCTGCTAGTCATCCACTACAGGCTTGTCCCTCAGGACCCCCTCACCCTACAGTATGCAGGGCCAGTTTGTCTTTTCTGCCTCAGGCCTAGGGTTTATATGCCTGGAAGCCATGCCCCCTTTTTAGTCACAGTGCCTTGCCCAGCTCTGCACAGGGTTTTCCCTGTCAGTCAAGGGCCAGCTTGCCTTGCTGCAGCTGTGGCCCCACACAGCCAGCTGAGCCTGCTGTCTTCCCAAAGGGGCAGGAGCCTCCCAGCCCCCTGCCACCATTCCCTTTCCTCTCCATCTCTTATATCCAAGCAGCAGAGTCTAGGTGTCCTGTTACAGGCCCATTAATGGCTGCAAGTGGTAGTTAATAAACTGGTATTCCTCTATCTATAACACTGCCAGTTGTGACAAATATCACTTTCCACAAAACTCAGACTTCCCTTCAAATTCCAAATTACTCTCAGACTGAGAGCCCAAATCTCATACATGTTATTGCTGTATTACTGGTAACTAAAATTCTGTGAAACGTTTTTGTCCTGTCATTCGTTTACTCTCATGAAAAACAGTTCTAAGATTTTGTGAACTTCTGGAACCACGAATGAAAGCCAAGATGCATTTTAAGTATTGGAGGTAACCTTAATAAATGGCTTACAATTTGGATTATATTTGTTTATCTTTATTAACTTTATTATCTTTATCTTTCTATTATTATTTGTAAAATGCATTTAAGGAATATTTTTTCATTGTATTCATTTTCAAAATTCCCCAGGGTTAAGCAGTTAGAAGAAGGAAATTGTATAACTGGAACTAGGTATCCCATGACATTCTAGCTTTCTAGAACCAGAGCAAACACTTTTCTATAACTTTGGGGGAATACAGGGGAAGAAATACCTCTTCCAAACAATTACTATTACAAGTGCCTCCAGAGCTGGTCAGTATAGAAAGCCAAGTTGTTCTAAAAAGTGATGTCAGTTAGGATTATTGAAGTCTGGTAGATAATGTATCATCTACATTTTTTCAGGTTCTTTAAAATTTGGTAGATTTTAAAAATCTTGTCCCAAGAATGGGTGCTGTTTTCTTTCAATAACATAGCCTTCAATCTCCATGCTGAGGAAGGGGACTGAGCCCTGTTGTTTAAACAGGATATACCATCTTTGTCTTTTTCTGGAACTGGCTGTAATATTTTCATATGTATTGCAAGGTGAAATTTTTAATATATTTTAAATCTCAAGCTGGTAATAAGGTTGAGCCAGGAATTCAACTTTTTTTTTTTTTAAACTTTGACAGGGATTTCTGCAACCCTGGAAACTTGCCAGAGGGCATAGATTTAATGGTAGTTAGAATTCTCCTTCCAAGAGTTCTTGATGGAAGAGATGCTTTTAATGTCAATCCAGTCCAGGGTTGAGATAAAGTGTTTTGTTTAAAGTGTAGTTCTGTGATAAATGCTCCAAATTTTCCTAAGAAAAGCAAAGCTTTATTAGAATATAAGCATTTCTATAGAGAGTATATACTTCCATGGGGATATATAGATTGTAAGGGTCTGGATTGGTGGGCCAGGGCTATAGATTATATTATATTTACACACACACACACACACACACACACACACACACACACTTCCTGGGAACTGTGAAGATGGATGGGGAAGGGAATTTCATGGTTCTACTTTCAGCAGTGTTCGTTTGCTTCCCTCCTCAGACCTAATGAAGAATCTGTGGTATTCAAAAACTTTTCTAACTTTATTCCAACCATGCAGTTGGTCCAAGATATCATCCCCACCACAAAGTATAGTTTCTCACATAAATCCTGGACATTCACTGCTACAATATCATTCTAGCACTACCAGCTTTTGGAAACTAACAAGTAAAAATAATGAGATTATTCTTTTCACACAATTGTTTTATGCTGGCCAAAACAGGAAGCAGAGGGAGCCACTTCTTTTCTTTCCCATCCAGGAGGAAAGTTTAAATAAAGCCTAAATAAACACCCCAGATTGCAGACGTATTTCCTATTAATTAAAGACTTTTCTAAAACTAGCCTGACCACTATGAACTTTTCCAAATAATTATATTCTGAGAATTCAGGAAGGAAAAAAATGTAAACAAACATTCAAACTATTATCTGAATTATTTTAGAAACAATATCAACTTAGCTACAGTTATTTATCTGAAGAAAAATAAATTGGTCACAAAAGAGAATAGTTTTGTACATTTGCTAAGCAGTCAATGGAAGACATCTCATTCTAAATGGTTGTTTTTGCCAGTGTTTTCAATGGTTCATCTTCACAACTAAGATCAACTTGATTATGTCTTCATGGGTATTTTCTATCATAAGAAGAACTATCATAAAATTATTACTAGTCTGAAATAATAGTAAAGAAATTGAAGACTCAATAAATAGAGCATTATATAAATTATTGCAATAGTACTTAAAGGCCTCAGTTATGGATCAGAAACCCATTGTGCCAGTGACTGCACAACAGCAGTCCTCAGCAAACAGAGTTCTCTGTTTAAGATTATGATAAGACTCAGCAAATGGGTAAAGAATCAAGCAGGTACAGGTGTGGGACAAGGTAACAGCAAGGACATTTGCTTAAGTTTCAGTGATCAAAGGGGTCAACATGATTTCTGAATTTACCACTGCAGGATGATTACAGTCACAACAGTGGTTACTTTTAAAGCAGTAAATTAAAAGAAGGACACTTTGAATTTGACAAAAAGTGAAGTGACTTGTTAGGAGAGGGGAAAAGAAGATGATTTAGATTGAAATCTATACTGCAGTGAAAGCAGAAATCACCATAAAAACAGTTCCTTTTCACCTGCCACCTGAGCTGGGTTATAGTGGAAAGCTTACTTCCTCTCAATCAATCAGAACTGAACTACAGTTAAGGTTGGAGAGGTGCAGGAGTGTTGCTGTTATTTGCTTTGGTTTTGCTTGTTTGGGGGGTTTTTTCTTCCTTTCTCTCTTTTACAGGAAGGGGCTTCACAGCGAAAAGGTCACAGTATTTCATTTACAATTTTAAAAATGTTTTGGCTTTTCATTTGCAAACATCAGGACAGGATTTGCCTATATTTAATTTTTCATGTTGATTTAATGTTCTTAGTATGATCAGTTCAGATAGAAAACAGCAACAAAAAGGCCCACCCAAATATTCACCTGCGTTTTCTTGTGAATGATGAGGATATGAGATTGGCTCCAGAAAATGGTTCATAAGTAATATGTTGAAGAGGTAAGGGGTTTTTTGTGCATCACCTCTGTATGTTTAAAATTTTAGTAAAAACCTTATTTTTTAAAGTGGTACATAAAGACACAAGCAACAAAAATGATAAAAGGCTTAGAAGGCAAGTCATACCAGGAGAGGTTGAAGGAGCTAGGCATCCTCAGCTTGTGAAAAAGGTACCTAAAAGGCAACATGATAGTAGCCTTCAAACACCTGAACAGCTGCTATAAAGATAAGAGAAAAAAACCTTTTCTGTCTTGCTACCCAGTAGGACATAGAGGTTGCAACAAGGCAGGTTTAGATTAGGTATCAGGAATATCTCCTTCACTGTCAGAACAGTAAGGCAGTGGAATAGACTGCCTAGGGAAGTTGTTAAATTTACATCTTTAGAGGTGTTCAAGAGGAGGTTGTACAGACATTGTTAAGGGATGATCTAGGCATACCTATGCCTATGTTCTACTATTTCCCATGCTTTGAGGGCTTTGCTGGTTGCTACATGGAGATAGGAGGGAACTTTTCCCCCTCCTGGTTCTACATATCTATCTGGGTTTGCTTTGTATTTTAAAGTCTGTCTCAGAGACTCTAGGTGTTGGTGGTAACCAAGTATGGGGATTTTGACTGGGATGTGCCAATGCTTATGATAGGACTTAAATCCAGATGTTCTTGGCTAGGTCTTGCCCTCTGCTCAGGGTCAGACCAACTGCCATATTGGGAGTCAGAATCTGTGCGTCTGGCCCTCTTTGTGGGAGATCTTGAGCAGATTTTTAACCACCTTTGCAACAGCAAGACATTGACCACACTGCCTCCCCCCTCACAACCCCCAGTTTTATCTATGGGAGAATAGGGCATTATATCAGAGTTGAATGTGTATTTTACTAAGAGTTTATACAATAGATGTTTATGCGATGGTTTGCATAGGGATGATCCCGCCTCAGGCAAGGGGTTGAACTAGATGGCCTCTCAAGGTCCCTTCCAGTATTACTTCTCTGTTTTTATGATAATCTAAAAGCCAAATTTCACATTCTCTGGCTCCTTGCCTTACAAGCAAAGAGATCATTTTCACTTTAAGTGGTCCTTTAAAAAAATAAAAATAAAAAAAAACAGAGTTCTTTTTCTCTTAAAGATTTTGGTATTTTCATGTTCAATTTAAGTGAGAAATTATTAACAAAGAACAAAATTATTTATGCAGCTGCAAACCACAGTTGAAGTTTAAAGGATAGGTGAGCAGGCTAAAACACTTCCTTGCAAAACTTTAACATATCCTGAAATACTCTCCACAAAGCAAATTCTCCCAGTCTTGGTTGTAATTTAAATGCTATTAATGCTAGTAATTTAAATGTCGATATACAAACAAACAAACAAACAAAAACAAACAAACAAAAAAACCTCCTAACATTTTAATGGATTAACTTGTTTATTCTGACACAAGAGATTGGAAACTTGTTGGGTTAAGAAAAAGTTCATTTGTGTGTAGAAATTAAAAACTACAAAGGTAAAAGGAAGTGCACTCACACCTCACCATCATGGTGGACAAAAATAACACTAATCCATTTTTGCTATAGGGAAAATCATATTAAGGCCCCAATCCACTAGCAAATGTACACAAATTCTATTATATTGATAAAGTAATGATCCTATGAATTGTTTAAATGCATAATAAGAGACAGTCCTGCCCTAAAGAGCTTGCAAACTAAAACAAAACCAGTAAGAAGAAAGGAGATATTATCATCTACTCTGTACAAATTGGGAACAAAAGCACAGGCAAAAATAAGTTAGTTTTCCAAATGAGCCCATGTAATCTTAATTTCTGAACACCGTTATAACCAGAAGGCTCTCTTTGTGTTAAATGAATAAAATCAAAAACATGTTTCAATTTCCAGGATGAAGCAAATAAGTTATAAGGTAAGATGGCTGCTGGTCTGAAGAGCCCTTTGGAGATGAACCCTGGGTTCTTGTTTCACTGTGGCAGAAACTTCCCCACCACTGTCCATCCCTTTTATTCAATGAATATGAAATACAAGATGTAGTGGATCAACTTAAAGGTGAGGGCTGATGAGTGGCGAGGCAAAACACTGC
>NW_017729031.1:70033989-70047709 GCF_001723915.1 Gavialis gangeticus
GGGGGGAGAGAGATCGGTGGGAAGCCTAGAACCTGACTTCCTGGATGAGTGCCATAACCACTAGGCTATAACATAGGAGGGCACCTCTCTCCAGCCCCCTAAGTTTTGTCTGAGATTTCAGAACTCCATGGAGCTCTATCTGCCTAGCCAGAGTGAAGCCTACTGAGCACGCTCAGTAGCCATGCGGACACTTCCACTTTGTTGCCATACAAGGTGTTTTATGGCTATCCCTCAAGACAAGGATGATGTCTGCCAGGCCATCTGCACACAGTGGCCAGCCCAGTGGAGCTGATGTTTCATGATCTTTGCCTCAATGCTGCTTATATTAGCTGCAGAGAGAATGCTGACATTGGTGCAGTGGTTTTTCCATCTAACGCTGCTTGCCATGTCTGCTGCCATATATAGAATAGAACTGCAAACTATGCCTAAGTATCAAAAATAGCAGTGACATGGAAAAGCAAGGGTCATTTTGCATACCTCAAGTTGAAAAGGATGCTTTTATAACAGAACTTGAGGCACAAGAAATACCAAAACCTTGCAGACCGTCATGACTTCTACACATATGGGACAAGGTACCAATTAAAAGAAATGTGGTTAGATTTAAAGTTCCTTCTTAAAAGAGAGTAGTACTGCATCATCTCATTTTCACAAAAAGACATGCAGCAATTCTTTCAGCAACTCCGGTATCAGTTTCAGCTTAGTTTTTTAACAATGTTGATAGGAGATGACTGTAATTCCTTCATTAATCAAAACCATGAGCAATCCTCCTCCCATCCCCATTGACAAGGAACTCAATCTTTTGCTTAAGTTTGAGGAATACTAAATTCAAAGTGGCAAATATAAGGAATTTTAAAATTAAATTCTAACCACTATGATCTCTGTGGGTCATTCAGAAACCAATGAACATGTTAAGCAAACATGCTGGGCAGCTTGACAGTTTGGATCAATATTGAAACTTGAGGATTTATACAGCTTTTCAGAGACAGGAAAAAAACAATTATGACAGAATAAGTTTCAGCCATTTTACTGTGATCTACTTAATAATTTTGTAACTCATTTCTACTGCATAGAGTGAAGCTTCTTCTAATAGAGTCTCATGGTAGCAAATACTTAAAAGCAATATAAAGTTGTAGTCTTTTAATGTACCTAAATTCATAGTAAATAAGTCTTTATGCAGCATATAAATAATTTATTCAATTTATATTGAATTCAAAGCTGAGTTAACTCAGTCAGGAATTCACTTGACAATGAAAATTCATTACAAAGACTCACAGGCAAGTTAATTTAAAGGACAATAGCCTGAGGGCTCTTCTCAGACCAATCTTATATCAAAACAGGACAGCAGATTTACTTGATTTTAGCAAAGACAACTGCATCACCACTTTTTATAGGATACTCCTTCAAGAAGACCAAAGGTGTCATGAATCTTAGAATATAGGAAATATATTGTTTCACTTCATATCTAACATCCAAAAAGGTCTGCCCTACAGTCTATAGTTTAAGGAAGAAAAGGAGTGATATTCAAAGGTTTTTTACACCAATGGAGAGATTCTTATGGTCAGGAGTAAACAACCAGGAGTAAAGCTACTGTGGTATAATTTCACACTAATTGGGCATGTCTACATGTGCAATTAATGTTCACATAAGCTCCAAAATATATTGTCCCAGAGTTTATTTATGCATAGCACATTGAACCCAGTCAAATCAGCCCCAGCTAGCAGCTCTGACCAGGCTCAGTGTGCTGTGGAGGGGCTGGCTTGGGCACAAGAGTGCTTCAGCATGGGGCTGGCCAGCAGACAGCCTCACACTGAAGCACCCTCATATTCACAGATTCACAGAATTTTAGGGCTGGGAGGGACCTTGTGAGATCATCAGGTCCAGCCTCTCCCTGACCCCCTGCTCTGGGCAGGAAAAACTGCTGGGGTCAAATAACCCCAGTAAGGTGTGTGTCTAGTCTCCTTTTGAAGATCTCCAAGGTAGGTGATCTTCAAAAGGAGACTGGACACACACTTTGCTCGGTGTAACAAGGAACCCTAATCCTGTTAATAGGAGGCAGGATGCCCCCCCTAAGTCCAGACCCTTCCAGTCATGGCCAGTAAGTCAGGTGACAGGAGGAGAAAGGTCAAGACCTTATAAATTGTGAGTGGAAAGGGACAGAGGGGCGGCAGAGAGGCGGATCCCCAATGGCTATGGTACTGTGCCTGCTGTCTCAGCCGAAAGAATACACCATGCTCGGGGCCATCCCCATGATCATTTAAAAGCTGTAGAGAAAGGACAGGCCTAAGTAGCATGCTAGCAAGGCTGGCTAATGTTGGGGGGACTACCTGTTGCGGGGTAACTCCCAACAAATCCCACATGGTACGACCTTGGGGACAAGGTGAGTAGGAGCTGCCTGAAAACCTCTGCCTCCCATTCCTGAGTTGCTGGGTGACTGAGGAAGGGCTGAGAGAAGTCTAGGACAGCTGCGATACCCAAAAATGCGAGGACCCACTCAGGTGAGTGAGGGTTTTAAAGCAGGGAGGTGTGTTGCAGGGCATTTTAGATGCCCAGCTCCTATAAAGAGTAGAAACTACTAGGGAAGGAGCCCTAGCAGTGAGTAGGGAGCCCCAGCTGTAGGTCACCAGGGCAACCCAAGTGACCTAGCGACCCACATCTGCCAGTGGTCAGCTGACAGGAAGGGGCAAGGCCTGGCTCACACAAGTCCCAGGCCTGAGGCCAGGAGGGCAATTCCCTGCTGGCAGCCAAAGGGGAAGGAGCTCTGCCTGAGCAAGCAAAGGGGAGAGGCCTGACTGCATGAGCAGCTCCTGATACTGTGGTGGGATGGAATATTCCCCAGTAGGGTTTGAATGACTTTAGCCAGGCAGCTTGAGTTTATGTGACAGCCCAGGGGCTTGTGTGTGATTTATTATTGTATAACACTGGTGGCTTGGGTGAGGCTATTAGGGGATGGAGGAGGCCTCATAGGGGACCTGCGGCAGCGTGGGGACCCCGGCACCAGAGAAGGCGCAACATTTCGGGGTGCACTGGCCCCGAGCACCAGTAAAGGCACAGAGCTTAGGGGCAATCAACATGGGTTCATTAGAGGCAGGTCCTGTAAGACCAACCTGGTGGCTTTCTATGACCAGGTCACAAAAGTCTTGGATGCAGGAGTCGCGGTGGACATAGTCTTTTTGGACTTTAGGAAGGCTTTTGACAGTGTCTCTCACCCCATCCTCATTAAAAAATTAGGCGACTGTGGTGTCAATGCCTACACAGTCAGATGGGTCACAAATTGGCTGGAGGGCTGCACCCAGAGAGTGGTGGTGGATGGGTCACTTTCAACCTGGAGAGATGTGGGCAGTTAGGTCCCCCAGGGCTTGGTCCTAGACTCCACAATATTCAATATCTTCATTGGCGATCTGGACCAGGAGGTGAAAAGCACCTTGTTCAAGTTTGCAGATGACACTAGCGTGTGGGGAGAAGTGAGCACGCTAGAAGAGAGGGACTGGCTACAACTAGATCTGGAGAGGTTACAGAGGTGGGCAGATGAGAACAGGATGGGTTTCAATACAGACAAGTGCAAAGTGTTACACCTGGGGAGGAAGAACCAGCAGCATACCTACACACTGGGAAACTCCCTTCTTGTCAGCACAGAGGCACAGAAGGATCTTGGAGTCATTATTGATTCCAAGATGAACATATGCCGCCAATGTGGGGACACGGTCAGGAAGGCTAGCCATACTTTGTCATGCATCCATAGATGCATCACAAGCAGGTCCAAGGAAGTGATCTTCCCCCTGTATGCAACATTGGTCAGGCCACAGTTGGAGTACTGCATCCAGTTCTGGGCTTCGCACTTCAAGAGGGATGTGGACAGTATTGAGAGGGTCCAGAGGAGGGCCACTTTCATGATCAGGAGGCAGCAGGGCACACCCTATGAGGAAAGGCTCGGGGACCTGAACCTGTCCAGCCTCCACAAAAGAAGGCTGAGAGGGGATCTGGTGCCCAAGGGGGACCAGCAGGCAATGGGAGAGTCCCTGTTCCCCTGAGGTAACGAGGAACAATGGCCGTAAGTTGACGGAGAGTAGATTCAGGCTAGATATCAGGAGGCACTACTTCACAGTCAGGGTGGCTAGGAGCTGGAACCAACTTCCAAAGGAAGTGGTGCTCACCTCTACCCTGGGGGTCTTCAAAAGGAGGCTAGACAGCCACCTAGCCAGGGTCATTTGACCCCAGCATCCTTTCCTGCCCATGGCAGGGGGTCGGACTTAATGATCTGCTTACGTCCCTTCCGACCTTACCAACTATGAAACTATGAAATGCAAAGACTTGTAATTAATCTCCTTCATCACCAGGTAGTGTGGTATTCCTGCCTCTAGCCAGTAGCAGAGGGAAAGAGGGGAATTGGCAGTTTGTATTGGTTTTTTTACTTTCATTCATTACTCCCCTCTCCCTCACATACAGTAGCCACAGGCAGGTGAGCTGGAGCTATAAAATGGCAGAGGAGGGTTATTATGTATCCCCAGAGGAGGGTTATTATGCACCCCAACTGGAACCCCAAGTAGTATGCTACCCCCTCTTAATTTGTCCTCCCCCTGAACCTAGTGCCTATGTCCTCCCATGTACTCTCCACCTGCACCCCCCTGCCGTGTACACCCACTGCAGTGTGCATTGCTCCCAAGGACAGCACCAGCAGCATCCCTGGAATGGTAAGTGTTTTGCAACTAATTTGAAACTCTGGAGTCAGTGGCTACATGACTTTCTTCAATATTGCAAGCCTTCTGGACTTCACATTCCATTTCAGATCCAGGTCGAAAGCAGGACGCTGGATGCCAGACCCACCAGCCAGGATATTCTACATCACAGGTCATATTCAGGTAATATGTCCCAAAGACCTTGGGGAAGAGGCTGGGGGGCAAGAGTCTGTTTTTTTCAACTGTACTCCAAACCCTACTCCTCTTCTCCTTTCTCCCTGCAGAAAACTTTTGCAGAACAAGCATTAATTACCCGGAAAAAAAAGAGCAGTAAAGAAAATTTTCAGTTCTATCCAGAGCTGTACATACTTTTTACATATTTTTCATAGAGTATTTTGATGGTAATTTTTTTACAGTTGTTTACATTTTATGTGTTTTAGCTTTATATATTATTATTTTTGTGTCTTTATAGATATTATATTTCTGTTTAAATAACTTTTTATTTTATATTGTAAAGGTGCTGGGGGTAGGAAAAATCCCTGTCTTCTATATTATTTATTTTGTTATTATTTTAATATATTATTATTATTTAAATTATTCAGTGCTGAATATTTAAAGATTACTTATTATTTAAATACTTTTTTTAATTATCCCTTTTTTATACAAAAATGCGCCGCACCTGCCTTTTCCCACCTTTTCTAATGAATAAAAAATTCTGGTTTTGCTCCATAAATGTGTGATATTTTCTTTGGTAGGTAAAATTGGGGCTCAGTCATGTTGGTGTATTCTTGTAAAAAAAGACTGCATCAGCCCACAGCAGCAAGCAGGCAGGAAGGAAAATGCAGCAATCTGCAAAACTTCTCCAGGCATGGACCGCTCTCAGAAAGACTTTAGCAGGTCTTTGCATTACAACACATTTCATATGCTTGCTCCTCCAGAAAGACATTGCAGGGATAAATTGGTATTTGATTTACCCCCACTGAAATCTGTGGGGAATGCCACACAAGGCTTAACTCGCTCAAAAGCACTATTTGTGCAAGTGCAAACACCACACCAAAAAAAGCCGCATTAAAATTTTCAGGCGCTCTACATTAACACCCACGTCATCTACACATGCTCATGGACCCTAATAGGGATGCATGTGTAGAAACAGAGACATTTACTGCTGAGCTAATTAGCCAGTGCTTTAGTAAACGTCTCATGTAAACATGCCCATTCAGGTATTATCTGTCCATATCCATCCCGGGTGGCTTAGTTGCCTTTGGCAAATATGTATTACCTGGTCCCTCCTCTCCCATCTGTTAGTAAGACACAGTGTTAGACACTTTTTGTATGCAAACAGTCTGAAATAGATGCTTGAGATGTTTCTGATCCAGGGTAATTTATAAAACTATGCAAGTTAGACTGTGACATGTGATGGACTGTCTGTGCCCATGGCTGGAGATGCTATGATCAACAGAGATCCTGGTTTTCTTTGATTAAAAAATCCCCAATTTTCAGGTTAAAGAAAGTAACCCAAAAATCCACATTTTTTCATGATGAAAAAAAAATGCCTAATACACAGAAGTATATATAGCAGTGTTTCATTTTGATCATGGAAAAATGTGGATTTTGGGTTACTTTAACATGAAAATTGGGCGGGGTTGTTTTTGTGTTTTTTAAATCAGAGAAACCCAGGATCCCTGATGATCAGTTATAAAATATCAATAGAGATACATCCTCAGTTCCCTGATATTGTAAACTAAGGCTTGAAAGACCAGTAAGATTAAAAAAAAAATTTAATAGAGAGAAATGACTTGTAGGCAGGGCTAGGTCAAATATTTACATCAAGCCACTTATTTAGCAAATGAACCACTCTCTTCAGTTTACAAATTATTCACAAGCAGATAATTATTTCCAGAAATGTTTGACATATTTTATGGATATATACCATACTCACTTGATTCCAAGATGAGATTCCCTTCCCTGCCCCACCATTGGCGTGAGGAAAAATGCCCTTTACCTTATACTGGCATACAAAGAAATCACACTAAATACATATAATTACACTGTCACAAAATATCATTAAATTGTCATTAAACTATCATTAAAATATAATGAAACTGTTGCCAAAAGCAGCATGTGCTCAGCAATGGAAGCCAACTATGAAGTTGATTAAATGCAGCAATACTGAGCATGACTATAAATCACACAGCCCACATTGGGCAAAAATCCTGGTAGGAACCTACCACAAGGATAGGCAATGCAGCCCATCTGAACAAGACATATGGTAGTGCTCATTAGGAACTGTTCCCCTCACTGCTGACTCTTTTCCAAGTCATACTGAACCATGATGCTGTATACCCAGAGTCCCTGTGTCAGCCCCTCTCTCGGGCTAGCACACAGGATTAGCGTGGCCCCGCCCTCCACAAAATGAAGCTGTACAAGGTTGCCATATACTTCATCTGCACATACATTTTTGGAATATCTTAAGACTTGTGACAACAACAACCAGTTCCAGTCATGAGTGGGGGGTAATCTGGATCATACAAACATATTAAGCAGTGCTGAGCTGTGGAGTCACTGTGAAGGGCAGGGACACGCTAATCATATATGGCAGGCGCAGAGAGAGTAATGACAGGGATTCTGGAAATGTAGTGTTGTTGTTTACTGTGACTTTAAATGCCATTGACTCTGGCAGGGCTCAGCCCAGCAAACCATGTGGTAAATAATGAGCTTTTTGGCTTTGGGCTAATACCATGTATAGTTTACCTGGTAGGGGAGATAGCCAAAAAGTTCAAATTGTAGTAAGAGCAAACTAGGGCACCTGAACCCCAAGGCCTCTGGGCCTGGGGCTTGCATGTAGGATGCCTGCTTGGATTTAGGGATTATCTGAAGCCCCAGACTGATGGAGCTGGGAAAGAGAATACTTGCATGGTGGTACAGCCACACAGACTTGATGATTTAGCTCTGCTTAGTCAAATTTTGAAACCTGACTATTGGGCTTTGAATCTGGAACTGATCTGGCCCTTGAAAAAATATATTACAAAAATAGTTTATATTAGATTACTAAAGTGCTGCTCAAAGTCCTATTTTGAAATAGCAGTGCTAAAACTTTCAGCAGTTTCAAAAATAAATAGGTAGCATTTATCAATTCTGGATGAATGAAGTCTATGGCTACTATATGCAAATTGCATTTTTAAATTTCAAAGTTATTGTTTTCAGATTTGCTCTTTACTTCATAGAATCATAGAAAGTTAGTGTTGGAAGGGACCTCAGGAGGTCATATAGCCACATCCTTTGCTCAAAGCCAGACCATCCCCAACTAGATCATTCCAGTGAGGCCTTGGTCAAGCTGGACCTTAAAAACTTCCCAGGATGGATATTCCACCACATTTTTTGGGAACCTGTTCCAATGCTTCACCACCATCCTAGTGAGATTTTTTCTAAATATCCAACTCAAACTTCCCTTGCTGCAACTTGAGACCATTATACCTTGTTCTGTCATCTGTCACCACTGAGAACAGTCTAGCTCCACTGTCTTTGGAACCACCCTTCAGACAGTTGAAGGCTGCTATCAAATCCACCCTCAGTCTTCTCTCTCCAGACTAAATTAATCCAGTTCCCTCCAGCCCCTTCTCATAAGTCACATGCCCCAGCCCCCGAACCATTTTCATTCCTCTCCACTGGACTCTCTCCAACTTGTCCATATCCTTTATATAGTGGAAGGCCCAAAACCCGACACAGTACTCCAGATGTGGCCTCACCAGTGCAGAATAGAGTAGAATAATTACTTCTATCTGCTGACAATGTTCCTACTAATACAGCCCAGTATGCTGTTAGCCTTCTTGATAACAAGGATACACTGCTGACTCATATACATCTTATTGTCCACTATAACCTCCAGGTCCTTTTCCGCAGAGCTGCTGCTTAGCCAGTCAGTCCCCAGCCTGTACTAGTGCATGGGATTCTTCCATCCTATTCAGGACTTCACACTTGTCCTTGTTGAATCTCATAAGATTTCTTTTGGTCCAATCCTCCAATTTGTCTAGATCACTGAATCCTAGTCCTACCCTCCACAGTATCTACTACATCCGCCAACATAGTAGGATCCTCAAACTTGCTGAGAGCATAATCCATCCCATCTTCCAGATGTTTAATGAAGATATTGAAGAAAACCTCCCCTGAACCAACCCCTGGGGCACATCACTTGATACTGGCTGCCAGCTAGACACTGAGCCATTGATTACTACCCATTAAACCCAACAATCCAGCTGGCTTTCTATCCACCTTACAGTCCATTCATCCAGCCCATACTTCCTTGCCTCTTGCATTTTTTTTGAAGGGGATAATCAGAAGCAGATACAGAGATTTCAAAGAGTGGGGGAAGGGTGGAAGGAGGGAGTAGACAGCCAGAGTAGATCCCTAAGCATTACCGCCTCACTGCATCTGAGTAATGCTACTCACACATGCAAGTGTTTACAGGATAAGTGTGTGGAGGAAAGGAAAAAGGATGAAAACAATAAAATGTACTAATATTAATCTAGATTATTCTACCTTGATCTTTTCAATATTTACTAAAGGACTTCTAATTTCTTTATAGAAATTTGACTGCCCTGCAGAGTTGTATGTTCTAATTTATTTGCATCAAACTTATTACAAGGACCATTGAAGTCAATGCCAGTCACTTCAAATATATTCTAAAATTATTTTGTGAATGAATGTTTAAGGCTCTCTCATTCTTTTTGTTTACACAAGGCTGATGGGGGAAGGTAAGAGGGAAACTTTGGGGGGGGGTTAATATCTTGCTATTTTCTTTTGAGAGTCAAAATGTAAGACTCCCATTTCTTTTTAGGGTTTAAAACAGATGTTGTATCTAGAAGTCCAGAATACAAATATTATGGGGATCTGAAGTCTTAAGATGAGACCATTAATCCTTTTCGGTTATATTAACAAAATCTAATTTACTAAATCAGCCATGAGTCTGAGGATCTGAACTCTATTTGACTAGGAAAAAAACAAGATATCAGCTGTATACACATGCAAACCTTGTTAAACTATCCTACTGCATACTCCATAATGTCACTGAAATGCACTTAAACCCAGAAAGTGATTTTGCCTTTGAACTAAATTCTTCTTCTCTCTCCCGAACGTTCAACAGTATTTGAGAATTTTATTTGATTCTCTTATTTGCATTTATCAAGTTTAAAGTTCAGTTTCAGACATCCTGGCCATGCATGCCAGTATGAGGTTTTGGTTGTTCATAGAGGATCACTTTGTTCACAGACATATTAATCATTCAGAATCCCAGGAACTGAATTTCCACAAGTAAATTTCAGAGAGAAGAATTCAATAAGGACCATTTATTTTCTAAAACAAAGAACACACCTTTCTTGTCTTTTTGTTATTACAAGAAAACCAACTTAATACTTTATAATTATCAACCAAAAGACTTAAAAAACATAAAAATAAATAAATCAATGAGCTTTGTTGAGCATGACTTGAAGAAGGAAGCTTAAAGAATCGTAAGTAGCTTACTTTCTCTCAGCAGTATATCAGGGAGGAGGAGGAAGCCAGGCATAGCAGCTAGCCCCTCTCCTACATGAAGTTCATTACCATTTGCAAAACCTGAAGTACAAAGAAAAGAAAAGCCTCTAGTTGCATTCAGTGAAGTTAACCTGAACTGAGCCAGAAAAATTGTTCCGTTCTCTGCTGCAAACCAAGCTTGACAACATTCCAGAAGGATAAAAACTCCCCTTCTGACTTTTTATCCGTAAAACTGATCTACTAAAATATACTACCAAACAAATTAAGCATTTCAACAGGAGTCATTTCTTACCCTAATGATCTCTAGATCTGGAAAAAAACCTGAGAGTAGTTAGGAATTGCACATGATATTCATCTATATTTCAGCCAAGACAAAAAGAGAAAGAACACGAGCTAGAATATCCTCTCAAAAGCATTTTCAATAATATAGAAAGTTCTGCATATTTACAGGCATAATGGGATAAATGTCTTGATGCTGTAATTAGTATAATTACAATGTCAGGTTCAAACACTAACCTTTACAAGGAGCATAGAAAATGTATCAACAGAGAAGTGCACAACTAAGGAATAGGTAGAAATTTTCTTTCCCATTTCCCTATAAAGGATCAAATACTTGCCATTGAATAACAGATAAAGCAACTTTTTTTTTTCTTCAAACCAGACATGGCAATTTCTGTGAGCTTATTCTCTTTTGGGAAAAAAATATTTTGTGAAAATTGTGTATGATAGTTATATTACATAAACTTTTCTCTACCTTATCTTTATAAGGAACATTATAAGTTTGGGAACAATCAGTTCTTATACTCCTCACCTAAAAGGTAGAGAAGTACTAAAAATAATAAGCAGGAAATTAAGAGAAACTACAAGGGTGTTTAAAAAAATAACTGCAAATTCAAAATAAAACCACCTGTGTACAATGAGAAACTACACAGCAGTGGGGAATACTGATGACAGCATTGTTGAAAGCACTTATCATTTATGACTATCTAGAGAAGTGGTGTGGCCCAGTAAATGATCAATGAAGACAAAATGATTTTATTTTGAAATTGTTGTTACTTTCTTTAGTATCCTCATATACTTGAAAGTTATCTGTGATTTGTGTAGTTGAATATGATTGTTTACTTTTATACTAGAAATATAGATTTCTTTCTAATATGATGATCTCTTACTGATAACATAAGCAGTTTCTTCTCTACCATGTCTTTAAATTCTATCTTTAGAACAAGCTGTCATTTTCAAATGAATGAATTTCACATTGAAAACAATATACCTTTAAAACAAACATTTCCCTGTAGGATTTTTTTTAATAATTTGTTCATTGAAACATACATTGTAAAATTTAGAATGATTTTATTGTCATTTGGTTAGATACTAGAAACGTCCCAACTAGCTCTAATTTTGAGAACAAGTGTTGTTACCAAAAATGTTCTCATCGATGTAAACATACCCTCATCTCTTGAACCACTGACTTCCTCATCTTCCATATCAAAAAACAAACCATCAAGGCCCTAAGGAACTCCCACCCTATTTACATCTCTGCCTTCATTTACTTCTACTCTCCATTTTATTGCTGACAAATCTTATGCAGCTCCCATTTTGCAAGTTTTTCCTCCTTCACTGACAGCCCCCAGCAAGCAAAGAACATAGGTAAAGATTATGTCCTAATTTTGCCTTCCCTGCTTTGGAGTATCCATTGGTTCTTGTGCTGACATATATCTAGTCCTCATGCTTACAGCCACTCCAGTGGATATTACTGAGAAGAAAAAATCACCCTAATTCAACCCTAAATGGTTTATCCTCTTCACTTAATTTTGGAGCTTAAAATTTCATTATTATTGTTTTACAATAGCAGGGGTGCACAGCAAAGACTAATTCATAATGTTTATGTTCATTTAATACCCCTTTGACTTTTTTTTAATTTAAAAAGACAGAAGTTGCACATAAATCAGTTTAAGTGATCAGAAACTGGTTTAAACCTGTAACAGAACAAAAATTTAGTGCACATAAACCAGTTTTAAAATGTCTGAAACTAAGATAAACCTGTTTGAATGTAGTATCAGAATTAACTGATTTAGGTCAAACAGGTTTATGGAACTTCTGTCCCAGATCCCTTCTGATTCAAGCTAAACCACAGTCCCCCAGCATCCCAAGATGCTTTGCAGCCTTGGAATGGGCTGTGCTGTCTAGTTAAGCAGAGCAGGGTTGACCCCACACTTCTCCTTTCTAGTCAGAGCAGTGAGGGATGCCTGACAATGGGGTTGGGGTGGGAAACCCAGCTGGGGATGCAGCCTGGTCTGCCTGGTGGGGGCAGAGCAGCCCCTGCCAGACTTCTTCCCACTAGAACAGAGGGAGCAGGGACATGGGACAGCAGGATCAGGTGCAGGGGAGGGAGGGAGATTAAACCCCCCTGCCTCCGCTCTCCCACTAGCACTGGATCCCAACCACGGTATCCCAGCTTTTTCTCAGCAGGGGGGAAAAGCCAGCAGACCCCAGCTGGGGTTCTGTGCCAGTGGGAGAGGGTATGCAGGGGGGTTTAATCCTCCTCCCTCCCCCCTTAAGCCTGACATTGCCTGGGCTGCTGGCTGCACATACCTCCTGCCAATTGAGTGGCTAACAGGAGAAAAAACCCTGCCTAGTGTCCTATTGTGGTGGGAGAGAGAGGCTTTAATCTCCCACTTTCTCCCTTGAGCCCGAGGCACTGCCCAGGCCACTGGCTGGCCACATCCCCACCACTTGAGTGGCCAGCGGAGGTGGGGGAAATCCAGCAGACCCCAGCTAGGGTGCTGTGCTAGTAGGGGAGGAGAGGCAGTGGGGTTTAATCCTTCTCCTTCCCCTCTGCTTGAGTCTGAGATGCTGTCCAGGCCACCAGCTGGCCATGCCCCTTGCTGCTGAGAGACAAATCTGGCAAGGGCTGCTTCCCTCTTCCGCCTCCAGGCACCTCCCCAATCATACTCAGTGGCCTGCAGGGGCCTGGCCATACTCCCCTCTCAGCTCAGCTGCCCTCTAGTCTTCTGGCCACTGCCAAAGGAAAGGGAGAGCTCACTAGCACCCCATCTCCCCCGCCCCCTCCACCCCAGCTTCTGGCCTGAGCCACTGTAGGCATGTGGCTGCATTTCCAGAATCAAAAATAGGGTTACCATGTTTCCAGCATCAAAAAAGAGGACAGCTGGGAGGGGGGGGAGGGAAAGAGAGAGAAGAAGTAGGAAGAGCATATGTTTGTGGAGGGACAGTGATATGCTCATGCCCTGCTTCTGCTCCTCACCCCTAAGCCCCTGTCCCCCCAGCCCTGCCAGCCCCCGCCTCACTCCCAACCCACAGTCCCCTGCCCTCAGCTCCACCAGTGCCCCAAACTCTGGACCCACAGCCCCCTGCCACCCAGCCCTGCTGGTGCCTCTCACTCCTGATCCACAGATCCCTGCCCCAGCCCTGCTGACACACACACACACACACACACACACACACACACACACACACACACACACACACACACACACACACACACACACACACACCCCCCCGCC
>NW_017729031.1:70052709-70063994 GCF_001723915.1 Gavialis gangeticus
CACACACACACACACACACACACACACACCTCTTCCCGGGGCCCCCGACAGTCAATCACCTTGCCTGCTACTCCCAGTCCCAAGCAGCCAGCCTGGGAAAAGCAGAGGAAAAGGGAAAAATCCAGACATTTGCTCTTATTTTAAAAACCAGCCCAGATGCAGCACAGGGGGCCAAAAAAGAGGACATGTCTGGGAAAACCTGGACGTATAGTAACCCTAAAAGAGTTGTTCAAATGTCTATTGGCTTGCTTCTCAGTTCAATCTACACAGGTTATACTAACTGAAAAGACTGAATCAATTCAAGCTTGGGCATTTTGAATGTCTGTGCTTAGCCTAGGAGATAGAGTCATAGAATGTATAACAGGGTAGGTAAGAAGTGCTATGATCCTTGAAAAGGGACTCTCAACCTTATTCCTGAAGGAAATTCAGCCTAAGATACAGACTAAAAGATTTATGAGTCATGCTGACATCTCTGAACCACGAATATTCAATGACCCTTAACCTATCTGTTAAACCATTTGTTGAGAGGAGACAGAGAAAGAGGGAGGGAGAGAGAGTTGTAAGTATAAGAAATACACTTTATAAAGCTACATACATTCAGTTTACTAAACTATGTAGAATTTGATAATACATGCAATTTGCTATCCCACAGAAGCTGACATTTGTTATCTACACAAAGTTCCATTCATCTGGGTGTATGTTTAAAATTAAAAGGAACATTCTTTGCTATTTATTACAATGCTAGATCTGTTGATACATACACATATCAGTGCCTCTGGGACACACTTAACACACACATATACAAAAAGCTCTACCAAATATAATTCATTTCAGTAGGCATTCATGCAGAAAGTTTATGCAAGCTTTTAATATTATATTCAAATAAATAAAAATTAATTCAAAACCAGTTAATATAGTATACTAAATGTATCCCTCCCTAAGGACAAAGCAATGGATATAATAATGCAAAAAAATAAGTAATGAAAAATATCCTTTCAATTCAATTCTAAGTTATATGAAAATGGCAAAGTAAAATAGCCAAGAGAAGATTAAGAGACACATGTATTTCTAAATCATATTCCAAATCCTCTGTCTTGCACAATATTCAAGTAAAAAGTCTTTGTCCAGGATATAACCTTGGGTGCTAGGAAAGCAGTTTAATGTTAATAAGCATTCAGGCAAGAGAGCAGAGTAGTTCTTTAGAAAATAACAATGGAATTGACACTACATTTTTTCAATGTCTGTACAGGATTGTGGAAATACCTAGGACACAAGCACCCAAAATGCAACTTTTATTCAATTATTCTTTAATACAAGATGCATAATAGGTCCCTGGTCACCAGAGCCCAGAACCAGAACTCCCTGCTTCCATCAGATTGATTAATAATATAGGCTGCTTGCAGATGTTAATAAAAAACACACCCCCACCCTTCCCAAACAACATGATTTACCAGAAGCAGCAGTTCGTTACTTTGACCCAGCTCTGCAGCGTCTGTATAGATTTGGAGCTTCAGTCAGACTTTTTGGTGCTTTTAGCTAAAGCTGATTCAATCAGCTATTAGATAAAAGCACCAAAAAGCCCCACTAAAGCACCCAATCTATACAGACTTCAGGTTAGCTGGGTCCAATTAAGGCACTGCCTCTTCTGGGCATGCGTGAGGCTCAGCATGAGAATGTACCAAACTTGAAGTAAAGCTCTCTTTTGGGGACTTTTTTTAATGTTTGCAAGCAACCATAAATCCTTGCCTCTCACATAACATAAATTAGTCACTGTCATATTAGTAACAGGGTTATTGGTTATTTGCCGTCTGATAACCCCAGGTAACCCATGTGCATTTTACCAGCTATATTCTTCTATTACCAGTTCAACATCCCCCCTTCACCCTGCCACTTCCTGTCTCACACCTATTGCCTTGCACTCCTCACTGTCATGAATTTGCATTTTTACAGACCTATATTTTGCATTTTGGCTTTTACTCAACCCAGGAAGCCCACAATTCACCAGTGGACTCTCTATGTGTGCCCAGAGAAGGGTGTTTGTGCCCAAAAGCTTGCAAATAACTTTTTCCCAAATATTTAGTTGGTCTAATAAAAGACATCATATCTACCCAAAGAACCTTGCCTGCCACATTAGTAACAGATACATATTCTTAAAACTCATAGGAAAGCCCCTTAATAACCCTTGTATCTTATGTCACAACTGCTTCAGCGTATTAAGCCATACACATATGGATTCACTCAAAATTTTCTCCATATTTTTATCAGATATACTGTGCGTGTGGTCCAGTGGACAGACTACACCACTGATAGCCAAGAAGACTTAATTCTGTTTCTTCTATATTCTATACCAGAAGTTTTTGGAAATATTCTGTAATTATCTACTTGACTTCACACATGAAGAGTTTATGGGACAAAGAGATTTGCTTAACTTTAAATGTACTATACTATATATTTCAGCACTCCCTTGTGCTTAAGACAAATGAGCATACTTAAATAATCAACTAAAGTAAAGCCATGGAACAATTATATTTATATGAAGTGAAGTGACTATATTTGTATCTATTAACACCATGTATTAGCAGGCTAGTTCTTCTTTTCCTTTATTTCTCTCCTCACTGAGAATGAACAAATATTTTCAAGTATACATCTTCAACACAGTCATAACATCACCTATGCATGACCCATAATTGGAGTTATGGAAGCTCACTGACAAGGAAATATTGCTTAATGTTGGTGCTGAGAGAAGGCTATATCCCTCTTGTGAATCATCTTGTATCTTTCCTGCAACATAATAATTCATCAATGTTTTGAAAGAATATTTTTGCCATACTATTTTACTGTTAAAGACAAGTGGGATATGCAGACCTTTTTCAAATTGCAGTTCTGTCAGGCTTCATTTCTTAAGTACAATGTTTAGGCAATACAGGCAGTACTGTATGAAACAATCTGAAAGAAAGTAAGTAGGCTTCCAGAGACATGTTACCAGCCTCATCCTGAAAAACAGTTGGCCATTTCCTTTGAAAGCTACTTTCCAAAGCACATGTATCAGTTGTGGTGACAGATAGTGTAGTTTGGAGACACTTCCTTATTTAGGCTACAGAGGTTGGCAATTGGGAGATGGTTAAGTAGTTAAGTCAGAGAGACATGAGGTCTGCAAAAGTTGCTTACTGCCCCAGAATAAAACTTGTGTAATTCTTCTCATTCATGTATGCTGATGTTCACTGAACCCAGTGATCACTATAGTAATCATAGTCTGCCTTCTTAAATACATCTTTTACTGCTAGTTTGAGCAGGTTAAAATAATTTATAGAAGAAAAGGTACACATTATAGACTAAGGCTCTATTTACTGTGGATAAACTTAAAGTGAGATTTTTTTTTCATAAGCACTCAACATTATCCTCCCACAAGTTTTTAGTACTGAGTCATTTTGTTTGGTAAACTCTACTGTAGCAACCAAATGTAGCTTACCTTTCCTACATCTTGGGTAGAACTATGTCCTGGTTTCTTCTCCTAGCCTCATTTCCTTTCTTCCAGAGACTGTGATTTGTTTCAAACAATAAAACAGCCTCTTCATTCACAGAACCTCAGAGCCTCTCGTTCTGCTCTGCAATATTCTTTTTATCCCTGTGATGGAGTCAGTCAACCTTCAACTTTTGTCTGAAGGTATCTTGGCTTATCTTTCATATTAGGCATAACTAATATAAGGTGATATATCTCATCCTTTTTCTGCTACATGCTCCAGCCTCAGTTTTTTAATATAGTTTTCATATGCTTTGTCCAAAAGCGTTCACTTCACTCTTTCCTCTGCAACTTCCAAACACGTTTGGCTCTGCTGCTTCCTGGAGTTCTTCCCCAGCCTTTCAGCAGGCAAATAAGAAATGTGAGGAAAACAGAACGGATGTAGTGAAGACTCTTGGACTGCCAGCACAGCCTTTGATGAATGAAACAGATTTTGTTTCAGGACACCCAGCCTTATTTCTGGGTACTGTTCAGTTCTTAGGTCTACAATATTAAATTTCCCATTTCCCTTTGGGGCAACAGAACCCATTTTCTCTCAGACTTATGAAGCTCCATGAGTCCAAAATCTTTGAGTTACCTGGAAAGCAAATGGAAGAAGAGCTCAAAAATCATTCAGATCCAAGGGGTTTTTACTAAATGTATGCTTCCTTCCCTGATTTTGGTGCATCTTAAGGTTACAGCTCCCCCCATGTCCGTTACATGCCAGATCATGTTACATCTACTACACGGCATTTACCTTTTTGGCTTTAACCCAGCAATTCTGGCTCTTTCCAAAGCTGGCCATAGCCTCTGATCACACTTGTTATATGATTTTTCCCTGATCCTTCCCACAGCTTCAGTTACTGGTGGCTAATTAGCATTAATAGGCTAATTGGCATTGCTATTCAGCAGTGGTAATTAGGTTTCCCACAGAACCACACTGAGGTAACTATACTTGCTTCCAGTTCAGGAAGCAGCTTGGTTTGTGTGAGGATGCTGCTCTTGTCTGCAGTAAGCTTGCACTGCAACCCCCCACTGTGTGAATGATGCAAGACTTCATACAGTGTCACTGCTGTCAGCATTGTTGTGATACAGAAGAGCTGTCAAGTCCATTCAGGTTGTGACAAATTCAGGGTATTTGGGGTCTCAAAACGCAGTAGTTCTTTCCTGTATTAGGCCTTTCCTTATCTCTCTTGCCTTTGAAGAAGGTGTCCCCTATTTCCCCTTAATATCTGGAATAACAACCTCATATGGTTGCTGCTTTATGTGAACGTTCTATTTCATTGCAGAAGTACAAGTATAACTTTCGTAAAGTAATACCAATGCACAGGATCCTAAATCATAACTTTTTTTTCTTGTTTTCTTTTGTCTTTTTACAGATAATTCCAGTCCACCATGACTCTGATGTCAATTTATAACAGTGCAGACACTTGCTTTTATGAAGGGTGGGTTTTGTTTTTTTTTTAATGACAGGCCAGAAGGTGATAACCCATGTTTCACTGCACCATTCTGTAGCTTAACAGTCTCATACCTGACTCTGTATCCTTTTTTAGTAGGTACTTTATAATTTAGACACCATTTTCCAACAAACAAATGAATTTGGGATTGTGAGGGCAAATGATTATATGCCAAACTTCTGTTTCATAGCAGATTGCCGAAGCTCAAGCCCGCCAAACTGTCAACCATTGCTAGGTATGCCTATGGTATGCTATGTCAACTGAAAATAGATTTGATAACTACTGTCATCTAATAAAATTATCTCCTGGGGTGAATGTTTCCCGTGCCACCCACTTAGTCTCCCTTTGTTTGACTCTGGCACGTACACCACTTCCTCTGTGTCACTTTTCATTTTTCACCATGAAACATGGCTGGCTTGTCTTAGGTTTTGCAATTCCTTAGTGTCCTTCATATATCCTTTATAATGTTTTTCTTTAACACTTAGATATTAACATTCTGGTGCATTCAAAGAAAATCCTGTTTAGCAATGAGAATTCAACCTTAAATTGAAGTTGGAGCTGGAAATGATCTCCTGGCCACCCTGTACAAATAGTCTTAGTCATTTCCTGTGCAGGATCATTCCAAATATTAGCTCAAATAAGCAAAGTCCACATTTTGCCTCAGACTAGACAGTTGCTTGCTCCAGTGTATTTTTGTCAAATGCTCTAAAAAGTATTTCTGCATCCATCAAATCTCTTCTAAGTCTGTATTCAATTTGCAAATTGTGCATTAGTATATGAAAAAATAATGTTGTACTCTCAAAGAGAAGTTTTCCAGGACTCTTTTGAAGACACAGTAAGTCAGTTGCAGCTAATATTATCCTCCCATAAATAAATACACAAACCTTTTCATATTCGGAGATTATGGCCAAAGTTTCTCTCTCAGAACATAATGATATCCAGTATTTTTTTTAGTGTCCATGATATGTAAGCCACTAGTCTCCAGTCTTGATGGTGATGCTGTTTCTCATACACCATATTAAGATTTGTATGCCATGCCTATTGGCCATATTTGCACAGTAGTGGTCACAGGTTGTTAGCTTTGACAGGTAGCCTAGTCACAAATATCCCTGGTTAGTTCACCATTCTTTTGAATCTTGGTACCATTCCTTGTTTTTTTGATAGGCATATTGGTGATGGCCTCATCTTTACTATGCTCTGTCCATACATTTTATTGTGTTTACTCCCAGGTGTTATCATCACTACAAATAATTTCTAGTTTTGTTTGTTTAGCTTTAGTCCAGCAGCTCTGGTTGTTTCCAAAGCTGTTTTTCTATTGTTTCCCCACTTCCAGATCAAAACATGATCCATATATAAAGCGACGATACATCCCCATTTCACCAGGACAGTTCTGGATTTCATTAGGCTGTCCTGGCATCCTGGCCACTTTGTGAAAATTGAAGAAAAAGACCTGGATTGCTTGGGATTAACTGGGGCAGGGCAGGGGGGAGTGCTGCTGTGAGCATGGGCAGCTCACACGTGTGTGTGTGCATGGCAGCTCAGACCTGTGACTTGATGGGAGTTGGGGGTCCTTCAGCCCACTCCTGCCCACCTGGCTGCCGGCAAGGACCTGTGTTTCAGGGGGTGGCTCTGGGCTCTTCCCTGGGACTGCAGCCCAGGTTCAGCCAGGTCAATCAGTGGCTGCAGCAGCAGCAAGAGGCAACCCGGCTACAGCCACTGCCACTCCAGGTACTTGTGTGCACTGCCCATGGAGGATAGACAGGGGGGTGGTGAAGCTGTACACCTGGCCATGCTGGAAACAGGGATGCTGTGCACCCAAGTCTGCACAGAGCCCAACACCCTGTAGCAGGGCACTAGGGTGCCTGCTACTAGATAATGGTGTGCAGCGGGACGTTAAGGCGCCTGCTACTGATAATAGTACGAAATGGGTTTAGCTGTCATTCATGAGGGCAGCAGGTGCCAGTTGCTGTAGCAACTAATTGGGTCAGCTGACTGCCCTGGGGGCAGCGCCTGGCCTTTATAAGCAGAGAAGGCTAGGGCCAGAGCCAGTCTCTCTTAGGTAGCACAAGGAGAAGGAGCTCTGTGGGAGTAAACAGAGCCAAGGCTCATAGAGAGGTTTGATGGTTGGAGAGTGGCTGTGTATAAGGCGGGGTGGAGGAAACCCTGAGAAGGATACGCAGAGATAGCCAGGTTGGCTTGGAGTTGCATGGTAACCCAGGAAGGGGGAGATTGTGTTGGAGGTGTGTTATAACCCCAGAAAGGGAGATTTTGGTTTTGGGTTATCATGTTTAACACTGGAGGACCAGGCGAGGCTGTAGGGGTGGAGAAGTCCTCAAGGGGAGCCCCCCAGTAAGGTAGGGGTGCTCTGAGCGCCAGGGAGGGGGCTGTAGTGATGCGAGAAGCACTGTAGGCCCAGTGGGCATGAGAAGCGCGAGTAGGCCCCAGTGGGGCATAGGCCCAAGAAGGCAGGTCTGGGGGGGCCAGGTAAGGCTAAGGCCGCCTGAGCCCCAACTGTGAGAAGCCTGAGTCAGGCATATGACCCTAGAAGGGGTCTGGGGCCAGGTAAGGCTGAGGCTGCCTGAGCCCCAAGCGTGAGAAACACGAGACTAGGCCCGAGCACGGGCAAGGGTACGGGAAGCGCAAGCAAGGCCCAAGTCGGGTGTAGAACCCTGCAAGGGGTCTGGGGACCAGGTAAGGCTGAGGCCGCCTGAGCCCCAAGCGTGCAAAACGTGAGGAGCGCGAGTAGCGGCCTGAGTCGGGCAAGGATCGCAGGGCATGGGCCCGAGTGCAGGTGACTGTGAGACGTATGAGGGGTAGGCCCCAGTGGGGCGCTGCCTGAAAGGGGGTGAGCCCAGTTAGAGGCCCCAGTGTGAGCAAGCACGGGAAGCGCGAGCATAGAAGGCCCCAGTGTGGGCAAGCGTGGGCATAGAAGGCCCCCGAGTGGGCAAGCATGGGCGGAGAGTGTGAGAAGCACGAGGCACAGGCCCCGGCAGGGGTGAGAGCATGGGGAGAAGCCCCAGGAGAGGGCGCATATCAAGTAGGCCCAGGAGAAGGGCAGCACAGGGAGTAGAGCAGACCGCTGGGATAGTAAGACTGGCCCTGTGCCAAGGAGGGCAGGAAGGCAGCCTCCCATTAAATATTTACCAACAAGACGTGGCGGGCGAGACAGGGTGTGTTTGGGAACCAGACTTGGCACGGTAGGCAAGGGCGCAAGGGGAGTTCACGGCACCCCTAGGAGCATTCTGCCACACACACCCCCAGTGCACCAGTCCATGCCTCCTTCCAGGCACTGCAGCCAGCAGCCCAGGGGATCAGACATCCCTGTGCTAGGTGAGAGAGTGCATGCACAAGGCTGGGGGGCAATTGCAAGGGCATGAGGTGCAGTCCAGCAAGGTGGCAGAGCACCATGGTGCACAAGAAGGCCGGTGGGCAGGCACCATTGTTGCTTACTGAATGGCACACCAAGCCACTCCACATCTGCTTCTGCCTGCTGCAATACTGATAACGGGGGGAGGGGCATTCCCCAGAGTGTTCATGGCCCTATATGGTCACTCTATCCATATACAAATAAGAAACTTCTACAGCATCAAAATGTTGTTACATTTTCTGTGAAACCTATCGAGTGACAAATTCCCCTGAACAGAAGCCTGTGGAATAGTCTGTCAAAGGAGGTATTAACTAAAAACAAATATATGTTCTGTTTTGCTCCAGGTATCTACCAGAGCCCTTCTGATGCATCAAGTATAGGAAAATATTTGTCATTGGCCATCTCTTCAAAAATTTCTGCCTTTGTAGGTACTGGAAAATGTTCCTTTTATATATTTATTTAATCCTTTAAGGTCTAGACATAAATGAAATGCTTCCATCTCACCCTCCCCCTCTTTAATCACAACCAACTCTACTTACTCACTCAGCTCTCCTGTTTCTCTGTGATTCCAGGACAGTGAGTCTATCTAGCTTTTTTAGGCCAGTAGTCTCCAACCTTTTAAAGTAGAAGATCACCTGTGGCATTTAAAAGCAATCCAAGATCTACCAAATGCTGCCACCACCCTCCCCTTGTCACCCCCACATCCCAGCAGGTAAGTCTAAGGGGAGGGAAGGGGGGTGGGAAATTGAGGCTGCGATTGAACAAATTATTTGGGGGCATGCGTCCCCAGCAAGTTAGTCCCACCTGGCCAGGGCCCCACTCAACTTGCCCCTGATCCTGCCTCTGTGGCACTGTCCCTCATTGTGGGGGTCTTGATCTAGCCTTTGCCTCTTCCCTTCCCTCCCCTCCCCCACAGACTGGCCTCCTGGGGTGGGGTGTGCACATGCATGCACTTGGGCACTAATATCACAGCTCCTGGCACCATGCTGATTGAACAATGTTTCAAGAGAAGATGAATGGATTGCCATTGACCCTGACCAAAAGAATTCTCCTGACCAATTAGATGCTGTTATCATTCACTTTGTCCACTTTGTGCATGCTCTACTGGTGTTTATAAACTCTTTCAGAATTATGAAATTGGTTCTTGTTCTTGCACTTTTTTTTCTAAATGTCATGCATTGTCCTGGCATGTGGTGTTTGTCACAGTAAATGCAGCTCCATCTGCTAATGTATTTACTAACATACCATATACACCTTCAAAAATCAGCCCCCCAAAACCGGGGTGCATGTCTTAAGTAGGGGAGCCAACTTCTGCACTGGAATGGCTATGTAGGGATGCTGGAATGACTGCCAGGGCTATCCTCCTCTGTCATCCAGGGAAGGAAAGGCAAAGTTCATTGTTCAGGGTCAAAAAAGCTAATTGGCAGTGGCTTTGGACTGAGCAGCATGTGGCAGTGGCTGTGAAAGGATTAAAACTCTAGCCTTTGCTGATGATGCAAAGTGTACTCCATTTCTGCAATTATAACTATGCCATGACTCTATAAAAATCTTCTTTTTTTCCATTCCATCTTCCCAAAACAAGGCATAACTTATTGCAGGGGAGTGTGTGTGCAAGAAAATATGGTATGTTTGTGGACTTGTGGGCTGTTCTGTTGCCTCATGATTCTCTTATATTAATTTGAATTCTCTGTCATAGTGCTCTGATACAGTGAGTATTACCCTCCACAGACTTTGGAGGAGACTGGGCTCATCTATATATGCAAATGCTCTGGGGTGGGATTACTCTAGAGTAAATTACTCTAGAATAAACCCACTCTGGGTAGGCATCTACACATGCAAGGAAGCAGTAGTAGATTTGCTGCTCATGTCTGCAGTCTGCTTTGGCCCCACCAGCACTGCACTAGCCCCCTACACCTGCCAGAGGGAGCTCAAGGCTCCCCTTAGGTACTAGCCAAGGGAGCACAAGGCCAGGAGATGGGTGCCTCCTGGCACCGGCTGAGACATTGCTCCCTGTCCCCAGAAGCTGCCTACTGCTGGGGGTTGGCTCTGCCACTGGAGTCCAAGCAGGGAAATTTACCCCTGCCCCAAAAGCAAAGAGCTCTGAGCCCTCCCTGTGATAACAGGGCCCCTGGCTGGTAGATTATTCTCTCGCAGCACCAGCTCCGCAGTCATGGGGCTGGTGCTGAGAGAGAAATTTCCCAGCCCTCACCCCCTAGTCATTCGTGAAGCAGGGGCTGAGAGCTCCCTGCTGCCAGGGCAGCGGGACATTGTTCCTGCCTGGGCTGCAGTGGCAGGGAGCAATCTTGCACCCTCTGCTGCCCAGGTGACCAGGAGTATATTTGCTCCCCATCAGCCATCTACACGTTTCATAGTTTCTAGGATCGGAAAGGACCTGAGCAGATCATCGCGTCCAACCCACTGCCATGCTAGGAAAGAGTACTGGGGTCAAACGACCCCAGCAAGGTGTACAACTAGCTTCCTCTTAAAGACCCCCAGGGTAGGAGCCAGCAACACTTCTCTTGGAAGTTGGTTCCAGATCCTAGCCGCCCTGACCGTGAAGTGGCGCCTCCTGATATCTAGCCTATCTGTGCTACTATGCAGTAAGTAATCAGGAGTAAATTTGCTACTTTTATTTACAGGTAGCAAATTTACCCATAATTAGAGCATATTACTTTGTTGTAATGCCTGCATGTGTAAACAGTGACACTTACTGGGCAGTAATTTGCTCTACTCTTAAGTACAGTGTTTTGTGTAAATACACCCATTGGATGACTGTCTTTGCTTGCAAATTCTTGTTACTTTGTGGAAGGTTAATTTTGGGTCTTAAAATAGTCTTTCTGTGTTTTGTTCCAGAATTCAATAACCCTGTTATCAGGGAATAATTTCACCCTCCAAACTGAAGAGACTTGTTTGTTAGCCTTGGTTCACACATGTATATACAATTCACCCTGTTTTTGTTGTT
>NW_017729031.1:70068994-70071456 GCF_001723915.1 Gavialis gangeticus
GTGGCCACTTAGCCTTGGTTCACACATGTATATACAATTCACCCTGTTTTTGTTGTTTGATTTTGTTGTTTGTTTGTTTTTTTATAATCTCCTTTTAAAATCCTGCCTTTCATAATTCATTCTTAAAATGCCATGAAACAACTTACTTTTCTTCAGTAGTTTCATAATTAGCTGCTTCTGTCCAAGTTAAACTGCAATGTTTTAAATAACATTGTATGTGTGTGCACTATTTATCATTAATAGGGCTACATTTTAATTATATTTTTATGGCTGAGTACCCATTGATTGCAAACATGTACTTCTATTACTATGGAAGTCCTACACAAGCTAATGAAACATTCTGAGCATGAGTGTAAATAGAATATGTACACATTCTTTAGATATAACTCCCCATACTCTCCTCTCTGTGACTCCATTCCTTTTCCCAGTCACACATGGGGGTATTACACTTTAATAGTAAAAGAAAAAGTAATTTAGAAAATCTGACTATTGTTAAATTGTGGGATCTATGATCCTGTCTGACAATTCCTCAGGTTGGTGGCAAACTTGGCCAGCCAACCATAAGTAGCACAGGTGGCCTCTGTGTGGCATATGGCAGATCAGGGATGGGCCAGACAAAAGTGACAGATAATGCAGGGAGATGAAAGCAAAGCATCAGATCCTGCACTGAATACAGGGCAGGGAGCAGAAACCAGAGCAGCAGCTTGGTCGAGGAGAAAAGGGCAGGGAGCAGAAGATCAGGTAAGAAAAATGGAATAGAGTAGCAGCTGGGAAGGATACTGACCTGATTTGTGGCTTATGTTTATTCCTTTAATACTCCCTTAGGAAATGTCTCTTCCTGTCTTTGGGTCCCTGTTCATATAAAGAAAAATTATTTGTGTGTTGGGAGAAGAAAGTATGGAAATATGTAACTTAAAAAAAATTGTGTGCTACAAAAAGGAAGGTCATATTTTTAGATAAGGAGGATTAATTTTCTCCTACAAAACTGTTTCTATGTCTGAAAAAAAAATATTGAGGTTAAAAAAACCCCCCACAAGTTGGAAATCACTTTTTAGTATAGATTATTGAAACAATAAGAAAAAACTTTGAGTTTTGGTCCAATCAGTACACACACACTGGGCATGTCTACATGAAACATTGCCAGTGCAGCAGCATGTCATAGTATAGACAGTGCTAGTTCAGTGCTATTAGGCTACTAGGTGGTAGCATCACTTAAAAGATATTCACTGGCACTACTGCACAGTAACTGTGGTTACTACATATTTATTTAGTACTTGTATAAGCAACTTAAGTGACACTACTTGCTCAGTACTTCTGTAAGCAAATACTAAGTAAGTACTCAGTAACCACTGAGTATTAGTAGCATCTCGTGTAGCTGCACCCACTTTCTCAGAAAATGTCTTTTCGTATTTCAATCTTAATGACATTAAATAAACTCTGATTTATATTGCATAGGAAGATTTTTTTTTTCTGAACTTGTAGCATTACTGCTAATGACTAATCAGTTAATATAATGTTCTAGTTCTACAGTAATAATGATTTTAAGTGTTAAGAGACACAGGTTTAAAACTCCCACTATCTTAAACTGTTCCTGTTTCACATAAATACCATTTGCCTTTGATGTACAAACTAATTCTTTATTCTCTGCGCAGTACTTACTGACCTCGTAGATTAGTCTTTTGTGTTGTACTGTATGAAACACTTTGTTGTAGTCAATTTGAATTATACTCACAAATTCTTCAATCAATCCCCTGTCTCTATTTTGTGGGGCATAATTTTCCCTTTTTAGTGAGCCTTTGACAAGTATGCACAATAAAATCATAATTTTGGGGAGCTCTTTAATTTTTCCCTAATTAATGTTACCAGAAGAGTTAGATAAACTGGTTTAGATTTAAAAAAATTGAACTGAAGCCTTTCCCAAACTCAAAAATCCCTACTGTATGATTAAAGATGCAACAGTCTCCTTCCTTTTAGATTTCTTTAAGGCTTATTTATTATTTTAACATCCCATGTAAACTTTCCTTTTTGCCTTTCATTCTTTAATTGTTTTATAGGTTAATACATTTTAATTTATCCCTCTTCACTTCATGGGCCCTTAAGGATTACACATGTGTAACTGTGCACAGTAAGTACCCCATTCACTTTACTGGAACTCTTCACAGTGCAAAAAGTTTAACACACTATTAAGTCTTGCTACATAAACCTTGTTAGGAATAAGCCCATAACTAGGAGACCTCTGTTAGCATGGATTTTGTTAAGTGACACCATGTATTTAACTCTTTTCACAATAACAAATTATAAAACAATATTTGTGAGAACTTGGCACTTAATGATCCAACCCTACATTCTCTGCTGCCTCAGAACTATCAAAGACTATATAAAAATGTGACTGAGTATAGTTACCATCATATTCACCATCCATCTTTGACTTGTTTCTTCATCCAGTTTGGGATCTGTTTTAA
>NW_017729031.1:70076456-70082876 GCF_001723915.1 Gavialis gangeticus
AATGTGACCGAGTATAGTTACCATCATATTCACCATCCATCTTTGACTTGTTTCTTCATCCAGTTTGGGATCTGTTTTAATCCTTAAAGTTTTAAATCTCACTTGTCCATGATTAACCATAAAAGGTCCCTTCAAGATCCAACATTTTTTCTTTTTCATTTATATCTATGAGAATGCATTTGGTTTCATTTCATGAAATAAAAAGAAAAAATTAAAGTTTAAAGGAAAATATTTCAAAAGTTACTACAACATTCTATGTAATAAAAATACTGAAATAAAGAAGAAGCCCCTCTGTCTCTGTCTCTCTGCTACATGGTGTTTATGTGCTTTCAAAAAGAGATTCTCAAGATATGGTGACTTCCTCTATGCACTGATACAGTAAACAAGTATTTATATGCCTAACTTTTCTATTATTCCTTAAAGGAGTATATACTGTTCATTAGTTAGTTTCTAAGGGCTCTTGTACAAAATTGCCCCTTTTAGTGATTTAATTGCCCTTTTTTTAGTGCTTTAATCACATCACACTGTACACCTGTGGCAGCATATTGAAAATTAAACAACTTTGTTACATAGCAAGCTAAAACACATCCCAGTGTATTTTAGTTTGCTACCTAACAAATTGGAGTGATACATCCATCCCTAGGGTCCCCTACAGCTCAGGGCTACTCAACCTACTGGCAGCTCACTCCCCAGTAATGGGCAGCCTCCTTGGGGAGAAAAAGAGAAAAAAAAAAGGCAGCAAGAGGCTTGGTGCGCTTCTAGTGCCCTGGGAACTCTCTCTGCCATGTTCCTGCCACCTGGGACCATTCAAAAACAGGCTGGCTTGCCCCTGGGGTGGCACAAAGAGGTGGCAGGAAGGTGGCTGGGTGTGCTGGGGTCAGATAATCTAGTGAGGATGGTTAACAGGGCACAGGAAGCCTGGGCAGGTGGCAGAAACTTGGGCTTGATGGGATTCCAGCACCCTGTGCACTGTCCCCACTACCTTCTCCAACCACCAGCACACAGCCGCCCTCCCACACTGCCACAGGAGCAAGTCAACCCATTCCCAGGAGGTCCTAAGCAGTGGGGCACTAGAAGCCCTGCTGGGGGGGCACTCAGCAAGGGGTCTGCTTTTTGTTTCCCACCTGTCCACCTCTCCCACAGCCCAGGGGCAAGCTGCCAGTGGTGTCTGACCTCAGGGGGTCTGGTCCTTCCCTCCACGGTGATGGTGTCCCCCAGGGCTGCCCAGGCAGGCTTCTAGTGGGCCAGGTGCTGCCCCAGCTTGGAGCCAGCACCCAGCTTGCTAGCATCCTGCCCAGATGGCCCCAAGTGGTGCTGCCACTGTGGAGAGAAGGACTGGAACTGCCTACAGCTCAGGGGCCACTGAGCTTGCCAATGGCTCAGCCTCTGGCTGCAGGCAAGGTCCACTAAGTGGGGGGTGAGGGAAAAAAGGGTCAGGCCCCTTACCATAACAGTGACAAAACCCCTAAATTGAAATGGCGGGTTTTAAAACATCACAATTAAAAATCCACCATTCAATGTAGGGAGAACTAAACCCCCATCACGTGTACGAGTGGCCTAAGGAGCCACCCTGCCCTACCTTTTGCCTAACTTTAAACTAATACCTCTCTCCTGACTCTTCGTATATTTGCCATCTGGTGGCTTAAACTGCAAGACTGGAATATGCCTTAACTAAGGTACATATAAAGTGCTTTATTGGCTAAGTAATTAAGTCATTTTTAATTATATGGTGTGGTCATAATTAAAGTGAGTATCTATGTAAATATCGTCTAGGAATCACCAATCCTACACTATTGCAAAGGTAAAATGTAAGTTCAGGCAACTTGTAGGGGTACACTGATACATCTCACAGTGCCAGCTCCACATATCACATCAGCTTTGATAGAAAGAAAATTCACTATATCAAAAAATGGCTTTTTTGCCTAATGAGGCCAATAATGTGGATGATAAATGCCCCGTGTATGCACACAGCCACAGCGCGCATGGGGCCAGGAGCCCAACCCAGCAGCTTGGAGAACTGCATCCAGCTGGTAAATCTGTTGTGGTGGAAGGGGAGAGGTAGAGAAGGAGTGTGGGGGGCCTGCCCTGGGGCCTGCCCCAGCCCCAGCCCCATTCCCTTCCTCATCACAGGGGCCTTGATCTGCCCTCCCCCCCATGGTGCTCCTTCCCTTTCCCCTCCCCATCCACAACAGATTTACCAGCCCAACCTCTTCAAGCTGTTGGGCTGCATATCAGAAATCAGATCGGTATAGGCCGATATGCCTCCTTAAAAATCAGTATCAGCCCAAAAAATCTCTATCGATGGACTCCTAGCAACTAGTACATTTCCAAATGTACAACTGAGTACTACTGTAGCCTAGCACGCTTAAATGTAACCACTTTTTTTTTCTTAAGAGGAATACACATAGGATGGCCAGTCAATTTGTAAGTCCTCTTTTCTTTCTGCACACACAAACACCTGCTATATCCCCATTGAGGCTAATAGTTTGAAGTTCCACAGATGTTTTCTAATAATTGTATAAGCTGGTAAATCTTGAGTAAGCAGAATTCCTAGTTCAAGCAGACCAGGACTCATTTATTAGAAGAAAGAAACATTATGAATGATATGGAATTTCTTAAAATCTCCTAGGACAGTGCTATAACACTGGGTCAGTCTCCATTAGTTATAGTAAAATACCAGCCTAATGATAACAAATTCATAAAGGCAAGGCAAAAGTCTTCCCTTTAGAATGAAAATCAGTAAGATTGGCAAAGCCTAAATCTTAGGCTATCTTGTACCTAAACTGGATACACTTTACAGGTAGTAATAGCTTCATTGCCTGTTTGATGTAGGTAATGAATTATCTGGCTGCTTGGGAAGTGAATCTCTCTAGGTGAATTTCAACATCCATTAATAAATTTTTGCTTAAAAATAAGAGAAGGGATAAACAAAACACATTGATGTAACTTCTCACCGATTTCTGGGGCATCAAATCTTGTGCCTTGTAGAATGAACATAGCAAATTAAAATCTTGTTTTATGTTGATCAATCTCCAAAGACATAGCATACTTTATGCATGATAAGGTCAGAAAACCCTTAATTATTTTCAAGTCAACTTAGCGAGGCAGATCAACAAACCAATTCTTTTTCATGACTGGTTTGTTCTTGGCCTGTCTCCAGAGCTCATTCTGAAGAGAGAAAGCAACTTCAGCAGTTGTACATGCAGTTCCTGAAATACTAATGAATAGTTTACAACAGAAAGATCTTACAGGTCATAAGCCCAGAGCAATAAGGGAAGTCATGGCCAGGTGAGAGCCCAGGGAGCTCCACCAAAACCCCTTTACAGGCCACATGTGGCCTGTGGAACACCATTTGGACCGTCCTGTTCCAACTGAATCAGTATTTCAATGCACTAGTTCTTTTTAGAAACGTTAGCAAAGGACATTAATATTACAGTAGTCTAGTTACCATGTGGACATTTACTTTGCTCTTTAAAGGGAAACTGTGAAATTGAAGTTAACTAGAGTTTTATGTATTGAATTCTCCCCATAACTGGACTGTCAGAGACAATGAAGGAAAAATGATATTACAGTATCACATATGGTATGTGGAATTATAAATACTAAGGACATGCAACACATTCTTGCAGCAGCTCAAATAGCAGTGGCACACATTTGTGCTTCAGCACACATGCTGGAGCACACACTTTGATGTGGGGCAAATTGTGCCACTTGGGGCAAACGGACCCTGCCCAGCTCCTCCAGGATCTTCAGCCAGAGGGATCTGAAGGCAGGGGCCAGCACCTGTGCTGGCCCCAGCAGTATGAAAACCTGCCTTGGTGAGCAGCTCAGGGCTACTTGCTCTCAGGAGCTTCTGAGGTCCAGCCAGTTGGTATCTGGGGACACTTGTGCCAACTGGACTGCTGAAGCCCGAACCTAGGAGTGGCCCCTGCACCCTATACCTACTGCAGCAGTTTGACAGTGGGGTCTGTTGCTTGGCTGTAACCTAATGCCACCTGCAACAGCATCTGCCCCCTTGAACCTACAGCTCCATGGCAACACACCTGCCAGACCAAGACAGGGACTGTATGGCCACCTGGGCTGTGGTACGGGCACTGTAGCAGAGCCTTCTGCACCTCTGGCCCAGCTGCCAGTGGGCTGTGGCTGCACAGCTCGCCTTCAGGCAGCACTGCTGTCATGTCTTTTGGTGTCCATGCTCTGCCATCTGGGCAGCTATTCCCCAGAAGATGTGCTCATTGCAGTGGCCCACCTTGAACTGTTGAAGCAAGTCCTCCTGGACCCAAATGGCCAGGATATCAGCCACCTTGTCTGCCCTCCAGCTGGGTCTCTGGTGCTGGCCCTGGGCAGGCTCCTCTGCCCGGGTCTCACCACTTGCCTCACCCGTGGCGTTCCTGGTGTTCCCCATTTAAAAACTGCAAATTCTCTGATACCCCCCCCCCCACAATTCTCTCATTAAAATGCCCCAATTCTTCTTCTGCAATTAAAATGAAATGCTGCTATGTATATATAGAGAAAGATCAGTTGGGCAATGTTTTATTGATATATTTACAATTTTAAAGCAATTTGGAAACCTATGAGTGCCTCTATCATCATAATAAAATGGATTCTAAATAACTATACCCTTAGACATTTGCCAAAGCTGCCTCTGCCCCCTTCACTCACCAGGATGTGGGGCACTGAGAAGCAGTAGGATGCTAGTGCCATTTCCCTTCACCCCCAACCCACAGTCCTGCCAATTGCCTCTCACTCCTGACTTGCAGCCACTGCCTACCCCACCACCACTAGCTCTCTCAGCAACAGCTCCATCTGAGCACCAGGACACTGGTCCAGCTGCAGCTGTCCTGCCCATTGCTTTGTGGCTCTGAGCATTCCCATCCCTTACTATTCTGCTCCCTATGCCTGTACCAAGGCCCCAGCAATCCCCATGCCATTTCTGGGAAGCCCTTGACTGGGCTCAGGGACTGGACTGTGCAACCCCTTCCATTCTAGGCCAGCCGGCCTCCCCCTGCACAGGCTGCTCTAGCGGGGCAGGGGGGCTCTAAGCCTAGCTCAGGTGGCCTCTCCTAAAAGAAGCACTTGCCCATCCCCAACCCCCATCTCTTTCTCTCTCACAGACATATAACCCTGCTGCCACCTCCACCCCTATCCCTATCCCATCACACCCTCCAAATGGCTCCTAGGACCAGGATCCCCCCCCCACCCCCAGCTGGGGCCACATCTCCAAGCAGTGGTGTGGACATGGCACAGGGATGCAGTGTGTCAGTTGCTCCTGCCAACAGGTCCCATCCCATCTGACAGCTGGGCATGCAGGGTGTGAGAATTGTAGGAGGTGGGGTGATATGGGCTTTGGGGAGGTGTAGGGTTTGTGGGGTGAGGGGCTTTGTGTATGTGGTGATTGTGCATAAGACTATATAGTCCCACCCCCCTGCTTGGTGCGCAGACCCCCACCAGCAGCAGCAACAGTAGCAGCAGTGGTGGCCATTAAGGTGTTCATACTCTGCTCCTGGCAGAGGCCTCCAGCATCATGGTGCTAACTCAGACCCAGCAGCTGCACTAGTGCTCTACTGCCAGCACTGGCCTGAACACTGGTGCATGCCCCCAGGTAAAACTGGGTTGACTCTTGCTGTCATCCAGGCTCCCAACACTGCAAGCCAGAGCTGTGCACCCTCAGGCTAGGCTGCGTCTTGCCTCTGTGTGGCCAGTACACTCTTGGGCTTGGCTGGCTTCATGGAAGCAGGACCTGGCCCAGCTCAAACATGCACAGCACTGGTGTGCAATGCCAGGAGCCTGAGTGACAGCAAGAGCCAGTCCAGTTCTGCCTGGGGGTGTGCACAATTGGGTTGGGCCAGTGCTATGCACCATGTGCAGCTGCTGGTCTGAGGTGGCACTGCATGCTGCCAGGGGTCTCTGCCAGAAGTGGAGCATGAGCACCCTCATGGCCGCTGCTGCTGCTGCTGCTGCGACGGTGGGAGGCTGTGGACTGTGCAGGGGGCTGGTGGGGAACCCACCCCTCCCTCATAGCCCCCCCATCACCTGTCTCCCCACCCCATGCTTGCCTGGGACAGATCCTGGGTCGATCCACTGCTGTAGCCTTGTCCTGCTCCTATGCACTCCAGCACACTGAGACAGCATGTGGAGGAGCAGGGGCACACAGCAGCCTTAGAGATGCTCTGGCCACATGCTAGAACATCTCTCTGGAGGACCCAGCCTCCAGTTGCCTCAGGGCACCCTACCCCCCCACCCCTTTCTTTTATAGCACCAGGATTTCCTGGTGCAGCAAAACCCCCAGTTTTTCTTTTTCTTTTCCTTTTAAAATGCATTCCCTCTCCTTCCCCAACCATTTCTGACTTTGTCTCTCCCTCTTTATTCCCTATAGATAAGTATAAGTAAGCCAAGATGTAGGATAAGCTTTAACATTTT
>NW_017729031.1:70083323-70090537 GCF_001723915.1 Gavialis gangeticus
CCATTGTGAGTGCCTGTGCATAAACCAATAACTTCATGGGGCTGTGTAGCATGTTGTCTGTTTAATAAACCTGTTATTTGGACCCCTGAGTTGGGTTTTGCTTTACTGTGGTTCAGCCCTGCTCCAATCTCTGCTCCTCGCCCCTCTAATTTCTGTCTCATTTCTCCCTCTCCTGCTTCTGGCTCACTACCACCTCCAACACCTGTCCTGAGCTGCTCTCTGCCTCCAAACCCCATTTCTTTGCCACTCCCTTATCCCCACTGCCTTTTCCCTTGAGAAACCAAGTTTCTGCCCCAGTTTCTTTCTTGGCTGTCTCCTCCTTGCCACCACTTATTATTCCCCACACACAATATCTCAGCTGTCTGCCTCAGTTTCCAGCTCCAAGATTCCAGGTTTCTGTCTCTCTCTCTTTCCTGGCTGTCTCCTTCTTGCCACCGGGCTTCTTTTTTTTCTGCCCCCCCCATGCACCAGTGACCTCAAGTAACCCTGGGGCTACTTGATCTTAAGTAATCCCAAGCCTCAGTTCCTTAGCCAGCTTCTCTCTAGTCTACTAGTTCTAATCCTGGTTCTGGCAACTTTCATTCCCTACACTTTAACTCTCTCTCTCTCACCTTAACTGTATCCCAGGTACCCCAAGCACACACATATACACTGTACCATCCAAGTTAGGAACTTACCTGCGTGTATGTGTAGGTGGGGGGGGGTGTGTGTGTATATATATAGGGGTATTGGGGGGATATATATATATATATCATTGTGTGCATGATATACAAATTAGTGATCTATGTTTGTGTGCTGAGTGTGTGGGTATTGACAATTGATTTTTGTCTAATTTTTAGTATGTAGTGTGTATATGCTTGAATTAGTGATAGATATGCATGTACCTAGGCTGATTTGGATGTGTATGTGCCTGAGCTGGTAGTGTGTGTGTGTGTGTGTGTGTGTGTGTGCGCGCGCGTGCGAGCATGCGTGTGTGTGTGCGTACACACACATGCACACCTAATTGATTTGTGTGTTTGTATATGTGCAACTGTGTCACGCACCCTCCTGTCTAACAGCACAATATTGAGATCCTGAGAGTTGGCCTGACCCCACAGGGCAACACCAGTATCAAAATTAGAGTTCACGCTGCAAATATGCAATGCAGGGAACATTTTTTCATTCCCAGTGGACCTCTTGCAGCATCTCAAGCTGTTTTGGGATGCCACAACAGACACATGGTCTCTCAGCTAGACACGGCCTAAGAGTCCAAATGCAACAGTGAAATCCATGATGTCATCTGCGATATTGCAAAAGTGATTGATATTGGGAAATTTGGAGGATGAAGATTGAAACAATAGACCAGTCACAATCCTGACTTATTTCTGCTGCTGTCACACTTTCAGCCCAGTGCACTCTTCTAGCAGATAAGCACAGCACCAGTGCTCAGATCTATCAATGCTTTCTTTTGAGCCTCACTTGTTATTGCTGTCTGCATCTAATAAATCCAAGAAATTCTGCTCTAAAAAAGGTAGATCTTAAGTAGGTCAGCAAAACACTTTTTGCAAAAAGCCTTGCTTTCACTGACCATACTCCAATTGTGCATACAGCAGCTGCTTAGGAATTTGCATTCTGGCCAGTGGGAGTTCATCAAATCACCTGACTCTCAGGAGGGAATGCAAGAAATGTTGTAGAAGTGTTTGGGTAATGCAAAAAAATGTTTCTCCAGCTACCAGGAGTGTCATTTTCATAATGTCCAGGTCTGTTGCCCAAAAAACAAAATAAAAAGAACCACAGCCTTCTAAACTCTAACCATTGAGTAGATAATGTGATTCTTCATTGCCTCATTGCCTCAAAATTGATATGTTCCTGGATGTGAGAAATTTCCTCATTTAAACTAAATTCTAGCTGTCAGTACTTTGCCCAGGTATCAGGACTCCTTGGTCACAGAAAGTAGCCACCAGTGTAGAATGCAGGTGCTACCTAAATCTTGGCAGATGCCAGCTCATACACGGAACAGGTCATCAGTGGCTGCTGCAAGGCAGCCAATCAAGGCCTATAGCACTGTTCGAAGTGTGTCATGAATACACAGGCACCTGCACAAAGCAACTAGCCAAGCAGTTGAATAGTAACTTTGTCTTGCTCGCAGCCTCATATAACTGACCCATGTTCTGGAGAACTATAGCATCACCATGACCAGAACAATGACATCTGCCTTCTCTACTGCTACTTTATAGAACAGAATGAATAAAATCTTTCCAAGAATGCAACCTTATTTCACTTCATTAAAGTGAAAGGTTCAGATAGGTCAGCATCAATTTATGAGGAATTTTTTAGGATATTCAAGCAGGCTTTGGAGACTGGATAAACTGATCACATAAAAAGCTTGCTTGATGTCAATGAAGGCCATATGGAAATCACAATTCTGCACATGACATTTCTCTTGGACCTGTCCTAAAACAAAGAAACTTGTCTACTAATTTAAGAGTGATCTGAGTCTCTGGGAGAATGCTACCCAATGTGAAGAAGAAGTTGGGAAAACAGATCTGGACAATAATTTTACTACCAGTTACTGACAGTGGGATTCCTCAATAGTTACTGCATCCTATTTTATCTCCTTTTCCCTTGCAGATGATAATCATGTTTGCATACTTGCATTGATAGGAGACAACTCCATATTCCTACATGTGGTAGAAGAGTTTGTCTAAACTCTCAGCCAGAATTATCCATCTTGACTTAGAGACTTCTGCTAGAATTCAAACTGGACCTGCATATTTAATGTTTTCAATGTATACACAGCAAGTAGGACTTCAAGAGTAGTCTCATAGTCTGAAAAAGTAATCTTTTCCTGAGGTGTAGGAAATAAATTAAACTTCTTTATTATTATTATTTTTGTCTCTTATTTCTTACCACTCTGCACTCTAAATTATTTTAAAATGAATCCAAGCTTCTTGGAAAAAGACAGCAATTCAAGTCTTGGCAGAAAATAAATAAAATATTTTTAGTGTACTCATTTTTGTCCAAGTTTTTTTTTTTATTTTAAATTACATCCTTGTATTTCAACTTATTCTTAGACCCTCAGTACAAAGGGCCAGGACTTTAACACCCTCTGCATATAAAATCCATTTTCTGGCAACTGAGGCAGGAAGAAAAAAATTTAGCTATAGAGATTTATAATGAATGCAGCTCATTAATCTATTATGCCCTTTATTATGCCCCTGCCCACATTCATTTAGGGCAGGGGTCCAACTGTCCCAGGAAAGAACAGGAGAGAGAGGGGACAAACAGGAAAATTAAAATAAGAGAAAAAAACCATTTACCTGCAGCAGGAGCCGCGACACAGCGGGGACAAGAAGAAAAGCCCGCGCAGCTCATTAGCCATGCCTTTATTCAGCTGGGGCCAGCCAGTGATGTCAACAGCAATCGCCAGCCGGTGAAAATAAAAATGGCGGATGGCAGGTGGAGCGGAGGAGAGAGAACAGACCAGAGCAGCCTGTGGACTCCGGACCTGCTCCAGGAACCCTCTGGGACAGTGGTGGCCAAACTTTTTTGATCACGCATCCCTATCAGTAAAAAATTTTTGAGCACGCACCCCCAATATATGTATATTTATATTCACGCACCCCATCAGTAAAAAATTTTTGAGCACGCATCCCAATATATGTATATTTATATAAATATAAAAAGAAGTACTAATATTTTCTTCCCGCACCCCAATGGATTGTCTTGCGCACCCCCTGGGGTGCACACCCCACTTTGGAGACCACTGCTCTAGGAGGAGAAAAGGGTCAGACGAGGAGTCAGGAGACACTCCTGGTCTTAAGCCCGGCAGCAGTGGCAGCCGACAAGCCACTGGCATGAGAAGCAGGCTAGAAGCAGCCCCTGTGGTCTGCAACATCAGCAACAGCAGGAACACCAGAGAAAGGTGTGCCAGAACCTACAATACAGCAGGTGGGGGTATTGGACACAGTTGGGAGAAGGAGGAGGTGACCTTTTTGGAAAGAGCCCAGCAAGAGCCCAGGGAGGGCGTTCGGCAAGCAGAGCACCTACATATAAAAGGGGTGACCAACCCTGCGTAGGGGCATTATGGATCAATTGGAGGGGAGGATGCCACAGGAGGGAGAGAAGTGTGGTGGACAAGGCTCACGAAAGGAGCTAGGGTGGCAAAGTGGACAACCCTTACAGGAGTATACTAGGATTGTTTTAGTAAGAAGGAAGTTTTCCCCGGTGATGTTACAGGGGAACGAAGCTACCGTGACCTCTGCCATGAGGAAGCAAGGAAGGGAACTTTCCTTATTCCCAGTGTAGTGACAGAGGCAGTGTCTTGTGTTTTCTGTTAGGTTCTTTTCTTTTGTTTCCCTGGGTGAAGGGGTTGAAAGAGAGAGAAACAGCTAGGGAGTATAGCCCACAGGGCATCAGGGGACAATTTGAGCCCGAGGGCTGGAGTGCTCAGGACAAGGGCAGATTCCACGAGCAGGACCTCCTCTCACAGAGGACCCGTGAAGGGGGTAAGTTGAGCAGGCTCCAAGAACCGCACACTGATAGGAAGAAACCCAAGAGGCACCATAATCGTAGGAGCGAGGGGACACGGCCAGGAACACGGCGAGATCCACCAAGGTGGCATGAGGCCGGGGTGTAGGGATGGCAGAGCCCCACAAGTGACCCTCGGGCAAACGGTGGGCCACAGAGGGACCCAGGACAGTCAACCCCCCCACTGGGAACATTCACGGTCATGGCAGGTGAGATAGGGGAAGAAGACTCCTGGAATGACCAGCAACTTTGCCAATCACGGGAGCCGGGAAGACATACGGCACCCATCGCTTGGTCTAAGGCTGCACATAACAGGATGTTGGAAACTCGGTGGTCACACCAACCTTTTTGAATGTGGGACCGGATCATGAGCCTTTTATCACCAAGTGAGCCATATTCAAAGACCTCACAGGAAGAAGTATGACATCACTCCCCCCCCCAAAATAAAAGTACAGTGTTTACTTTCATTTCCCATCACAGCACCTCGGGCCTCAGAAAACAGCTTGAAGGGCCACATGGCAGCCTGGGGGCCGTATGTTAGACAAGCCTGATTTAGGGTGTGGTGGGTTTATCTTGGTGTTTCTGGTGGCTGAGCCCCATACTTTCCATTAAGAACCTTTCTGACCTGAGACCTTCCACTAAGAAGCTTAATGTCACCATTGCTTCCTGGTTAATCCCTAGTTTTGGCAGTCATTATAAAACTTTAAGGAGTAGTAATGATCTAAACCTGGCTACCTCAGCAACAACCTCGTCAAACTTAGCATCTGAAGGATCGTTCTTTATAATTGTAACCATATTAATAAATATATATAGAAGTTCTTAATATGAACCAGTTAGGGTCGTCATACATGGAACATGCCTTACATAACTCTGTAAAAGTAAGAAGGAAATGAGAAGTTAAGCCATCTAATAGTACATATCCTCTTCCCCTCCACCTATAGACATGCACCCTATTACTCACATACTTACTGCATTACTATACTGTGATTCTAACCTTACAACATGGCAGGGCAAGTGAATGAGTTGTTCAGATGGCACAAACAGAACTCATTTTAGACCCTTCAGCTTTAATATGAATCCAGTACTGAAGATGAAGCCAGTACAGACAATGGAGAATTTGTGGGCTTGCCTACAGTACTGCAGCAGTGGGCCCCAGAATCAAAGATCATTCCCCACGTCCAGGGCCACAAGCATGCTCCAAATGAGAAGCATCTCAGTGAGGCTATTATGGGCACATCCCTCTGCACCTACTCTCAAGGCCTTACTCTCAGGAAGGCCTGAAAGTGGGCACTGAGGACAAACAACCGGACTGTCCTCTATGATGTCCACCCTAATAGTCACACAATTCCCTGTCCCAACTTTAAAACACCCTCACCTCCTTTACTCTCCCATCATAACATTTGTTGTTATCATTTTGAAGGATGGAAGCTGCCTGAGGGTCTTAGAGTGAGCTTGTTCTTGTTCAGTTGTTGGGCTTTGGCTTTCTCAGCCTCCGCCCTTTTTCCACTCACTGGGCCTTCTAGTTCTGGTCCACTGACTGAACTGAGCTCTGGGGGTCCCAGCTCCTGGTCTGGCCTTTACAGGCCTTTATCTCTGTCCCTTCTTGGGCTGATGAGCCTTCCTGGACTCTCTCAGGCAGGAATGGGTTCTACGGGATCACCCCTCTGGCATTACTCAGTGCTCCTCCCTGCAGATGCTATAGGTATGAAACCCCCAAAATGCAAGCACCAGTCCCGGTTCAAAAGAATATCCCATACGGGGTTCAGTGCTCCCCTTGGGGGTAGGCTCCACATAAAAACAAAAGCCAAAATAGAAAGTGCCCAGGGTACTTAACTTGCTTCCTATGCAGCCTCCCAGTTTCTCTTTGCTTGGGAATGCTTGCTGGGTTCTTTGCAGTCTGGGCTCTGGTCCTCTTGCTTCTTGCAGAGGACTGCACCCCAATGGTTTCCATAGCCAGCCTGACCGGCCTCTGGAGCTCCCTTATATCCTTCAGGCCCTGCCCTTCTTCTGGTCAGCTGACTTCCGCCAGGGTTGCCTGCAGGTGCCTCCTAATTAATCTTATTAGCCGATTGCTGTGGCAACTCAGTTGCAGCTGTGCCCTGCATCTCTGAGCAGCTGCCATCTTAAAGTGACAGAGCACACTCAATACTCTCTCACACCCTCGTAGAAAGTAGTAGCTTTAGTTTCCCCCTCTGAGACTAAATAGAATAGCATAGGGGTACAGCTGCCTGAGCTGGAGAGTAGAATCAAACCAGGGTCCTAGAGCTCAAACAGAGAAGCCTTGTGTTTTTAGGGTAAAGGAGCTTAAAGTGCACTATGCACAGAGCTTTGATTTAACCACTCACACGACACCATTTGGAGAGCCCTGAAGTAGACTATGCCACTTTATCGTAAATGTGGTACTATTGGGCATTGTTACACATGCTCTGGGAGGTGTGGGGGAGCACTTTAACTAGAGAGCCACACTAATGAAAAGCACCTGAGCATTACATATCAGTATCCCCTGGACTGAAAAATGGTGGTGGGGCACTTTGAACTAAAGCTCATTCAATGAGCTCTAGTTCAAAGCAGCCCACCACCATCTTTCAGAGCAGGGGACACTGATAAACATGATGCTTGAGCACTTTTTATTAAAAGTGCTCACTAATTAAAGTGCCCACCTTCCTGTGCCTCCTGAAGCACATATAAAAATGCCCACAAGCCAC
>NW_017729031.1:70095537-70108308 GCF_001723915.1 Gavialis gangeticus
GGATGCTGATACATACGTTGCTAGAATCTTCTGGATCACATTTATTTTCATGCTCCAGCAGATTCAATTTCCAGCACATCAGAGCCAGCTCCCTGCACGTCTATAGGAGCCTATTATGAATTATTTGTATTATACTTAAGTTTTTCAAAACTCCAATTGACATGAACTATCTTAGCCTGGTAGCAGGCCCTAGAAATGGCTCTGACCCTACCCTAAGACATTGAGCTGCCACAGGCTTGGCTTCACTTAATTAGCTCATAACTGATACTGTCTCTCTGAGCCGCTTCTGAATTTGAGTGGCAACTATCCCTAGAAACCTCCAGCTGTTTTCTGGCTTGACGGATTCCCTGGGGAAGGATGTTACCAGACTTTTCTTAGACTTGCAAAAGACATGTACCACCTGTCACCATACTATATAAATATTATTAATTTGTAGGATTACAAATTAATAATTCAAAGTTCCCAGAGGATAACAGAATTTTCTTCCTGCCACATCTGTTGTGTATGCTAATTTCTGAAAAATCACTGACATGTTCATTCACATTTTCTGGTTACAATAGGAAGGTAATTAATCACAGCCATTCTCAACCACACATCATTATCTCATAATATTTGCTTATGTTCTAGTACGTGAGTTAGAAAGAGCAAAAAATATATTTTTTACTGGGTTTATAATAAGCTGACCACTATCAAAGCATAGCAAAAATCTTATCAAAAACAAAACAATGCATTTTGATAGAGGAAATATCCCTGGAGATAGTTATTATGGATATTATGGATAACTGGAACAGTTTGAGAAAGCACTTCTTTCCTTCTGTGTGTCTCTCTGCAACCATTTTTAAGGGTGGGTTTGGTTGCAAAGAACACAGGAAAACCACAGAGTGCAGAGAATTTTATTGCCAGTTTGTTTCTATTAGCAATGTTACTAAAAGTGCCTTTTCTCTCAGAATCACTGAAATACCCTGTGTCCAAGTAGTTAGTGCTAGTGTCAGTACAAAAGTGTTAATGTCTTTGCTACACATAGTTGCACACATGCGTGCATACATATGTATATTAAATCCCACTGAATATAGGATAATTATAATTTTAAATATTGAAAACGTAGTGATATGCATAATAATACTTATTAATAATACTCATAATCAATTTTAAATATTGTTTCTCACTTACATCCATGAAAACCATGCTGAAAAGCAGCTGATATCCAAGGTAGGCTTTTGCCAAATCCAAACACACCATTGGGATGTAAGTGATGGCAATCTTAGGTATTAAGATATTAAAGGAGTACATATTTTTTCCATAAAATACAGAAAAACAAATTTTCTTAGACAAAATTCTTAGCAAAGTCTGTGTAAACTAGAAAGCCTCCAGGCAAGCTAGCCCTATGATAGAAACTGTTTTCTTGTCTGAAACATTTTCAAGGTATCAAAATGGGGGTATTTTTTTTAATTAGCCAACAATCTAGCTGGTTTCAAGTCAATTAAAACATTTGTTTCTCTATTTTTTTTTCAATTCCAACCTTTATTTTGTGTTTTAGCTAATTAGCTGAAATTGCAAAACAAATTATCATTGTGGACCAAAACCAGAATTGTTGTTGTTCTTATTGTGGAATGTCAACATCTAATCTTTCAACATTTTTTTCTTCTTTTTCCTTCCAAAATAAGCAAGTTGGCAAAATCAACAGTTTAAGTTTAGTTAAATCAGCATTTGCAAAAGTGTGAACCTCTTTCTTGTCCACAGACATTTCAGGCCTTTCTTCAGGGGAGAGTAGGCTGCAAGCTGGGATTCTTCTCCTTTTCCTTTCTCCACTCTCTGTTCTCCACTTTGAGGACAAGATACTTTACCTAGAAATGGGCTCCAGCTTTATTGAGGTTGCAGTGCCATTGGGATAGATTCATAGATGTTAGGGTCGGAAGGGACCTCAATAGATCATTGAGTCTGACCCCCTGCATAGGCAGGAAAGAGTGCTGGGTTCAGATGACCCCGGCCAGATGCCAATTTAATCTCCTCTTGAAGATCCCCAGGGTAGGGAAAAGCACCACCTCCCTTGGGAGCCCATTTCAGATTTTGGCCACTCTAACTGTGAAGAAGTCCTTCCTAATGTCCAGTCAAAATCTGCTCTCTGCTAGCTTATGGCCACTATTTCTTGTAACCCCCAGGGGTGCCTTGGTGAGCAGAGCCTCACCAATTCCCTTCTGTGCCCCCATGATGAATTTATAGGCAGCCACAAGGTCACCTCTCAACCTTCTCTTGCTGAGGCTGAAGAGGTCCAGGTGCCCTAGTCTCTCCTCGTAGGGCTTGGCCTGCAAGCCCTTAACCATATGAGTGGCCCTTCTCTGGACCCTCTCCAGGTTATCCACATCCCTCTTATAATGTGGCCCAAAACTGGACCTTTCCAAGTTCTCTGCCCCAGATTGGGCAGCTGACTTTGTCCCCTTGCCAGCAGCAGGCAGTCCCCCAGGTGCAGGGTACAATGTCCTGTTCCCAGCCAGGAGACAGCTGGGCTAGCACTCAGGGGAAGGCTAGAATTCCCCCTGGTGGCAGCAGGGGCCCATTAGCAGCAAATCTGCTCCCACATCCCTGCATATGTAGACATCTGCCCAGGAGCATTTACTTGCGTGTAGTTTACTTGTGAATAAACTTCTCCAGGATCTAATTCATGTATAGACACACCCATTGTCAATTCCAGAAGGAAGGTAGTACTTAATGAGAACTAGAATGACTGTCAAATAAGGCAAAATGACACATCCTTGCTTAATCCCAGTTCGGATGTCAAATGAATATGTCACTGATCCACTATAGATTTACCGATCAGTCATCCAATCATGGAGACACTTCATGACCTTGATGTACTTTTCAGGACATCCCAATCTGGCCAGTACTTTCCACAGGGCTTTGTTATTTATGGAATCAAAGGCCTTAGTAAGATTAATGAAGACCATATACATGTCCTGATGTTGTTCCTGACACTTTTTTTGTAACTTGTGGGCAACAAAGATCATGTGAATCGCCCCACAGGCAATTGTAGTAGTATCCATAGCAGTCAACTCAAGGTTCAGGAGTACCTCAAAGTGCTCTTTCCATCTAGCTTGGATAGGTTCATTGTTGGGCTATAGAGGGCTTTCATTGTGTGGAAACAGCTATGCATATCATGTTTGCCAGCATAGAGCTAGGTCTTCTTGGCTTTATCTTGCCACCACTGATTTTTGATTTCCTGGATCATTCTTTGAGCTTCAGCTTTAAGGATCTGATGTCTCCTTCTTCTGCTGAGATGAGGTATCATGTTGCCAAGCAGAATGAGGCTTTGTCTACCAGTTAAGGTGAGCACATATCTCAGTGCTGCTCTCATCAAACCAGTCTTGGTCTTGACAGGTGGTATAGCCAATGGATTCAGCACAGGCCATATGGATGGCAGTTTTAAATGTTTTCCAGAGTTCCTCAGTGTTGCCTTCATTTGTGGACAGGAAAGAAAGCTTCTCATGGGAAACACTGTTGAAGATCCTTACAGACCTTTGGTCCTTGAAAAGTTTAGGTCTTGAGAGTCCTTCTCACTGCTTTTGGTTGTTTTTTGGTGTTTTGAGGCAAGGCAGATGTTCGTGATAGATCTGACAAGATGGTGATCTGTACCACAGCCACTGACTCCTCCTATGGCTCATGAAGATACAGACATCCAGTCAATCACAGGCTCTAACAATAACATAGTTGAGGATGTGCCAGTGCTTTGAACAAGGGTGTCTCCAGGTAGTTTTGTATTTGTATCCATCTGAAGATGGTGTTCTTGATGATGACACCTTGCTCTGCACATTTGCTCATGAGAAGAATACCAGTGGAATTGGCTTTCCCTACTCCTTTATTCTCACTGGTGCCACTTCAGAGTTCCAAGTCACATACAACTCTGGTGTTGAAATCACAGAGGAGAATAATCTTGTCCTTCTGAATATTAGGCAGAATATGGTCAAGGCTGGAGTAGAACAGTTCTTTAATATCATCATCAATATCAAGCCTCTTTGTGGACAAAGATCTTTTCATTGTGAGAGGCTTGTGTGTTCCAATGGTCCTTAGAGCTATGCCACCCAGAGTCTCATACTTCTGGCAGGGTCACCTATGGTAAACAGACCTGAGGGGAGGATCCAGACAAACCATGGTCCAACCCCAAGTCCCCAACTGTGGATCAGGTGAAAGAAGATGTCAGGATCTCAACAGGTGCAAAGGCAAAAGAAAGATGCAGCAAGATGGTGGCCTCCTGTCATCTAAAATTCTCCCTTGCCACTGGGCCCAGATCTCTACCTTGTCAAGGTGCTGTTTTCATGTACAAGTTTCCTCACATTAAGCCAAGTCACATGAAGGCTTCTACCACAGGAATCAACATTCTCTCCTGTACCAAGCTCCAAAAGCCCTGGTGATGGAGACAGAACTAGTGAATCCAGCAGTCTGCACACAGGCAGTGGTAGCCTACTGGTCATCTTGTACCTTGGTTGAAAAAGGAGTGCAATATGGCAGCAACTACCATGACCAAACTGTCCAATTTAGGATCCCTTCTGCTCAGTCAATATGGGGAAGGGTCTAGAAAAGGTGCCCTAAACCTAGGTAGTCTTATCTGCTCCTAGCTGGTTAACCACATCCGGTGGGATCACTCTCTGAGGTCAAAAACCTCATAAAATAATGATTTATTCACCTTGATGTATAACCAAGACAACAAATGATGAGAGAAAAGAACTGTCATGATCTCCAAGGAACTAGTGAGATACAACATCAACACTGCAGCCCTGAGTGAGATAAAACAACTGGATAAAGGTCAGCTGAGGGTGGAGGTTATACCTTCCGCTGGAAGGGGAAACCAACCCAGGACAGATGTGCTAACAGTGTCAGCTCCACCACAAGAATCATCTTATCAGTCAAGTTACAGAGCTCCCTGTGAGCATTAACTAGTATCTTATGACCCTCCATCTTAATCTCAGCAACAGCCAGTATACCACCATCGTCAGTACATATGCCCCAAGGCTTAAAACTGATGCTGTAAAAGAACTGTTCTCATCTAGGCAGCAAATATATGGATCTACATTACTATTATTTGAAGCTGTAATAAATCAGGACTCATTCATGAATCCTTTCCTTAAGATTTCAAAAAACAAAAAACATTGTTTTCTTATTACTAATTACTGGTATCTCCCTCCACTGCACTGTGGAATAATGCACCTAATATAAACTCAGTATATCAAACTGTTTACCAAAGGGACAATGAGGGCGATATCTATGGTATGGGGAAGAAATATTTTTAAAGTATTGACTAAAGAAATTATTTAAATGGAAGGCATAATGTGCATCAAGAAAACAGCTTGTTTTATCCACAGTGAGCATAATATTCATCAATATTAGACATGTTTTACCAACACATCCAAGCAATGCATACATTCTACTAAGAGGAGGAACTGACTTCATGTAAAGAGTTCCTCTTTATAGAAACATGTATAAAAATAGTTCCAAAATCATCTGAAATATGAACATGCGGGTTAGCTTACTCTTTTCTCTTCTAATCAGAAATAGAACCATAAACATTCCTATTGAACAGTGACTAATTCTGCATTTGGCAGAATGAAAGGGATAATTTTCAGCTCTTTTACTACATTTCTTCCACAGTAAAATATTTAAAGAGGTTTTATAAGACTTTGGATCTTTTGTTTGTTGCTGGCTTGGCAGATCACAATAGATGTTAGAAACTATGACAGTAAGTCGCCAGTGTCCTTTCTGAACTTTATTTTCTATTCTTGTTCCAAATTCTGTTATTGTTAGAATTATATTTAAGACTTTTTTTTCATAGATTTCATAGGGTCACAGGATCCCAGCAAGATAAACGTCCAATTGATTCTTAAAGGAATCCAGAGTAGGTGCTTACACCACCTCTGGTGCCAGTCTGTTCCAGGTCTTGGGGGCTTGGACTGTAAAGTTCTTCCTTATATCCATCTTGAAATGGTCTTGGAAAAGTTGGTGACTGTTTGACCTTGTCATCACATGGGGTACTTTGGTGAACAGGTGTCCCCCCAGATCCTGATTTACACCCCTTATATACTTATAAGGGGTGTAAATCGCAGCCACCAGGTCCCCCTTGCGCTTTTCCAGGCTGAAGTGTCCCGTAGCTCTCAGCCTCTCATCATAAGGCCTGTTTTCCTGCCCTCTGATCATACATGTGGCTCTCCTCTGGACTCTCTCAAGCTTCTCCACATCCTCTTAAAATTGTGGAGCCCAGAATTGGATACAGTATTCCAGCTGTGGCCTCACCAAGGCCGAGTACAGCACGAGGATGACATCCTGGGATTTGCTAGACAAGCATCTATGGATGCAAGCCAGAGTTTTGCTCACTTTGCCGGCTGCAACATCACATTGGTGGCTCATATTCATCTTGTGATCCATCATGACCCCCAAGTTCCTTTTGGCCGTGGTGCTAGCAAGCTTACCACTGCCGAGCCTGTAAGCATGCTGCAGGTTTTTCTTCCCAAGGTGGAGTACCTTGCATTTTTTGGAGTTGAAGACCATCAGGTTTTCATCCGCCCATTTTCTGAGCCTTTCAAGGTTGGCCTGGATGTCACAGGCCAGCTGGGCACTGTGAGTATATCAGTTTAGCCACTAGGCTGTTTGGTTCAGGATTGAGGAGGCAGAGTCAGGAGTAAAGCAATGGCAAGTTTATTATACTGTACACACACACAGAGGTAACAGAAAGATAAATACGATAAGTAGATAATGCAGTATTAAAAAGCTAATAGTAATATGTAGCCAGCTGGAGTTCAGTCGCAGCCTTGGCTTTCCTGGTTTCCTCCCTACAGGTCCAGACCAGTGCAGAGCTCCTCCTTTAGGGTGGACCAGCTTTCTATCCATTATAGCCCTTTCTTTTTAAATGCAGGAGGTCTACTAGTTCTCTGCAGAGCCAAGGGGGCTGCTGTGCCCTTTTGCTACCTTTCCTCTGAGATAGGATAGACATTGCTTGTGCTTTCAGGATCACTCCCTTTTTCTGAACTCCGCTCCCCTTTGGTTCATGGTCCCTTAGGGCCCCTCCAACAAGTCTCCTGAGCTTGTCAAAGTCAGCCCTGAAGTCAAGGAATTCTGCTTGGCTGACTGACTTGCCTGATTTACATTGGATGGTGAAGGTGATCAGCTCATGGTCGCTGTCTCCTAGCTTCCCTTCAATTGTTAAGTCACTGATTAAGTCACCCCCCATTGCAAGTACCAGGCCAAGCAGCGCTTTGCCTTTCGCCTGTCCATAGACTTCTTGAGTCAGATAGAGCTCATCCACACACGAGGAAGTTTTGCAACCGTTCGGATATGACTGAGTGCTCCTCCCATGAGATGTCAGGGTAGTTGAAATCTCCCATGACAACCATGCACTGGGAGCATGCAGCCTCAGGTAGTTCCCTGGAGAATTCCTGATCAAGCTCTTGATCCTGGCTAGGAGGTCTGTAGTAGATCCCCACCATTGTGTCCCCCATGCCTTGTTCACCACAGATTTTGACCCAGAGAGTCTCCAATAGTCTCCCCTGGGGGCCAATGTCAGCTGGCAGGGACACTTACACATAGCTTTCCTTAACATAGAGAGCTACCCTCCCACACCTTTTGCCCACACGCTCTCTCCTGTACAAGGTATAGCGCAGGCTCAGGGGTGATCTGGTGGCCACCTATAAGTTATCAGGGGTGCTCATCTGGATCTGGGGGAACGACTGTTCACCAGAGGCCCCCAAGGGATGACAAGATTGAGCGTTCACAAACTCCACTGTGACCCATTCAGGCTGGACATAAGAAAGAACTTCTTCACTGTCTGAGCCCCAAGGTTTGGAATAGACTGCCACCAGAGGCGGTTCAAGTGCCCACTTTGAACGCCTTCAAAACACATTTGGATGCTTATCTTGCTGGGATCCTATGATCCCTGCTGGCTTCCTGCTCCTGAGACAGGGGGATGGACTCAGTGATCCTCCAGGGTCCCTTCCAGCCCAAATGTCTATGAAATCTATGAAATCTATACCTGTGGCCCAGTCATAGGTGGAGTCCTGTCAGGTCTCCGTTATCCCTATGAGATTGGTCCTCCAGCGAAACCAAAGGGATTACAGTCCCTCCTGTTTGTTGCATTTCCTACAGATTGCTCTGGGGCTAGAGTAGGGTTGGGTTCCCTTGAGTGCCTTAACCTGCTGGGTTTACAAAAACTGCCCAGTGGGCTCGCGGTGGTGGTACCTCTCACATCTCCTGCTGGACTCAGTTTAAAGCTTGGTTGAGCAGGTCAGCAAATCTAGCTGAGAAAAGCCTCCTTCCCAGCAAAGTGAGGTAGAGATCATCTCTTCCCAGCAGCCCACTGCCTTTCTCACCAAAGAGCAGGATGTGATCATGGAAGCCAAAGCCTTAACAATAACACCAGTGCCACAGTTTCTGGTTGACTACCTCAACCCGTCTCTCCCTCTTCAGCCCGTGACCCACAACCAGGAGAAGCAAGGAAAAGACCACCTGCACCCCCAACCCCCTAAGCCCCACTCCCAGAGCCCTGTAGTCTCTCATGACCTGGCTGGGATTGCTCCAAGCCATGTCATTCGTGCCCACAGGGATAAGGAGCATAGGGTAGTGGTCAGAGGGCCAGAGAATCTTTGGAATCCTCTTGGCTATGTCCCAGATGCAGGTCCCCAGGAAGTAGCAGACCTCCCAGGCTAGGGGGTCGGGGCAGCAGATTGCTCCCTCAGTCCCCCTCAGGAGGGAGTCTCCCATGATGAGCACTCTGGTTTCATCTTACGGAGAGAAGGGGTGGGTGATCCTCCCTTGCCTGAAGGAGCTGGCATCTCTGCAGGCTCTACTGGGGCTACAAGAGGTTCATACTTGTTGCAAAGCCCCAGAGGGGAGGGGACCTTGGTGCGGCAGGCCTTAGGGCCCTTGGCCACCTGGGTCCAACCCCCTGGATGGACAGTACAGGAGATCCCCAAGTCCTCCCTTGTCCTGGAAGGTGACCTTGATCTACCCTCCACCTCCAGGGGGTGGAGGGCCTGGCAGTCTCTGGTGGCACACAGTCTCTGGACTGCAGCCTTGTGACAGGAGTATCACCATCGGAGCTTTTCTGGGGTGGCTCCGCCCTCCTGTAATGAGCCAACCGCCTGCTTACTCTCCTGCCACACCTTGATCTTACTTGATTAGAAGATGGTTGTAATCAGTGGGAGGCTGCCCATTTTTCCGCACCCCGTTGACAGGGGGCGCTACCTGCGGCTCCTTTTCCTCCCCTACACCGCAGCCCAAGCCTTGCAGATGGAGTTGACATGGTTTGACCTGGGCCTGTTATGTTCTGGCCCTCCTCTTTACTCCTGGGGCTCCTCACTGACCCCTCTCTCTCACTCTGGGGCTCCTCGCTGCCCCCTCTCTCTCGCTCTGGGGTTAGGGCCACTGCACCCCACAAATGCTGCACCCTCTCAGGCGCCAGGAACCCCCATGCTACTGGGGAGTCCCTATGAGGCCTCCTCCAACCCCTAACAGCCTCACCTGGTCCTCCGGTCAAAACAGTAAACATAAAACGTAAAGCCCCTGGGCTACAACATGAAAACTAGACCATCCGGTCAAACAAAATCTACTCCCTACTAGAGAGTGAGGGAGCGGGGGGGAAAGGAGGGCTCCCCAACCCCAGCAGTGACCGGGGGATGCTCTCACTGCCAGAGTCCTCCCCTCTGTCTGTCCAAGCTGAGTCCCTACTCCCATGGCTGCTGGGCTTAAGAAGGGATAAGCCCTGCCCCTTCCTGTCAGCTGGTTTTACCAGTTGCCCTGGCAACCAGCACCTGTGCAGCCCTGGTGACTGGCAGCTGAGCCTCCCCCTTTCTGCCACTAGGGGTCTCCCCAGAGCAGTCTCCACTCTCAGGCGCAGGGCACCTGAGTGCTCTGCGACAGGCCTGAAGCTCCTCTATCTTGCACCCCAGAGACTCCGAAGTGGAGCAAAACCCGCAAGGGGAGGTGGCTATGCTCCCAGTCCCATGAGCCTGGAAACGTGCCAGGCGGCCCCTACAGCCAAGAACCAGGGTCTTCATCTGTGTGGAGCCCAGAACCATGGGTTCCATCTGGGTGGAGACCTCTAAGGTGCCAGAGAGAGAGGCCACAGACTCCAAAGGGACCCTCAGGGTGTGGCGTGTGCCCATCTACATCATGCCGCTGGGAGGCCAGTACTGATGTGACTAGCTTCCCTAGGGCTCAGTGGCAGGGCCTTGGGCCCTCCCACTCACCCTCCTGCACAAACTCCCACATTAACTCCTGTGCTGGGCAGACAAGTATGCCTGTTTGCGCAGCCTGTTCACATGGCTCCCTGGGGGACTGGGTGAAGTAGGAGCCATGGCGGGGCGAGACCCTCCTTGGTGCCTCTCAGCTGCATTCCTGCAGCTGGCCTATGCTAGCCCCTCCCTCCATGGGTTCTGCTTTCCTCTGGCTGTGCCAGGGGCCAGCAGGGTGCTCCGTGGCTGCTGGAGGTGGCTGGGGGGGCTTTGGGGTGCAGAGTCATGACGGGCCTTCACACTGCTCCCAGGACCAAACTGAGGTTTTAATCCATTGGCGGGCCCTTTTAAATTGTGTGAATGCGCAGTGGGCCCTTTTCATAGTTTCATAGTTGGTAGGGTCAGAAGGGACTGGGCAGATCATCAAGTCCGACCCCCTGCCATAGCAGGAAAGAGTACTGGAGTCAAACGACCCCAGCAAAGTGTTTGTCTAGTCTGTCAAGGGATTTGGGGGACCCATCCCCACCAGAGAGGGCTTGGTAGGTACCCTCTCCCCCTCTTTACTCTCCCTGGGGAGCTGGGCCAAGTAGGAGCCAGGGCAGGGCAAGACCCTCCTCAGCTCCTCTCAGCTGCCTCCCTGCAGCTGATCTATGCTAGCCCTTCCCTCCACAGGCTGTGCCAGGGGTTGGCAGGGTGCTCTGTAGCTGCTGGGGGTCACTGAGGGTGCTTCAGGGTGCAGGGGTGCAACAGGCCTTCACCCATGCATCTCAGACCACTCCCGGGGCCAAACTGAGTGCTGATCTGCAATATCCTACCAGTTTATGTGGACTGGCAGGAATAAAATTGTGACGCAGTGATTTAAAATGGAATTTGATCACTATTACTAAAAAGTTGACCATTCCCAGAAAGTATAAAGTAAACCAAAACAAAACAAAGCAAAAAAGCCTATGCTCTAAAATTTTGAATGGTTTGATTTACAACTCAGTTTCAATTCACTGTTAAATTTACTGGCTGCAATGCCCACACAAGGCTATAGGGTCTTGATGATTTTATGATTCATGACTTAACTAACCATAAAAAGTTGTTATTATATTAAAACTCTACTCCACACAAGGTTGGAGAGGTAGAGGTGGGCACAGTAGTGACAGTTGCAATGAGCATTAAAACTCTGGCATTACATTATTTTCCCCTAATATTTCTCATCACTTTCCTACACTGTGCATTTCTCTCAGATTGTGAGATATTCTGGACAAGGTTTATGCCTTTATGCTTTTAGAAAGTGTCTACCACATAAATACTACAGTCACATAAATCATATTGTACAGTGTGTTTTGCTGGAATAAGATCCTGAAAAATTACCACAAAAGGGTATGGATGAGTAGTGGACTTTAATACTTAATTTGGGGCTTAAATTCAATTTCATTTTTCCATAGTGACTGGGAGAATAAGGCTCCTAAACACTGTTATTTGGGCAATATATGGGGGGGTTTCATTTTACACAGAGAAAAATCAAATAAGAAAGAGAGAAAGAAAAAAAGACTAGCATTCATGGTTGTAGGGGTAATTTTGTTTTTCTTAAAACAGTAACTACTTGTCTTATGCTTTGGGCATTACTGCCTATATAATTATGATAAATAAAAATATCTTCTTTCAAGAACTGGCAATAGTTACTGCACTGCAGAATTCAGAATTAGCTGAAATTGTTCAGAGAATCGTGTCAGTGCCCTGCAAGGTAGCTGGTGTTCTGCTTACTAATTCTACTTAATATTGCTTTATTTTTTCTTATTTTGTGCCACTATTCATGAAATGCTCTGATGTGCAGCCTAGATCTGAAATTAAAATCAAAATGTGAACTTGATTATTTAATCTTGGTGTTCAGTTATTATTATTTGCACTCACAGGCCATTTTGAACTTAGAGAAAACGAAAGACACAGTAGGAGATAGATGCTGCACTTAAGATTTTAATATGTAAACATACAAGAAAAGCCAAGCATTGAACCTGGGCATATTCAGATGAAAGGATAATAGCACACAGCAGATCAGTAGTAGCCAGAAATAGAACTTAGGTCTTCCAAGTCCCACTGCAGTGCCTTATTAGCTAAAACAATTTGTCCCATTTAATTTAGATTATGTTACTGGACTCATCCTCAACATGCTTAATTCATATAATTTAAGAATAACCAATAAAACTCTCAAATTTTATATAGCTGCAGAAATGTCTGGATGGAAAAAGTAAACAGAAGTGCCAATAACAGTGGGCCTATGGCAGCGCAAAGCACAGTGTAGGCTGCAAAACCCATCTGGAAATCTGAAATCATACTTAAGCAGCTACCAGAGGTGGTTCAAGCACCCACTTTGAACGCCTTCAAGACACATTTGGATGCTTATCTTGCTGGGATCCTATGATCTCTGCTGACTTCCTGCCCATGGAACAGGGGGCTGGACTCAAAGATCCTCTGGGGTCCCATACAGCCCAAATGTCTATGAAATCTATGAAATCTATGAAAATCTCCTAGGATATTACTTAACTAGTACAACTATTACATGAATCAAATACTGCAT
>NW_017729031.1:70113308-70125427 GCF_001723915.1 Gavialis gangeticus
CATGGAACAGGGGGCTGGACTCAAAGATCCTCTGGGGTCCCATACAGCCCAAATGTCTATGAAATCTATGAAATCTATGAAAATCTCCTAGGATATTACTTAACTAGTACAACTATTACATGAATCAAATACTGCATAAAAGTAAATGTGGTATATTTCCTGGACAGGAAAGAAGTAAACTAAAGGGAGAGAAAGGAAATGGGCAAAGATCTCAGTAGTAGTAACTGCCCAAAACATCAGTCAAATCTTCTGCAAGAGCTAACAGACCACCATGAAAGCAGGGCACTTGAGGTAAAGAAGTTAGTCTCTCTGCCTTGGCAGCTGGCATCTCTCATGTCTCTGGTTGGTATCCCAAGCAAGATCAAGCCCAGATGACTTTTGAGTCCCAGTTGGTGGGTTGAGCTAGTTTTCATATAAAAGCTTTTTTTGTGTGTGTAGAGAGACTAGTCTTATCCATTTTGACTTCTGAGCAGAGCAGCCAAAATGGATACCTGTCCTGTTGCTGTAGAGAGGCAGAAAATCAGCTGCCTTGCATTCAGTTTTTCTTCCTAATGACATGGTCCATCAGACTGCCATGGGTGTTGGGAATGGAACAGCTAGTACAGACATTTTTGGCCAGGGACAGAAATTACACATAAACTGGTATAACTGATCAGAAACTGCTTCAAATCTATAATGTAACAGAAGTTCAATAAACATAAACTGCTTTCAAAATGGCCGAATCCAATTTAAGTTAATCCTGGATAGGTGTAGTATCAGACTTAACTGATTTAGGTTAAATTGGTTTCTTAAACTTCTGTTTCAGATTCCCTCAGGATTCAAGTTAACTCAGCCCCTCAGCATCCCAGGATGCTTTTCAGGGTGGACAGACTACCCTTGGCTCAAGCTGTCTGCTCCAGCTGAGCAGGGAGATGTGCTCTAGTGCCCTGTGGCTTCTGACCTGGGCCACTGCTGACACGTGGCTGCATTTTCTGAAATCAAAAGTGAATGTCTGTTCACTTGCTTATCAGCTCAATATATGCAGTTTAAACAAACCTGTGAAGATTTAATCAATTCAGCCTCAGGATTTTTGACTGTCTGTACTTAACTTTTTGGGTATACTATTGGCAGGGCAGTAAAGCTTATGGATATGTCCATCCGCTGCATACACATGGGCAGTTGCAGTAGCAGTTACTCATTGCCTCTTAGCTGCTTCTTGTGAGAGCTGTTGATATCTCCATCTCTAAAGCCATCAAACTGGAAGGGGCTGCATCCAAAATTGATAATTATGGAATAAGTTTCCTATAGATGAAGTTTCTTTCCTAAACCTATCAGCTCATACTCTGAAAATAAGGGAGTATACTGCTTATATTTAAAACCTGTCTAATGTAACTGTGGGTATTTTCATTAACAGCATAAATATCAAATCACTTTTTGAATTCTACTAAGCCCTTGGACTTGCTATCTTATAAAAACGTTCCTTTTTCATCAATTTTAAATTTGTTTTCTTTTAGATTAATAGGCTATCCCCTTGTTCTTGCATTAGGATAAGGGAAAAGTAGAAGAACATGATTCACTTTCTCCTTACCATTCATTATGTTGTTTTATCATAGGCCTCTATTTTACCATATATATATATATATATATATATATATATATAACTAAACCATCCTAATTCTACTTCAGTATCCGTGATGAGATCTTTCCATTTAACCAATCATTTTTTTTTACATTAGTCTTTGAATGGATTGGTTCATCCTATCTGAGAGAATGACCAAACTGAATGTGGTATTACAGGAAAGAGTGTTCTATTGATTTGGATAATCAATTGTAATATTTTCAGGATTATTTTTTCTTCCATGCTTTAAGTGTACTAATATTTTTTTGCCACCTTTGATCTTGAGCATCATTCCCATTAGTTTCTCTCATTCTGGATTTAAGTTTCAAGAGTATTTGCTTAGTTAGTATAATCATTTGTACCTTTTAATCATACTGGTAGTGGTTTTGCACCTTCCTTCTTTTATTTATGTTTAGCAGTATTCATATTTCCAGTGCAAAATAAGGCTGTTTGTGTTTATACTATTCATATTAAGTATGGGTAGATGTATTGCCTGCAAAACAAACTTCAGGACATCATAAGATTTTTTTTCATTGCACTTCCAGTCATACCAATGGGGAAGCTTCACAGTACAGGTCATTTCAGCTCAAGTTAATTACATGTTTATATACCATATATTTATAAAGTGAAATATAGTTAGTCTCTAACAACTTTATGAACATCATCAAAAGGAGTACCTGCCAAAAGTAACTGCTTAGATTTTCACAGATACACCATCTTTATGCTTCCATATTTATTGAACTTGGCAGACTTCTAAACTTATGGCCAATATGTTTTAGACTTATCTGACTGCTTCTTATGGTTACCTAGTAGCTGGCATTGCTGTGGGTTAGAGATGCCCTGGCTAACTCAATTTGTCTCTTAGAGTAGACATACTTCTTGTACCAAGAGGAATGATGGGTGAGTAAAGTAGAAGCCATATTATTATCATATGAAGGTGGTGTGAATCCAATAGCTATATTACTAAACAGAGTACCAGGAATGATTTTTGCTATCTTGATTGTCCAGGCTTTTCCCCATTTATTTGATTTATGTGCCTGTATTCCGGTGCTCCTCCAGAGACAACCAGACACCTCCTGGTAGGGGGGTGGTACCTGGCTACCTACCTTGGTCATCAAGTCTGGCTCCCTTTTTCTTTCTCTCTCTTTCTTTCCTGCCATGTGTTGGTGTTAACTGAGATATTTTTTGGGAGGCTATCTGTAAAGAACCTTAGCTTAGGCAGTAGGTGCCTTGTCTCCCTATCCTGTCTCCAGCTTAGAGTCTGTTGGTGTTGTGCAGGGCTTTTCTCCCTCTCTTTCTCCTGCCCCTCTTTCTGCCAGTGGGTGGATGCCCAGCCCTGCTGAGCTTCTGTCTTAGTCTCTGTCCAGGCTCTGACCACTCTGAGATCTGGGCCTCCTTCCAGGTCTCACCCCCAAAAACCTTTAAGGTAAGCCTGGAAAAAAAGACACAGAAAAAAAAAATCTCAGTGTACTGGGCCCAGCCTCCTTGCCTCCCCTCACAGCCACTCTGGTCCACCAGGAGTTATTACTGTCATGAGCAATAAAAAAGAAAAAAAAAAAACAAGCAGGCTTGCATTGGACTCTCACAACAGTCAATGGTCCTTGGGGTACCCCACTTCTCCAGGCCCCTCTGTTGTCACTACAGCCAGTTCTTAGTCTGTTTGGGCATACTCAGCTACCGGGGAGCCTCCCTGAAAGAGCACCAAAGCGGGGGAGGAGGAGAGACCTTTGGTGCTCCAGAGATGAAACCACCATCCAAGTTTAATATTTCCTTCCCAGGGCATTTCAAGGTGCACATGAGCACACGCGTGTGTGCATGCACAGACACACACACAGCAAAAAGGCAAAAAAAGGAAAAGAAAAAAAAGGATTCTCAGTAATTTCCACACACTTGATCCTTCATTCCAGGTCAATGGAAGCTCCTCTTTCAGGCATCAGCCCTCCTGGCCAGAGGAGTTTCCACCCTTGCCTCCCTGCAGAGCTCTGTTTCCCTCTGCTGCTGCTCTGGCCTCAGGAGAGTTAATGTCTCATTCAGCCGTAACTACCTGGTCAGCTGACCAGGTTTCCTGTTCCCTGAGTGCAGGTGTGCTCAGTCTCTTGGTCTCCTCTCCCTGCTGGGTCCTGCAGCCAACTGACTGCAAGCTGAACTTTGCAAGTGTGAGCCCCTGACCCAGGGCTTGGCCCCATCATTTCTGTGGATGCTTGCTCTCCCTCTCTACTGACACCTTGCTTGCTGCTCCCTTCTGTCCAGCTGGGGCCTCCTTGACAGTTTGGGTCTTCTCCCTACCAGTCCCCCCCATACTGGCTGGGTCCCACGTTATAGCAAGTAATCATCCACTTTTCTGGGCTACAAAGGTTTTGGCCTTAAAGGGCCCCTACCCTCTCCTCCATAACAGGGCCACTGAGCAAAAAAATGTTGATTTGTATTCAAGTCTCACTACACAGAAAATTTAGACATATGAAATCATAAAACCCCCTACAATATTTTGTTTTGCTACAGTAAATCTTGCAAATTCATCATATAGCCAACTTCACTTTGCATCCACAGAATCTGAGAACTATCTATTTCTTCCTGTGGAGTGACTGTTTTAGAGAGGTCAGGCACTGAATGGTCTGTATTCAGCATATTTTTGGTCCTATTATGTAAGTTTCAGTTACATCAGATACGGTAATATAGGAAATGAAATGTAGATTAAGATTTCAGAGCTGTTTTATCATTGATCTAAACTATATCATTTGAATTTGTATGGTAAGACTTGTATCAGGAAAAAGATATTAGAATATGTATGATAAGAGAGGAAGAATTTGCATGGCAAAGGAAGAATTTACGATCCTGGAGCTAGAGAGATGTCTATGATCATTCTATGATCATTTTAAGAGTGTTTTAGTGATGTAGGTACCACAAACTCACTGAAAATGTGTATTTTAATAATAAAGTCATCAGCTCCTTCAATTTCATTGTGTTGGCAGTAGAGGAAAAAATACAAAACATAAACTGCCAAGCATTATGAAGGGAAGTGTATTGAGAGCTCCTGTTTATAACATAAGTCTGCTGCTCTGGAGATATTTTAAGGGCTTGTTATACGGTAATTTTGGGCAGCTCCTGGAGCTCTTAATACCTGGATTATCCATACCTGAAACTAGTTTTAAACATTTATTATGTGGCTCTGCCCTCCCCCCACCCTCCAAAGCACCCTAGATGCCTGCTCACATCTCACCCCTATCCCCTGCTTACTCATGAATGCCCATGCTGCCTGTCCTCGGGGAGCAGGTAAGGAAGGGTTAACTTGCCTGCCTAGCTGCCGCTGCCTCTGTTGTATCTGGGCTGCGCTCAGCCCAGAGAAAAGCAGCATCCTGGAAGCAGTGGCCCCAGATAGTGAGCAGGCAAATAAGTTAACCCTTCCCTGCTTGTTCCCCTGGGATAGACAGTGCTGGCAGCCATAAGTGAATAGGAAGGGAACCCGAGGGGCAGGGGGGAAGTGGGAGAGCCTGGGGGAGCGGGACATGGGGGAAGCCCTACTAGTCTGAAGTGTGGCTGCTTCAAACACAAGCTAGCACTAAAACCAGTCAACATTTGTGAGGCTCACAGTGTCAGGTATAACAAGACCCTTATGTTATATCTGGATTTTATGTAACATTTTATGGAACCAATAGGGGCAGCTAAAAACCTGGCTGTAGCCATGCAAGAGGCAAGGATTTTGGGGGCAGTAATATCTTTTATTCAACCTACTTCATGGTTGGAATAAAGTTAGACAAGCTATGAAATAATGCCTTTCAAAAGTTGTTCTAAATTTATCCCAACCATGTAGTTGGTCAAATAAAAGATGATACCCCCGCAAAATTCCTTGACTCTTGCATATTTCTTGGATGATCATGGCTACAGCATCACTATAACGTTATTGCAGCTTTTCATAAAATTTAGGCCACAGGTTGTAGTACACATTTCCAGTAGTTTACCTAAAGTGGGGTAATCAGGACAACAGCCCTGAGTACCAACTTTTAGGGAGGGAGAGGGGAGAAGGGAGGCAAAAAAAAAAAATGTGCTATTGCAACCACACAGCTGTGCTGGAGGCATCAGCAACCAGAAGTCGTTGCTTCTCCCAAGCTTTGTCACTGCCCCAGGTGCCCAGTTCCTGTTATGCCTTTGCCCATTTGTGCTAAAAATTAGCACAAAAGTCAAAGTAGCGCAACTTTCTTAAATAGTGGTAATCATTTCTGTATTTTGGCCTCTTTGTTCTCTTACTTTTTAATCTCATGGGAAGTTTTTAATATAATTCTACCTTGTTTTTTTCCGGATCACATCTTTTGGCATTTTTATTGGTAAAGTTAGTCTGAGAAATAAAAGCAACTCAAACCAGTGGCTCTCAAAAGGAAGCATATACAAATTCACACATTTTTTAAAGCTTCCTGTATATTAAGTTTAAGGGAATCTTGGTATTCTAAGTCAGGCCCAGTTTTATTCTTTCTGAGACCCTGCATTGTTAGAAGCAATATCTTTACTCAGCTATTTTTAAACTACCATACGTCATCATTAGAAGTAACTCATGTTTTTATGGATATTCCTAGTAACATGAATAGGTCAGGATAGCATCAAATTTCATCAAGAGTGATGAGACTAAACCAAGAAAAGAAAGAAAGTATATAGCTTAGTTTTGGTGTATCTAAACCTTTCCACTTGTGTTCAAAGTCTTGTCTATATGTGCTGCGTAATCTAAGTATAAATGTAAGATATGGGACTATCAAGCTTTCTTCAGAACTTCCTTAAATTTGTAGATTTATGTCTTATTCTGAATGTTATTTTAACATGGGTCCTGTGTTCACTTTTTTGCAGTAGTGCTTCTGTCAAAATCAGAGCATATTCATTGGGAATATAAATATAAATATAGCTAACAATAGAATAAGTATCTGAATACTTTATTACATTTTTCAAAATAATTAAACATTTAATTATTTTTACAGTATTTGCCTCCATTGTAATGCCCTTTGACAGTCAATAAAGCAAAAACACAGGAGAAAATAATATTAATCCTTTTATAGAAATATTAACACCATAGTACCAAAGAAGCATTTTCCAATAATGTATCTAAAGAGTAATGGTGGAAAAACTTCAGTGTGACATGAGACAATGCTACCATTTAAGGAGGGAAAAATGTATTTGTAAATTTGTGAACAAAATGATGTTTGTAACAGCCCGCCTTTCTTTTCTGTATGACTTCCAAGCAAATCTTGCATTGTGAATAAGAAATATTGTTATCATCTACCTGAGCTTCTGAGTACATTGGAATCATTACATATTTATTTATCTTTGCATTATTATTTATCTTATTATCATCCATCCCCCCTGAGTGCACTCAGTATGCTGGTGATATCTCCATCACTTAGCCTTTTCTCCTTTACTGTCATGTGTTTCTCATCAGATACAGCTGGAATTTGCCCAACAAACTTAGCAAAATCAAGTCACTCTTATGGAAATAATCCAGTCTGTCGCAGGGCATTTCAGTACCCTGCTCCTAGTAAGTCTTGAACTTAAGTGGGGAGGTATGTCTCAGGGCACTTCAGTGCCCTGCTCCTATAAAGGGGTACAGGTGCCAGTTGCCAGGACAACCACAGTTGGTCAGCTGACTGGAAGGGGGCAGGGCCTGACCTATATAACTACAATCCAGGCTGGGGCCAGAAAGGCAGTTCCCTGCTAGCAGCCAAGGAAGAAGGAGCTCTGCTGGAGTAAGCAGAGTAGAGAAGCCTGATGGCCTGAGCAGCTTCTGTTCAAGGATACCGGGTGGAGGAAGCCCTGGTAGGGATTTGAATGATGGTTAGCCAGATGGCTTAGAGTTTATGTTGTAGCCCAGGGGCTTGAGTTTTCTGTTTGTAGTTTTATAAGACCAGAGGACCGGATGAGGCTATTAGGGGTTGGAAAAGGCCTCATAGGGGCTCCACAGTAGTGTGGGGACCCTGGTGCCAGAGAGGGTACAACATTTGGGGTGCACTGACCCCAGCCCTGAGAAGGGGTGCAGAGGATAGGGGGCCAGGTAAGGCTGAGGCTGTCTGAGCCCCACAGGAAATTTTAGACCTGAGGAGGGGATTTGGGGGCCAGGCATAGCTACAGCCGCCTGAGCCCCAATTGCAAGAGGCCCCAGTGTGGGCACAGTCGCGAGGGAAGGCCAGGGAGCGTCCGCGGGGAGCGCGGGCAACTGTGAGAAAAGGGAGGCCAGGGAGAGCCCGCAAGGGCACGGGTCATTGTGAGACGAGCCAGGGGGCACCCGTGAGGGTGCAGGCAATTGCGAAAAAGCCAGGGGGCGCCCATGAGGTATAAATTAACTTTCAATGTTAAAATGACAGCACAATTATTCATACTATTACACTTTATAACTGCCCATAAACACTTATAATTTCCTATTATGGTACTTAAAGGATATTTTGGTAAAAATGAAAATAGATATCACTGCTTTCCCCCTACTAAAATATTACTTCCGCTGAAGTCAACAGAGATGAGTGACAAAATATTGTTTTGTAGATTTGTTTAATATTATGAAAGAAATCTACTGGGCAGAGATGCACAGGCTTCTAAATCCATTAATTCCAGTTTGAGCATTACAAGTGAGGGCAAAATATTTGCTCACCAGATTTTATCAGGATATCAGCACAGTCATATCCCACTAATTATATTTTGAAATATTTATTTTACATTTCAAAATATATTTTAAAATGTCTTTCCTTTCCATTATTTGAGTGAAAAGCATTAAGATTGATTCTGGGAGAGCTTGCCCTGTGGTATGTCATTAACATCAGTGCCAAGTGAGGGTAAAATGCTACCATTTTTATTTCTACCCACTTTATACTGATATTTGCCATTCTTGGAAATAGAGAATTAGACCCAGTGTGTGTTTGTTTTTTTAAAAGGTTATTAGAATACTGGAATATTTTGAAATAAGTTTACATGCATGGCACACTAACCCCTGTCGTGAAGGCATTATCAAAGATTCATCAATATAATAAAACCAGTTCATTTTTGTTTAAGGGAAGAGGAGAACATTGGAGGAGTACACAGGTGGGATTTACAACTGGATGTGTTATACACACCTGGCCTAGTCATTCACCTTGCTCCTGAGCAGACCAAATAGGTTTGGATCACAAGGGTTTGCTGCAGCCAAGGAGTAGCTTACCCAGAAAATTTCTCTCTTCTCATCTGCTGCCTAATTTTCCAGAGCTCAGTCCAGGTGATTCTGTCAAGGTCAGGGTTTAATTAAGAATGAGTTTTAATATTTCCTGAGGGGAAAAAGGTGGGAGTTGTCATTATGCATTTATTTTTCATTCTGGAACAGGAAGTCAGATAAGCATTTACATCTCTCACAGATAGTTGAAGTTAATTAAAATTTATACCAAACTAATAAACATATTTTATCATCTCAATGAAACTGAAAAAGCTTGTTGTAACTTTATTCTGAATAGAAAAATAAAGGTTAGGAAGAAGCTGAACCCTATAATAACCAAGGGTTTTGTACACTGCCCAGGGAAAAGGTAGATATGTAGGCAGGGAAAATATTTTATTCCTTCAGCAAAATATAACCGAGGAGGAACTGCCTTACCTCAGGGACATAAACTAGGCAATAACTATGCCCCAGTGATAATGCACATACCAGTAAATAGCAAGTGAACTTGCTTTTCAATTTGTGTTCTCCTCCTCCACCATAAGCTGCTCAGTATTTTGGGCATCAAGGTCATGCTGATAATACCATACAGAAAAGATGTCAAAGGAGAAATTAATTCCTTGGATCTCATTCCCTTTTAGTGTGTGGCCTTTCTAAAGCTTTAAGGGGAACTCTTGCTTCAGAAAAGAAAAAGTAAATCTTTCTCCTCTTACAAATAAGCCAGTTAATAAAATGTACACCTAAAAAGACAATGCACCTGGGCAGGCTGCGCTGTATGCTCCATGTTCTAACCAGATTAACAGACATTAACATTATACTCAGGGAATGCTTACATAAGCTTTAGCTATTTCAGAATTTCTATATGATGCAATTGGTCCATCTGTTTGCTTTTTCCTGAAATTTATTCCATCATTTCCTTACTCAGGCTCATCATCAAAAACAGCTGTTTTATGTTTTCATAACAAAACCTCTTATAAAAGAGACAAAAAGAAGATAAAATGCAATTATTTCTGTGCAGGACAAAGCTACCAAGGAAGAGATACTACTTTTCCTCTCTTCTGATAATCTTACTTCATTTGATCCATTTGATAGCCATAATTCAGGAATTATCACAATACTTCAATCCAGTCTACTCTGATGCTAAGTAAATCCACTAAGACCTTTGTTGATATCACAACATGACAGATTGATCAATCTTTTAAAATTTCTGATCAATCTTTTATCTAGGGTTCTGCCCTGAAATAAAAGGTTGTTAACTTGCTGCCGTCATGGGAGAGAAGTATGTGTGGGTTTTGTCTGTTGTGAGACTGTGTTTTTTGCTTTTAAGAAAAAAATATTTTCATTTCCCCAGCTAATTCAATGGAGTGATATTCCAAAATCTCAAGAACTAATGCTATCCCTTCCTGGCTCTGTTTATATAAGATCAGTGTCAGAAATCTGACCTGGGGTCAAGGCCACACATAAAAGAGAACTTACTGTGTGTAGATCTTCCCCTCTTGCACTGAAGTGTGACTAATCTGCCTACATAATCCAGTCATCTCTCTTCCTCTAGATCCTAGAGTTGCTTCTGAAGCTATGATAATCTATGCTATGAAATGAGGTGAGAAACAAGGCACACGGTGGAGGACTAGAAAGGAGAGAGAGAATGTATTAAGAAAATATAATACAACCTGCCTCAGCCTGTGCTCTGTCTTTTCCATTGTTCACTGTTTGTGCCAGGAACTGCGTCAGCATCAATGCTGCAAGGGTCAGGGCGGGGCAGAGATTTTAAAAAATAGTAAAGTACAGAAAAGAAAAGAATTATGCACTTAAGTTTTGTGTTAATGATTTTGGTACTAGTGCACTTCAAATAAAAATAAAATATTAGTATGCAGTAAGTAATATGTGTGCCTGTAAAATGCATAGGCTCAAATTATATAATGCAAGTGACCTACACAGGCCTTTCTGGCTCCAAGCACAAATATGAAGAGCATACTTATATAAAAGCTGCATGTCTGATTTTTATCATTGGTATTTTCTTGCTTGGCCATAATGGTCAAATTTGTGGAACGGGAAGAAATATCCATGATGAGGGAGAGAATGAGAGACTGCAAATTCAACTAGCTCTATTTCCTGTCTGTATTAAACCAAACAGTTTTAGTATTTAATTCAGAAAATGAATCTGAATTCACTAAATGGTTTTCATAACACTGCAACCAGGAAACATGGATAAGTCTTCCTTGTTTGTTTATCAAACAAACAGGTGGGATAGAACAGGAAGGAAAGGCAGGGGTGTGGCACTCTATGTCAAAGAGCAATACACATCTTCAACCAGCAGGATGGGATCAGAGGAGGGACAGGCTAAAGTGCTCTGGGTCAGGATACAGGGGGGTCATGAGGAAAGGGATTTAACAGTGGGGGTCTACTACAGACCTCCCAACCAAGGGGAAGAGCTGGACCACGAATTCTTGGGTCACTTGCAGAGGCACTTAAGGCAAGGGATGTAGTTGTCATGGGTGATCTAAATTACCCAGACATCTGCTGGGAGGAACAGTCAGCCAGTTTGGACCGCTCACGAAAGTGCCTTGCTGAGATACAGGACCTCCACTTAACTCAGGAGGTGCACAATCCTACCAGGGGGAATGCCCTCCTGGACCTGGTCCTGGCCACAGGTGACGACCTGATGAAGGGACTCCAGGTCCTTGACCACCTGGGCAATAGCTATCATCACTTGCTGGAATTCACCATTCACCGCAGGGTGTCAAGGGCCTGCAGCAAGGCAGTAGCCTTAGACTTTAAGAGGGCCAACTTCAATGAGCTGAGGAGATTAGTGGGAGAGGCACCAGGGTCCTGGAGAGTAGGGGAACTGGGTGCCCAAGATGAGTGGTCGTTCCTTAAGGAGACGATACTCAGAGCCCAAGAGGTGACAATCCCAACAAGAAGCAAAGGGAGCAAGAATGCCCAAAAGCCCCCTGTCTCACCAAGGACATTTGTGAATGCCTAATTGCCAAAAAGAAGGTGTACACCCAGTGGAAGGAAGGGCTTATCACAAAAGAGGAGTATACCTAAACCTCTCGGGTCTGTAGGGGGGCTGTTAGGAAAACTAAAGCAGATACACAACTAGGGCTAGCATCAAGGATAATGAAAAGTCCTTTTTTGAATACATAGGGAGAATGAAGAAGGCCCTAGGATCCCTGCGGGATATGCTTGCAATCTGGTGGTCGCACCAGAGGAGAAAGCAGACCTCTTTAACAATTCTTCACCTCTATTTTCTTGTGCAGGGACCAGAAATCTCCTACCGAGATTCAGGGCGGCTCGGGAGAAACTCCGCCAAGACTAGGGTCAGGGAGGATCAAGTTAGAGAACTTCTGGAGGGGCTGGATGTGTTCATATCAGCAG
>NW_017729031.1:70130427-70134666 GCF_001723915.1 Gavialis gangeticus
CGACCTGATGAAGGGACTCCAGGTCCTTGACCACCTGGGCAATAGCTATCATCACTTGCTGGAATTCACCATTCACCGCAGGGTGTCAAGGGCCTGCAGCAAGGCAGTAGCCTTAGACTTTAAGAGGGCCAACTTCAATGAGCTGAGGAGATTAGTGGGAGAGGCACCAGGGTCCTGGAGAGTAGGGGAACTGGGTGCCCAAGATGAGTGGTCGTTCCTTAAGGAGACGATACTCAGAGCCCAAGAGGTGACAATCCCAACAAGAAGCAAAGGGAGCAAGAATGCCCAAAAGCCCCCTGTCTCACCAAGGACATTTGTGAATGCCTAATTGCCAAAAAGAAGGTGTACACCCAGTGGAAGGAAGGGCTTATCACAAAAGAGGAGTATACCTAAACCTCTCGGGTCTGTAGGGGGGCTGTTAGGAAAACTAAAGCAGATACACAACTAGGGCTAGCATCAAGGATAATGAAAAGTCCTTTTTTGAATACATAGGGAGAATGAAGAAGGCCCTAGGATCCCTGCGGGATATGCTTGCAATCTGGTGGTCGCACCAGAGGAGAAAGCAGACCTCTTTAACAATTCTTCACCTCTATTTTCTTGTGCAGGGACCAGAAATCTCCTACCGAGATTCAGGGCGGCTCGGGAGAAACTCCGCCAAGACTAGGGTCAGGGAGGATCAAGTTAGAGAACTTCTGGAGGGGCTGGATGTGTTCATATCAGCAGGTCCAGATGCATTCCACCCCAGGGTATTGAGGGAATTGGCAGAAGTTATCGCGGGGCCCCTGGCACAGCTTTACGAGCACTTGTGGTGCTCTGGCCAGGTGCTAGAAGATAATCAAGGAGCACATCTGTGATGGGCCAGCAGCAGGGATGATGCTCAAGGGCAACCAGCATGGTTTCATTGGGGCAGGTCCTGTCAGACCAACCTGATTGCCTTCTACTATCAGGTCACAAAATCACTGGACACGGGTGTTGCGGTGGTGGTGGTCTTTCTGGACTTCAGGAAGGCCTTTGACACTGTCTGTCATCCCATTCTCATTAAAAAGCTAGGTGACTGTGGCATTGATGCCTACACAGTCAGATGGATTGCAAACTGGCTGAGGGGTTGTACTCAGAGAGTGGTGGTGGACAGGTCATTTTCAACCTGAAGGGAAGTGGGATGTGGTGTCCCCAAGGGCTCAATCCTGGGGCCCACACTGTTCAATTTCTTTATTAGCAACTTGGATGACAGGGTTAAGGGCAGTCTGTTTTAAATTCTCAGACAACACCAAGATTTGGGGTGAGGTGGGAATGCTAGAAGGGAAGAACAGATTACAGCAGGACCTGGACAGGTTACAAGGGTGGGCAAATGAAAATAGGATGGGATTCAATACTGACAAGTGCAGGGTGCTGCACTTGGGCACTAGGAACCAGCAGCATACCTATAGGCTGGAGAACTTCCTTCTGAAAAGCACAGTGGCAGAAAGATCTTGGAGCCATTACTGACTCCAAGATGAGCATGGGCCAACAATGAGAGAACATGGTCAGTAGGTCTAACTGTACCATGTCCTACATCCACAGATGCATCACATGCAGGGCCAAGGAGGTGATCCTCCCCCTCTGTGCGACACTGGTCAGGCCATAGCTAGAGTATTGTGTCTAGTTCTGGGTGCTGCACTTCAGGAGGGATGTGGACAGGATTGAGAGGGTCCAAAGGAGAGCCTCTCATATGATCCAGGGACACAGGGCAGACCATATGAGGAGAGGCTACGGGACCTTAACCTGTTCAGCCTTAACAAGAGAAGGCTGAGGGGGGAGCTGGTGGCTGTCTATAAACTTACTAGGGGGGACCAGTGGGGTTTAGGAGAGACCTTGTTCTCCTGAGCACCTCCCAGAGTAACAAGGAATAATGGCCATAAGTTGCTAGAGGGTAGGTTTAGACTAGACATTAGAAGGCACTACTTCACAGTCAGGGCAGCTAGGATCTGGAACCAACTTCCAAGGGAAGTACTGATGGCTCCTACCCTGGGGGTCTTTAAGAGGAGGCTCTACATTTACCTGGCTGGGGTCATTTGAGCCCAGTTTTTTCTCCTGCCCACAGCAGGGGGTCAGACTAGAAGGTCTACAAGGCCCCTTCCAACCCTACATGTATGAATCCAGACCTGCAATTACCATATCCAATCCTTTCCCAGAAGTTCAGGCAGATTTCTTTCAAGAAGTTCCTGAGGTAGCTGTAATATACTAGCCTACCCACCACCATGTCATATGCAAATCTCCTGTTTGGTTTTGCTGTTGTCACATCCCTGACAACAATGGTCAAGGTAAGATAAATGTGTTTTTTCTGTGCTATGAATAGCCTTTCAAGAGAACTAATGAACTCTTACAACGGTAGCCGAAATAGCATCAGGTATTACTGCTGCCCAGACAGCACGCATCCTCTTTGCCTGTGAGTATGCAGTTATATAATTTCTTGCAATTTCCATGGAAAGCTAGAGAGAGAGAGAGAAAGAAACAATCTATATACAAGTTTGTTGTAAAATAGGAAAGTTGACCAGTTATTCTATGATCTTTTTGGCCTCTGGCATGAACAAAACTTTGTCTAGCTGGGTTTTGAAAACCTCCAAGGATAGAGCTTCCACCACCTCTCTGGGTAACTGTTCCACTGTTTTAGTTCCCTCCTGGTGAGAAAATTCTTCCTAATATTTAACCTAAACTTCCCTTTAAAAAAACAAAAAACTGTTGTTTCAAGCTGGCTGCTGAATTTCTTATCATTTAATCCCCACTTTCCCCCCAGGATAAATTTATTAATATTTACATATTTATGTATCTTCCACTTAAAGTAGTTTTTTCTCTAGTACATCTTTGCTTACCCCAAATGTTAATCTGCTCAATATGTTTCAAATACTTAGGCCTCCTTCTAAAGAAAGAACATGCTTTTTTCAGTATAAATATAATACCCTTCAGCTTCCAGAACATACTGACAGCTGATTATGGAGTGTGTTTGAGAAAAGCGTGTACTATGCTCTGCTATGTGGTTGAGGATACATTATTTCAGAACTCTCCTAGAATTTCTTTGTTTTTCAATAACTTGAAGTGATTCTCAAACTCCTTGGAGCTGCCTCAGCATCTTCAAGTCACCCCTTCAAAACTTTTTTGTGAATTGAGTGGCACCTGCTTTCAAAATAATGTATATATTATGTTGCTTTTCTTCTTGGTAGAGGAGCTGGGCAGTGGGGTGGTGAATCTTCCAGGCAGGGCAAGCTTATTTGTTCATCTTATCTGTTTATCTTGTCACACCTCATGGTTTTCCATCTTAAGATCTGGAGGCACACTAGGATGTCTGGTTGAGAATCATTGATCTACATATTTAATGGCTTTTACTACAGGCAGCAGTGTTATTGTAATGATGGAAATAGATTTGTTCCACTAGGAGGTAATGGTCTGTCCTTGACAGTTTTCTTGACAATACCCCTAGTGATTAGAGCACCTACATCTGGGAAAGAGCAAAATATTAGGTCCAGTGTGTGCCTTTCTTCCTGGATCAGCCACTTAGTACTTGGGATAGCTCCATGGTTGACATGGAAGCCATGAAGTCCCACTCCAGCCCTGAAGAGCCAACCTTAGCATGGTTTCATTAAAGAAGGACTAAGGGTAGAGAGGGGTCTATCTGAAGAAGTGGAAAAGAACATTCTAAGGCATTAATTCCTCCACATTTGAGGAGGGCTTTCAACAAGATTTAGTGGAAGCTGGTCATGAAAGCCTGCACTTTCGAGATTTAAAAAAAATGGCCTTGTTAAAGGGCTGAAAGTGCATGTGCTGTATATTACCAAATTAGGAGATGCTGATCTAGGATTTTTTTTTAATGGAAGCATCCAAAGGACAAGACATGGTAGTAGTGGACTTAGCTACATGATTTTTGTTTGATAAAGTGTCAGGACACAGGCTGTCCCAGCAAGTTATTGGAATGTGTTTTGGACAACTTCATTGTAGCTAGTAGGAGTGTGATTCTGACTGACAGGTGTGGGGTAGGTTGAGAATTTGAAGGTGAAAGATAATTTGGGTCCTGAGACAACAGAGTTCATAATACCAAGGAAAGGAAGGTATGGGAGCAGTGGGCTAATAGTGGATTTTTAAAAAAGCAGGCTTCAGGATGCGAAGAATAAATATATTTCCAAGGGAAAGGATTATAATAGGAAAAGTAATGAGGAGAATTAAGGCAGTATTAAGTGTACAGTAGCAAAATGTCCCAATGTGATAGGT
>NW_017729031.1:70139666-70139869 GCF_001723915.1 Gavialis gangeticus
ATACCTATAGGCTGGAGAACTTCCTTCTGAAAAGCACAGTGGCAGAAAGATCTTGGAGCCATTACTGACTCCAAGATGAGCATGGGCCAACAATGAGAGAACATGGTCAGTAGGTCTAACTGTACCATGTCCTACATCCACAGATGCATCACATGCAGGGCCAAGGAGGTGATCCTCCCCCTCTGTGCGACACTGGTCAGGCC
>NW_017729031.1:70144869-70146299 GCF_001723915.1 Gavialis gangeticus
ACTTACTCCTTGTTCTGTTACCTGCCACCACTGAGAATAACTTGGCTCCATCCTCTTTCAAACCCACTTCAGGTAGTTGAAGACTGCTATTAAATCCCCTCTCAGTCTCCTCTTTTCTAAACTAAATAAGCCCAGTGTTGCAGGGCACTAAGGTGCCTGCTCCTTTAAGGGCAGAAACTGCCTAGAGAAAGAGTCCTAGCAGTCAGGCAGGAACCCCACAGGTGCTAGTTACTGTGGCAGCAGGCCTAAGGAGGGAATTAGCCTGCAGCTGGTCAGCTAACCAGAAGAGGCAGGGGCCTGGGGCCATATAAGCCCCAGGGCTGGGACTAGAGAGTCAGTTCCTTGCTGGCAGCCAAAGGAGAAGGAGCCTTCAGGGAGGAATTGCCCAGAGATGCTGCAGCTACCCGATATGCCGCACTTAGGACTAATGGGGATCCAGGAGCTCACCAGGTACCTAGTGCCAGGGAATAAGTTTTACTCTTTTAAAGGGGAAGAGCACAGCACCCTGAACTTCTTGTGTTTATGTTTTAGTCCAGAGACTCATATTTTAGTTGCTGTCTTATAACACTGGTGCATTGGGCTGAGGCTATTGAGGCAGAAGAAGGCCTCATTAGGGGCCCACTACAGTGTGGGGACCCCAGCACTGGCGTGGGCACAGTATCTGGGGCTGAGTGGACCCCAGCACCAGGAGTGCAGTGACAAAGGGGGTGAGTGGATCCCAGCGCCAAGAGGCACCGAGAGAGAGACACAGCTGCGGAGACCCCAGGGATGATTGGAGGCCAAGTTAAACTAAGGCCTTGGAGGGACGCTGTGTGAATGCCATCTGTGAGGCTTGGGGTGTGGTAAAGGGGTGGTTTGGAGCCACACATATAGCCCATAAGGCTGAGGGTGTCCCAAGAGGCATCCATTTTGGAGCGGGACCCAAAAGGGGTCTGACAACCCACAGGGTTCAGTGGGGTCCATCAGGACCATGTCCAAAAATACAAACTTGAGGGCAGCCTCCCTATCTATTATAGATACAGCAAGATTTGGCAGGCAAGAGAGGGTGTCCATTGAGCAGGATTGGCACAGTCAATATCAGGGATATCACAGCCATCCCTGGGGGCCCCTATTCTCTAAGACCCAGTTCCCTCAGCTTCTCTTCATAAATCATGTTTCCCAGGTCCCTCACCATGCCCCCAAATCATTTACCCTCCACTGGACTGTCTCCAATTTGTCAAAATCCTTTTTATAGTGGGGGGCCCAAAACTGAACACAGTACTCTAGATGTGGCCTCACCAGTGCTGAAGACAGGGGAATAACCACTTCCCTTGACCTACTGGCAACACGCCTACCAATGCAGCCCAGCTTGCTGTTAGCCTTCTTGGACACTAGGGCACACTGCTGACTCATGTTCAGCATACTGTCTGCTGTAACCCTGTCATGTATTC
>NW_017729031.1:70151299-70154506 GCF_001723915.1 Gavialis gangeticus
GTGCTGAAGACAGGGGAATAACCACTTCCCTTGACCTACTGGCAACACGCCTACCAATGCAGCCCAGCTTGCTGTTAGCCTTCTTGGACACTAGGGCACACTGCTGACTCATGTTCAGCATACTGTCTGCTGTAACCCTGTCATGTATTCAGTCTACTCCATTGGTGTATGTAAATTACAGTCTAGCAGTGGAAATTTCCACCACTAGAAATCTTTCCAGGAGGGGGAGCTGAACTTAATTTGCAGCTGCCTCCTCTCTGTTGCTCTCCACATGATCCCTGGGGATCCCAATCTTGAGAAAGTAAGATGAGCAGTGACTGCTTCCTCTTCCTGGTCCCAGACTCCCTGCACCTTCCCCAGATTGAGGATGTACAGACTGGGAACTGGAAGGGAATTGCAGTAGCTACTTTTTGCTGTTCACCAGCAGCCACTCACAGCCAGTGGAGCAGTTGTTGTTCGCTCCCTACCTGCTTCTCAAAATGGGGTCACAGTATGGGGAAGCACCGGGAACATTGTCTCTGTTACACTCCTCTCCTGGACCAGATTGGGAAGGGAGTGTACAGGTATTCATTCTTACAAGGTAGTTTCTCCCACAAGGAAAATCTTTCAGGTTGACACCCAGATCTTCCTCCCAGAGGGGGCATTTCCCTCAGGAGAAATTGGGTGATTGTTTGTTCCAAGCTTCTACCTAGAGAGTGGCAATTATCCCAGTTAAAAACATAATGCCTAGACATGGTCCTAGTCTTATTAAAAGTTAGTAATAAACCTTGCTGTGCCCTTTTTGACAACCAAGAAACTTAAGTGCAGTTGCCAAAAGAGAGAACAAATTGTTCTTATAGTTCAATTTCCTATAGCTCATTGTAGTAACATTTTTTTTTTTTTTGCTTGGAAAGATGAATTCTGGTCTTACCCATTTGGAAGAGAAGCGGGGGAAAAGGGCTTCAACTGCAAATGCTGAACATGCTAAAGAGTTTCTATTGGAACTTTTACAGAAGTCATTTAGAGACTTTCTGCCATTTTCTGGTTTTGTACAGCTAAAAACTTGCGTATTTTCTTCTACAAAATCTTGATTTCTGCTGCAATAATTAGGAATTTTGTCATACTCTTTGCTTCTTGGTATTAATCCTAAATCAAAGAGAGAAGAAAGCTAAGCTATTTCTATTTGGAGTAGAGACACACATGTTCTGAGAGAACAAATTTTGCCAGGCATTGTTGGCATATCTCTATCTTGCATGTTTCTTAAAATATAATGGTTAAAGTACTGTGCCTGAAGGCTTTTGGTCCTGTTTGTAGTCTCATTTTAGTAAACAAAGGACATTTGTCCATATTACTAAATTGCTATATAATTTCTCACAGCTTTGTATGACTGCCAGCCACTGATAATTCCCCAAAATAATCAACATTTTGCAGGACATAATGGAGTTACATATGCAAGGATATGTTTAGAATGTATGTCTAGTCAGCCTCAGCCCATATAATTTTTTGAATCAGTAGTTAATTTCTCCATTTTAAAGATAATTGTTGCTACATTATGGACGCTTGTCCACATCATTGGCATTTACCAGCTAAAATGTTCCTGGTTTAATTTTTGTTTCTTAGTATATGATGACTAATTCAGTAACATGGATGTGGTTTACCATGTAATGACTTATTATGCTATAACTAGAAAAATGAGCTAGGGGGCATGTCAAAACAATTTCACCCTTTCAGTACTACTTTACTGCCAGGTGGCATTTTAGGACAAGATTTGATGTTTTGGTTGATTTATTTTCTTGGGTTGTGTCAGGTTGCTTTTTGGGGGGAATTGTTGTCAGCTTTGTTTGAGAGCCACGGGTTTTTTTGTGCGGGGTTGAGTTCAATAAGCAGTGCTGCCTGCCTCCCTTGCAAAGCCTCCTACTTTTTCTGGGTGCTTGTTGCTTGTTGTATGGGGCACTGCTGGTTGGGGTGGGAAATCTTTTCATGCAAAGGTCTGCAAGAGTGAGCCTGCTTGCCTCCCCCTCACAAGTCTGGATTGGCATCAAGAGTCTGTACTGCAGGTCTCCCAAAATTGATGCCCCCCTGCCCAAACCTGGTCCCAAAGCAGTTCTACCCTCTGCTGGGTATGGGGTACACTTAGGACTACACAAGGGTACACAAAGGGCCTGGCTTCCCCCTACCACCTCCCTGTGTGTGTTGGCATCTGGGTATCATGTACCCAGGCTAAAGCCTAATAGAAACATTACTACATGATTTTTTATGTAAAATGGAAAGAATCTTGAGTCTCCTGTCATCTGTATCTTCATGTCAAAAAGCAGGACTTTTTCGAAAGCTGAGAGTCAGCATGGGGGTGGGCTGGGGTTCTTATTGAGGTTGAGTTAAGATTCCTTGGCTACCAGGGATCCCCATGCCCAGGACAGTTTTCCCCAAAGTGGGGTTGGGGGGCCATGATCAGTCTATTCCAACTCCCCCTCCCCCCACAATCACCAAACAGTGACCAGCATGAGCTAACACTCCCACCCCCAACACAGCAGGGGCATGCTGTGGGTTGAGGTGAAGAAAGAAACAGCCCAGACTCAATGAGAGGAATTTTCTTATCATTTAGTCTATTTGCATGTCAATTGCTGTATTGGCAGATCATCATCATCTGCAGTCATATCCCCCCAGCCTGCAACCAGATCCCTTAAATACTTGTTCCCCTTTCTGTCCTTTACCCCCCCTCAAGCTTGCCCCTCTTTTCTGATACTCCTGTTCCTTCAAAACCTATTTTTGTACCCAGCAGAATGTTCCTGTCCTGCTTTGGCCACCCTCTGCTTGCCATTGCTCTGCCTGACAGTCATACTGCTGCCTCTTCCTGGGAGTGCAGGGTGCTGCAGGTCAGAAGTGAGGGGCACCAGCTGGGCTGAAGGGGCAGGGGGCTGAAGGTAGGTAGTGAGGTGCACTGGAAGGGTTTGGGGGGAGGGGGCTGGAAGGGCAAGGGGCTGTGGGTCAGGAGTGAAGGGCACCAGCTGGGCTGGGGGGATGCAGGCTAGCTAGGAATGAGAGGCACTGGCAGGGCTGATGGGGCAGGGGGCTTCATGTTAGGAGTGAGAGAGACAGGCAGAGCTGGACAGGTAGTGGCTTGGCTGTAAGGCATGATCATGTTTTCTGTGTGATCATTGTATATTGTGCCTCTTGTAGAACTGGAGAGGAACAATAGTGATCATCGCTTGCTGGAATTCGCCATCCAGC
>NW_017729031.1:70157194-70157423 GCF_001723915.1 Gavialis gangeticus
TTTCCCTAGTGGGGACGAGTACCTCCTGCACGAGGTGTAGATCCTGGACGCACGTCAGGAACCTTTGTGCATGGCTAGACCTGACTGACTGCTCCTCCCAGTTGATGTCGGGATAATTCATATCACCCATGACCGCAACATCCTTTGCATGCATGGCCTCCCCCAGCTGCCTGGAAAATTCCAGATCCAGCTCTTCCTCCTGATGTGGTGGTCTGTAGTAAACCCCTAC
>NW_017729031.1:70157451-70160625 GCF_001723915.1 Gavialis gangeticus
CCATTTGGAAGGTAGAACTGGTATACTGTTCCCTAACATACAGTGCAACCCCCCCAATTTTTTTCCCCTTCCTATCTCTTCTAAACAACCTATAGCTCTCCATGTCTACTGCCCAGTCAAAAGTTTCATCCCACCATGTCTCCACTAGGCCAACCAGGTCGATTTTTTACTACTTGCAAGCAGGAGAGCAAGCTCCTCCTGCTTAAGAGAGACCTTAATCCCCCTGTGGGAGCCCTGGGCACCGCCCCCCTCCTGAGAGACAACTGGTCCCTTGGTATATACCTGAGCTCTTACCTGGGCAGGTCCTACACCTGGTTGAGTTATCTCTTGCTCCTGTGAATCCCCATCCCCCGACGAACTTAGTTTAAAGCCCACCGGAGGAGGTCAACTTGCCTGTAAGAAAACAAACTCTTACCTTTGGGCGAGAGATGGAGACCATCATGCCCCAGAACGCTCTCTGCTCTGAAGTGTGGGTTGTGGTCCAGAAAGTCAAATCCGGCGTGATGACACCAACTCCGGAGGCACCAGTTCACCTCACGGATGCAGGCATTCTGCCACTGATGGCCTCCACTAACCAGGAGGGACGAAAAGACCACCTGGGCCCCCAACTCTCTAAGCTTGGCCCCCAGAACCACGTAGTCATCCATGATATGGTCTGGACTATTCTGGGCCACATCATTGGTTCCCATGTGAATAAGGACCATAGGATAGCAGTTGGAAGGCTGGATGAGGCCAGTGATCTTCCTTGTGATGTCCCCAATCTTGGCTCCCACTTCTCTCACATTGGGGTCTGTGTGGTGGATGGGTCCCTCCGTTCCTCTGAGGAGGGAGTCCCCTATGGTGATGACCTGCCGTCTCTTCCTCTGGGTCACTGGATGATGCTCAGGAGGTATGGATGCCAGCTTGTTGGTTGAGAGCGTAGCTTCCTCTCTTCCTCCTTCCTCACACCCAGTCTCCTCCACTGCTGCCAGGGCCACATACCTAGTCCCCAGTTGTGCTGGGGTGTCAGTTGATGCAGCTGCGTGCCACCTGTGACGCTGCCTGGCTCTGGAGGTGTCTGTCCTCCATTCACCTCCTGCAGACTCCTGGGTGGTGACAGCCTTAGGGGAGGGGCCCTGCAGAGAGAGAAAGTACCCATCAATCTCATCCTCTGAGGCCCTGATTCCCCGCAGCCTGCTAACCTCCGCCTGGAGCTCTCTCACCTGCCTCTCCAGTGCCGCAATCCTGGTGGGACAGGTGAGAGAAGCTTCCACTCCCATGTCCCTCCCCCCCCGGCCCCAGGAACCAAGCCAGGCAGCCCCCACAGGCAGGCGGCCCCACCTACGTGGAAGCCTCACCGGTCCCCAGGCCAGGAGGCAGCCGTGGGCAGAAGCCCTGGCTGCACTCCACGTGACAACTCCCATGCTGTCACCCCTACTCACTTACCTGGATATCACTTAGCTGCATATAACAGTGTAAGGGGAGGTCTGAGGTACACCCCAGAGCTGGGTGCAATGACCACATATAACAGTTTTCACAGCCCTCACCATACATTGCCAGTGCCCTTCATTCCTGATCCACAGTCCCCTAGCCACCCAAGGGTGGTGTGCAGTGGGTCCTGGAGGGATCAAATCTCCAAGCTGTAGGCAGCAGCTCGGGTTCTTTCTGATCCCATTCTGGTGTGAAGCTGGGCAGCTTGGTGTGCAGATGGCACATGGAGGATCCTGGAAGCACTATAGCCTGCAGCAGCCAGTAGTTTAGGCATTGATAGCTCAGTAGTTCAGCTTTTGCCTGCCATGTAGGAGACCTGGGTTTGATTCCCAGCCAGGGCACTAGAGGGTTGAGTTGCCTGCAAAAGGAAATCCCTGTTCCCCATACCTCCTTTACCCCACCCCACCAAGGTGCCTGCACCTCAAATTTTGTGAGATCTGAGCCTCTTATTTTGGGAAACCCCGCACTTCATGTCTGTTGTTAATTTGTCTGTTATATATGTATGTTTACCTAAAATCTCTTTGACTCCCCTCTGCTCCCCCAGTTCCCCTCCCCCCCTGCCGCCGCCCTCCTGAGCAGGGTACCATTATTTCCCAGGGTCCCCTTACCCCCCCACATATGTGTTTATATTCCACCCTGTTCTTTCCCTATTAAACCCATATATGGTTAAGTTCCAGTTGGTCTTGGCTCTACTCTATAGGGGATAGGAGGAGAGCTGCTCTCCCATAAGTGGCTACCCCTCCCATAGCACACTAACACCTGCTAAATCCCTTCAATTGGAAAGGGAGTTCCTCATCTGAGTACCACATGGGTCACATTTACCACCCAGGTTACCCCTACCCTCCCAGTCCAGACAGTGTCCCTCATTCCTGACCCATAGTCCCCTCCCCCTATCCTGCCAGTTCCCTTCACTCCTGACCTACCCCCCCATTGCAGCTGGTGCCCGTCACTCCCAGCCCATAATCCCCTGTGCCCCCAGCCCTGCCAGTTCCTCTCACTCCTGATCTGCACCCCAGTCCAGCTGGTACCCCTCACTCCTGACCAGCAGCTCCTGAACCACAGGAAGACAAAACCATGCCAACTTTAAAACCCTAGGGGTCTGGCTATGTCCTTAGACCAATGCTGCTACAACCAAAAACCTAGTCCAACAAAAAATAATTTAACTTGAGTCTTGGACTGCCTGACCCATAACAATTTGATTTTTGCCATGAAGTGCATGCGAACATGGGGAACAACTTTTTTTTGAATCCAAAAATATAGTATTTTTCATTAATCTGAACCTTGAACTAAATCACCAGTAAAAGACTGCAAGATTAGCCCCTGTAGTTTTGTTGTAGCATTGCAATAAAAATTCAATGGATTTCCATGGATTACTGAGTGAACCCAAGCGGAACCTGGTGGTGATATTGTTGCAAAGCAGGGAAAACCCCATTTTTGGGTGTAAGTCAGATCCACGTTGAAAATTTAAAATGATAAAAAAAACCCTCATGGAAGAAATTCGGGACCTAAAAATAAAACCGCCCCCTCATGATTTAATCAGCTGGTAACCTGGATACACAGATGCAATTTAGCTAGCTTAATGGCCAATTTTTGTCACATGGACACACGAAAAGTGTAATGTGGAAACAGGAGAGGTATAACATGGACAAGCGCCCTATGAGCCTAATTTAAGACCACTGAAATTAAAGGGAGCCTTCCACTTCA
>NW_017729031.1:70165625-70166891 GCF_001723915.1 Gavialis gangeticus
AACCTGGTGGTGATATTGTTGCAAAGCAGGGAAAACCCCATTTTTGGGTGTAAGTCAGATCCACGTTGAAAATTTAAAATGATAAAAAAAACCCTCATGGAAGAAATTCGGGACCTAAAAATAAAACCGCCCCCTCATGATTTAATCAGCTGGTAACCTGGATACACAGATGCAATTTAGCTAGCTTAATGGCCAATTTTTGTCACATGGACACACGAAAAGTGTAATGTGGAAACAGGAGAGGTATAACATGGACAAGCGCCCTATGAGCCTAATTTAAGACCACTGAAATTAAAGGGAGCCTTCCACTTCACTTAGGACCAATTCTCTATGACAGCTGCCTATTTTCTGTTGGTGCCTCAAATAGTTCCACCATTTTTTTCCTTATAGTGCTTAGAAATGCAGCATAAAGAAAAATATGCCACCACACTTTTTGAAAAACAGGCACACTCCTCTTCAAAGAAATATGCCAATTATTTGGGCATTTCCTTTTATATAATGCCAAAAATTATCCCAAGCTATTTAAAAAACCATCAGTGAAATAAACTGTCATTTCTGTTGAAAGGACTAATTAGGAAAGAATTTAAAAAATCACTATACATAACTCCAAAAGTGAGTTGGGCTTTTATAACTTTGTGGCAGTGCACTTTTGGTTTCTGAGAGGCTTTAAAGCTGAGAGCAGGCTGAGTATGAGCCAGCCCTGATGAGGCCTCCATTTTAGATCCAGGCTCTCAGGGCTGAGGGAGGAGTCTGCTGCTGGCAGCCAAAAGAGCAACACCTGGCTGAGCTGCTGCTTGGAACATCCTTGGAGGTAAGGGCAGGAGCTATGGAGATGGCAGGAGGCTCCTGGTCCTGGGTATACTTGAAAATTGCATCCTGCCAGGGAAGGATGGCCTGGTGGGGCTGCCTGTGGGGGGGCAACTCCCCATAAATGCCAAGCCATTTGCCTCCCCAGTGAAAGATGGGTAAGGTTGCCTTATAACCATAGCCCCCACATCCTGGTGGGTCACCCATACTTGGGGAGAGGCATGAGGGCCAGACATGTCTACGGACTCCTGAGTCCCATGGGGTGTAAGACCCTGGAGGGCCCAGTGAGGCAGGGCAGATAGATAGAGTGGCCCCAGTGAAGAGGTAGAAGTTGTGGTGGCCTGCATAGAGTTGGGTGCACTGTTGCTATGTGTAAATGAATGTAGAGTACAGTTGTAAGGGCACTCTGAGGGGCTGCACCAGGGGGTTCATAGATTCATAGATTCATAGATTAAGGGT
>NW_017729031.1:70166902-70168053 GCF_001723915.1 Gavialis gangeticus
TGTGGGTGGCACACGTGCACCCTGCTCCCCTCGCTCCTGTGTGTTGAGTAGGGCTGTAGAGGCAGCCTGAAGGGCAGCACATGGGCCAACTCCCCCAAGTATGTCAACATGTGAAGTTGCCCAGTGAGGTGCTAGGGACAGAGTCAGCCCTGTGTGAGACAAAGCTGGAGCCATGTACAGTAGGGGACCTCAAGCGACCTGAAAGGCTGTGTAAGGTCCAGCCAGTGTAAGGGTAGACAAGCCCAATGGCCCAAGAGGGGCTGCTCAGGGAAGCAGGGCAGGTTGAGAGTGGCCCAGTGACGGGCAGTATGAAAGAGGCCACAGTGAGATGGGGGTGGTGTGTGTGTGGCAGAGTGCCACAGAGTCAGCATAGGACCAAGTTTGGCTTGGCCTAAAGCCAAAGGTGTGATAATAATCTAGATGCCACCTATGAGGCATGGGACATGGTGTAGGGGTGGTATGGAGCTGTGTACGGAGCTCCTTGGCATTGGGGCATTAAAATGGGCAGCCTCTCACATTTAATACCAGTTTATTAAACCAGCAAGTCATGGCAGGTGAGACTGAGCAGGCTGCCTTACATAGACAGATGGGTGGGCTGACGTTGAGACCTGGTCCAAGATGGCCCCCTGTCACAAACTTTCATTCCTTTCAGAAGGCCTAACTACTTTAGCAGAAAGCTGCTGTTATTGCCCACCTGCAATCCTGTTCAGTACACATGACTTAATGACAGCATTTGTTTTTTATGAGATGTGATACTAACCATTTTGAAAGATTTTTCTCTATACATGGAGAACAAAACAAGCTATTCACTCACTTCAAGGTTTTTCTGGGTTTTTTTTTTCTTTTTTAAATGTAAAGTTTCCTAACCAAGGACTTAATAGTTGCTAAGATCTAAACTGCTGACTTGGAACTGTGGTCATTTTTATTCTGGATTTTTTTTTAAACAAAAATATTTTTGCAGCTAAGCAAATCTACTCTTTTTCGAAACAGCTGTTTAAAAACCCTGTAGCTCAGTGTGCACTTTGTGTCTATTTTGCTGTTCTCCGGTTAAATGTTAAAGTTTCTCTTGGAAATAAATTTACAGACCAAAGCAGTATTTTTTATTAGTACTGATACTATTGATGTTAACTTTCTGTATACCTAGAACTCTA
>NW_017729031.1:70168064-70169551 GCF_001723915.1 Gavialis gangeticus
TTTCTGTATACCTAGAACTCTAAAGCCAAGCTGTACAAGTTTTGCCTATTCTTTTTCTTCTTCATATTTTTTTACAGTGCATTCTCCTTGCTAATATTCTGAACACATACAATTTTTATACATCCTAACTGGAACATAAACTCCAGCTGGTGTTGATTTCAACAAGAGGGCATTAATCAAGGCTTCTTTTCTCTTTTATTTTTTTAAATAAACCTCTTGAATATGGATGACAGTTATGTCAACATTGAAAATACCTCCTAAACAATGGCATTGTAATAATACTCCAAAAAAAAATTGCTAGGACTTTATGAATACTTATTTAAAATGCATACACTTTTAACAATTGAATATTCCTTGGTAAATTCAGTATGCAGTAGCACAATAGCATGTACTGCATGCTGATAAATTTGCTCACAGATGAAACTGCAATAGTGCTCAAAATAAGATTTAGCTTCTGATATACAGATTTTTGTAGTATCATTTTTTCTTGTATGCATCATGTTAAATTCTAATGGTTTTTTTTTTTCCTTTTCTCAGCCCAGCCATCACCTTTGTATATGAAGGTAGCCATTTCAATATTTAAAACCAGGCTGGATAAAACATTAGAAACCAAACTTCAAGGAATAATCCTGTAATGTAAGAGCTTGATGATCCTACCCCTCTATTCTGTCTTCAATTTCTTACAGTTGACAAATATAAGCTTTAAGCCTTATGATAGTTATTCTAAAACAAATCAGTCTTAATATAGCAAAGACCTACTGATTACTGAAGTCACTTGGGAATTTTAGTATGGACTTTTATAGAAGCAGGATGGGGCTCTAAACATACATAAGGAAGATAACCTTTATTGCAACAGAAGAGCAAGGGCATTAATAAATACAACCTTTGGGTTGAGGGGAAGAATTTTATTTAGTATAAGAGAAACAAAATCAAGACCTGGACAGCATATCTAGCCTGGGACAATCCTAGGAACGTTCTGTCATTTCAGCACATGTTCTCTCATTTCTTTCTTACAAAAATAAGTAATAAATATTTTAAGCCTAATTATTTGTTCTACCATTTTATTTCTATCTCCTCTATTAAGTGAAAATATTCCAAATATCCAAACTCCTTGGCATTTTTTCTTTCACTTTCCACTGTTTTAACTCTTCTGTTATGTATCTTATTTTCTTCTCTGCTTTGAAGAAAGAACCGGATTTAATGGTGCCCACATTCATTTGTAGATGCATTTATTTTATTTTTTTAAAGCATAATTAGTATCTACAGTCAAGGACTGCTCATTGTCCTGTACCCTCATCCAACTGGAATGTTTTTTCGTACTAAAAACAAAGGAAAAACTACTCAGTGTAGTTAAAGTTTCTCTTGCAAATAAATTTACAGACCAAAGCAATATTTTTTATTAGTACTAATACTATTGATGTTAACTTTCTGTATACCTAGAACTCTAAAGCCAAGCTGTACAAGTTTTGCATTCCACATAAAGGCAT
>NW_017729031.1:70174551-70189175 GCF_001723915.1 Gavialis gangeticus
TACTAAAAACAAAGGAAAAACTACTCAGTGTAGTTAAAGTTTCTCTTGCAAATAAATTTACAGACCAAAGCAGTATTTTTTATTAGTACTAATACTATTGATGTTAACTTTCTGTATACCTAGAACTCTAAAGCCAAGCTGTACAAGTTTTGCATTCCACATAAAGGCATAATTACATAGCAGTCTTTGGCCCTTGGCAGACATTACATTAAAGACACAATTAAGCAGTTAATTGTGTCTTAAATAGTAACCTGGCCACAGATTCAGATAATTAACACAATAAAATAGGAAATAAACCACAAAAAATATGCTACAAAATGTGTAATAATTTTGTGGTTGGTTTCCATTGCACTTCAAATTGAATGTGTGTCAGGGTTAGGACATATCCTAGTGCAGGCCTTACTGGCTGACAATCAGCTGTTTGTCAGCTGCCTTGGGAACCATATATAGGCTTGACTGGGCCCCATTGTAGTCCATGCTACCCAGCAATCAACTAGTCATCAGCCTAAGTACAGTTCCAATCCAGCCAAAGATTATTGGCTGGCTCTGGGGAGTGAACTAGGGCTGGTTTGAGCCCTAGTGCTCTTGGAGCCAGCTAACAACCAGCTGATTGTCAGGCACCCAGCTTGTAGCTTGATGCAACAGGGGGAAGCCAGTGTTATGATCCTGGACTCCAACTGCACTGGCAAGCAGGATGCGATTTGGGATCTGATACTTGATCCCAAGACCACAAGTCCTGCCATGCATATGTGATATGACAAGAGACACAATTGTTAGGATTTGGTATCAGATCCCATAGCACCTTTAAATGAACACGTCCACAGCTTTATATTAACAAACATGTCTCGATAGGTGAAATAGAAACAATTTGTCAGCCTATAGTCCCTTCTTTTTTTTCTCCTTTCCTTTAATATAAATATTATATTTACTGTTGTCCAGTTATATGATACCACTCCACACTTGATAAGAGTTCTCCTGGATCTGCAACTCTTTGTGCCATTTCTTTCTGAATTCCAATAATGAGTTAATCTAGTCCCCTCAAATTCAGCTCATTTAGTTTCTTGAGTTTTGCTTCTACTTTGTAATTACTTAATTAATAATTTCATTTTCCTTAACTATCCTGCCCTTGCTGACATGTTCAACATCATCATCCTAAAATACACTTAGTTTTCTGGCTCAGCCAAGTTATCTATAATTTCAAACTCATCCTTGTGGCGTGCTTGCTCTTTTTTTGTTTGTTTAATATGATTGAGAACCATAATTATGCTATTTGTTTTATTTACATTTACAAGATGTAACTTACCTTGACATTTAGCAATTATCATGTTATGTCTGTATTTCTGAAACGCACATTCTTCGTTGATTAATCCTTTCCCACTTTTTCTGTCAATTCTCTGTGCCTGCTTTCTGAGGCGATTGTTCAACTGGTTAGGTCTGGAGTCCTATATAGTTCCCCCCCCCCTTAATTAAATTACAAGTTCCAAATAGTTTTTTAAACCTGACTTAAAGAGGTTACAAATTGCAACTACATTCAAGCCCTTGAGCTCTTCAGTCTAGTAATTTCATTAACTAATTCCCCTAATTTCTTTATGTTTCCTTTTTAATAAAGACCCTGAGTTACAGACCTGCCTTGGCTTATCCTTCCATTTATAGTGACTTCCATGTAAACTGCACCAACTTCTTATTACTTGATCCAAAGTTGTTTCCTCAACCACCTCTTCTATGTTTCCACTTTCTTATTAAGACTGCGTGTAAATGAATGTGGACACCATCATGACAACTTGGTGCATTAACTAATGTCATGAAGAAATCTTTCAGCTATTACATCCAGACATATCTAGGAACTACATATATTAATTGCTTTTATTCTCCAATCTGTATCTGGGAAGTTAGTTTCTCATGATGACGATCCTAAAATTATTTATCTGTCTGCTGTACTAGACTTCCACAACTACTCCAAAAGACTCCAACAGAGCCTTTCACCAACTTTCCCCAAACTGATTTTTATTGAAGGAGATTTTTTTTTACCGATTTGTTCCTCATATTTCATTATAGTCCATCACATCAGCAGTATTACATACTGTACTACTATTGCCACTCTCCTGGATTGTGCATACCCCCAATACATGTATTTTAGTGATGATCCCTGTTCTACTTTTTTTCAGTTATCTCTTCTCCATTCTTCAAGTTACCTCCGCTGATACCTGAGTAGTGATTTATTATCATCCTTTCCTTATCTCTACCTTCTTCTTCTTCCCTATGACTTCAAAAAGTCAACTCCTCCAACCATTTGAGAGTAGATCCATCAATATTACTGCAATCTTTCAGACTGTTTGCTCCCTCTGGTGGACAATATAGAGGGCAGACAGTATATGCTGGGCTGCCTGATCTCCTTTGCTACAAGGACACAAAGGTGAATTTGTAAGGCCCATTTTAAGTTTGATTTTGTTGAAGGATGCAAGACATATACCTTCCTGTAGTACATCGTGTGAGTAGCTGAGGAGTCCGTTCCACAGCAAAATGAAATATGTCATTAAGACAATTCCTAAAGAAAATCAAACAAAAACTTTCTACCTTAAAATATAATAACTCCATTTGCAAAACTTAACTTATAACACTCCAAAAACATCTCCTTTTTCTGCTCTGCTTTGTCATGGTTGTTTGGTTCTTTATGTCTTTTGCTGAGTTCAGGCCTGAATTGCTGTTTAATTTTAGCAGTTAATAGTAGCAATCACAGCTATGAAATCTCCCTCAGACCCACACCTGCAAGGCCTCTGTTCCACTGAAAGCATGGCTTCTAAACAAACTGCAGGCTACAAAACTGCCACCAAAACAGAGACCATACAAACTGCAACCAAACAAGTTGCCAAGCAAAAGCCACATAGGGAGTTTCGATGAAATGTTGCAGGCCTGTTCAGCACTTTGCTCCCCACACTGCCTTTGCTCCCTGCATACCGTGCCCTGTGGACCCTGGGGGGGGGGTATGAAGATATGGCAGGGGGCCTGTGCACATGTTGGGCAGGAAGCTGCCTGGGCATTCAGTTCCAGGAGCCAGCCAGGAATGAAGGGAGGGAGTGGGAGGTGGGGGCACATGCATTGGTCCATGGTGGCTCCTGCAGTGTTCCACATAGGCTGAGTCCTGCCTGAGGCAGCCCACACCATGCACCCACCTGCCTGGCCCTGGCCCTGGCCACAGCTCTGTCCCCAGCCCTGTCCAGTGAGCAGCTTCTTGCAGGGCTGTTCCCATTGCAATTGCAGCCAGTTGGGTGCTGCTCTGTTCCCCTTGCCTCCAGTGGGAGCTGCCAGGCTGAACCCTCCACCCTGCCAACCCACTCAGAGCAGTGCAGCAGGGGTAGGAGTGGGAGGAGGAGCTGGTGCTGGAGGCAAGGGAAGCAGAGAAGCACCTGGCCAGCTGCAGCCGTACCAGGAACAGCCATGTTGGAAGCTTCATGCGCTAGGTGAGGCCTGGGTCAGTGGGGCTGTCCTGTTCCCCTCACCTCCAGCTGTGGCTTCTGCCCCACCCCTGCTGTACCACTCCAGATCGGGGGGAAGCTTCAGCTAGGCAGCTTCTGCCCCAGTGCACAGGACTCTAGCTCCAGCTTCCAGCTGCCTTGCACCCATTCACTCCCAGCTTGACGAGCAGCTACCTGTGGGTGGGTGGAGTGGGTGGAAGGCAGCTGGGAGCTGGAGCTGGAGCCCTGCACACTGGGGCAGAAGCAACCCAGCTGAATCTGCCCCCCTGCCTGGAACAGCACAGAAGGGGCGGGAGTAGGAGCCACAGCTGGAGGCAAGGGAAGCAAAACAGCCCCACTGGCGCAGGCCCCAGCTAGTGCATACATCTTCCAGTGGGGCTGATCCTGGTGCAGCTGCAGCAAGCTAGGTGCTGCTTTGGTCCCCTCATCTCCAGCAGTGGCTCCTCCTCTTCCTGCCCCTGCTGCACCACTCCAGGTGGGAAGTGCCAGGAAGACTGCTGCTGCTGCTGCTGCTAGAGCTCAGAGTGCAGCCTGGTGGTGGGAGGCAGGGGAGAGCCAGCGGTGGAGCTGTTCTGAGTGCAGCCCTGGCCAGTGGCTCTCCCCAGCCTCCCACCACCAGGCTGAGTTCTGTGGAGCTGGTGGGGCCACTCAGAGTGCAACTCTGGCTCTCCCCCTCCTCTTGCCACTGAGCTGCACTCCAACTGAGTCCTCCAGTCTCGTGGAGCTTAGCCCGGCAGTGGGAGAGGGGAGAGTCAGTGGCCAGGACTGCGCTTGGAACCAGAGCTGTGCTCCAAGCACTTCTGCAGCCCCATGGAGCTGAGCCTGGTGGTGGTGGTGGGGTAGAGCCACTGGCCAGGGCTGTGCTTGGAACAAAGGCTGCACTCTGAGAAGCTCCACAACTGGCTCTCTGCTGCCTCCAGCTGCCAGGCTGTGCTCACCAGGGCTGTGCTCCAAGCAGCTCCTCTAGCCCCATGGAACTCAGCCCAGTGATGGAGGGTGGCAGAAAGCCAGTGGTGGAGCTGCTCAGAGTATAGCCCTTGGTCCAAGCGCAGCTCTGGCCAGTAGCTTTCCCATGTGTCCTGCTGCTGGGCTCAGCTCCGTGGAGCTGCGGAGCCTTTTGGAGCACAGCCCTGCAGCCAGAGGCTCTGCAGCCCTACAGATCTGAGCCTGGTGGCGGGAGGTGAGGGAGATCCACTGGCCAAGTCTGTGCTCAGACCAAGGGCTGCACTCTGAGCGGCTCCACCACTGGTTCTCCCCCATCTCCCACCGCTGGTCTGCGCTCCGAGGGGCTCCATCAGCCCACCGGGCTGAGCTTCACAGTCCTCTCAAGGGTGCGGATGCCCAGATCTGCATGCAGAATGACAGGAGGCTGCTGCTGCTGTCTGGGGCCAGCAGCAGCAACTGTCTTCCCGGTGCTGGGTGTGGGCTGCACCCAGTGCCAGTCTCAGGCAGCAGCAGCAGTCTCCTGTCATCTTGACGACAGATCTGAGGGCCTACACCCCTGGGAAGAGTCCAGCACAGCTCTACAGCCCTCCCAGGAGTAAGGGCCCCCAGATCTGTGCACGGGATGACAGGAGACTGCCGCTGTCAGCAAGTGACACAAATTTTGCTTGTCAGCAGCTTGAGGTGCAGTTTCCCAGAAACCCCTGTACCTACGTCTTGGCAGCTGGCAAGCTTCATGGCCTCAGCAGGGTCTACCATGCCTGCAGTTTTCACCCCCCCGTGCCTTAACACACACAGGTGACATGAGTTTTGCTTTCAAGATTTTGAGGCACAGTTTCCCAGAAGTCCCTGTACCTAGCTCCTTGAAACATGGCAGGCTTTGTGGCTGCAGAAGGGGCTAGCATCCCTGCAAGTTTCATCTGAATCATGCAAGAAATGACAAAGTTATAGGCAGTTTCATGCTTCCCCATTATAAGCTATGGGCGAAATATTGGAACAGTGTCGAAACAGCAAAACAGTTTCGATGAAATGAAACAGAACAGCTGTTTCAAAATGAAACAAAACTCAGAGCAAAATACTGTCCATTGAAATGGTGAAACAGCTGCCTAAAATTACTGTGTAACAAGGTCCCTAGTCTCTACATTATTTAGTAAATTTTCTCCTTAAATTACTTTCCCTGATGCTCAAAATTACCTGATTCTTAATGACATGGTTTTGGTAAACCATTCATGTTTTATAGCTCTATGAAATTATGTATCCAAATGCAAAAAAGCTTTTTTCCCCCTAATTGTGCAAAAAGTCATTAAAGTTTACTTGTTTTACTGATGGGTTTTGTGATGAGCCCAGCCCTTTCCATTTATTCAAGCAACTCTTCTATTGATATCACTGGGAGTTTGATCTGAGAAGGGAGTTCAGGGCTTAGGTCCCAAATTGCCAACACTTACTTGAATTCTTATCTTTACAAAGAGCTTTAAAGTAAATATAAGCATTTGTTGGACCTTTTCTCCTTAGAGAGACTTTCGAAAAATGCTCCAAATCATTTTATTTTTAAATAACTTTTACAAGCTTTATTTTTAAACCATTAGGTCTTGATGAGAAGGATAATTATGTTTGGAAGATTTATTGGAAAACAATGATTTTGGGAGGGAAAATTACAGCTTCTCACCCCTGTCATCTTAATGATTAAAAGAATGAACTTGGGGGATTGGAAAAAATAATGCACACATTTAAACAGCTAACATTCTGAAGTTAAAAACATTTTTAATCCCAGTCTACTACTATGATGAACTGAACCCTTCACTGCTTTCACTGTTAGAAGGACAGGGGCTTCACCTGAAAAAAAAGGCTTATTTGCATTTCAAGTTGAGAGAACAAATCTTTATTTCTTACAAAGCCATTGAATAGAAGAATACACCCAAAGAAAGATTATTCTGTTCTATCAAAAAGAGATAAACATCCCAGTTAGTTTTCTTTGTCCACTTGTTTTTAAGTTATGTATGGAAGCCTTTATTGTTGAGCTTTATTTTCCACATTTATTTTCAGTTATAACAACAAAATGCCAAAAAGTCATTCATGTAGTATAGTTAATAAGTACATTTCAGTATTATTTACTGTAGCAAATCTCAAGTGTGCAGTAATTTTAGTTAATGAACTATACAGAATAATTACAGTTCTGTTTCATGCAATCATAAAATTGGATTTAATTTTATAATAGGTCATTTATGTTTAATCTGCACTGTCTGCTTACATTTTAGTATGTTGGTCACCAAAGGGTTGTAATTTTTAGATAACCTGTTTTAAATATACAAGAAAAACCTGCACATTGTAGCTTTCATGCACACACCTATTTGATTTTGACTTACACTTATCAATGTTCCATACATACACTGAAAATACAATGAACGAATGGTCCACAGAGAGCTCTGCATGTAATGAAGGGGATATTTAATGGGGTTTTGGGTATAACATTACTTTTAGTTAAAGAGAGGAAGTGTCCTGCTAATTGTAATTGTAATATAATATAAACACAATGTGTGGGACAGCAGGGGGAGCAGCCTGCAGAACCAATCTGCAGAACTGTGCTGAGTATAATTTGGAGTACAACCCCCAGAAGCCCCAAGGGTCTGGGAACAACAGAAGAGGAAATGAGAGACCAGAGTAGAGGGATATGTGACTGGCAGATGCCAGAGGCAAATCGGCAGAGCTGAGGACTTCACTGGCAGGAGTCTGCCAGACAGCAGACTGAAGGCGAGGGAGTCAGACTTGGAAGCATGTGCAGACTGCATTGCATGCTATCAGAACTAAAGGCTGGTTTGAAGACACCTCTGGAGGTGGGGGAAGGAACTTAAGGTGCTGAGTGTATGTACCAGTGTTAATACCTATTACTTATTCCCCGAGCGTTAGGGCTCTGCAAAGCTTCAGACCACAGTTCAGATTTGGGGATGATTTGGAGGCCAAATCTGTGAGTCTGAATCAAATAGCTAGATGCTTTTGGCTTTTCAAGTCCATTTAAATCTTCCGAATGGATTTGGAAAAGATTCGGCAATTCAAAGATTCAAAGAGCTGTCTGTATGGGGAAACAGAAACTTAGAGAGGGAGGGGGAGCAGGGGGGGAAGGACTGACATGTCTAGGTGGCCAGTGAGCATGATTTCTCTCTGACTGCCCTTCTAATTACAGTGTGGGTGGCGAGGGACATAGAAACAGCATAAAAGCCTCTCTCTGCAGGTTTGCTGTGCCTTTTGGGAGCTGGTTCTGAGTAAGCAACAGCGTCAGAAAGGTACTGTGCTGCCAGGCTTGCTTCACAGTCAGTCACTTGCAACTTGCCTGCTCGTTTTTGTTCTTAGAAAGGATTGGATAGGATTTAGCTTAGCTTAGTTTGGTTTATCTTAGCCTGGAATCTCTTTACTTAATACTATCTGATTCATTTCTTTCAATTTATATTTACTCTCTCTTTCTTTTTTAAAAGTTTGCAGGAAAAAAAAAAGTTCAGTGTTTTCCCTGGCAGTGTAATCCATCACTGTGCAGGGAGGCACTCACATGTGCACACTTAAACACATATACAAGAAAAAAAATCAGATATTCATAGAAGATATTGTATAGCTATTACATTAGTTATTAACATTATTAGTTATAGTTAGTTTTAATAGTTTACATTCTGACTAAAGAGAACACAGAAGAAGTCAGATAGATTTAGAAAGAACAAGATATTTTAGGTGAACACAGAACAGTACAGCAAAGAAACACAACCCAGAAGAAGAGAGAGAAGTCAGACAGTCACCCATTCAGTCAGGGCAGAGACCAAACAAACAACCAGAAAACAATACAGACATACACTGCAAAGCAAAGCCAAACAATTCAACAACCTACAAGGGAAAAAGTCCTACATTCACCCAGTCTGAGTTAGGGCAGAGACCACAAAACAACACAAACACACACCATATACTTTACTTACAAGCCAGCAACAAGCAAGCTGCAGTGTACCAAGATCAAAGCAAACACTTCACACAAGCTAGAAGAAGTCAGACAGACACACCTTTTGCAGCACAGGAAAGATTAATTTGAAGCGTGCTGGAAAGGCAGGTGCTAGGTCTTCTGGCAGGGGAGGGAGAGGGGGTAGAGGGAGAGCTACAGCTGCAAGCTTCCCCCTGCCCCCAAACATAGACATATTCTCTTCCCAAGCAGCCATGAGGCTTCTGCTTCCAGTGGAAGCAAGGAGGTGGAAGTAGTGTCTGCACCTGACATCCCTGCACTTGCACCACCTCCCTTAAGTCCAGAAATAGGCACCAGCAGCAAAATCACTGTCTCCTTCACCCCTATGTCATCTTCCAGCATAAGCCTCTCACTGCCAGAGGAGGAGCTGGAGCTGGAACTAGGGGAGCTGAGCACCCAGGTTCAACCATTTCTGGGGACTGAGGGGGAATCAGAGTTTGTGCTCCACACCCCTCAAAGTTCCTTAGACCCAGGTCTCCTTCTCCAGAAAGCAGCGCCTTGGAGGAGGTTGAGGTTGTAGCAGCTCAGGCAAGTGGCTTAGCTGAGGCAGCTCCTCCTGCTGTTGTGCCTCAGCCTGCTGAGGAATGGGATACGGCAGATCCCCACCCTCAACCCAGAAGTGGGCAAGTAACGTAGTGTAGAAACATTTTGAGGCGGCAGATGATCCCAGGTTTACTATCTGCCAGCACTTCCAAAGGCACATCAGCCGTTGCAAAGACGTAAAACACTTTTCCATTATGGTGATGCTGCTGCATTTCAGGAGGCAGCACCCCTTTGCCCTTCTTGCTGCTCAGCCTGGCACCAGTGCGAGTGTGCTGAAAAGGAAGTCCCCCACTTGCTCCAAAGCCCCCTTCCCCACAAAGCAGAGGCAGACCACCCTGGAACAGTGGGGGGAAAAAGGTGGACAGAAAGGGGGACAGGTTGCAAAGGTGAGCAAGATTAGCCAGACCATTGGGTAGATGCTTGCTCTGGATAGCCAGCCCTTCTCCCTATTGAGTGGCCAGGGTTCAGGTGGCTCATGGCACTTCTGGCTCCATCTTATAAAGTGCCTGCATGCACCAACTTTAGCAAGATGGTGGTGCCCTTCCTGTATGAGGCATGCAGGGAGTAGTTGAGGGAGGAGCTGCACAAGGTAGGGCCACAGGTAGCCTTGCACTTCACCTTCAACATCTGGAGCAGCCAGGGTGGCAATCACACCTACCTCGCCCTCACAGGGCACTGGTGTGATCAGTCAGGCCATTGGTGGGCTGTCCTCCAAGCTGAAGTGCTGGATGAGTCCCACACAGCAAGGGAGATCACAGGGGCCATAAACTGCAGGGTTGGCTCATTGGGCAGGCCAAGCTCACCCACAGGGTCATGGTCACTGACAATGGGGCCAACGTGGTGAAAGCTTTCCATGATGCCAACAAAGTTGGCATCCACTGTGGGGCACACATGCTGCACCTCATAATTATGGATGCCTTGGATGGGGACAGGGCTGCTGGTAATGGCACTGCCACCACTACTGCTACAAGTCAGGTGATTTCAAAATGTGGTAAGGTGGCAGGCTACTTCCACTATTTGAATGAGTGAGACAAAACTCACAGGATGGAGGGCTGGCAGGGCTGAAGCTGGAGACTGGATGGGAAGGAAAATACCCACCACACTTCTGAAGCAGCATCTCACTCAGGATTGGAGGAGGGAGGCTGCCCAAAGGTATTTCTGGCCCTGGAGAGGGGTCAGTTCCTTGCAGGTCACAGGGAAAGAAGAGCAACTGAGCATCCCAGCAGGCATGAACTGCAGAACTTGCCTGAGGAATGCTGCAGGGAGTGACCCTGAGCAGGAGGCAGGTGAAAGCCTGCACACACAGGGCTGGGGGTAATCTCTGGAGCGGAGCTGCAGCTGAGGATCTGGAGAGAGGGAGTCCACAAGGCCTGTGATAATCTCCAGAGTGGAGTTTTCAACAGAGGATCTGGATGAGGGCCTGAGGGAAAACTACAGTTACTGGTAGAGCCTTCCTGCACATGGGGACAGCCCAAGGAGACTGTGAATGTCCATAGGGATGCAGGGCAGGCCAGTGCATAACAAATCCTAGACTAAGGGATTTTCTTGATCATTGCCATCGGGATTTTGAGAATCTGATCCCAGGTAAAGGGAACATGGACAGAGCCTGACAAGGAGACTGAGAGCAGCCAGGTTTTCTTTGAGTTTTTTTTTTTTGCCTTTTATTTTGATATTTGAGCACAAGCCAAGACCAGCCCTGGAAGGGTTCACCTAATTGAGACCAAAGGTCACCCTGGGGTAGAGAGCCAAATAAAAGCACAACAGGCAGCACTGTGACCTGGCTGCAGAAGAATTTTGTGAGTACCATCTGGAGAGGTACTGGAGTAAAGGGGAGGTTTGGAGCTCCACAGAAGAAACAGGGATCGAGACCAGGCAGGATCACTGCAGGCAGTGTCTCCTGAGATTATATTTCATCAAAGCTATGGCAGGCGAGAAAACATAAGACCAACTTCCTGGCAGAACAGGTGATCCAGAGCCGAGGTCCACCCTGTCACTGCCTGTAGGCAGATGAGCTCAGGGCAGTGGTAGCAAGCCCTACAACACATACAGCCATCACACACTGCAACGTCAAGGGGGGCAAGATGCTACAGGAGAAACAGGCTGAGCTGAGCATCCCTCAGCACAAAATTATGCAGGATGTGGAGACTCACTGGAACTCCATATACCTGATGCTCGAAAGGCTGGTGGAGCAACAGAAGGTCATCCATGAGATGGCCTTGCTTGGGGAGATCAGTATCAGCAGCCCCCTGAACAGAGCTGAGTGGGGTGCCATCTCCCAGATCTTGGTGGTCCTCAAGCCCTTCCTTGAGGCCACCGAGACCCTTAGAGCTGCTGATGTCCTCCTCAGTCAAGTGATTCCCCATAGTGAGGGAACTTGAGAACCAAATGGAGAATTTCCAAGGGATCAGTGTTCCTGGCTGGGACAGGCTGCTGTCACCAGATGTGCAGGCATTAGTGAGGCAGCTGAAGGAGGGCACCAGGAGACAGCTGGATCCCTTGCAGGCATGTGCGACCCAAGGGTGAAGGGAAGTATGTGCACTGGCAGCACCAAAACTCTCGATCACTGGACGCAGGTGCTCGTCAACAAAGTCAGGGAGGCTCAAGTGCAGAGGTGAGGGGATGTGAAAGAGGGTGATCCACTTTCCTGTGCTAGCACTCCCAGCACAGGATACAGCCAGTCTCCTCCATGCCAGCCACTGCCAATGTGGGCCATGGGCTTGGCTTCAATGCTGGGGTCTAAACGCACCAGACCCCAGTCCCAGGCAGGTACCACTGAGGCTTCAGTGACTACCTATTTTGCTGAGGATGTGGAGCCACTGAACTATGACCCCATGGCCTACTGGGCAAGCTGCAGCCAGATGTGGCAGAATCTGGCCACGGTGGCCCAACAACACCTGTCCTGTCCACCAACCAGTGTTCCTAGTGAGAGGGTGTTCAGTATTACTGGGGATGTTGTGAAACCCCACCACACCTGCTTGGATCCTGCTTTGGTGGAGCAGCTGGTGTTCTTGAAGGTGAACCTTCTGCTGCTGGGGTTCCCCAACATCGACCTGCAGACCAACTGAGTGCCACCCTCCTCACTGCACCAATTTCCTTTTTTGATTTTTTTAAAAGCCAGGTAATGCCTTGCTCTCAGCTGGAGGGAGCACTAACTGCATCACCAGCCAGCAGGGGAAGAACATGTCTTTGCTGAGCTCATTTCCCTGCCAGGATGAACTAGAAGGTATGGGATTGGGACTATGGGGAAGGAGGAGGCCCCAGGTCCTGGGTATGACCACTAAAACTGCACCCTGCCAGGGTAGGGAGGCCTGGTGGGACTGCTGGCAGCGTGGCAGCCCCATAAATGCCAGGACCAACGATCCCCTGGTGAAAGGTGGGTAAGAGGTGTCATTACTTCTAGCTAACGCATGCACGCACACACACAGTCCTGGCTGGGGAATGCCCAGACCTGTTACATCTTTGACAGTCCTGACGCTTGCTGTTTGCAGTGCAGTTGTGTGGTTCCTGGTGTGCTCAGCTTAGCTGCCCAGGATGCCAGCTTTTGTGTTGAAAAACCCTGTCAGGCTGAGGAAGTACTTGCAGTTGGTGTGTCTCCTGGTCCTGGATGCAAGGAATAGTTAAGAAGCCAGAGGCTGCAATACAGGCAAGAAAGCCAGTCAGTAAAAATGAAAATGGAGGCATTAGGGAGAAAGGAAAGGGGTATGTAGCAGCACAGGTAAAAGTGCAGAGGTGCCTGGGACAGTGGGGAGTCAGATGTCTGGCAGGTTGCAGTGTGTCAGAATTCCACTGTCTAATCTACATTGAGTCCATGAGTTTCTGTTACCTAGGAGGCTGATGAAGTGAAGTTCATAGGCCCGGCTGTGAAAAGTGGCTTGCATTGTAATTTGTTCCCTCTCAGGATCAGGCCTGAAAGACTGGAGGCAGAGTGATTTTTTGGTGAGGAATGTCCCCCACAGGTAGTTGGGTTTTGTTGTCTTTGATAGATTCTGGTGTGCAGTTTCTGGGGGGACTAGAGATAGCTGGCAAGTTTTGTGTTTTGAGCTGTAGGAAGTTGGCTTCAGTTTTGGTGATGAGGTTAAGTGCTTGTTTGAATGTACAAACCACTTTTCAGAGCTGGGCCTATGAACTGCACTTCATCAGCCTCCTAGGTATTAGGTACAGAAACTCATGGACTCAATATAGATTAGGCAGTGGAATTCTGACACACTGCAACCTGCCAGACATCTGACACCCCAGGCACCTCTACACTTTTATCTGCACTGCTACATCCCCCTTTCTCCCCTACCCCAAACTCCAGCCTGTCCCTCACCCCCTGATGCCACCATTTCCATTTTCACTGACTGGCTTCTTTGCCTGCATTGCATGCCAGGCCAGCATCTGGCTTCTTTACTATTCCTTCCATCCAGGTTTTTCAACCTGAAAGCTTCCTAAGATATACTTTTTTAAATATTCCTTTTTTTTTAAATAAACATATAGACATAAAAACACAAGATAAGCCATCACACACCACAAGTAACATCATATGTCCAACACAACACAACACCTTTACTTCTTGCTGTCAATTCCTTTATAAAAAAGAATGGCTCTGTGACAGTTCTTTTTGGGTACCTTTGATGCTGCTGCTGATGCTATTGGTGTTGAGCCAGCTAAGTTACTTTGACCTGCTGTCATTTACAATGGTGGACTGGACCGAGGCTGTAGAGGAGGAGGAGTCCTCACTGTGGCACACTGCCACGCTGTGCAGAGGCCCCGGCGCCAGGAAAGGTGCACTTGAACACACACATAGTGTCACCCACGTCATGACTTTTGCCTGTAAGCAGCCAGAGGTGCACAGCCCCAGAACCCACCCCGAAGCTATCTCTTTGAGAGCTGGCAGGCTTCATGGCCACAGCAGGGCCTGGCAGGCCTGCAGTTTTCACCTCACTGCACCTTAACACACACAGAGTCACCTATGTCATGCGTTTTGCTTAATCAGCAGCTTGAGGTGTAGTTTCCCAGAAACCCCTGTACCTATCACCTTGAAACTTGGCAGACTTTGTGGCCTTAGCAGGGGCTACCATCCCTGCAGTTTTCATCCCCACTGTGGCTTAACACACACATGTGACCTCAGTTTTGCTTTCAAGACTTTGAGGTGCAGTTTCCCAAAACCCCTCCACCTATCTCCTTGAAACTTGGCAGGTTTCATGCTCTCAGAAGCTACCACCCTGCAAGTTTCATCTGAATCAGACAAAACCCCCCAAAGTTATAGATATTTAACTGATTCCCCATTATACCCTATCACCGAATCTCTGTATCGGCTCTGAATCAGCTCCAAAGCTTCAGAGCCAATTCGGCCCAATTGAAGTGTAAAACTGATTCAGAGCTCCAAATCGAATTGCTGGCATCTGAATCCAAACCTGAATTGAATAGTTCGCTATTCACTCAGGTCGGCTGAGTGTATGTTACCACAATGTTAATGTCTATTTACCTATTGCCCATTCCCACTCTTTGGCCGATTGGCTTGTGACACTAACCCGGGGTGGGCAATTATTTGGACCCTCAGGCCACATAGGAAGTTTGGTTGAGGTGTCACAGGCTGGGTCAGCACCCCTCCCCCACCCCCCACATGCAACAGCTCACCAAAACTTCCTATGTGGGATGGGGCTGCGGGCAGGCTGGGAGGAGTGTCCAAGGGG
>NW_017729031.1:70194175-70198464 GCF_001723915.1 Gavialis gangeticus
ATTGAAGTGTAAAACTGATTCAGAGCTCCAAATCGAATTGCTGGCATCTGAATCCAAACCTGAATTGAATAGTTCGCTATTCACTCAGGTCGGCTGAGTGTATGTTACCACAATGTTAATGTCTATTTACCTATTGCCCATTCCCACTCTTTGGCCGATTGGCTTGTGACACTAACCCGGGGTGGGCAATTATTTGGACCCTCAGGCCACATAGGAAGTTTGGTTGAGGTGTCACAGGCTGGGTCAGCACCCCTCCCCCACCCCCCACATGCAACAGCTCACCAAAACTTCCTATGTGGGATGGGGCTGCGGGCAGGCTGGGAGGAGTGTCCAAGGGTGGGAGGGGTGGGCAAAGCCAGGATCACAGGGTGGAGTCACTGAGCCATGACAGCATGTGGCCAGGAGCTGGGGCACAGCTGTGATCTGCTGTCTTCATGCTCCTGCAACAGCCATGAGTTCTGCAGGCAGGGGCATGCAGTGAACATATCACAGCTCTGCCCCAGCTCAGCCCAGTGCTGTCACTGCCCCCAAATCCCAGGTTCTCTATGGAGACTGGCTGGGAGCCACATGGGCAGGGTGCTCTGATCGTGTCTGCCCAGTGGAGTGCCCTGCTTGCACACTTCCCAGCTGGTCTCCATGGAGACCCTGGGATCTTGGGGCAATGACAGCCTGGGGCTGGGGCCAGTTCTGTGGGCCAGGATGTGTGCTGACTATGTCATGGCTCTCCCCTCGTCCTGGCCCTGGCTCCATGTTGTTACTGCCCTAAGATCCTAGGGTCTCCCTGGCCCCACCTACCCATCCCACTCCCCAGCATCATTCCCCACTGAACCACAGCCCCATCCCAGCCATCTGGCTGAGTGCTCTGCCATGCTGGTCCTGCCTCTGGTGGTGGGTGTGGAGCAGATGGGTTGTGCCCAGCACCAGCCCTGGGTCCAGCAGCAGCAACAGCTGGAAGGAGCCATGCCACTGCCAGTGCTGCTGGGAAATGGAGTGGGCACATGCCTTGGCCTGGGCTTCCCATGTGCCTGTGCCTTGCAGGCCTGAGAGACCTGCTATGGCCTGAGCAACATTGCTCCATGGGTTGAATCTGGCCCTTGGGCCATATTTTGCCCACCCTGGCACTAACACCTAGGATTTTCTATATAAAAGTGAGAACTCCTCTTTGGCTTCTTGTGCCAGGTTTTGGGACTGCAGGGTTGGCATGGTAAAAATCTCTTGTTCCCAATTTTTTTTCCATGGTAAAACTCTGCAATATAGGTTTTAGCCCATCTATCTGTTGCTCTAATTCATAAGTGACTTAGACCATGTGGCAGTATCTACAGTGGGAGCAATTACAGATTACACTGTCAGCAAACTGACAGATAGCCTATGCTTGAACAGCAGAATAAATGAAGAATACAGAGTGAAGACTGCACTCTGCTACTGTGCAGTCCATGCTTGAGATATGTAAGGGAAGGGGAAGGCAACCATGAAGCTATTAATGGCAGTGCAGTGTTGCACATTTCTCAGTGGCTTCTTATTGCAAGTGATCTCCAAACTGTATGAACCCTCCTCCCCTACTTAGCTCTCTCTCCCCCTTCCCTTGTCCTTGTGCACTGTCTGTCTCTAAATATATGTATTCTGGTTAGTCTATAAGATGCAATTTTACCCTGCCTTCTACCTGACTTCAGACTAACATGGCTAACTACTCCCTGTATCTTGAACATACTACTGAGTTAAGGCACATTCATTCCTCTTTGAAAGCTGGTTCCTTCCTTAAGTTTTGTCTTAGAGAGAGCATCTTCATGGAGGCATTAATACTGAGAGTGGGATGGCTGTATATGAAGTATTTATTATAGTAGGCAGTATATGTGCTGATGGAGAGAGAAAAAATGGACATGGAGATAACTGAAGAAAGAATAGAGCCAGGCAGAAAAATAAATAGGAAAAGGAAATTAAGAAATGATATCCAGGGTTGTTGTTTGTAGCCATGTTGGTCTAAAGACATAGGCAGGCAAGATTCTTTGGGTAGATGTAATATATTTTATTAGACCAACTGAATAGTTGGGAAAAAGTTCTTTGCAAGCTTTTGGGCACAACCACCCTTCAACAGGCATAGGGAGACTCTGCTGGTGTTACATGTACTCCAAGGTAGAGATATGATGTCCACAACTTTTTAGAGGAGTGAATTTTATTTATTTGAAAGTTTCTACCATGCAGATGTTCTGTAGCTCCATTAAGATTGGAAAATGATAGTTCACAGATATAAAAAGATATTGCTCCTATGGAGTTTGAGCATTATTGCTTTGTAATTTTTTTTTGCTATATACTACCATAAAACTATCTTTTGGCATTAGTAGGGTTCTTCCCCCTGTAATTCCAAGGACTTTTCTATTCTTAATGCCAAGGGCTGAACACAGCTTAAAGTAAGTGTTCATTTTGGGTACATACGGACTTTCTAGGAGGTTAGAGATAGGTTAGATCATGTTAAAAATGGCTACCCAATCTAATTTAGTTTGCACACATGTGGACCTTGCACTTAGGTTCCTAGTTAGGCTGATTTAAGTGCAAACTGTACAGAAGTTTGCACTTAAATCAAGTACAGACTATGGAGTCAATGGACCCTATGATCCCCCCAGACTCCCCCATGGACCCTGCAACCCCCCAATTCCTCTATCCCCCATGCAGATCCACTTACTCCCTGATTCTCTCAACCCCCACAAATCCTGCTTGCTTCTTTGATCCCCCCAAACCCTAACTAGCCCCCGCATCCTGTTTTTCCCTACCCTGACTTGTCTCTGATCAGACTCCCGGCACCTAATTTGAGTTAAATTGGGCAGCAGTGTTTTCAACCTAATCTAACCTCCCAAACTTTTAGCTGTAATGTTGGTATAAAGACTTTGAGTGGTCTCTAGTAGAACCAAATAATTTTGCAACCCAAGAGGAGAAAAAAATCATGAATTTAGCAAAGACAGCTAAAGTTCATGGTCAAGATACAAGGTTGGGATGGATGATATAAAGGGCTTCAAGGAAAGAGAGCAAAACATTGAAAGCATGTGACTGCACTTTTTAAAGCATTGGTCAGAATTAATGGTTAGAATTAAGGGGTTTACCATAATTTAGGAAACATGATGGGTAAGACTTTAAATAAATCAGGCTGAAGAAAGGAGAGAGAAAGAGAGAAGTAGGCTAATGGAAATCCAACTAGAAAAAATGACTGAGGCATGGGACAAGGGAATGAACTGATAGCCTATCTTGGAGTCTGGTAATAGGAAACAAGCTAGAGGCCAGCATTAAGTTTTAAAAAGAAAAGCATTCAGCAGCTACCTATACTAGCCTGTGTGTCTCAGAGGAAATGGTTCTCTTACCATTAGTTAGTTCTGAATACTAACTTAATACCTAGGGTAATGTTGTTCAGGAAGTGGTCCAAAATCTCTTTCCCTGAATTTTCATAGTTTCTAGGGTCGGAAGGGACCGGAGCAGTTCATCAAGTCTGACCCCCTGCCATGGCAGGAAAGAGTACTGGGGTCAAATGACCCCAGCAAGGTGATTGTCTAGCCTCCTCTTAAAGACCCCCAGGGTAGGAGCCAGCACCACTTCTCTTGGAGTTTGAAAGAGTTGGATCCATTTCCATATACAAACTTCCCAGTTCTAAACAATCATCCACATCCGAGGATAGGAGGGTGATCCAGGTAGATCCGGACAGATTCATGAAATGGCAGACAAGAACCTGATGGTGTTCAACACTGAAAAATGCAAGGTTCTCCACCTTGGGAGGAAAAACCTGCACCATGCTTATAGGCTTGGTAGTGCTACACTGGTTAGCACTACAGATGAAAGGGACTTGGGGGTCACGGTTGACCACAAGATGAACATGAGCCTTCAGTGTCATGCTACGGCTAGTAAAGCAAGCAAAACACTGGACTGCATTCATAGTGTGGCTGCGGAGAACCAAATCGGGCACGGTGGGCCGAGGGTATACAAACAGGTGGGATTAGCAGCAGCTGAGTCTGAGTGGCACACAAGCTTTGGTTCCAACCAAAGTGGTTTATTTAACTTACGCTTTGATGGCGTAGGCAATTTCTTTGGTTACAGTATAAACAACAAAGGGGTCCGTTGGCCCACGGGGTTCTTAGGTGAGCCCTTGCTTTCTCACCCCGGAGGGCTAGGGGTGGCTGCTCAACCTAATAGTCCCAGGGCTGGTCAACGGCTCATAAACGGGACAGACAAACAATGGAACTGTAATGAAATGAAAGTCCAACGTGGATGAAAGCGGGTTGTAAGCGATGCCAAAGTCGATGGAAGACAGT
>NW_017729031.1:70198639-70199235 GCF_001723915.1 Gavialis gangeticus
GGGGTTCCTTCCAGCCCAAATGTCTATGAAATCTATGAAATCACTGAGTGACACCATTCTGTGCACTGCGAAGTACTCGAAGAATTGCATCACAAAATCTTATCACACCCTAGTGGGTCCTGCTCCAAGATGGATGTCACAATGGGTGTTTCAGGGCACCCTAGCCTTATGGGCTATGCATGGCTCTAACCACCCCTGTACCACACCCCAAGCCTCGCAGATGGTACTGACATTGTTTTGGTCTGGGCCTTGTTGTAATTTGGCCCCCTTGTCCTCCCTGGTCTCTCCGCAGCCCCGTCTTGCTTGGTGCCTCCCTGGCGCTCGGGCTCTCCGCAGCCCTGAAAAGTGCTGTGCATTCTCTGGTGTTGGGGTCTGTGCACCCCAAATGCTGTGCACTCTCTGGTGCTGGGGTCCCCACACTGCCATGCCCCCCCATGAGGCTTCCTCCTTCCCCCAATAGCTTCACCCAAACCACCGGTCTTATACAGCAGTAAAGAAAACACAAGACCCTGGGCTGCAACATAAATTGAAGCCGTCCGGCTACAACATCTTTCAAACTGGGGAATACTCCATCCATCAAGTGCCAGAAACTGCTC
>NW_017729031.1:70204235-70219370 GCF_001723915.1 Gavialis gangeticus
GCTGGGGTCCCCACACTGCCATGCCCCCCCATGAGGCTTCCTCCTTCCCCCAATAGCTTCACCCAAACCACCGGTCTTATACAGCAGTAAAGAAAACACAAGACCCTGGGCTGCAACATAAATTGAAGCCGTCCGGCTACAACATCTTTCAAACTGGGGAATACTCCATCCATCAAGTGCCAGAAACTGCTCCTGCAGTCAGGCTTCTCCCCTTTGCTTGCTCTGGGAGAGCTCTTTCCCCCTTGGCTGCTGGCAGGGAACTGCCCTCCTGGCCTCAGCCCTGGGCTTTATATATGAGCCAGGCCCTGCCCCTTCTGGTCAGCCTGTTCCGGCTGCCCTGGTAACCCGCAGCTGGCGCCTTCAACTCACCACTAGGGCTCTTCCCTTGGCAGTTTCAGTCCTTTAAAGAAGCAGGGCACCCTAGTGCCCTGTGACAGTGGGTATAAAAAATAATTTTGTTCTACACAAAGCTAAAGTTCACTTAGACTCACTTTTAATTCTTACAATGATAAACATCATCCTGAGCAAACTTTTTGCACTTTGAGGAGAATATTTTACTATTTACATAGAATGATGTACAATATAAGTGTTTCTACTGTATTTCTATAAAGAATAAGGTCAGCCCTTTGGCTTGTCTATAGGGCAGGTTTTATAATCATTCAAGATAGTTGTTACTGCAGAGTGAATTGCCATAGCTGCCCTAATTCTGGACAATGTTTGAGGGGTGGGAGGAGTTGGTTTTATTTTTTGTTCTCTCCCTTCCCCACCTTTGTTTTTGTGCAATGCAGTTATTGAATAATGAGGTAGGTACAGTTCTGGCTTACATATCATCAGAATTGTTAACTGAATTCCAACTGCATATCCAAATTCTCCATTGAATTATATCTGTGACACTGGGGTAGCACTGAATTTGGGACAGTCCTAGTGTGACTAAGAGCAGAATATGTATTACTCATGAAAATGCACCAGTAGGAAAGAAACCAATTTGCATTTGCATTTGCAGAGCTAGTAGTTCAAACAAACAACTTAACACATTTTACTTCCAAACTGATGGACTTTGATATGGTATTGATCAGTGAGACTGTTGTTAGTTATGTTTCAATATCTTTATGTTGAATGAGACACGAAGGCAATTCCTGCCCAAATAACTTCAGATCTATATAAATATGGAACAACATAGCACCACTTCTATCACATTGCTTTTCAGACCAGAATTGTGTTTTTATTTCCTTATAAAAAGCACCTATTACTAAGCATCTATATATAGATCACCTTCCATATGACCTCCATCATCATACAATTTAAAAACATACAAGAAAAGGTAATCACATAAATAATAATCCTCCAACAAAAGAGACAAATTCTGAGTTAAACCAGGAAATAACATGATTAAATTTATAATATGGCCTGATGGTAATTCAGAATGTTTTGAGCAGATGCCTGGTGCCAGTATCTGGTCTTATGAATGTGTTCATATATCACTAATAACAATTTTCATCAGTGGTGTTATACCTTGTTTCATATTGTTTTAAATCAAAAGGACAGTAGAAAGTCGGAAGATAATCCAGGTATCAGCATAGTTCTCTGTGGGATATCTATTTGGTAGCCAATTCAAGTCAGGTCGAATTTTAACTGGGGATATTTAGCATTAATATACGATCTTCTTGTACTTTATTTAAAGGAGCCATTCCATTTGCTGGCAGCTGTTGTAGATTTATTTGGATCAGCCATTAAAGGAGTTGAAAGAGGCTCCTAATGCAAGTTTCACATTCATACCTCAGGACTGTACATGAAGTCATATAGATCAGGGACAGAAATTACACATAAACCAGTATAAGTGATCAGAAACCAGTCTAAACTCATAAGAGAACACAAGTTCAGTGCACATAGACTGGTTTCAGAATGACAGAACCCAGTTTAAGATAGACCTGGATGGACATAGTACCACATTTAACCAGTTTCAGTTAGACTGGTCTATCAAAATTCTGTTCCAGATCCTGCCCTGACTCAAGTTAGGTCACAGTCCTCCAGCATCCCAGGATGCTGCTAACCACCCTTGCAGAGTGGGTGGGCTAGCCTCCACCAGCACTCCTCTGTTCCAGCTGATCTGGGTTGGCCCTGCCCCCCAAGCTATCACAGAGCTGAGGCAGCAAAGCTTCTGCTCCCCAGCCCAGGCATTGGAGAGGCTGGGGGAACAGAGCCCTGCTCTGGGATCTGGGAGCAGCAAACAAGGAGAGTGAACAGGACAGTTTGTATGCAGTTTGCTGGGAACAAGAGGCAGAAGGGGAAGAGGAACCAGACACCAAGCACCAGATCATCCTCTGGAAAGGTAAGTGAGCCAGGGTTGCCTGTGTGTTTGACTCAATGAGGGTTGTTTGATGGGTTGTGTGTTTGGGCTTGTGCTCTAAGGGTCTGTATGGGGGCCTGAAGGACTGCAAATAGGCTGGCCTAAGTAGAAAGTGAGCTGTTTTTGGAGGAGCCCAGGAAGGCAGAGTGGCATGGGAGTGTGAGGGCAAGTGGCTCAGTAACCTACCCAGAGTAACCTTGACTGGCCAATGCTAGGGCAAGGACCAGACCAAGTGAAGGGCCAGAGTGCTCACCATGAGGGATGGCCAGAGGCTAGAGGCCAGGAGTCCTGACTGGCCTAGAGGCCAAAGGTTCTGGAGAGGGCCACAGCCACAAGGAAAAAGGGTTTAGGGAGTTTTTCAGCTCAGAATGAGTGCAGAGTAGACTGTCTGAGAAGGAGGAATCCAGGTGGGGTCTGAACATCAGGCAGGCATAGAGTGAGGTCTTTTGTGGGGCTGGAGCCATTTAGTGATGCTATCTGCAAGGCATAGGACATGGGGTATGGGTGGTACAGTGCCATGTATTATGCCCTTGGCATTGGGCATTAAATGGGCAGTTTCTTGCCTATAAACTACCTCCAAAGTTACATCAAAGGCATAGCAACCAAGGCAGGTGGACCGACTGCCTTAGATAGGTGGGCAGGCCAATAACTGGATCAGATGCAAGACTGCCCCCTGTCACAGTGACCAACTCTGGAAGCCTGGGGCTGGGTGCAGGGGAGGGTCTGAAGTGATAGGGGTTTGGGAGTGAATTCCTGACACCTAATCAGGGATGGCTTTGCTCAGCTGCCCTTGGTAATGTCTGGTGAACTGGGAGGTGTGCAGGAACACCCCCTGCCTTCTGGGCTGCCCAGTGCAGGCATTTGCCTGCCTCCCCTGCCCAAGGGCAAATGTGAATTGCCTTTGCTCTTGAATCCAACATTTGCAGCTTGGAGAAACTTGAGAGGGCTGGATTGAGTCTGCCTTGAGCTTTTTGATTGTTTGTACTTAGCCATACTACTGTTTTTATTTTGCATACGGTTGAACCTCTAAACAAAGAGCTTTTCTTTGGAAGCTGAACAAACAATGAATTGTGCATTATTTCTATGTTGTTAAAGCAATGCAATAAAACAAAATGAATTTCCTAAGCAATGATTTTCACATCTGACTACAACTGTCTTCACAACATAAATCATTTAGGTAATTACAGGACAGAACCTAGGGTTCAAAAATAACCAAGGACACTTGTAAATGGCTATAAAATTTTTCCCAATACTTTCTAATAAAGTTATAGTATAAAACATACATTTATTTCATTTCCAATATTTATTTTTTTCCATTTCAAAATTAATCCTGTGCTTTCTTGAGTACTCATGTCATATGGTAACCTTCTACCAGACTTGGCAAATTCCTTTTCTTTTTGTCATTTCTTGTATACAGAAAATATTACAACCGGTATAAACTTATTAAATATATCACTTGTGTCGTACAAAGTTGTGATTTATATGTCTCTAAGATGCTCCATATAATGTGAAAAATTAAAGCACATCTGAAAATGCAGATATGTTGTGTTTTTTTTTTTTTAACCCACTCCATGTTGCATAAAGGGGAGAAGCAATGTAGAATAAAGAAATGTTTGTGTCATAAAATATGTATATAATATATTCATTTGGACTTGATTAAAGGTCCCTAAGTAGTTTTTGGTTTTTCTTGTGCCTTGCCTGAATTATTTCATTAAATATTTTACTAAGATTTTAGTTACTGATGTTACTGTTCATGCATATAACTTTTGTTTATGGCAGGGGATTAGAGTTTTCTCAGATCTCATAAACTACTCTTTCTAACGTTTCACTCAGAAAACCCTTAAAATCTTAGGTGCTGACAGATGCCTTTATAGCTAGACGTTGGATTTCCGTATAAAGCAGAAATCCAACTGTCTTTGCAATCCATGGAAAAAACTCCTTTGACGCAGTGAGAGCTGGATATAGCATTACACCATTTTCATGGTTTTTGAGGAATGCGGGTTGTGTATTTGAGGGGAAAGTCAGAAATATGTTCATGAACACATTTTTGATTTACATAGTAACTAACAACTCTTTCGCTTTAGACATTTTGCATAAATATTTGCCGTTGCTTTATTTGCAAAGCTTAGACAGTTCTGAAAACTGATGATATCCATATGTACATTAGATTTGGCTAAGAAAGCAAATGCTTTCTTGTGTTTCTCTGCCAATGTCCAGTGCTCTAAAATGTGCAGAAAGAATTATGCAGATGACTCACAAGAAACCAAACATTCAAATACAATTGCCCAATATGATATGAAACATGATTTTCAGAATGTTAAGGTCCTGTACCATCACTTATTACATGGAAACCCTTAAGTCTCTATACCTTTTCGAATCAGGTTGTAGGTTTCTCCAAAGGGCATTTAAATAAAGAAGTCACCATTATTGAACTTGGGGAAATTATCATTGATCCAATAATTCAGGACAAATGCTAGTATCTTTTGGCACTCCAGGGAAAAGAGGGCTTTCTTTACTGTATGTTATGCCTCACTTCAAACAAAACATTGTCCTTGTCAGAGAACCCAGATGTTTATTATTCTATGCTTTTGTTGTTTGTAAACTGTCTTCAAAAGTGTTTTGCATACACCATTCACTTTCTTTTCTTGTCCTGCAATAATATTAGCCAAAACAGAAGTTCTTCTTCCCTTGAAATGTGTATTGGCTGTGAAAGCAGGATCAAGACAAGTTATCAGCAATTACATCTGTGAGCCTGCTTTGAATGTGAAATTGTGTATCTACTTTTGTTTACATTTTGTGAAATGTTTGGCTGCATCATATGCTATAAAACTTTTCTAATTGTTGAGGTTCATATGGCACAAAAAATAAGCAATTCCCTGTGGAGATATTCAAGAAGGCTTGAAAACAACAACAACAAAAATTCAGGTTCCAATGTAATTTCCATGAATTTGAGAACTGTTGCTCATCTCTTCTTTTATGGACCTTACAGAGAACAGGATTATATGTACTAGTGTTTTGCTGTATGTACATGCCCTCAAATAATAAACACAACTTGTTTTGGGAAGGAAGAATGAAGAAAAATTCAGATTTTTTTTCCCCCCAGGATATTAACTTCCACAGCACAGGTTCATTGTGGCTGAATGCTGGCCTCAAGCAGGAGGGGAGGTTCTTACACTTTAGCTTCAGCTCTAGCTTCAAAACTGCAGATCTACTGCTCAGCAGCCATCAAAGGGTTAAAAATAACTGTGACCCTGAAGGGTACCCTGGCCTAGGAGAGAAGCACAGTGAATAGAAGCCATTACATGCTTCAGTTTTGTTGCAGCAAATCAGCTTACTCAAGACACACATCCCAATTTTGTAGGCCTGTGGTTTTTTTGGGGGGTTTTTTGGGGGGGGGGGTTGGTGGAAAACGTGTGTGTGGTATACAAGCAAATATGGTAAGCTGGTACAGAGCAAATTTACATGTGAGCTTTAGGTTAAGTACAGACAGTCAAAAAGCCCAAGGCTGAATTTATTCAGTCTTCCCAGGTTAGTCTAAACTGTGTAGATTGAACCAATAAGCAAGTGAACAGACATTCGCTTTTGATTCTGGAAATGCAGCCACATATCTGCAGTGGTCCAGGCCAAAAGCTGGGGGGGTGCTAGAGCACATCTCCCTGATTAGCTGGAGTAGACCGCTTAAGCCAAGGCTAGCCCACCCACACTGCAAAGGAGGGGTTTATAGGAGGAGGTGCAAAGCATCTTGGGATGCTGGGAAACTCAAAGTTAAGTTGAACCTGGAGGGGATCTGGCACAGAAGTTTAATAAACTGATTTAACCTAAATCAATTAATTCTGATACTACATAGATTCAGATTGATCTAAAACCAGTTTTGACCATTTTAAAAGCAGTTTATTTACACTGAACTTCTGTTGTGTTACAGATTTGAACCAGATTCTGATCACTTATACTGATTTATGTGTAGTTTCTGGCCCTAGCCTTAATGCCCATAGCCTATTTTAATGCGCATTAAAGCATCACTTTAAAAACCATGCACTTTTGCTAATGCACATTAAAATAGGCTAATGCACATTAAGTGTCACTTAAAACCCATGTGCTTTTGCTAATGTGCATTAAGGTAGGCTAATGTGCATTTTTCTACTAGCTCACAATGGAGGGCATTTATACATGTGATCTGGGAGGGGGTCTGGTACTTTAATTAGAGTGGATCCTTCCCATGCATATTGATTGAAATATTTTAGCTTGCCTAATGTTTTTGGGTTTACCTGAATGGAGCTTAATGGCCTGGTGGAATGCAGAAGGCCATATCAGAAGATCTAATAATCACTTTATGCTTAAACTGTATAAGAGGATGTAATGCATATATGTGGGAAATGCAAATTTAAAACACTAATAGGTTTCCTATAGACAAAGAAATGCACTGCAAGAACAAACATCCAGAGGGTTTTTTTTTCTTTTTTTCTCAGTTATACCTATATAGAATCCTATTATTAAGAATAGGAGTTTTTGAAAAATCTTTCTCAGTTTAAAAAAAATGAATCATCACTGGAATTGTAGGATACCTTATGGCTAATCTAGTTCATCTCTTTGCAGAGATGCAGGATCCAGTACTTGTGGTTGGATAAGGAAATGTTTCCCCCATAAAGTGATGAAAACAAAAACAGTCCCCCTCCACCAAATCCCTGCCTTCAGCCCTTCCCGTTCCCCCCCCCCCGAAATACTTTGGGTTTTTGGTAACCAGCATTCCCGCTGAAGCCTGGGTTTTTTACACCATGTCCTCAAATAACTGAAAATGACATTTTCTGTGGACATTCTGTTTCAACATAAGAGCTATTTTACATTTGAAAAAAAAAAACAACCCTTTTTTCCCCTCAAACCAAGTCTTTTCAACCAGTGAATTTATTTAGGAGAAAAATGATTATTTTCTTTCTTTACTGTAAAAGAAATATAAGTCTGACTTTACTTTGCCTAAAGAGCAGCTCCAATAAGCCAAGAAGTCTTTTCCAATCTCTTCAACCAGTCCACTCAGTAATCTAGATAAGTGAATCTCAGCTGGGGTGTCATGGTACCCCAGAGCCCCTGATGTGTGCCATGGAGAATGAAGGAGTAAATTCATATCCAGCCACTCTCTCTCCCCACCCACTACTCAGCCCCAAGGAGGTTAATACAGGCTTGTCTCTTCCCAGATGTTCCTTTTCCTTCCCTCGCCACCACCCAGTCCCAGCTGCCACTGGTGGCAAGAATAATTTCATCAGTTCAAAAGATGAGGCAAATGAGAGAAAATCTCTTGTGATTTCTGAGTCTACAACCTTTCACAATTCAAAGCATGACTACTTTCCTACTGAATCCAGTTAAATCAAACTTTCATCCAATTTTTGTTCTTCTGACAAAGGCATTCTCAAAGATGTCTTAATAAATCCTAATTAAAAGGGGTTTTAATGAATAATCAAATAAAAGCAGAAATTCAGATAACATTAAACTATTGCCTTTTGTTGAAGAAACCCCTGCTTGCCCTGACAATCTGGCTATTGATCATGCAATCTTCCATTCTTGGTCAAGATTACAGAGAAGGCTGTAGCAAGGCAAGTAGAATGTCTAGTTATCTCGGATATGCTTTTCTTTTCACAATCTCTGTGTCTGAAATGGAAGCTGCACAGAAGGCTTTTATAAATGACATTCTTCTGGTGATTCAGGTATATACAGCTTGATTCTGTTTTAGATTTAAGTCAAGTAACATCAGTCTAGGGATCTGATTTTCATTTCTACTAAGGTGCCCTTTCACATTTCTGGGTCTGTAATGCGGCCTTAAAGTGGGAATAAAGTACTTGTGTGCCCAATTTAAGAACCAGTTACATTGCTAAAGGAGTGTATGGGGGTCTTTGGACAAGTGACATTCTTCTGTATGAAACTTTTAGACCTGTCACTTTCTTTTGATACTCCTGAGGACTGCAGCAAGAAAAATGATACAGCTCTTGGGTTACTTTTTTGGTTAGCATTCCCACAGAGAGCTGGGGCAACTGGTACTTGGACTAGTGGAAGGGTAAGGTAGTGGCCAGCATGAACTTGGCATTCTTTAGAATCAGCTGGTGCAATCGTAATTCCTTTGGTTATATTGGGCAAGTCTACATGTGTGCTTTAATGCTCAGCAGCCTATTCTACTGCATGTTGAAGTGCAACATAAAAAAGCGTGATTATGTTAATGCACAATAAAATAGGCTATTGTGCACTAATTGTCACTTAAAAACCATGTGCATTCATTACTGTGCATTAAGGCAGTCTAATGTGCATTTCTTTAGAACCTCACATTGGAGGTACTAAATTTAACACACAGTAGAAAAAGAGCCTTAATGCAAGCGCAGACACACCCACTATTACCTTTATCATTTGGTTTTATAACCCCACCCATGGCTATTATCCTGTTTCCCAGTGTAAATTTATTTACTCTATGATATGAGTACAGTTACAAATCTAATTTAAATGTTGATTCCAAAGCTTCGCTATCCAGCCTCAACACTTATGTCACTGATATTTACAATCTAATGATAGCAACAGAAAATAACCCTTTATTTTTTTAACATGTTTCCATATAACTTCTGCTCACTTCTTCCCTCTGTAATCACAACCTAAGTATTTAATGTGATTATGAATACCACAGCTTCTATCTCTATAACTTCAGTCATTTATTTCTTGCTCTTTTTCTTTTTAGGCATTGTGAAGCTTTTCCTGAATCACACATGCAAATAGTTAGGATGAAAAGTCATTTTTTTCTGGAATTCTTATACATCTGTTCCACTCCAAATCTCTTGACTACAATCCTCATTTCATTCAACTGGTCATTTTTGTGGTTGGGAAAAAGTTATAGAATGAGACAAAAGATAAGAAAATATGATGCTGTGAAACCTCTTTTATATTTCCTTTAAGGGATAATGTGTAAAATACAGTTGAAAATAGGTCTGCATTATATTCTGTTTGTTTAAATACTGAAGTATAGAAAATATCCCCTAACAAAATAAATGTAAAAACTGAGCATATGCAGATTATTTTCCTTTGTAGGGGGAGGGGAAGGGGGAAGGGTAACAGGTATATTGGAATATATACTGAAAATGTATTTCATCACAGCAATGTATCCTATGTTTACAGATGTATTTTATTATAATTAAAATTGTATTTGATGATTACAAAAAAATTTGAGGCAATTTTTATTCTGTCCCCATTCAACCTCATTGACAAAAATCTGGATAAAAAATTGGTTATTTTAATTAATTCTGAACTATACTTTTCTTCTATCTCTGATAAAGAAAGGTGTTCATGGTGCCATCAAAATATTTTTGAATACCCTTTAATAATAACATTTTCTTTTTTTGTCTAAATAACCTTTAGTAGTTTGAAATGGAAACTTATTTCCATTGCAGTAATATCTGCCGTTTGTCAAGCATATACCCAGCTTGGCTGTTTAAGATTGATGAGCTACTGAACTTCATTTCTCGCAGTAAAATGTACTGAAGCTGTTTTAGAAAACATAAAACCTGTAAGGGTATACATGTCTTTGCAAATAAATCTTTAAAAAGGTAGATTTGAGAATACATCTATTAACTTGAGAACAAGTGTGCTAGCACTGTCACAATGACAAGTGCCACATGTATTGAACCAATTTAAAATGGCTTTTCTAATACTGTGTATATTAGAGTCCAGCTTGAACTGAACAATCTGAAATCCTGAATATAAGACTGGATTTTTCCACTGGAGTGAATGGTAATTTTTGTCTGACCAAGAACTGCAAGAGTTGCGTCATAACCTGAGGGACAATTACAACTAGTGAAAATTACAAATCAAAGCAATGAAAAATAGTCCTCAAAATATCATCAGATTTAAATATTTCTGTGCCATTATGCCATCCATTGGCAAATGTTATAAAACTAAATTCTGGGCAGCTTTTCACTTCTGTCCATTCTGCCCCTCCTCCCCACCTCCATCCTACACACACCTCATATGTTTTTCCCCACCCTCTCTCTGTCTGTTGTACAGACACAAACAAATTAAGAGTTGTTATTGTCAGCACTAACTGCTAATGAGATGCTGTAGCTGCTTGTGCCTGTTTTACTTTGTGCACATGCAAGTGAGGGGCTGTCAGCAACGATGACAAAAAAGCACAGTCTCTGTGATAGAGCTGGAGCTGTAGAGCTTTTCAGTGTGTTGGCCTCTCAAGAATCAACTATGGATGAAATGCAATATTACATCTAGATTAATTATGCATTCTCTTACCTCTCAATAAAGCTGGTTTTATTACTAGACATCTCAGATAAATCCTTAAGGTGGGTGTAAACTCTTGAGAGCTAAAAGTGATCTTCAACATTTAACAAAGCAATGGAAGCAATTCATATTTGAATTCTCCAAATATATGATTCCCATTTCTCTTCTATTTATTGGAATTCATTTGGTCCTTTTCCCATTAGCCTGGGTTTTAGCAGATAGGCTGTCATCAGTGTCATGCATTTCTGCAAAATGATCTTTCAGAATAGTGTCGTACTTTACCTGCACACTACACACAGTTTACAAGTCATCTTGAAAATGTAAACTGTGTTTGTATTTGTTCATTCTCTTCTTGGGTAACCATGATCTCACTGAAAATTTCAGAAATTTGATAATTTTCTTTACAGTACCCTAAAATATTGTGAGAATTTTTCATTTTACGATCTATATTTTGAAGGCACTATTTTGTGTCTGGTAATCAGTGCCAAAAATCCTACTAACATTTCCAGCCTGAGATCTGTGTGTGTTGCATGCATATTGCTACTAAATAATACCAGAATAATTGGAAAATGTGAAATTATTTCACCTTCCAGAATGAGCCCTCTCAAAACTGTAATTTTGTTTTTTACATAATTAACACACTTCTATGCAGGCTTATTTTTGTGTATGGTTAACACTTAAGGTTTTTGTTCCCACTCATTATGGTTTCTTGTCATGATCTCTCCCCTTCTGACAGTAAGATCAATCTTTCTAAATAATGTCTCTTATCTTTGCTTTAAAAAAAAAATCTTTGCTTGGATTTCAGTGACATGTTTTGCTTTGCTACTTAAACAACCATTCTCAAGGTTTATCTGTTGATTAATGAAAAACAAAAGGTGGCTATTACCATGATGCCTGGAAAATCAGGAGGAATGACAGATGAGCTTCCTGTCTTGCCAAAAAGAGTGCATGTCCCCTTACCAGCATTACCATGGCAGAATGCTGCAGGGAATAAATGGAACGTGGCAGAGATTAGCTGCTTCTCCTTCCATGGGGAATATGTAGCCCCTCATTTCTCATGATGTGCATAGGAAATGTGTATATCTTAAACTGCAAAATCCCTAATCACAGACTTCCCCAAGAAATCTACTATTATTCTAAACTATGTCTCTCACATAACAGGTTCCTTAAGAAATGTGATTCCTCATTTACATCACTCTCCCCATGGTCTCAAGAAGTACATGTCTTGACATCTGCTTTAATTCAGTTCTGCTTTGGGAGAAAATGACTGAAAAAGAAGGGGGAAGTAGGAGAAAAGTGAACTGAAGCCTTACACATTTTCAGGAGAGGATCCCCACACACTCGATCTCAATATGGCCCTGGCCTTGCTACAACTTGTTTCCACTTCCTTAGTGTAAGAATACTGTATCACTCACACCAGCACCTTCTGCTGGAGGCCTGATGTCTGTTTTCAGGTAAGTTTTGAGTATATGGTCTCTAGACTGCCTCTCCCTATATAAGACTGGGGACAGCCTGAGTCAGTAGAGTTTCTGGGGGAGGAAGAGGCTACAACTGGGGCAGTGGCCTTGCCACTGCCTTTGTGGGGAGATACAAAGCAGCTGTTGCCTCAGTGGCAGCTGATAATGCTGCTGCAGTTAGCATGGCAGGAGCGGGTGCTGCACAACTCTACTAGGTGCAACACTGCACTCTTTTAATTTGCTCTGGGTGAAGGTCAGTCTCATCTCTGCCAACATGAAGAGAAGGTCTTGTGGAACAGGGGCTCCTCCTGCCAGTCCAGCACACGTTCCTTTATGAGGAGACCTCCTGCATTCCTAGCACCGGGCTCTGAAACTGGGTAGATTTGTGCCATTCCACAGTGCCATCTAATTTAAGGGGTGCTTAGGTCTCTGGTCCATTGGGCAAGGGTTACGAATCCCTGGTACCCGTATGAATCTCAACTCAAATCACAGTGCCTGCCCAACTTCAGGCCTACCCAGTGCCCGCCACCCATACAATCTTATGATGGTGCTTTCTGTTAGGACTTTATGCTCATAATAGACATGTACAACACATCTTTTAGGGAACAGTGTTGCCAGTGGAGAAGCCCATGTTATTTATATGAATCAGCTTGATCTGTGGGACTGGAGAAGACTTGTTATTTATAACTTTGAACTACAAGTGGTGAAATCTGTGAGTTTAGAGCATAGAGCAAGCTAAGTAGCCTTTTAGTACCTCTTCAACCCTACTTTACCTTGGCTGGGATCATAGAAAATCAGGAGGTCATCTGGTCTAACCTGTGCTCAAAGCAGGACCATCCTCAACTAGATCATCCCAGCCAGGGCTTTGTCAAGCTGGGCCTTAAAACTCTCCATGGTTGGAGATTCCACCACCTCTCTAGGTAGCCTGTTCCAGTGCTTCACCACCCTCCTGGTGAGAGAGTTTTTTCCTAATATCCAACCTAAACTTCCTTTGCTGCAACTCGAGACCACTGTTTCTTGTACTTCAAAGATTTCAGGTCCATTAATCAATATGGCCATCACCCCCTCTGCAGATTTTCTCAAGGAATGCGTGACCCCCAAGTCCCTGACAGAGCCACTGCTGTTGTTTAAGGGATGTGGGCCTGATTTGGCCAGCAGAGACCTGTTATCCAGTCCCCAGTGCTGCCCCTGGCCAAGTACAGACAGTCAACAGGCCTGAGGCTGAATTGATTCAGTCTTTGCAGGTTAGTCTAAATTGTGTAGATTGAACTGATAAGCCAGTGAAAAGACATTCACTTTTGATTCCAGAAAAGCAGCCATATCAGGGGTGGGCAAAATGCGGCCTGGGGGCCGGATGCGGCCTGCCAGGCCATTCTATCCAGCTCACAGGGCCCCTAAAAATTTTAGAAAATTAATATTTATCTGCCCTGGGCTGCCTGTCTTACAGCCCTCGATGGCTTGTCAAAACTCAGTAAGCAGCCCTGTGCCCAAAATAATTGCCCGCTCCTGCTATAGACAGATGTTTAGTGAGCACAAGAAAACAATGTGGCTATTGGTAGGCCTGGGAGGCAGTGCCTTTAGTGAACTTAGTTATGAGGTTTATGCAGGGGTGTAACTAGCAATTTAAGTATCCTGGGCAGAGAGATACTGTTGAGCAAATGAGAGGAAGGGAGGGTAGGGAGAATCTGAGTGAGCAACAGAGAGCAGGAATGTAGGATACTCTAGGATAGCACTGATGCCCCCTCTAAATTGATCCCCAAAGCTGGTGCCCCCTTGCAAGGCTTTATTTATGTGACTGATGTCAGGGACCAAGATCAGGCAAGCCAGCCTGGACCAAGTACCTAAGCAGCCACACCTGCAGTAAGACACCAGCTAGCAAACTCGGCTCCAGTTTAAGAACAGTGAGTGACCTGATTGGTGGATGGGAGTGCATCTGTTCATTTAGACCCTGCTGGGGCCATGGGTTTGCAGGACAGTCAGCAGTTCTGACATAGTCTGCTGTGGCAAGTCTCTGGATTTTTCTGTTCTTTGGTATTTCTGGTTCCTGATCCTGGCTTTTGAGTTTTCTTTGGACCTTGGCTTTGGGTTACCTCACAAATCTGTGTTCTGGTTCTTGATCCCTGGTCTGGCTCTGTATTCAGATTCCAACCTGTGGGTTTTCCTTCAGACTTGGTAGCTTGGCTTCTGACCTTCTGGATCCTGATCCTGACCTGTGTTGTGGCTGCTGCACCAGGTTTTCCCTCTAGACTTGGTAATTCAGCTCTCGGATTCTGTCCCAGCAACTACCCCCGCCCCAAGCTCCAGCCATCCCACAGTGGCCAGATCATTAATCCACCTATGACCTAGCCCTTATGTAGGTATTGCAGGCATTGTCCAGAGGGGATGCAGCCCATCTGTCTCTCTACAGCAGTCCATGGCCCCATAGTGAGGCAGTACATACTTTCTAGGGACAAAATCCATTTTTTCCCTTATTTTTTGGAAGTTCATCAGGGTGAATGGGGCAGCTTTTCTCAGACTAGGATATAAGGTCAGATTTACTTCTGTGATATTTACATAGATCAAGAAAAGGTCCCTTATTTAGAAAGGTACTATACTTATAGTACCATCCTGGACAACCCTAATTAAATTCAAAGAGTAAACTCTAAAAAAAGAAAGGCGAGGGGACTCCACCCTGGAAGAGGTGACCATTAGCTGGCATTCACTGAAATAATTTGTGAACACTCATGTTTTTCTCCTTTAGTAACAGAAGAGAGCAATGAGAGGAAAAGCAAACATGTAATTGCTCCCAAGGGGATAGGAAAGCCTTCCAAAGGTAAAAAATAAGGAGTTCCTAAAGGTTATGTTTGTTTCTTTTCCATGGTTTAAGATGTTTTGCGTGGAGAAAGGCTGTTGACAGCCCTTGGCCAGAGGCTAGTATAAAGCACTTTTATGAAAAATCTAGCAAGCTCAAAATACCCAGTCCGTGCCTATTAACATGATAGGCACTGAACAGGGCACAATAACACATGGGAAATGTGTTTTATTTTCAGTCCTCAGGTAACTTGTTGAAGCTCATGCTAAGTACATCCTTAAGACTGTGCT
>NW_017729031.1:70224370-70224634 GCF_001723915.1 Gavialis gangeticus
CTGTTGCTCGCCGGGCGGGGGCAGCGCGCCCGCCTCCCCGCAAACTTTCGGGCGGCGCGGGGCCACCCGCCCGGGGGGAAACTTCCAGCCGCCTTGTTTATCCGGCGGCGGCGGCGGCGGCGGCGGGGCTGGGCGCGGGCTTGGCCAGTGTCCGTGCGAGGAGCCCCCGGAGCTGCAGCTCGGAGGCGCTCCCGCCCGCTTTGCTGGCAGCTGCTCCAACTTCCCCGGCGCACCTCGCGGCGCTGCTCTGAGACTCGTCCTACT
>NW_017729031.1:70229634-70229871 GCF_001723915.1 Gavialis gangeticus
CTGGCAGAGGGATCTTTTCCTGCCCGGGTCGTCCTGGGGAAGCGCAGAGATGCCTCGTGGAGCCTGCGCGATCGCTTTAGCTCCAGCGCGGGGGAGTGGCGCGCTCTCGGGGGGAAGGCAGAGGAAACCCCCCTTCTTGGGGTCGGCCTTGAAGTTGCCTCATCTGCTGCTCCAGCATCTTCTTCTGGGGTTGTAGGGGCAGTGACCTGGGGCTGGAGATCACCCTCACCCCCTCTT
>NW_017729031.1:70234871-70235186 GCF_001723915.1 Gavialis gangeticus
GTTCAATAAACCAATTTAACCTAAATCATTTAAGTCTGATATTACGTCCATCCACGTTTATCTTAAACCAGTTTTGGCCATTTTGACAGTAGTTTATATGCACTTAACTTCTGTTGTGTTACAGATTTGAACCAGCTTCCAATCACTAGTACCGGTTTATGTGTAATTTCTGTCCCTAGCCCCTTTGTGTCTGACGTGACCCAGACAGGCCCCACGGGCAGGGCTTGGGCTGTGCCACATGTGGTGTCCACCCAGAAGTCCACAGGCTGTCACACAGCACAGGTCCCAGACTGGCTGGCACAGGTGTCATATGGG
>NW_017729031.1:70240186-70241129 GCF_001723915.1 Gavialis gangeticus
GGTTTATGTGTAATTTCTGTCCCTAGCCCCTTTGTGTCTGACGTGACCCAGACAGGCCCCACGGGCAGGGCTTGGGCTGTGCCACATGTGGTGTCCACCCAGAAGTCCACAGGCTGTCACACAGCACAGGTCCCAGACTGGCTGGCACAGGGGTCATATGGGGTGCAGTCCTGCACCCACTGCTGGGAACCAGTGCCATAGCAAAGGAAGAGGGGTAAGTGGGGCAACTGCCTTGGGCCCCAAAGCAAAGGGGTACCAACAGGTGTTACCAAGCCAAGCCAGGGCACAGGATGGAGCAGCAAGCGGCTTATTTGAGGGGGACCGGGGATGGGGGAAAGGCAGCTCCCACAGCTGCATGCACCCCCAAGCAAGCATTGGGAGGCAAGGTGCCCCCTGAATCTGTGCACAGGGAGAGGGCAGGCTGCTGCTGTGGGCGTTGCCCTGCATGGGTGACTGGTGCCTCCTGAGTCTGGGGGGCACCAGATCGCTAATGACGGGGGGGGGGGGGGTTCCCCAGCACCCAATTGCCAAGCCAGTGGCAAAACTGGAAGCGCGCTTCCAAGGGGTGCACCCGCGCGCACCCCCTATACATCGCCAATGTTGTCCCGGGTGCCAAACCTGGTTGCTGCGGCACTGCTGGGGATCCTGCCCGTGGGGTCTGTCCTGGAGCAGGGCACTAGCTTTGACGAAGCGGGGCAGAAAGGCTCCGCTGAGTTTGCCCCACCTAGCTGTAGGGCTCTGCCTCGACCTGCCCGCCCCGGCGCTCGGCGCCCTGCTGCGCGCGACCCCGCGGGAGGGGGAGGGGAGGGGAGGCCCCGTCCCAGTCCCTTCGCGCAGCAGCCCGGGGGAGCCCGTGTGCGCAGCCCGCCGATGCGAGCGGCCGCCTTCCCCCACCCCCCCGCCGCCAGCCGGCGCGAGGCAGAGGGAGCCCGGGAGCAGCCGG
>NW_017729031.1:70242152-70256821 GCF_001723915.1 Gavialis gangeticus
CTGGCAGAGGGATCTTTTCCTGCCCGGGTCGTCCTGGGGAAGCGCAGAGATGCCTCGTGGAGCCTGCGCGATCGCTTTAGCTCCAGCGCGGGGGAGTGGCGCGCTCTCGGGGGGAAGGCAGAGGAAACCCCCCTTCTTGGGGTCGGCCTTGAAGTTGCCTCATCTGCTGCTCCAGCATCTTCTTCTGGGGTTGTAGGGGCAGTGACCTGGGGCTGGAGATCACCCTCACCCCCTCTTCAGGGCGTAAGGGGCAGTTCCCAGGCCACACTTCAGATACCCTTAGCTCCTGGGTGAAATGCAGCCCTGAAGATGAGCTTTTAAGTTGTACTTAGAGGCAACTTAGCCCAGACAGAAGCAGTAGCCTTCTTCCCATATGTAGCAGACTAAGCATGTCTACTTAGAAACCTGGGGAGAACAATATTGCTATTTATATTATTTATAATATTTTAAATAACTTCAGATTTTCTCTTGCCTGTTTTTGCAATTGTTGGGGCTTGGTCTCCAGTTGCAGGCTATAGATATGTGTGTGTGTGCGCGTGCATGTGCATGCACATGAACATGTATATTTGTGCATGCATGCGTGTGTGTGTGTGTATACACATGCGCGTGTGCACACACACATATATATAACTATCAATTTGGAAAAGAAAAGGTTTGAGAGGCCGGTTAAGCCATTCTCTTGGTTGGACCTGCTAAAACAATGTTTTGTTTCTTGTCTGGGCTAAGCTGTAACAGTTTTGGAGATGAGCCGTCTTCTGTGCTGATACTAACGAACACACCGTTGTTTAGCAAAGGAAGACCTATATGTAGACAAACAAAAAGAGTCCCATTCATTTTAAGGTTGTGACACAGAGGAGTGCGTGGGCTGAATCGTTTCTCATAGGGAAAGGAATGTGCTCAAAAAGAATGAAATCCGAGTAAGGACTGCAAGGCTAGGCCCAGAATCCAGAAAGGCAAGGCGGGGGTTGAGGGGTGTGGAGGGGGTATTCTTTAAGATGGTTTGAAATTTAATGTTGCTGGATTGCCATCTTTTATGGTACTTTTGTAAAAGGCAGAATTTGGAAAGATGCTACATATAGAGTTATGAAATTAATTTAGTTTCATTATCATCATTGGCATTAGTAAGATAAATAATTTGTGAGGACCTCAATCTGCTAATAAATGGGAACATACAGAAGAACTTTCACTCATTTTTATTGAAGGCTGAGGAAAGTCAGCCAAAAGCCAATAAAGGTTAATTGTATTCTCAGATATTTTACATATAGGAGTTGAAGTATTTTGGTTACTTCTTTATATTGGGAAAAACCCACAAAGTTGATAGTTAAATTCTCTGCTGCTTTCTTTAAAATCATTTAAATACCTTAAGCTATTGGATTTGAATGTAAAATAGTACTTGCTTTGGAACCTTGTTCAGCTTCTTCAGTCAATGCATAGTATGTACGCTTTAAAAACTCTTATTATGTAGAATAACTGAGAACATGTTCAGAACTGGAATAGATTGTTTCATTCAAGGGGGTTGAAGTTAGTACGAACCAGTTTTAATGATATTGTATATGTTAAGTTGACTTGAAAGACATTTTGAATGTATTTGCCGGTATCAAGCTATGTATCTTAGGCTAATTTAGTTAAATAACAATGTTTAAATGTAGTTGTTGCTATGTTGGTTATACTATAGCACCAAGAGGATGGTAGGAGCTTTACAGACAGGGTAACTGATGTATACATCAGTGGTTCTTAACCTTTTTGGATTTAAGGGGCACCCATCATTTAACTCAAGGTACCCCTCATAAAATGCTAACTCTTTGTTTTCACTTTTTTCAATGCAGAAAAGTAATAGAGGAGTTTTTCTGTTTTACAACTCAGAAAGATCACAATAGGTCAGAATGTTTTTAACACTATGGATTCCTATTTGAAATCTCTAGGTTTATCTTGTCTATCATGTTTGCACAACCAGCAGTATTAACACTGCATGGCATCTTATGGCACTCTTGAAAGGATCTCAAGGCATTCCAGGGTGTCACAACACTGTGGTTGAGAATCACTGGTCTGCACATACTAAAAGGGAAAAGAAAAACAATGAGAATATATAGAATAATTATGTTAAGTGTATAATTTGTTTGTTCTGTACATTTTGATTTGTGCCTGCTCTTTTTATGTGTATAGCTGCATGAGGTAATAGGATAGGCAGATTAGTAAATATAGGCCTTCTTGAGGAAGTGTGTTTACATGAAGGAGTTGAAGGAAAAAGATGGAGTTGAATTGTGAATCAAAATTCTAGGAATAAATACATAGCAGAGCACAAGAGTACAGTTAGATGCATGCCATAGCAAAGCAAATGGGGAAAAAATGACAAGGAAAAAGGATAGGAGCTGGGAGAAATAAGGTTGTGCCAGACCTTGGAAGTAAGGATGGTGGTTTTGGTGTTAGACTTGATTTGGACAGCAACTGAAAGTTTATGGAGGAATAAGGAGAGAGATTTAATATGGTTATAATGGCAGGAAGGGTAGATTGCTACTACCTAAGCATTTTGCTGATGATTTTTAGATCACATTGAAGAACATGAGATTGGTGTTGGGCGATCGGGGAAGGAGGTTGAGATAATTACTAAAATCCAGGCCAGAGCTCTGGATGGTTCACAGAATTTGAAAGATTGCAATTCTTTCAAAATAACTAAATACAGGGAATGATATTAAATATTATACAATTAAATGCATTGGTATTAATTCCTTGGCCTAGGCAGACAAGGTTCTTTGGGTAAATTTGATATCTTTTATTAGACCAACTCGAATAGTTGGAAAAATTCTTCTTAGCAAGCTTTCAGGCACAGACACCCTTTGTCAGACTGAAGAAGTGTCTACAGACGGTCTGTGCTCTTCCCGGATGGAGTGGCAAAGCAGCCAGTGGCCGGTACTTATGCAAGAAAGCCAGTCAGTTAAAATGTAAATAGAGGTGGTCAGTAGGTGAGAGACAGGTGTGTGCTGGGGGGGGTGGTAAATGTAGATAGCTGTAGTCAAAGAATGAGACAGGAGTGGGGAGGGGGGAAGAGAATGAGAATAGCTGGTAAAAAGTGGAGGGTTTACCTGGTGAGTCAGATGTTAGGCAGGTTATAATGTGTCATAAATCCAATGTTTATATTTAGTCCATGATTTTTACAAATTACAATATACATTTACAAAATACCTTTACAGAATTTACAAGTTACTTTTCACAGATGAGCCTATGAACTTCACTTCACCAGTCTACTGGATACTAATCATGGACTAAATATAGACATTGGATTTATGACACATTATAACCTGCCTAACACCTGACTCACCAGGTAAACCCTCCACTTTTTACCAGCTATTCTCATTCTCTCCCCTGCCCCTCCCCCTTCCTGTCTCATCCTTTGACTACAGCTACCTACATTCCCCCTCCCCCCAAACCTGTTTCTCACCTACTGACCACCTCAATTGGCATTTTAACTGACTGGCTTTTTTGCATAGGTATTGGCCTCTGGCTGCTTTACCACTCTATCCAGGAGCAGCATAGACCATCTGCAGATGCTTCCTCAGCCTAAGTCGTGTTTGTGCCCAGAAGCTTGCTAAGAAGAATTTTTCCAGCTATTTGAGTTGGTCTAATAAAGGTATCAGATTTACCTAGAGAACCTTGTCTTCTTATGTCCTTAGACCAACATGGCTACAACCTACACCCATTATCAGCCTAGAGCACCAATACTGAAGTCTTTTTTTTTCAAACCATAAAGGCTTATTTTATTTATGTTTTGGAGTCCGATGCCTGTTTATCAATACAACTCAATAAAATCAAATTTCCTGTTGTAAAACTTTTTCAGAGTTCTTTAAAACTGTATTATAAATATCCCTTTTCATTTTTTATTCAAACTTTACTACTTTTCATATCATTCAAGTCAAGTCAGTCTCAAGGCTGCTGTGACTGTTAAGGCACCTTAGATGCTGTAACAACCCTCCTCCACTCTGCCCTATGTTTAGCTACCTTTGTGCACTCTGTCAATTCAAGCCCTGTCCAGTCCCTAATATTGGTTCCACAGTTCTTCTTGGGTCTTCTTTGTTTTCTATTTCTGTCCACTGCACCCTGCGTTATGGTGCTGGCAAGGGTGTCTGACTTGCTTGTTATGTGTCCAAATCATTGTAGCTTTCTTCATCTCACAACCTCCAACAACTGTTTGTAGGTTCATTTCTTGACTGATTTGCTGCTTGACAGATTCACTGGTCTGGTGCTCACTGTGTATAAGACACGCAACAGTTTCCTAAAGCAGCGCATTTCAAATGCCTTAATTCTGTTCTCTAACTTCTTTTTAAGTGTCCATGCCTCATAAAGCATTGTAGAGATGACCACAAGCACGCAAGCAGATGTAACTTTACTTTCAGTGTAATATTGCTGCTTTCTCAGATTTTTTTTAGCTTTGTTAGTTGGTTGGTAGCAATGGTATTCTGGTCTGGACTTCCTTTTTACATGTTAAGTATTCTGTTATGGTGGCTCCCAGACATGTAAAACTTGTTACTTTTTCTAGTTTTTCATTTCATATCATTCTATTTTGTTAAATGTACATTTAATGATATGTATATAGCAATGTAACGCAAGTCACTATTATGAATACTTTTGAAATAAGGGAGTATAAAGAAAAAGACATTTAAGTTCTTACTTCTGTATGTTCTAAATACAGGATTTAAAAAAATCTTGTGAAGGTACCTGGGCAGCCACAATATATTAATTTTAGTTTACTGTATGTCACTGTAAACTTTGTGTCCCTCCCCCCGCAACATGATTCATGAATAGACTATTCTGTGAATGTATTACAAGGAGATGATTAGAACTACCAGATACAGTAATTAAAGGCAAATATGAAGTTGAATCTACCCCTACTCTGAACTGGAGGGATCATGTAAGTGAAAAGAAAAGTTAGTTCATTCCCTGTAACCTCTTAGTTTTTGGCTTTTCTGACATGACTTCCAGCAGGATGCCAATTAGTGCTCCTTTTTGTGACTTCTTCTGATGTATGCAGTCCACTAGAATTGTGCTGGCTCCACCAAATTAATTTTGCAAAAGCAAGTAAACTCTCAGATGGAAGCAATTTCAATCACTGAGACTGGACTGAAGTAGAAGTGAATGACAGAAGTCAAAGCATCTATTCCAACAACAACAGCCAGAAAGTTCTGAACTGATTTTTAATACAAAAATTGTATATACATCAATTATGAAATAAATGTGTTTTTTTTTTCCTTGATAGTTATTTCTGGCTGGGTAATCACAATTAGGGAAACAGATTATTGTCTAGGAAAAAATCCAGAAACAGGTTATTGTTACTGAAACACATCTGATACCCCCACTCAGCTGCATTCTCTACAGTTCTTACACCTTAAAAAGGTCCTTGCTTTTTCTAATGATATTAATTAGTACCCTCATTCCCAATCCAAATACTGATACATCCCATCACTTGCTGAACCAAAGTCAAATCCACTTCTCTTACGCATATAAGTAATCTTACTGCCCCTTCATGTGTGTTTTGCTTAAATTACTGATTAACGATTGTACCTTCAAATCTACAGCTAGACTGTAATTCCAGGGAAACTGATGCTGCCCTCTGTGTGTGTGTGTCCAGTAATCATATTTGCTGTGAAAAAGAAATTTGCTTAAATTTAACTGTCACATATAGATAAAGGATGGCCCATGAAACTCTCTCTTAGTGACAATAATGAAATAGGATAAGATTGTAAAGGTTAGATCTGTACAAAGACCTGGGTGTCTAAGTGCCACCTAATTGCCCCAATAGGTGGCAAACTGCAGATTTTAAGTTCTAAAAAATCATTCTTAGTAGCCACTTAATCCTGTAGGTTCCTAGACTCCCTGGACACGCAAGTCCTTCATATGCCCAGAACCTCCTCAGTCTTGACAATGTTTAAAAAAACCCCTTGTGTCTAGTTCATGTTTAATGTGCGAGGTATCTAGGACAGAATTTACAAAGTAGGCAATTATCCTTTCATCTCACCCACAGGATCCAATCTGTTGAGTGTTTTCAAAGCGCACCTACTAGATCAGACTCACCCAGAATGTAGGAGGAGGAGGTCCTGTCACCTTGTAGCCAGCACTTGTAGTGGAATTTTGTTTCCATGTATGTGTCCAAATGACAGTTTTCTAGCTGTGTTGTAAGTGGCCTTGGTACCTGTGCACAGAATATGATTCTGTTACTTCTGTACTGTGGATATATATGTATGCACATGTAGAGTGAGCATACTTAGTTATCTACTTAATGGGCAAGTATGTATGTGGTTAGGATCATAAGACAAGGGATCAAATACAAGTGAAAACAAGTTTTATAAATATTTTAGGGGAGTATGGCACCCTTGTTAAGGGGAATGCAGATTAAGTGAGAAGTAAGTCATTTCCACCACTCGGTCAAAGACATTTTGAATATACTTCTCTCCAACTTACTGGCATAGTACTCTAACCACCCTTCCACAGGTTAGTCATTATCTAAACCTCTATCCAGTGCTCCTTTAGTAGCAGGACCTGTGGGCAGGCAAGATAATAATACATGTGGAATCAGGAGAAAAAGGGCAAACTAAAGGTGTGTGGCTCGGTGAAATGAATAGCCTTGAAACAAAGAGGAGCCAGTGTTCTAGCTTGAGCCCTTGTTCCCAGTGGGATGAAGTCTTCTCCACTGCATTTCTGTCCATGCATTTTATTTAATGTCTATTTAAATACAAGGTACAGTGGATCAGCTGCAAAAGAAGCACTGGGTAGGGAGGCCCTTGAGATTGTCTAGCAGATTAGAGTGCTGGGCCTGGGATGTGGGAGAGATGTGTATTCAAACTCCCTCTGGGGAAGGGGAGCCTGGAAAACATTTGCTTCTTGGGCAAGTTCCCTAACTGCTCAAATATTAGGGCAAAAACAAAAGTGGACTCATTCTCTCCCCCCCTCCAGACACTTTTTTGCTGGATTTATTATCAGATGTCTAGATATCTGTCCAGCCTGTGCATAGCTAATTCATCATGCACAGTCTATGATGCCTGCATGCTTATATATCTGCAATGCAAAGAGAGGGCTAAAAGTGGCCAGGTGTGTGGCTAGAATGCTGCCTTTTAGGCATACAAATGGAAATAGGATTCCAGTCCTAGTAGTCAGAGCCCTCATGCAGAATGTGAGCGATCCAGGTATAAGCCCTTCCTCTGCCCGAAGAGATCAGAATCTGGTTTAATGCTCTAATCAACTGACTATTTACTCTGGGGTGTGAGTGTGTGCTCACCTGTTCTCTCTCCCTTCTGTTGAAGCTGTTCTATTTTGCTTGGAATAATTAAAGATTCATTAAATGAGAAATTCAGGACTCTTGGCAGTGGAGCACTCCTCTAGAAAGGGAAAATGTATATTAAAGAGAATGAGTTTCTCTCAAAATCTGTACGCATTGGAAAAGAGCCTGGCACAGTAGACCATATAGGCCTTTAAAAAATGTAGCAAATAAAAACAAAAAATCAGAGAAAAGTATTTTGTGAATTTCTATAAAGGACAGTTGTGCTTTGAAAATGGCTAATATTGGGTTCCATGTTTATTGGGTTTTTTTCCCTCTCTCTCTTGCAAATCTGTTCACTTCTTCAGAAGTGAGAGAGATGGGTTTTTTCCCCCTCAATCTGTCAGCTCTGGAAACTCAGCTTGGGTTCTGAGAATCAAGCTGGGTTCTTTCCATCTCATACATAATCACCACTAATAAAGGTTCACTTACACCTGTGCAGCCCCATTGTCTTCAAATTATTTTCTCAGTGACACCCGTTCAACACCGTTGCCTTTGAGTTTGCAGAGGTGTAACTGTTTGTAACTTTGTAAACAGTCATCTTCAATGCATAGGTTGGAAAGGATTTGACAGCTCACTCGGTCTCAGGTCTGTTAGCTCTGCAAGATTAACAACCAATAAAAATGTATTTTATTGCCCCAACCCTGAATGTGCATGAGACAATATCTAAATAAGTATAATTTTTAATAGTTTCTTTTTTGGGGCTCAGCTGTAATTGAAGTGAATTATTTGGGTATCAAGAAGTATTTTTAAATGCCAGGTATACTCTTAATAAGGACAAGGACTATTTTTTTACTTTCCATGTTTAATGTTTCTTCCATCTTTTTCAGGTGTATTTGCCTTAAGCCAAGATTTTAATATTCTAAATATATATGTTTCCAGCATTTGATTTATGTGTAGTACTTACTGGCAGGACAAATGGGGAACCTATTGAACTTTTCCCAAATGGCACCTGTTTTATGGATTGATTAGTTTAATTTCATGAGCAATACAATCAGTTTGAAAACAAAGCAGAGCCCCCATACACTACTCTCTCCTTTTCCCCTGGAAAAAGTCCACTGTATTTCTTGTACAGTACATTTTTTTTAAATGAGGTTAAACAGCTTGATGTGGGTTCTTGGATTCTCAGTAACTGCCTTTGAGGTTTGAATTAGATTTTAGATGAGGTTAAGCTTAAAAGAGCAAAATATTAACAATCTCTGGTAAATCAATAAAATATGTAGCATTATTTAGACAGTGTTGAATATTGCGTAGTGTAAGGTTTCTTCTTGGCCCTTCATTTGCTTAAACAACTTGGAAACATTAGTGTGACCTTAATCATGTGTTGTCTCTTACCAATGGGATGCCCAATGAATCTTTGTGGTCATTAATACAAATAATTATCTTGTATCAGTTTGAATATTTAATTAATACTACCACTGCTAATGTCTACTTTGCTGACAGTATTTTTAAGCGAGTTAGCCAAAGTAAAAACTCTTGTGTTATTGATATATATTTTTAATGCAAAAATGTGTATTGAATAATTGGGGAATCTCTTTTAAATTCTAGGAAAATGTCTCTTAGGAAAAAAAAAAGATGAGGCTAATGGTATCTTTTAAAATATGTTATTTCATGACTTCTCATAGTATTGTCTCATTGTGCATGGAGCAGCATTCCTTTGTGCATTCTCAGGCATGTGCATGTGAAATGTGTTGTGCTTTATAAAAAAAAAGATTTGTGTGACCTGTATGCCATTTTCTTAACATTTGTTTGGACCGTCCCATCCAAATATGCTGTGCTGCTACACTGTTTTGTCTGAATGTTTTCCGTTTTCAAACTGCAATCATCAGTACTGGAAACTTTTTTCCCCCCTCAAAGGAAAGCTTAAGATATGTACTTGGCCTTCAGAATCCAATACTTGGGGCGTTGTGTTAAAGAAATATTGCAAAATTGACAATAAAATTATGAATGCTGCTGCCGTGTTTCAGCTTTTTTGATATAAAATGTGTTATTAATAATGTAGGAATTGTCCAAACTGTTTCATTTTCATGTACATTTAAATGGAGTAGACACTTATTTTAAGATTGTCTAACCTACATGTTAATTCAGCTGTCAATGGAAGCAGTGAAACCAAAGAAGAATCAATGCTAGGTATAATACGATATAATAGATCTAAGTGATAGGGTATCTACCTCACATCACCTGATCTGACAGCAGGGATTGAAGTATGGATGCTTGGTTCCAAAGCACAATCCAATGGATTTTCAGGCCTGTCAGTAAGTAGCAAAGTGCTGATAAATTGATAACTTGGTGTGGGTTGTGGGATTTGCAGTAACTCCCTTCAAAGTCTTGAATTAGATTTAAAATAAGGGCATTTTATCAATACCATAAAGTCTCATCATGTTTCAAATCGTACACATGTTAAAATAATAGCAAAGAGTGTTGTTAAAATTAAAAAATGCATAGTAGTAGCAGGTAAAATGCATATCCTGTTTTATGGTACTAAATTACTGCTTGTGGAAGTATTTGGTTAAGGGGGTTATGTGACTAAATCAAAGGTATTTTAAGAAATGAGACCCCACAAATGTGCCCCTTAATCTGTTTCACATGCTTGGTTTTAGGGGGGAGAAAGAACGAGTGTGGTTTGCTTTGAAAATAAAAGGATCTTTACATCTAAGTTTAGTCATGATCTCTCTCTTGAAGGAAGTGGGCTACAAATTGCAGTACTAATTTTCTAGGCTATATTGCAGTATTAACATCCAATTTACCATTTATGGTACAAATAGCTTTAAGATTGGGGAGAGAGACTTTCTTTTCCAGCAAATTTTGCAGCTGGAACTGATACTAATACTCTTATCTCTCTGTACCATACAATAATTGCAGCTAATTGTTTGCTGCTTCTGTGTGGTGTGGTAGGTAGATGAAATATGTCAACTGTTAAATCATTACATTAGTGTGCACAATTTTAATGTTTTCAGAGAAATAATTACTAAATGTGTAATTCAAGTGAGGAAATACTTCATGTATGACTCTAGTTTCAACATATTCTCAATCTTTTTGTAGCCAGCCTTAATACTTCTGCTTCATTAATAATATTTTCATTAGATATGTGTGCCTTGCTGTTTCTATGTATGTAGGGAGGTGTAGTACTGGTAACATAACACACAACATAATGGGAAGGAGATCCAAGTGCTTAATTTGGGAAAGAGAGCAGAACACTCAGCCTTTTTACATAGTCACGTAGAAATGTTGAAGCAACCAAGAAATTGCAAAGCTTCATATATTCTGATGTAACACCCCCCTCCCCACATTTATTTGACATTCTCTACAAAGGCAAAGGTGTTCTTGTAAAAGTGACTCAGGTAGGGGGGCAGGAATTCTACTTGTTGAGGGGTAGTCACTTTTACACTCTACTTTTGGTTCAGATTTGTTTCTTAAAGGTGAAATGTTGTACCTACAATAAGGCTGGAAAGACTACTGAGAGTTTTCAGTTGATATTTCCTTTCCCCCTTCCTTCTCCCCACCTGCCCCTGCCCCAGATGGAAGAAAGCCAAAGCTTGTGAGAGTCTGAAAGGCAGCTCCATGAGGGTTGGTCAGCTAATCAGTTTATCCTCTACAAGTCTCTGATCCCTGATGATGAGGGCACAATGGATCTATGTTCAGTGGAGAAAATACATGTTGAGAGACTAGAGAGTAAGAACTGGATTTAAAATAAATACATAACAACTTGAGACCAAAAAGCTGTTCAGTGGTTGCCTGATTTTGGAAGCACCTAAACTCAGTATGCTCATCCTTTCAAATCTGAAAATTTTGCTGGATATGTGAAGTTCTGCCTTCTGGGTGCTCACCGATCTTATCCTGCTAGGCACTTAGAACTTTTGCCTAAGCCTATTTGGACCTGGAAGCTAGGTGGAGTCATACAAGTCCTCTGAAGCATACTTGGAACAAATGTGCCTGACAGCATTTGAGTTCAGCATGAAGTGCAACAGCCATGGTCGTTTTAATTCCTAACTATGGCCAGAATAGGGAAACGATGAATACCTTTTACCTTATATAGCCTACTCAGTAGAGTATTTCTCCAGAAGGTACGAGAGTGGAGTTGCTGGGTCCTTATCTGACTGAGGGGATTCAGATCCAGGAGAACTGACCTAATCATCAGTCTATATGCTATTGTAGGTTCTTCTAAAGCAGGTTTTTAAATACACCCTGTGTATGTAGGAGACTTGTTGTAGTTGTCATGTATCTGTCTTTTATTATCAATGCCTAAGCAAACAATTGCGAATTATCTAAAGCCGTGCATATCATTATAGATAATGCCAAAAATTTAACCTTCTCCTTATTTCCAGTTAATTATGAATTTTGCTTCCTTTCTGCTCAATGGCATACACCTGCAAGCTTTACTCTGGGATAAATTCTAATGATATATTAATAACACTAAATATTCTGCCCTTCTGGTTTACTGCAGGAGTATGCATCATTTTGTTGGTGGTTGCTGTGCTCAGTCAGACATGTTTGTAACCCATTCTAATTTATGTGTTTGTTCTTGCTGTTTCACTTTTAGCCTACAGGGATTGTCTCAGTTGTTTTATTTTCTGCTACTCCTTATTCTATAGGGTGAAGTCTAATCTGATTTAAGATTCACCTAATTTAAGATAGTCTCTTATTACTGTTAACTTAATCTTCTGTATGATAGTCAAACTGTTCTTCATAATCCCTCTGATTCATATACACCAACTTCTACAAAATTAGGACACACTTAAATGGAATGTTTTTCAAGGAACTGAATTACATTCTATGATAATAGCACGGACAGTTTCTACTTTGATAATTCTATTTAATTAAGATACCTGAAGTTGGTAAAGGAACTTAATTGGAGTAAACAGTCTTTTTAATGCCATGATATTGCTTTATCTTGTTTTATCAACCTTAACTTGATGAATTTACTGGTTATCTCCTGCAAGCTCACAGCATAACATACTTAACAGTATTTCTTTATTTCTCTTGTATTGCAGCTACCATATTGCCTCAAATCCAAAACAAGCTTCCCCGCTCTCATTTAACAAACGGGAAGGGTGGGGGACATCCCTTGTCATGGATTCAAATACAAAAGAGGGGCCAGACAGCTGCTGCTGCTCTGACTCCAGCTCTGACCTGGGGTTAGTCTGAACCGCTACTACTGCCCTATCCCCTGCCACCTTTCCCTCTGCCACTGCCTCTGCAATTCAGATAAATGCATTAATTGATCTATATTTTCAGTGAAAAATAACATCCTCTTCAGCAGCTGTTTTAATGGGCCAGTAGGTTTCATTTCAGCAAAATAAAATAATTTTGAGAATTTTTAGGTTCAAGATTACTGCTTTTTTTGTGGAATCTTGATTCTCCCAGAATCCACATGGAGGGGCCCTGTACCTCTGAAGGACTGGAGGGGACAGAGGGGCTTACTGGAAGTAGAGATTTTGCAAAGAGATGCATTATGTGAGTCAGTACAGTAGACTGGAATCAAGGAACATCTGCTTGATTTTTTTTGAGCATTATGTGACTTAGTAAAAAAAATAAAAGAAGGCGGTCCCCATGGTTGTGTGTTTTTGCTTCACTAGGATGCTAAATCATCTCCCTGTATTATTTTTCAAAGGAATTCTGAAGAATTCTTAGCCCTGGTTGCTACTCATCAAATTCTGGGGTTGTTTTTTTTTTTGAGGCATGTTTTGAAAAATAACTCCTTCAAATAAAACTAGGAAGACATACTTAAAAACTGGCAAAGCCTGGTTTGTTGCATACAATCTATAGGAAAACCAAGGAGAGTAATTGAAACATTGATATTTTTGGATTTGTTAATTCTTTCCATTTCTTGTATATTTTCTCCTGAAATCCTAGGTAACACAAAAGCAAGGGATAGAAATTGCACACAAACAAGTATGTTATTGAAACTGATTTAAATCTGTAACATAACAGAAGTTGCGTGCATATAAAACTGCTTTCAAAATGGCCAAAACCGGATTAAGATAAACCTGGATGGTTGTAATATCAGACTTAACTGATTTAGGTTAAATCAGTTTATTGAACTCCTGTCCCAGATTCCCTCCAGATTCAAATGAACTCACAGCCCTCCAGCATCCCAGGATGTGTTGCATCTTCCCCCCAATGGTGTTTAACACTGAAAAATGCAAGGTTCTCCACCTTGTGAGGAAAAACCTGCAGCATCCTTATAGGCTTGGCAGCACTATACTGGCTAGCACTACAGATGAAAGGGACTTGGGGGTCATGATTGACCACAAGATGAACATGAGCCTTCAGTGTGATGCTGTGGCTAGTAAACTGAGCAAAACACTGGCTTGCATCCATAGATGCTTCTCAAGCAAATCCCAAGATGTCATTCTCTCATTGTACTCGGCCTTAGTGCGACCGCAGCTGGAGTACTACATCCAGTTTTGGGCTCCACAATTCAAAAAGGATGTGGAGAAGCTTGAGAGAGTCCAGAGAAGAGCCATGCACATAATCAGAGGTCAGGAAAACAGACCTTACGACTACAGGCTGAGTACCCATGACCCCAGCTGACTTCCTGCCCCAGGGGGCTGGACTTGATCTTCCGAGGTCCCTTCCAGTCTGAATGTCTATGAAATCTATGAGGGGGAGCCTAGAGCTCCCCCTGGTGGTGGCAGGGGCCCACTGCAGGGCTCCAAGAAGCAAGAGCTGTTTGCATTCATTAGCACGAAACCTGCTCCTGCTTCCCTACAGGTGTAGAAGCCTGTCTGGTAGCATTTATTTGCAAGTAAACTGCTCCCAGATCTAATGCCCATGTAGACCCACCCACAGTATAATGAACATGGATAGTACTGTTTGCTGTAACATGGGAGACCTTGGCCTATGGTGTTGCAGGCATGAAGACGTTGGACCAGTGCTGCCTTGACCTAATCCAATACAAGTTGTAGGGCAGAATAACTATGCTAGTGAAATGTGTTTGTGGAAGGCAGAGGTATTCATAGATTTCATAGACATTAGGGCTGGAAGGGACCTTGTAAGATGATTGGGTCCAGCCTCCTGCCCAAGGGGAGGAAGTCAGCTAGGGTCAAAGGATCCCAGCAAGATAAGAGTCCAAATGTTTCCTGAAAGTGTCCAGAGTAGGTGCTTGCACCACTTCTGGGGGGAATCTGTTCCAGGCCTTGGGGGCTCGGATAGTAAAGAAGTTTTTTCTTGTGTCTAGCCTAAAATGGTTTTGCAGGAGTTTGAATGTTGGACCTTGTTATCCCTTGGGTTGCACTGGTAAACAGGCATTCCCCCAGATCCTGATGCACACTGGCTTGCTCAACATCTGTATAGATCCGGCGCTTTAATGGGGCTTGTTTGGTGCTGTTATCTAATAGTTAATTAAATTGGCTTCAGGTTAAAG
>NW_017729031.1:70261821-70274239 GCF_001723915.1 Gavialis gangeticus
GTAAGGGTGGCCAGAGCCTGGAATAGGCTTCCCAGAGAGGTGGTGCTCTCACCTTTCCTAGAAATCTTCAAGAGGAGACTGGGTAGGTACCTGGCTGGGGTCTTATGACCCGTGCCACCCCCAGTGCTCCTTCCTGCCCATGGCAGGGAGTCGGACTAGATGATCTGTCTAGGTCCCTTCCGACTCAGTGATTCTATGATTCTATGACTCCAGCCCCTGCCCTACTCCCTCCCACACTGTGGGGACCTTAATCTGCCCCCCTTGCATCCCTTCCCTTCCCCACTCCCCCTGCCCTCCACAGACTTACTGGCAGGACGCTAATTTCCAAGCTGCTGGGCTGCCTTCCTGTAAATCAGCTATTGGCTGATATGGCTGGTTAATAATTGCCTATTGGTATGGGCCAAGAAAATCTTTATTGGTGCAGCCTTACTTACCACTGTTAGTTGTACAAACATGATTCACAAGGTAAAATCAGAGATTTTAAATGGGAATCCATTGTGTTCTGCCCTGTTGTGATCTTTCCGAGTTCTTTGCAACAGAATTATTTTGTTATTTTTCTGTAGTCAAAAAAATGAGTGGAAACAAATTGCTGGTGTCTTGTGTCTAAACAAGGTTGAGAACCATTGGTCTACCTAGTAATTTGCCTGGTAACAGGGCCCTAAAAATGCTGCTTTGTTCCATGCAGGTTGCCATCTAAACTCTGTATACTTTTGGGTGGACTTGGCTGTTCTTTTGGGTGGACCACTTAGCGCTGCTGATTGACAGTACCAGTCAGCTCATCTATGGACAAGTTCTTCGAATTCCGGTTCTTGTGATCTTCTCCTTACAATTGCTATTTGTTGTGTGTGTATTTTATTAAATATATACAATTCTCCATTCACATTCACACCTGTTTCTCCTTGCTATAGAACCTTATATTCTTTTTATTCAGACCTTTTATGCATGATGAACAGTTGTATTACTGAGCCAGGATCATTAACCAGCACTGTAGCTGTAATACTGAAGGAGAATAAGATGTATTAGTAGCTTTAACAAATATGAATAAGGTCAACTGGCTACTGTCATCATCTTTATATATTCTGATTGGAGCAGCTTAAATAAGTTCAACAGCCACAGGCATTACAAATCTGCAGGGTGTGAAAAATCCACAGATTGAGTTTCAAGCTCTGATAGTTCCACTAGTCCAGCTAGATCTATGTTTGTTTCCACAGAGACTACTATAACAGGAATTGTTCACAGGACTTTCTTTAAAGTAACATTGTTATTTGCTCTGTTTTCTGTATGGATTGGCAGAATAGGAATGCTGTTAACACATTTTGTCACTGTCAGTAATGGAGATGGTTGTTTATATCAAAATACAGTGTAGATTTTTTTTTGGATAACTTCATTATATAGTATACATGTGGTGGTTTTTTCCAGTCTTGCACCAGTGGAGGGTACAGCATTGACCAGTGACAGCTGCCACACTGTTTCTAGCTGTTGGTATGAATTGTATTGATTTTATTCTGTTAGTGGTAGTATATAACCAGAATGTCATGCTATAATAATACTGGCGTCTGTGTGACTCTGCGTGTACTTACAAATTGCACTTTATACTGTATTTAGGATTACTGCTGAATATGCTGTGTATAGTATTTCATAGACATTAGGGCTGGAATGGACCTTGGAAGAGTTCAGCCCCCTGCCCCAGGGGCAGAAAGTCACCTGGGGTCACAGGATCCCAGCAAGATAAACATCCAAATGTCTCTTGAAGGTGTTCAAAGTAGGTGCTTGAACCACCTCCAATGGCAGGATATTTCAGACCTTGGGGGCTTGGACAGTAAAGAAGTTCTTCCTTACGTCCAGCCTAAAATGGTCTTGCAGGAGTTTATAACCATTTGACCTCGTCATCCTTTGGGGTGCTCTGGTGAACAAACACTCTCCCAGATCCTGGTGAACACCCCTTATAAACTTATAGCTGGCCACCAGATCGTCCCTGAGCCTGTGCTCTTCCATAGCTTTCAGCCTGTCATTGTAAGGTCTGTTTTCCTGACCTCTGATCATGCACATGGCTCTTCTCTAGACTCTATCAAGCTTCCCCACATCCTTTTTTGAATTGTGGAGCCCAAAACTGGACACAGTATTTATAAAATGTACTTTATATTATATATACTTTGTACTGAGTATATATGTACATATAGGTAAGATTCCCCCAACATCTTACAAAACTTTCTTTTCATTTTACTCTCAGTGGTAAAATGGAGGAGATTATAGAGCTAATTACATTTCTAATTTCCATAGCGTTAAATAGCTTGCACTATTAACATTAAGAACACTTCAGGTTAGAGAAAGGAATTTTTATGAACAAACTGAAAAGAGTATTTTAACTCAAGACTTCTTTTTTCCTGTGCTGGATTTTAATGGAAAGGAAGATACCCTAAAAGGTGATGTTATTTTGTTGAATTAGAGTACATTTGCAAAATGTTTTCCTTCACCGTGTAGGAGTAGAAATCATTAATCTGTAGTTTTTTTATTTTGTTTTGGCTTTTTTTTTAACACTCCCACTTCATGCATAAAGGATTAGTATAATCTTTACTTTGGGACCTCTAAAAGACTATGAGAAAGATACAGATATTTGAAACTGGAAAAAAACATGCAATATAGTTGTCTATATATTTTATTGAAAGCCTGATGGGGGAAGTGAGAAAAGGTTGGTACAGATTATATCAATGTTTTGTTTTATGTGGGTAATGAATAATTGTGAAATATCAGTAACAGAAACTTTAAAAAGTAATTTTTATAAAGGTAGACTGAATAAAACTAAAGGATACCTTATCAGTTCTCTGAATAGTACATTCAAGAATTTGTAGATTAGGGGCAGAAAGGACCATTTGTGTCATCCTGCGTTCCTGTATTTTTCAAGGGGTGATACTGGTTTATTGAATCAAAACCTTCCTTGGAACAAAACTTGCGAGTTCAGAGCCACTCAGTTCCCAATTTCTGAGCATATAGTGTACCCTGGTTCTGTGACTTGCTTAAGATTTAAGTGTGTAGCTTCTCTGTGAAACTGTGGTCATCAGTGTTGCTGGCATACTTCAAAAGCTATCTCAACCATTCTCTTTTCTGCAGCGAGAGAGAAACCAGATGTATGCCTCTCTTCTAGCTTTCTTTGGAACTTACTCCTTAGGCCTTGGTTGCACTTTCCCTCCTCACCTTTTATTTTCATGGACCCAACAAGTCCAGAAACCTCCTCACGAATGTCCCTATGACATTGGTGGTCATTTAAAAGTTTAGGACCAGGAACCTCAGTCATATGGAAGCTGTCTCTACTGGGCAGAAACTTTCCATGGTTGCACATGTACATGCATCTAGGTAGAATTTCTTTGGGTAACATTCATTGATTCTCTCAATGATCTTCATAAAGAAATGGATGTCTTTTCTGAACTTTTAACCTCACTCCTAACCATGTTCTTTTTAGGGCCTTCCAAGTAATTAATAGCTTCATAACTTCCTGAAAGGAAGGGAGCAGTAGGAACATCTAGTATGAGCAGTTCTCAGTTTAAAAATAAACCCAGGAAAAACTCTTTTGTCTTTTTTCATTTTCCTAGCATACCTTGCTGTGGTGGCCAGTGGCTATGTTTGCATGGAAACATATATGTATTTAGCATGCCTGGCTGTTCTTTTGAAGCTTTTATTAGTCTACCTGAATGACTGAAAATGAGCCTTGTTTCAAGCTTGGGTGGTAAACTGCATGAAGCAGTGTAGCACCGCTATTAGGCAAGGTAAGGTTTAGTTTGTAGACGTAGTTGTAGATCATCATGGCAAAGCACACTAAGAAAAGAAGCCAAGAAACAGAAGCTATTCCAATTCCTTAAATTAGGGAATGGCTGAGAAATAGAGCTCTAGTCAAAAGTTGGATACTTGAAATCGGAGCCTGTTGGTTAAGAGAGCATCCAGGATAGGGGAAAGGGAAGGATGATGATGTAGATGTGTGGGAAACTGCTGACTAGAGAAAGAGGCTGAGGTGGGGGGAAAAAAGCTTGTCCGTTTTAACTTTGTTTTATTTGGTCTTCTCCATAACAGAGAAAAAGATGGAGCCTCACCTTGTGGGTCTGGGTTTGAACATAGTGATCAATTCAGAGTTAACAGTCTGATGGGAGATGGTAACCTTATGGAAGCCTCCTGCAGCATGTCTGAGAAGCCAGAAAAAACATATGTGTAATTGGAGTGGGGGGAAGGAGGGCATAAGGGAGGAGGGAAGGGAGAGAGAAAGGTTCCTTATGTATGTCCTAGAGAATTGGAGACAGAAGAAAAGTGCTTTTGGAGGACATGAGAGAAGGGGCTATGTGAGAGTTGAAGGTTCAGATCAGCTATCCGTCTTTTTTTCCCCTGTTTTTGAGACCTAATGCTTAGTTCTTTGTGTAATTATCCTTTTTCTCTATCATAGTTGGATAGAAACTTCTGACTATTTGCTTCACTCTAATTAAAATATGCAATGATGATTTTGTCTCTTGAGTCTCTCTTTTCTAATTCTATCTTCTAATATATAGCCCAAAATGTAATTTGATAGTTTCTAACAGTTCTTAGTCTTCCATTTTTTTTGCAGATGCATACTTCTTGAAAGAACTTTGAATGATCATGACTTCATAAACCTTTTTTTTTAAGACTTCTTGACCATATTTGTCCTTGTAGATCTTTTAATTCACTTTCTTTGTTTTTGATTATATTTGTATTGGATTACCTGAGTAATCTATTGCTAGCACAGTGCAATCTAGGTATGCTGGATTTTTCCCTTTCTGTATCTAGAAGGATGATTGAAGAAGAATATAGATGAAATATCTGGGTACCATTTCTTTTTCTTTTCTTTTTCTTTGTTTATTTTTTCAAGTAAAAACAAAACATATCTGGTTGTCTGTGGCTTTCTACGGACGGAGTTTCTAAACCACCAGACTTGTTTGAGCAGTCATGAAACCCTGAGATCCTGAGATGCTATCGGTAAAATGGAATGCAAGAAATTATCTTGCATGACAAAAAAACCCAAACAGAAAGAAATAATGCAACTGCCTTATCCATTTTTTGCACAGAGCAGCTCCTATACTTTGACTATGGTGCAGAATTTAATTCCCAGAGTGCAAAGTATTAGGTTAACTACAAGACAGTGTCAGACTCCCTTAGAAGGAGTTAAACTACAAGGGGAGGGAGGGAGATATGACTAATTGCAGAAAAACTGAAAAGTGCGCACATGGTGCATGACAGTTTATAAATAAGAGATTGTGGGAACAGTAGCAGGGGAGTTAGTGCTATAGGCACACAGTAATGAAAAGGACAGTGGAACATTTTAGATGTTACAATTAAAGTGAACTATCAGAGGGTTGTACCCAGAGTTATTAATGTCAGTCAGGGTCATCCTTTTGCAAATCGGTTGTAAAGATTTTCCTACTTTGCGTCCTATGCTCCTTTATGATGCTTAAAGGAGTGAAGGCCCTGACTTAGAGACCTTCTATATTTTTGGAGGATAATGAACATGGTGTGATTACTTTTCTTGGAGTCAAGCATTCTGGGATATCTGCATATACTGTGGATCACCTAGGGGCAAGTTTCATTCTTTCTGTTGTAGCCAGTAACTACAATGTATCACCATGCATAGAGTTCAAGGAAAGGGTGACTGTTCTATATCCTTCTATCCCCTTAGCTACAAACCCATCAACCTCATTTCTGTCATTTTGGCTTCCCTTCTGCTTGCTAACAGGTAGATTTTGTGGGTGCCTGTAGATGTGCTGCGAGGCTGGTCTGAAGTGCTGTAATTATTTGTTTGAGTCTGCTGGAGTATGGTAATTACCACTTCTGAGTTGCATGTATCAGCTTCCTTGCACTTCAAAATGGCAGCAGGGGTGCTTTAACTCTAGTTTGTTGAACTAACTTTAGTTCAAGTGCCCCACCTCCATTTTGAAGCACGGGGATGGTGATACATGAGTTGTTGTGGTGCTTTAATTAGAGCAGCTTAGAGAGCTGCTCTAATTAAAGCATTCACCCCCCTCCCCCGCACAGCATGTGAAAACGTGCCTTCAGGTTGTGGGGTGGACACAAAAACAATTACCTGTGACTTAAAGGAGGGTAGGGATTTACCCTGTGTCAGGAAATCCCAGTAAAAACCAACTGCTCCCTGATAACTGACAATTACTAATTGTTCATATCCATGATTTTTCCCCAGAATGAAAGAAAGCTAACTTGCAATAGCTTATGCCTTTTACAGTCACCGCCCACTTCTGTTTCATAGTAACTTGTTTTGTGTGGTGGTGGCCTTAATCAGCTCTCTTCCTCTATGACGGGAATAAATTCCAGTCTGGATTTTTGTGAAAACTTGAAAAGAACTCTCAAAGTGCTTTTCCCAGAAGCATATTTGCTGAGTTTCAACAAAAATAAAACTGCAGTCATTGTATACCTAATTGTAAAAAAATCCTTATTGGTCGCCTTTTAAGTGAAGCTTTTAGATGGGTTGTAAAACTTTTTAAATCCCTTTTAGCAGAAATAAGGACATTTATGGGAGCACATGGAAAAAAAAATCCTGTGTGAGTATTTAAAATATATATATTTTTAAATAGCTGAATGTTAGAACTGTTCCAGAAAGAAGTTTCTTTAACAATTAAAGGAACTGAAGAGCCAACTGTGGTCTAATCCTTTCAGCCCTGAACTATATGTATAATTGTACTTGCATGAATTATAGCACCGAGACCAATGGAACTATAGATGTTTATGGGGCTTGACACACAATGTATTTACCCTCTTGTAAATTATGCTAGGATCCAGAGCAGAGAGACAACCAGTTTTTTTTCCAGTGTAATAGATTGTAAACTGTTTTTACTGTGTCTTGCCCTTAGGTGTTGGGGAGCCAGCAATAGCTTCTTTCTATGGAGCCAGTAGTTGAGCCCCTGCATAGGTTGTGGACATGTGATCCCTACATTGGTATAACTTACAGTACTATAGATTTACTTGATACTTCTCTGGGGTTAATTCTGTACCATGTTGGATGAAGTTAGTTTAGATTATAGATATATGGCATTTGTCTTATATTTCTTTGTACAAAGAATTATAAGTCTAGGCTCTGGGTATTTGTGAGACCCAGGCCCATAGCAAAATTTTTTTCTGGGAACGTTTCGGAAATTAGTCATAATTTCTGAAAAATCTTCAGCAAGTATGACAGATTTTGAAAAAACCTTAAAAGGTAGTTAATCTGCATGCAGTAATTAAAAACTAATGATCACAGTGCAGCCCTTTATTAATTGTTTATTGAATGAATGATTAATAGATTCTAGGGTTCGAAGGGTCCTCAACAGATTGAGTCCAACCCCCTGCCTAGGCAGGAAAGAGTGCTGGGGTCAGATGATCCCAGCCAGATGCCTATCCAGCCTTCTCTTAGAGACCCCCAAGGTAGGGGAGAGCACCACCTCCCTTGGAAGCCCATTCCAAATTTTGGCCACCCTTACCGTGAAGTTTTTCCTGATATCTAGCCTAGAAAAAAACCTGGACATGGGGGTTCAGCTAGGAGTCTGGGTGTATACCCAGGCTTGAACTCGTAACAATTTGGCCCCGGAGTCAGCACACCCTCCACCCACCAGCCAGACAGCCAGGCCCCCTGCAAAAATTCTTGGACGTGGGGGTCCAGCCAGGAGTCTGGGCACATACCCAGGCTTGAGCTCACAGTTCTATTATGGAACTGGGTGGGGGACTCTTCTCCTTGTGAGGATTTCCTAGCACTGGATTAAAATATTTTTCTCTTGACACAAAACCCACATAGTTAGTGTTAGGAACACTTTTTAGAGCAATATCATGATAATTTAGTAAGCCCTAAAGTTAGCCCACTGTGTGTTTTTTTTTTTGTTTTGTTTTGTTTTGTTTTGTTTTTTTCCCCCATTCCTTGTAATATGGCTTTTGATGCTACTTATAGCAGGAGAAGGATTAAAACAATGGTATAAAATAGTTTCATCCTTTCCTTATCTGTTCCTACAGGCCTCCTGGTATATTCGCTATAGTCCATCTACTGGACTGTGAAGAACAGAAAGCTTGTTTTTACTGTTCTGTATGAAGTTTAAGAACTCGCTATAATTTCCTGTCACAGAAGTTTGTTATAAAATATGTTTTCTCTTATTTTACTCCACTAAATTTTAAAAGTTTTTTCTTATAGATTCTACCTTCCTCTTCTCTCAGTGGTGAATTCACATTGTGCTCTAAAAGTTATAACTTCTGTTTAATATATCAGTATCTTTATGTTCACATATTTTGAACACAAATGATAAACATCTTTAAATAAAAAAATACTTTGCGTATATGTGCTTTGTTTCAGGCTTCACTAAGAGATGTTGCTAAAATCATTTGAACAAGGGCAGTTGCCAGTTTTCTTCAGATTCCTGTTTCTAATATATTGTTTTAGAACCCTGTTTCTTTTTCAGGATGTTGAGTGTGTTTCTTTGCTATTGTTAGAAATGAAGAAGATCCAAATCTCTGAGGACAAAATAGTAGTAGTAGCGGTAGTAACAGTTTTACTTTGTAGTTTATTTACTATACTCTAAGAGTTTATATTGCATTATAACAATCATTCTATTGTTTTTGTGTTGGTCATGGCAGTTAAGTTACAGATGCTTTTACATTTTTTATGTGGTATAGCAAGTTTATCTGTAGGCTTATGTTCTGATTCTGCCAGCTCAAGCCCCTGCTTCATTTGAACTTTTCAAAGTATGAAAATTAAGCGCTTCTGTAAATGTTTGCATGACTGGGGCCCTAGATTCTATATTATAAGGAGATTAAATTAGATGGCCAAATTGACTTATGAAAGGAATTTGCTATTAATGCTTGGTATAAAGTGTTAATCAGTTGTACATTGACACCCAGTGACGGGAAGAACACAAATTAATATTGTTTGCATTACTTCTTAATCACAGGCAATTATAAAATTGCAGAGTAGGGGCATAGATTTTTGAATTTTCAGGGCTGAAGGGACTGCTGTGATTTTTGTACCCTATTTGAACTTTCCTTCATTCATCCTTCCTTCTAACAGCTGTGGTTTAACTAAAGTGTATAGTCTAGAAATTTCCAATGATGGGGAAATTCACCATAATTCATGGGAAAAAGTTTCTATGGCTAAGTAACCTTAAAAGGATTTCTTGAAATTTACGGAACTACATGTCATTTGTTACTGGCTGAATAAATAATGTGTCTGGATCTTAGTGCAAAGGTAACTGGCTGCTATTGAAGCCAGAGGAATCTGTTATAGTGATTTTTTTTTGTTATTATTACTGAATTTAAGGATGTGTATAAGTGTGGGTGTGTGAGGTTCTCTGAAAAGTAAATATAAAATGATATTGTGGGGTTCCACCTTTTACATTCTTCTTTCCTCTAAAAGATATGTGCAGTTTACAAATAAAACATTATTTAAACTACTATTCCTGCCAGCTCAAGCTGTTGCCTGACACTCAGACTGGTTTTGTTGCCTCTCATTCCATCTATTTTTTTTGTTAGGAAACATTTGTTGTCTTAGTGTACATCCTCAGTTACACTGAATGACATATACACTCCCTTTCGGCTTATAAAGGCAGTGGCATATCTAGGGGTGGATGCTGAGAGGGGCATCCACTTGGGCATCAAGTTAGGGACATCATAATTGCCCCTCCCCGCCCTCCGCAGAGTCCGCACCTCAGCAGCATACCCATGCCAGGAATGCCAAAACAGTTTCTGGCAGCTGCTGCTGTTGCTACTTTAAGAGTAACAGCCGGAGTGGACAGAGCAAGCAGCAGTGGCGGCAGCAGCAGCTTCTGCAGCTTAGCTAGAGTCTATTTAAGAGTTCCCAGAATGGGTGAGACTGCTGTGCCCCTTGCTTTTGGAACTATGCAGGACCCCAGCACCCCCCTGCCCCTTCCTCCCCACCATTGCTGCTCACCAAACCTGTGTGGTCCCCATCCCTGCTTGCTTCCAGGGTATGCCTCAGGGGCCAATTCTGCTTGTTACACCACTGTGTAAAGGGCTGATACTGTGGCAGAATCAATAGATTCCAGCTCCTACATGCTAAGCTTCTGTACTAACATGAGTGATAACTTGGAAAGATCTTCCTGTCTCAAAAAATGCATGTGTATATTAGCTCTACAATGATCATGGAGCAGAGTGAAAGTCTTTCCAATGCTTTCTGTATCAGCTTTATGGCTTCATCCATTCATAAAACCATTTTTTGTTTTATTTTGTGTGTGTATTTAAACCATGTGGAGTCAACATACTTCCTGTCTTTTTTTCTTTTGCCACTCCTGTATGAATCACAATATATTAACATCCTTTTCTGTCTGTTCTTGACACATGTTTAAAGCGTAGGGGTGCTCAATTTTGGCCCATGGCCCAGTTCTGACTTGTGGCATTGTCATCTGGTCTGTGGAGCTCCCCACAGGTCCAGAAATTTGGATGTGGGGGAGCAGTGGCACCATGGGGAGCCCTGGGCCCTGCATGCTAGGTCAGGTGCCTGATCCCAGTTCACAGGGCTGGGCTGGGACAGTGCTGATGCTGGCATGTGGGGCCAGGAGAAGATGGCATCAAGCCCCAGGACCTAATCCTGGTACTTGAGGCATGGAGGGGTGATGCCAGGCCCCAGGGCCCAGTTCTGGCATGTGGTGCTCCTTCTGGCCCTTCACTCATGTGACCTGTGGGGTCTGCTGGCCTAAAGCATTACAGCTGTTCTTGAATAATCTGAAACTATTGGAACTGTTCTAGCTACTTCCTTGTGGGTTTTTTTTCTTTTCGTTTGCTTTGGTTATCTTGAAAATTGCAGTATACTTTATCTATACAATACTATATGCTGATATTTGTTTTTATTGAAATGTTGTTAGTTTTCCGGATCCTTCATAGTTTTCCAAATACATGGTGCCATCCTGACCCTTCTTTTAATAGTGTTCCCACAATCTCTATTTCATGTTGCTAGTCCTTCAAGTGACACACATTTTTTTGGTTGTTCTAGTTTCTTATCTTTGACTTTGGTCTTTATCTTTTCCTCTTGTCTTCCAGTTGCCATAATTGTTGCTTTGTGTGCGCTTATCTTCAATCTAAATTTTCTGCTTTTCTTATTCCCAAGAGATACTTCTTGATTAATGCTAGGAGGTCAATATCTTTTGCAAATCCAAGGTTATTCACACTCTTCCTGCAAAACAGGACTTGTCCTATTTTATCTATTGGTACTCAAAGACATAACTTCTTCAACTGCTAAATTAAACACATCTGGCAGAACCATGCATTACTACAGTTGTCCTAAACTGTTCCCTTAGTTTCATGTATACACTTGCTGTATTTATTGACTTAAAGACATTTTTGAGGGATGCCATATGTTATTATAACCTGTTAAAACCTTTCGTGTCAAGTGCTATCAAAAGCCAGATGAAATCTGTTAAATTATTGTAACAAGTTTGGTTGTTTACTGTGACCTTCATTGATACCTGTCTTGTCACTGATAAGCTGATCTAAATTCAACCTGTTCCTCTGTAAGTGTTTTTTCCTCTGTGTCTCTCCATTCTTCTCTGCAATATATTGGTGAATCCTTTTTCATAAACTAATTCTTATAACCACAGCTGCAAGTAGGTGAGAATTACCATATTTTCTCACATACACATGGTCCAAAATAAAACATGTTATATGCACTGGACATACAGTAAATTAAAACAAGCAGGATCCTTAATAGAGGGCAAGGCAATCCACCATGTTTATTGAAAATACAAAAAACATTAAAACATCAGACACACAAACAGTTCATTCATTCCCAATCACTCGGCAGATGTTATAGTTACCAAAGTCCGTTGCTCAGTACTACTCTAGGTGGCCAGCCTAGGAGTATGAGATGAGGAGCGGGGCCTCATGCAGATGTGTGTCTGTCCTCCAGTGAAGTTTGCAGAGTATTACCCAAAGTCTTGTTACTAAGTTTCTCCCCTTTTATAGGGAGCATCAAGACTTTGTTCAAACTTGCAGTACTTTTTCCATCCTGCCACGTGGTCAGGCTCATCCATCTCATCCATCACTCTTTTTAGGTCAAGGGCAGGCAATTATTTCAGAGGAGGGCCGCTTACTGAGTTTTTGGCAAGCAATCGAGGGCCGCATGGGTAGCTCTGCCCCTTGACAGGTGCCCCGCCCCCTGGTTACCATCTTGGGACTGGAAGTCCCGCCCCTAACTTCTGACTTTTGCCACCTGAAGTCCCCTCCCCTTGCCCTTGGAAGTACTCCTTTGGGGAAGAGGGCTTGCCATCTTAGGGGGGAAATACACACACACACACCCATAATATTTTAATTTAATGAAAAAAAATTGTCCTGATTTGTGTGTTTGTGCTGTATATGTAGAAATGATTGCATAAAAGCTCAAAATGCATTTTTATTCTTGTATATTGTGTGGGGTGTGCAGGGGTGTCTGGGAGGTGGTATGGAT